>NC_136473.1:26409976-27106610 GCF_902686455.1 Sciurus vulgaris
TGCATAGTTTCTCTCATGTGTGTTATATCAGTTTTGCATTGTTGTGACCAAAATATCTGACAAAAACAACTTAGAGAAGGAAAGATGAGGTTCAGTCCATGGTTAGCTGACTTCAGGACAGAAACATCATGGTAGAAAGCCACAGTGGAGGAAAGCTGTAAGCACATGGCAGCCAGGAAGAAAAGGGGGAGTGAGGAGTCAGGGACAAGATATAGTCCCCAAAGGCATGCCTGCAGAGACCCCCTTCTATCAGTCATGTTTGACCTGTCTTCAGTTACCATCAAATAGTTCATTCAAATTATTAATCCATGAAATGGATTAATTATGAAATGGATTAATCCACTGATGAGGTTACAGTGTTACCATGCAATCTTTTTCCCAAAACACTACCTCTAAACCTTGCTGCATTGGGGTCCATGCTTTTAAAACATGAGATTTGGGGTAGGGAGAATTTCTTGAGCCAAACTAGATCATAATTTCTAATACACATTCCTTCCATTTTATATTGTTGCCTAAATTACCCTGCTTGAACCACCAGTACAAAGTTCAATAGTAGCATTGAGGGTAGATATGCTTGCCTTGTTCTTGATCTTAGAAAGTTTTAACTTTCTCACAGTTACACAGGATGTCAGATGTGGAGTTTTTGTTGATGCCTTTAATTAGGTTGGGCCAGATTCCCTCTATTCCTAATTGCTTAGTATTTTGTTCTTTAATTGTTGTTAGATTTTGTCAAAAGCTCTTTCTGCATTAACTGATAATGTCATGCATTTGTTCCCTTTATTCTCTTTGTATGGTATATTACATTGATTGGGGTGCCGAGACAAACTTGCATACATGAGCTAAATTCTACTTGGTCATGGGAAAAATAACATGCTTTAAAGAAAATCAAGTTCAATTTTCTAGAACTTTTTGGAAGATTTTGCATCTATATTCATAAGGAATATTAGTTTGTATTTTTCTTTTCCTGCAATGTGTTTGGTTTTGGTACACAGTAAAATAGGCCTCAGGAAATGAGTTATGAAGTGTTTTCTTCTTTTGCATATTTTGGAAGAGTTTGAAGAATTGGTGTTTTTTTTTTTTTAATCTTTTGGTAGAATTCACCAGTGAAGCCATCTAGGTATGGAATTTGTCAGAACTCTTTTAAATTATTAATTCATTGCTTTTACTTATTTTTAATCTATTCAAATTTTCTCTTTGAGTCTGTTTTATTATAAATTTGTACATTTGTTATCTAACTTGTTAGCATATAATTGTTCATAACACTTCCTTGTAATAATTTTTATTTTCTTAAGGTTGGTAGTAATATCCACTCTTTCATTTCTGATATTAATGATTTGGGTGTTTTCTTGTTTTCTTAGTCAATTTAAGTGAAAGCTTCATTTTGTTGATCATTCAAAGAACTTTTGATTTTTCTAATTTTTGAATTGTTTTTTATTATCCATTTCATTTATTTCAATTCTAGTCTCTATTATTTGAATCTTTTTCCTTACTTTCAGGGAGATTGTTGTTTTCTAGCTTCTTAAAGTAGAAAGTTACTGATGTTAGATCTTTTTAAAAATGTGGACATGTATAGCTATCCCCTTCCTTCTGAATACCATTGTCATTGAATTTCACAAGTTTTGATATTTTTTTCATCTTCATTCATATCCAAAATATTTTCAATGTTCTCTTGTGATTTCTTCTTTGATCCCTTGGTTATTTAGGAATATGTTGCTTAATTTCCACATACTAGTGGATTTCCACATTTCCCTCTGCTATGGATTTCAAACTTCATTCTATTATATAAAAAGAACATATTGTGTTTGATGTCAGTTGTTTCACACTTATCAAGATTTGTTTTATTACTTTGTCAATTCTGGAGAATGTTCAACGTGCACTTGAGAAGAATGTATTTGGCTGACATTTTACAGATGTTCTACAGATGTTTACAGAATATTCTCTATATGTCTGTTTGATATAGATGGCTTCTGGTTATGTGTAAGACATCTATATCATATTTGATTTTCTGATTACTTGTTCTATCTACTTGAATGTAAAGTGAAATTCCCAACTATTATTATCCAATTGTATTCAGTTTCTTCGATGCTGTCAGTTTTTGCTTCATGTATTTTGTGTTCTGCTATTAGGTTCATATACATCTATAATTTTTATATTGTCTTGGTAGATTGATGCTTTTATCATTATTAGATGTCCTTTTATCTGTGATAACAATTTTTGTTTTAAAGTCTCTTTCGCCCCTCTAATATGGTTTCTCCAGTTATCTTGATTACTGCTTAGAACTTATATCTTTCACCATTCTTTAACATTCAGTTTGTGTCACTGAATCTTAAATCTTAAATCTCATATCTTATTGTCAGCATATACATAAGAGTCTTCAAAAATTGATCTTGCCAATTTTCTTTTAATTGGAAAATGTAAGCAATTTATATTTAGTATAATTACTGACAAGGTAGGCTTTATAGCTATAATTTGTGATTGTTTTCTGTAGGCCTTTTTGTTCCTGTAAACCTTATTCTGTATTAAATACATATATTTTTTGTAGTAGCATCTTAACTCTTATGTTTTTTTTTTACTTTATAACTATATTTCTGTGGTTGTCTTGGGGTTTGCAATGAATATCTTAGCTTGTGCTGATCTGATTTTAATTAATCCCAAATTAGTTTCAACTTTGTACAAAAATTTTGCTCATATGTTACTCCCCCAGACTCCAATTGTCAAAATTACATGTTTACACATCAGGGTCTACATGGATTTATAATTATTGTGTAATACTGTTTTCAATCAGATAGAAGAAAAATTACAAAAAAATTGCATTCATACTGTCTTTTATAATTATATATGTAGTTGCCTTTACTTGTGTACTTTTTTTGTTGTTATTGGGGATTGAACTCAGGGGCATTTAACCACTGAGCCACATCCCCAGCCCTTTTGAAATACTTTATTTAGAGACAGGGTCTTGCTGAGTTACTAAGTGCCTCATTTAAGTTGCTGAGTCTGGCTTTGAACTCACAACCTTTCTGCCTCAGCCTCCCGGGGTACTGGGATTATAGGCATGCACCAGCACTTGTGGACCCTTTTTATCAATGTGGATTAGGATTTCTATCTACTATCCTTCCACTTCAGCCTGAAGAACTTCCTTTGGTTTTTCTTGCTAGGTAGATCTTCTACTGATGAACTCCATCAGTTTTGTTTATCTGGAAATGTCTTCCTTTCTTCTTCAGTTTTGAAAAATAGTTTTGACTGAGACAGAATAATTGGTTGACAGGTTTCCTTTGCTCCTCCACTCTCCTCCAACCCCCAGAATTTGAACACACCATTCCATTGCCTTCTGTTCTCCATAGTTTCTGGTGAGTAATCAATCATCAATACTGTTGAGAATTCTTCACATATGATAAATCTCTTCTGTCTTGATTCTTTCAAGATTCTTTTTTTTTTTTTTTTTCCCAAAGTTTACTTTGGATGTGTATGGACCTCTTTGACTTTATACCAGTTAGAGTTTATTGGGTTTCGTGGACATGTAAATTATTTTCATCGAATTTGGAAAATTGTTGGCCACTACTTCTTCAGACATTTTTTTCTGCCCCTTTTCTCTGTTCTCTCATTCTGGAATCCTGTTGTTGCTTTTGCTATTGCCGCACATTCTTTGAGGTCTATTCATTTTTCTTTAATCTTTTTGTTTTTCATCCCTCAGACAAGAAAATGTCAATTGATTATCTATTTTTGCTGATTTTTTCCTTCTCCTTACTCAAATATGCTATTGAACCCCTCTAGTCAATTTTTCATTTCTGTTAAAATTTTCCACTTGAGAATTTCTCTTAGGTCCTTTTTATATAATTCTAATAATAACACATCATTCTCATAATATTTTATGACTTATGAAGGTATAGTTTTCTTTAGTTCTCTAAATATAAATAGTTGGTTTACATCTTTTGGACAAAACCAACATCTGAGTTTTTTGGAGACAGTTTTTATTGATTTCTTTTTCCCTTGGCATGAATTAAATTTTCTTATTTCTTTGCATGGCTCATAAATTTTTGTTGGGATCTGAACATTTTAAATAATATAATAACTCTGTAAATCAGACTACTCTTTTCCCCGGGGTTTGTTCCTGCCACTTGTTACATTTGTTGTTGTCTGTATAGTGACTTCTGAACCAATTCTATAAAGTGTCTGTTCTTTGTCATGTATAACCATTTAAGTCTCTTTTCCTTTAACTTAGTTGTCAGCTAATGATTGGAGAGAAATTTCCATATATGATCGAATCAAGTAATCCTCTTGGTTTCTGCAAAGTGGCTGTACATTCATGTTGGGATATTGTTTTCACACTCAGTCTGACAGTTCACAACTCTGCCTTAAGCCTTTGCTTCTGTTGTGTGCATGGTGTTATGGCCAGTCAGACATGAGCAAACCTTATGCCTCATAAGGTCTTTTCTATTCCCAGGATGTGGCCTTCTGTATTCCCAGGAATATGTTGGAACTTTTCAAAGTCCATATAGGCATCTCATTTCTCAGTTTTCCCTTTTAAGCTTTTTGGTTAGTCTATTACTTGCCCCAGTAGTTATCAACGCCCTGAGCAGTCACAGAAGTGAAATACCTGAGCCATAATTAGTTTTTGAAAAATGCCCCCACAACTACCTCCTCTAAACCATCCCCCATGAGGGAGGAAGATTTTAACCCCAGGAGCACAAGTCAGTCATATAAGTGGGTCTTTCTGGGATACTTAAAACAGGTCAGATAAGGACAAATCTTTGTAAATAAGTCATTGAAAGAGCTCCATCTCCATTAACTCCACTGGCTGCCAAGCCGTGCCAGGAATGTAGACTTATTTTTCATGGATGCCACTGAACTGGAGAGCAGGGAATATGGCTAGAATACGATAAAAATGCCACAAAATTGACTGTTCTTTTTGAGATTAAATATTTTTTCTCAAAGAAACATTCTGTAGGTTTTTGCAAGCCTTTGCAAAGTTGCAGAATTCTGCCAAAGATGATTCTGATAACTTGCTAGTTAGAGAAAATTTTTTGAGGTTTTTCTCCACTAGTTTTGCTGATAACACCCCTGCACCTTTTTAAGCAGTGTGAAAACTTTTGGAACTTTATACACAAATCTGAAAGAAGTAAAGGATCACAAGGCAGAAGGTATTCTATGTACATTTCTAAACATGTGGTTTAACTTTAATATTAAAATAAGTTCTTTTAAAATATGGGGAGGACAATAATTTTACATCGATATATTATTTATACTGAAGAACTTTTTTTAAGATATTTAATAAACATGGTGACTCTCTCCTAGCTTTTATATACCTTGGTTTTAGAATTTTAATATGTCATATCAAAAAGTATTCATCTTTAAGCTCATTAACGTCATGTAGCCTACTCTCATACAGTGAAGCACTCACTGCCAACTATGGCTCAGCACCCCTTTGCATAATTTTAAACTAAGTAATTATTACCTTTTAATCTGTAAGATAAAAATAAGCCCCATACAGGGAATTTGACTTCTGGATCATTAGAAATCTCAGCAAATAATTCAATCTAAATTTATTTTCTCACTTGATATTTATGAAAGTATCTTTATGAAAACTTTTAAAAATGTTATTAATTAGTTCAGTTTCACCTAATAAAAAGATAATGAGTATTATATAATAATCTGAACATTTCTTAAAAGAATATTGCATTGAAGAATTGTTATACAAAGTCATAGTGACTCATTAAAATGATTAATTTTATTAGATTAAAAACTATTTCAATACTGATTGATGTTAACCTTAGCCCCACTATTTTTTTGCTTCATTTTACTCTTTTTAGCTGGATTTAACCATGTTACTGTGTGACCATAAGATCCCAAATGAACTAAAAGGTGTTTCAAGCTCTCTAATACCATTTGTTCATTGTGGTAAAATAAATATAACACAGAATTTACCACATTACTGTTTTTAAGCAGATAGTTTAATGGCATTAAGAAAGTTGACACTGTCATGTGACTAGTACTACTATCCACATCTGAAAATTTTTTTTTATCAAAGTGCAACTTTGTACTTATTACACAACAATTCCCCATTCCTCCCAATTCACATATTCTATTTTCACTTTTTTTTTTTTTTTTTTTTTTTTTTTTGCAGTGCTGGGGATTGAACCCAGGGCCTTGTGCTTTCAAGGCAGGCACTCTACCAACGGAGCTATATTCCCAGCCCCTATTTTCACTTTTGATGCATTTGACTGTTCTAGGTACCTCAAACAAATGCAATCATACAATTTTGTTCTTTATGGTCTGGCTTATTTCATTTAGTATAAAATTCTCAAGGTATATTCATGTTATGTAGCCTATTTCAAAATTTGATTCATTTTAAGACTGAATAATACATATGTTACATGAATTTTTACATATAATATATATATATATATCACATTTTGTTTATCCATTCATTCACTGACAAACATTTGTCTAGCCTTCATTTTTGAGACTGTTTCAATACAAGTCACAATATAATTAGCACATATATGTTCAATAAAGAATGAGGTGGAAAATTATGTCAACAAAAGAAAAACAAAACATTAACTATGCATTCCTTAGGACATAAACCATATTATAATACCATACTTGTGTGGCTAGTATGTGGGTAAGACAGAATTTTTCATCTGTTTACCTGGATATTGACATGGTACTGATTGATGTCTGAAAACTGGAATTCACCTGATCTTTTGTTTCATATTAATATTCTTTGTGTAAAAATCTAATTATTCCTAACATTAGATTTTATAAAACAATGCACACCAGAAGTCTTAAGGACTACTTGATAGAGTATCTTTTATGGTACTTATCTTGCAACTAATAAATTTTAATTTGTTAAGAGACAAATCAATTTTCTTTTAATCTTGTTAATTTGGTTTCATTCTTCATTTTAACTTAGTTTTCTACTGTTACTTGTTTCAGAATTTCTCTGGAAATCTAGTTTTCCCCTAGAACTCTCCTTTGGTTCCTTAAATAAGGTGTCAATTTTTTTTTTTTTCTTACTAGAGATTTCATTTCCATTTCTATTTTATGTTTCATTTAATGATCTATTAAAATACCATGGAGTTGATTTATGATAAACATTATATTACTGGTAGGAAGGAAATTAAATATCATCACAATTACAAATATGCACCACTTAAATTTCAAAGATGTTATTGAGTTATCACCACTACAGCAACATTTATTAAGGAACAAAGGCCAAACCACACTTGGAATGAGGATGATTAAATAAACATATGCAAGGGGCAGGATTACTCATGCAATGTGATGCAAAAGCTTGAGGAGGCAATAAAGGGGTGTGGTGAAAACTCTTAGCTGTGAACTACCCACTGAAACTAGATGAACCCAGCAAGTTTCTACACACCCACATAAACAAGCTGATGCCAGCCACAGTCATCTCAGGGATTCTGAACTGTGCTCCTCTTAGTTTTGGCATGAAAAGGAAAACCCCAAATATTATGAGATCACATTGACTTCACACTTGATGCCCAGCAGATATGAATGAATATTTCTAAACTTAAAAACAAATTTCTGTTCCTTCTTGGTTAGTTAAATATCAGGTAACTACTGCAACAGAAGAGAATTAGACGATTGATATATGAGAAATCAGTTTGAAGTAATCTAATGGGCAAGCACCATTTCAATGGAAAAAATTGAAAATAGTTTTCAAGTAGAATTGATGGAAATGACATGGGCAAGGGTATTAAGACTCCTTTCTAACAATGATTAAAAGCAGATAAAACTAGCTTGCTTCTTTCAGGAAGGAAAGAGTCAAAATGTTGACAGAGAAGGCATGGTGTTCCAAAGATCCAAGTTTGTCATTTAAAATTTTTAACCTGTGAAATATGGTATGACCCGTTCTGGACCCATTCTACTGAAATTGTACAAATTTCAGGAAAAAAAATGGATAAAGGAAAGCATCAAAACTTTAGTATTATATAGTGAATACACACTTAGTACTGCCCTACTAATTAAACAGAAACAAAAAAGGATGAGGAATATTTCAGAAAATATATGGGAAAATACTATGTTATTTAATAATTTGACTAAACACATGAGAGCAACAAAAGTAATATGTAACCTTCAAGGAACACATAATTTTGAGCTTTTCTCCAGATTTCTATTTAGTTTGTAAGGGCCAGGTACTTTTAAATTTTCAGAATTTTGTTGCTGTTGTGTTTTGTTGTAGAACATCAGTATTATTTTATCGTAATTGATCTATTAAAATATGCAGTATGTACTGAAATTCTGCAAAAGATGAAAGAATATTTAAATGCTGGTATTCTATGACCTAGTTAAAATGATAGGCAAATTGCAGTATAATTTGTATATTAAAAGGCAAATGAAAGCTTTAGAATCTTAGATTTTTTAATGAATGCTAATGTGCTATTGTTAATGAATGTCTTTCCCACATAACTGGAAAAGTCTAATCGTTTCTTTTAATATTTAGAGGATTTCATTTATTATTAAAGAATCCAATACTCATTTTTTTCTAGCTCTCCAGAATTTGGCCTGACACATTTTACTACCTGTATGCATTCTCTCCTTCTGATTTAATTCACATTGTCCTGATTAAATCATCCATCATTTTTAGAGAGAATTTTCTCCCTAGATTTTGGGACTGCCTTACTAGCTCTACCTATTTGCTACTTTTTCTTCCTGATATGTCACTTTAAAATATTCCAGTAACTTTCTTAAATTAAATTTTATAATAACATTTTAGTTTCAGTTCATTCTTCTATTTCTTATACTTCATGTTTTTATACTTATACTCCATTTTTTTTCTCATCAGAAAATGACTTAGGCTTTGAAAATTTGGATTTCTGTATCTGTTTAGGACCCTCAATAAAATAAACAGCTCTTCCTTGAAAGAAGTGTTATCCTATTGGCATTTTTAACCTGCAAATATTCTATAACCTCTTAAATAAGTGTAAGAACTTTAAAGTGTTGGATTTAGATGATTATATTAGCTACTTATTTTTCTTGTTTTGTGACTAGGAAGTGATTGAATTAACCTGAAAAGACCAAACAAAATTTGAGTATGTGTATAGCATGGAAAGTAAGCAATTATGCTTTTAGGGACCTGAGAATTAACTTTGGAATTTACCTGATGAAGGCTAATCAATACCAAACAAGAAATGTTTGTACCATAGTAAGGAGGAAGTAAACTACAGTTACTTGGGCAGCATCTGTCTGTGGAGATAGAGGATGTATGAAGATAGAGATAAGGAACTCTATGCCTGAGTGGGGAAGTTTTCCTCCAATAAAAAACAAAAAACAAAAATCAAAAAACAAAAAAACAAGAGGTTGCATTTTAAAGACTTAGAAGGTCTCTGAGAAGGAATGAAAATGGAGCATGGTCTCTATAGCAATGTTTACAGTGGCCTTTTGTGTCCATAGTACCTGTAATGCACACTTAGAAATTTCGTTTCTTGTCCTTTCTACTATACCTTAAGGAAAACAATATAACATCTACATAGCATTTACATTGTATTAAGTAGTCTAGAGATGATTTAAAGAGTATGGGAAGATGTGCATAAGTTAAAGGTAAACACTATACCATTTTATGTAAGGGACTTGAGCATCCAGTGATTTGGGTATCCTGGGGTAGAATAGAGGGATCCTGGTGCACTTCAGGATACCAAGGATATTGACAAGTGATTACATTAGCAAATGATAATCACAGATAACTGATATGTGAAATAATATACAGAGTTTCTGAAGACAGCATCAAAGAATGATTCTAGATACTGGACAGAGAGATATATATAGAAAACATGATTTAAGGAGAGTTATGGAGTTACAACCACATAATTATTGACCCTCTTCTCTATTCTAAATGATGCTCTAGAGTCCTAGTATCACCTGTGACTTAAGAATTCATTCTTTTAAACTATAAAATTGAGTCTAAAATCAATAATGACAACTTGGATCAATGTCCGAATTTCCATTTTAAGAATATTTTATATGAATGTGACTCTTGACAGGATGAACTCATTTTTTATATCCTGTAGGACTGAGGCCATCTTGGAAAAAGGAGGCTATGCAGATTGAAGGAAAACCTAATGTTGTAATTTTAAATTTGGAAAACAAAGAAAAATTTGTACCAAATTATTAAAAAAAATACCATTCCAGTTAAGGGGAAAGTAAAAAAGATAGAGACCCTAACTGGAGCTGGGGTGTAGCTGGCATGCTTCAGCAGAGGGCATATCAGAATCTTCAAGGGAAAGGAATGAGACTTTTATGTTGACCGAAGAAGGACATGAAATAATACAGAAAATAACATCAGTACTGTATAATGACTAATCTGGTGATGTCATTCACTCAACGGTGTACAGGAGTTAGCATTTAAGTAGCTTTGAAAGGTCTAGTATCAAATTGAGACTTGGGTTAATTTAATATTTTATAAATCTATATTGATTTCTATCATTTTGGACAGTTCCACAAATTGTCAATCATTCATTTAAAAAAAAATTCCACAAAATATGCAGTAGATACACATCCTCCGTTATATTGAAATCTATTGTATGTTAAAGACACTCCACAGGAAAGAAAAAAAAGACACTCCACAGAACAAATCTTAGGTAAATGTGATATGACCCCCTAAATCAGGGCTGCTTGAAGGCCCCTCCAGTGTCTCCCACAGTGTCGCCAGCTAGGCTTGTTTCTGTCAGGTTTCTGAACCACACCCTGCCTGATGACTCTGATTCAGTGAATCTGACTTGGGGTGGAACGTGGGAAACTTAGTTTTTAATAAGCTCTTTAGCTGATTAAGTAATACAAGTCATCTTCCCATCACACTTGAGAACAGTTCTAGGTTAAAAGTATAACAATGAAGATCCTTTTCAGCACGTACAGAAATGCCACATTGTTTTCCCTTTACTGTCTCTCAAATGTTAATAAGTGACTTAAAATCTATCCTATAAAACAATAATGCAAGATATTAAAAAAATCTTCTCTAGCATTTTAATTTCTGATGTTGATTTTATTTGGATTAGAAAGAGGCATACATTACATACAAAGCACATTCCTCTAAAATTAAATCCATTTCTATAATAAGGTCAACACCTTATTATTCAGAATATGGAAAGTAATAGCCCAATTGAGGACCAGCCCATCTCATTAAGTAGCTCCTCCTTGGTTATGAGTTAACAGGTCAGAGAGAAGATCCTTCAGATTGTAAAAAATAGTTTTATCTATATAGGGCTTTTTAGAGGCATTTGTGGGCACTTTCTCTCATCTTTGCTTCATTTGTCATAATAAGTAAAAAATGCCTACATGGGGCAGCACATTGTTCATATATTCCTATTATTTTAAAAAAGGGATGGAATTTCGATCTTGGAAAAAGACCAGTTGATTAATTACAAATACAATCTCTTATATGTATCATTTTATTTCAGAATTTTAAAATTGTTGATAATAAATAAACCACATTGTTCATAGCTTTATCTAAGAAAATAGTGCCACTACTATTTTGCAAAATGTAAGAAATAAATATCTTATGTTTCCCATATTGTACAAATGCTAGTTTTTAGCCTCATGTAGATTTTTGGTTATTTAGAATATTTTGTAGGAATTAATTCAAAACATGTATTATTTGTAGAACAGTATTTTGTATTTTATTATTCTTAAATAAATTATATTATCTATGATCTAAAATTCTCAGTATTACAATATTTAGATTAACCAGGGTCAAAGAATTATTCTTCCAGGTGAATGTAAATGATTGATTTAATAAAAACTGAGTGTCATGTATACAATTTGAGATGCAAAAGCTATTAAAAACTCACAGACCTTGAGAAATCTTATATTTGAGACAGTTTTATTTGGGGATCTGTTCAGTCAAATCCTCAGTTCTGTAATATCCTACAACTGAAATGAATCCTTGTCCTCATAATTCAGTTGTGTTCTGTGTTTGAGTTTTTGCCTAAATTATGACTAAGCCTAACAAAGGGACCAATTTTCAAACTAGATTGTGAAGTAGGCACTCTGGCACACTAAGAAAATAGTCGAGTTACAGTAAAGGAAACAATATCCTTTTTTTATTGCCTTTCTTTCACAGTTCAAAACACAGGCCAGATCTGACTAATTTGGGAACTGTGACAAAATTAATAATGACTTGTAAATGCATAATTGAAGATTTTATACATTTCAGTGACATTTTAATACTTTGTGAATAAAATCAACAAAGCAAGTAAAAAGTACATCTAGAAAAAAACAGATAAGTTTCATTTACTATATAATTTTGCTTTTCTTCTTTCTCTTTTTTTTGATTTTTTTAAAATTTTGTACAGACTGCATTTCGATTTATTGTACACAAAATGGGGTATATCATTTCATTTCTATGGTTGCCCACAATGTAGAGTCATACCATTCATGTAATCATACATGTACATAGGGTAATGATGTCTGTCTCATTCCACCATTTTTCATAATATATGCTCCCTCCCTTTCATTTCCTTCTACATAATCTAAGCTTATATTATTTTTTCCTTTTCCATCAAGGCTCATATATTTGAGTCTAAAAGGGTTATGATCATAAAGCTATAATTTATAACCTTGGTTACATTTCATTTTTTTTTTTTCATAATTAAAGAAAACCTCAGTGCTGGCCTTGTCAACAGGTACATTAACATTAAATGGGCCTGAGAAGATTCACACTGTCCGTGGGCAAGGATGGTTCACACATTTCTAATTCATTCCATATTTTTCATCTTTGACTCTGGGGATAGAGGTAGGGAAGCAAAATTGAAAAAAGTTTAGGTAAAAGGCCCTTAACTTCTATCACCAATATTTTATTATATAAAGCACATGTGTTAGTAAATATTAATTTTTTGTAGGAACATAAGTGTTTATGGATATTCATTTCAGAATTATTCACCATAGGAAAAAACAACCTAAAAGTTGAACAATATGGAAATGGTTAAGCAAATGAATAATCATGTAGACTCATGTGATCATGACATATTTATTGGGAAATCTTTGTTTTCTGTATTCCTTTACTATTGATACTATAATAAAGTACCACAAACTCTGTGACTTAAAACAACACAAATTGATTGCCTTGCAGTTCTAGGGTCAGAAGTCTACAATTGGTCTCACTGGGAAAAAATCAAGCTTTCCAGTAGGTTTGTGTTGCTTCTGGGGAGAATCCTCTTCCTGTGAGGCTGCCTGTGTTCCTTGGCTCCTGGCCCCTGGACTTCCATTGTCACACCTCCTCCTCCTGACTCTGATCCTCCTGCCTCTCTCTTAGAAAGACCTTTGTGATTACATAGTAACCCCCACCCCACAAGTCATCCACATAATCGCTCTGTCTCAAGAGTCTTCAATTAACCACATCTGCAAAGTCTTCTGGGGGGCTGTTTTCAGTCTACCACATTTGGAAAGCAAATAAGGACATATGAATATTTAAAGTGCTTAAAGAGTGCCTGACACAAAACAGGCAATCATGATTTATAAAATCAATGTGTATAAAAGTAAACCTCTCTGTTTCCACAGCCAAATCTAAGCCACCCTCGCCTCTGACTATTGAGTTAGTCCAAAAGCGTCCTGACAGACCCCCAACTTCTGCTCTGCAAGGCAGCCTGAGGGATCTGTTTAACACGTACATCAGATTGTGGTTTTCTTCTGTTCAAAACCCTACATGCATCTCCTCCTTTCATGCAGAATCAAGTTCAAACTCCTTAGGTAGCCCAAAAACCCTAAGCTATGGTTTCTCTCAATGTTACCTATTTAAGCAAACTACTCGGTCCCAGATAAGACCTGTTGCCATCAGTTCCTCAAAAATCCTTGTCTTTTTGTCACCTCTGAACCCTCACACTTGGCAGTTTCCTCTGTCTGGAATTACTTTTTCCAGATACTCATGGGGCTCAGGTACCATGTTTTCAACTCTCTGCTCACACAACAGCTGAGGCCTACTCTTGCCAACGCACTTAAAATCTCCGCAACTCTAACATGTCTTTGCCCCTCATCCTTCACACCCAGCTTTGCTGTTTTTTTTCATAACACCCTTTCTGTATTCTCAATGTTTTATTTATTCATTATGCTTATATTATTTCTTCTCCAACTAAAATACAAATTTCAAAAATACAACGAATTTCTTGCAGTTGGTTCAACGATATATTTTTCTTGTCTTCACTAGTACCTGGAACACAGTAAGCACTCAGCAGTACTCTTCTGTGCTGGGTTCTATACTAGGTACTAGGGCCACCATTTTCTTATTGGATCTTTTTTTTTTTTTCTAGTTCTCCAGAATCTACCAAAATCCATTCTACCCAAATATTTAGATTGGCTGAGACAGAAGAAAATACTAGATGGGAAGAAATAAAATGGAATTAGTTATTAGCTTTGCTTTCCTTTCACACTAACCCCACTCTTACCATTTTGTACTTTGGTTCCAATGAGGAGTATTGTTTTACAAATGTTTTGGATGTTTGTAATTCAAGTGGTTGAAGCTGCTAGGGAAAAATAACAGCCTAAGGGTCATAGAATGAACCAGTATGGAATCAGGGGTATCCCTTCAAACTTTATTTCATTTTATGTATATTCATATAAAACCAATGTACAAATATGGGTACAAGGGACTACAAAGAAAAGTAACTCTTTCAAAAAGTTATTTTCTTTTTTTTTGTCTACATATATATTTATTTTTAAACTTTTATTTTCATTAACTTTTTTTGATAGTGATAATTTTTTTAAAAAATTCTTTCCATACATGTATGTAAGGTAAAGATGTCTGTCTCACAATCTACCGTCCTTCTCCTCCCCAGCCTCCCCAGCCTCCCCTCACTCACCTCTGTACAATCTGAAGTTCCTTCATTCTTCCCTACCCACCCCTGACTATGGATCAGCATCAGCTTATCAGAGAAAATATTTGAACTTTGATTTTTTGGAATTGGTTTATTTCACATAGCTTGATACTCTCCAGTTTCATCCATTTACCTGCAAATGCCATAATTTCACTCCTCTTTAAGGCTGAGTAACAGTCCGTTATGTATATGTACCACATTTTCTTTATCTATTCATCTGTTGAAGGGCATCTAGGTTGGTTCCATAGTTTTGCTATTAAAAAGTTATTTTCTTATTGATTAGTATTTTTAAACCACATAAAATATAAACTTCTATTTGAAGTACACCCTTCATTATGTAATGTGAATTCCTGACCCAGTTACCAGATGACTGGTTCAGGTGTGCACACCAGCCAGGCTGGGACTTTCCCATTCATTTTGTTGCATTAATCCATTTTTAGAAATTAAGTAAGTAGGGAAAGCAATCGTTTGTTGTAATGATTATTATTATTATTGGAACTAAAAAGAACTTTTTCCAGGGCAAGAAGATGCAAATGACTTTAAAAATCAAAAGCTCAGCTAGCATTTAATAGATTTTTCTTTTTCTGTTTATCAAATGGGAGTTGGATTTTTTATGTACATTTTTTAATGTCATTTTCTACTCATTAAAGACATCATTTGGGAGACCTCTCATCAGGGCAGAAGTAATTGCTTGATTCTGCCTATTTGTGTACTACAAAACAGTCATTGCATGCAAAGGTGAGGCCTACAATTAGGAAACAGCGGCCCTGGAAGGCCACTTGGCCATCTCAACACTGTTCCAGGTCCTTCATTATTTTGTCCATGGCCAGAAGCTTTTACAAAAATTCAAAGAACTCTTTTCCTATTAGTGTTCTCAGGTCCTCTTTCATTAGTCTTTATATCCTCAGCAACTTTGTGAACCATAAACACCCTGATTTCCATGGCATGTTCCATTTGAGATGGGATCCAATGAGGTCTGCTGAAACATGGTCAGGAGGTACAGTATAGAAGCTCAGTGCCACGAGGAGGAGAGGCCCTCGCTGGCAGCTTTACACTTTCTCATCTCCTTGCTACATAGCAGCTACGCCGAAGGATTAAAAGAAACACTCTGATGACACATCATTGCAGACAGTTTTGAAATCAAAGCGTAGGTGGTGTTAGAACAAGGTGGCTGATAACGTAGTTTTCTAGTCTCAACTGTCATGCTTCCCATAGATGGGATGAGCAAAGACTGGGAGCTGATCATTTCATGTGCTACTCCAATCATTTCTACTTTTTTCTACTGTAGTGAATATTTTATTGAAATTACCAGTGTAGGTATTAAAGAACACGATGTACCTATATTAACTTTCTTTATTTATTTATTGCAGTGCTGGGGGTTGAACCCAGGGCTTCATGTTTGCTGAACAAGTGCTCTACCACCAAGATACATCCCCAGCCCCAATTATAAAGAAGCATTTTTTTAAAACTCTAAATTCAAAGAATTTCAACCATGTGAGTCCTATCACCAATTGTATCCTCTTGGTCATTTAAACCTTAGCAGAGACTTTTTCTTTACTTTTTTTGAGAACTATTACAAAAGTCACATTTTTCTTATATACTATTCAAACATTTCAAAAGGACTTAATCTTCCAAAGCATCTACTATTTTCTAGACTTTTGCTCAGTGTTACCTTTTTTCCCATTATGTAAAGGGCTTTTTAAAAATTATTTGGAAAGGCATCTGTGTTTTTGAAATGCTGCTGAAGTCTGACTGGTTGCATCCAGTATAGTTGTACTATTTTCAGACAAAGTTAAGTAGCTAGGTTCTGATTATACTGCCAAGCTAATACCACGAGTGTTAATGAGTCACAGTTAACTACTTATCAGATGAATTCATTTTTACTTAGCATTATTTTCTAATTCCATACAGAAATTGTATCTTGTGTGAAGTCAGATATATATCCCACTTCACTAAATAGCTGATAAATCATAATGCTTTATGCTGATTTTTTAATGTTACTAGTTTCAATTAAAAAGACTGAGATCTGGGTTTAACTTGTTGGCTATGTGTCCTGGAACACATCACCCATACTTTCTGAGCATCATTTTTTTCCATCTGTAAAACAAAAAACAATTCTTGCCTATTTGAGAGGGTGGTTAAAATGAAATAGTATGGAGGCACATTGTAAATACTATGAGCACATTGTACTGTTATCTAAAGCAATTAGAGGTACAGTATTATCTTCTATCTGAGATATTAAGTGCTTGTATAAGCATTCTAAATTTATTATTTCAGATGTTTAAAACCTTGGGACTGGATTGTTACAATTATTAGTAAATTACACCTCTGCCTATGATCTTTCTTTGCTCTGTGGCCAGTATAATTTTCTTTGAGATGTTAGGCTCTTTCCCGTCATTAAATCTACTAGAGTTCTTGGACTATTCCTGGAAGCTAGCCTCAATAGTGTTCACCTTCCTGGGTTCTTCTAGTAGCCCTGAAAACTGACAAGTTGCTCTTCATCCTAAAACTTATATATTATTTTGTGTGTTGGGGTCTCTGCTGGTCTGATCATGCCCTTCCTTTAGTTTCCTAGAAACCTCTTATAGCAATTCCACTTCTTATCCTGTGCATGACTAAAGACCTCACTCACCTTTTGCCTTTATGAGAGAAGCCCAGGTGCAGAATGTGATCTTTCCTATATAGGTCCATTGCTTTTTATTTAAAATACAGCTTTTTTCACAGCCATACAATGGTTCCCCATTATCTGAGGTTTTGCTTTCTCAGTTTCAGTTTCCTGTGGGCCAACTACAGTCTGAACGTGTAGTACAGTGAAATAAGATATTTTGAGAAAAAGGAAGAAACTGTATTTATATAACTCTAACTACAGTCCATTGTTACAGCTTTTCTGTTTTATTATGGAATGTTGTTGCCAATCTCTTATTGTGCCTAGCTTGAAATTAAACTTTATCTTAGCTATGTGCATAGAGGAAAAACAAAACAGTATAAGTAGGGTTCCATAATACCGCTATTTCAGGCATCCATGGGGGTCCTGGGATGTACCCCTGTGGATAAAGTGGGATGACTGCAGTTTGCTTTTCAGAACTCATATTTTATCTATTTAACAATGTTGGTACCAAGCTCAGCACTTTCTCCAATTGTCCTTATATCATACAGTGTAGAAGCAACAGACTGGCTAGTAGCAAAAAGAAATATGGAGGATGAAAAGAAAGAGTGAGGAAAAGAGGTTTTAGATGTTGGGGAAAGAAGTCACTGGCTAAGACAGAGGAGAAGGAAAACAATTCTGGGAGGAGAAAAGGAAATATTTTTGAAAAACAATAAAACATGCCTAATAAAGAAATGAAGTGATTTCTGTGACTGTTGACTTTTGTTTGTTTCAGTGGTTCCCCTGTATTTGCCCTTGAAATATTTGAAGGCCTAGACACTGCTGGGAAAGTAGAGAGAAGCAGACTTTCAACACTTCCTGTTGCTTAATCTTCAACTGTAAATTCTTTGAATCCCACTCTTTCTGAAGCATTCCTTTGTTTCATTAAGAAGGCATAATGAGAGTAGGCACCATTCAGTACTATGAGTTCCAACAATCCACCAACATCTTGTTCATTGTCATCTTTTTAAGGAAGAGGTCTCCTTTCAGAAGTAATGGACACATTGTCTTAATTATCTGAGTTTTTGTCACTGATTCCTAAGGCTCCACTGTTGAACACTTAGGAATTGATTAATACTTTCTAAGAGATCAGATGAAAATATGGAAAGAAAGTCAAGTTTGCTTTTAATTTTTAAGGAGTTTTGCAAGGAGAAATTTGAATTTCATTTAGTTGTTTCATGTTTTAAATGTAACAATTTAGTCAAATATAATAGAAAACAATTATTACAATTAGCATCATGACACTAATTATAATACATGCCATTCACTGAGTATCTACTATAGGTCAACCTGATGCTTAATATACATAAACATGTAATCCTCACAGTAACCTGGAGTGAGTAGGATTCTAATACATATTTCACAAATGAAGCTTCTTGCTTCCTAAGTGGATAAGTAACTTGTTCAAGGTTATATAGCCAATCAATGACTGAGCCAAGGTATTTTTTTTTTTTTTTTTTTTTTTTTTGCGGTGCTGGGGATTGAACTCAGGGCCTTAGTGCTTGCGAAGTGAGCACTCTATCAACCGAGCTATCTCCCCAGCCCTGAGCCAAGGTTTTGATCCAGAACAAACACATATACACATTTTTTTAACTATGATATTCTGCAATAGTCAAGTATTTCTAAGATTATCAAATTTCCTCAACTCTGTTTAACTTTTTTCAGAAAACGAAACAAAAGGCATATAGGCTTCTAAATAAGTAAATTCCTAGTGGAGGTCAACCAACTCCAACTTCTCAAGCTCATCCTGAGTCATGCAGTGCCTGAGGCTACCTCTAGGTGTCACTAGCAGGCTTAATGCATAAGCAGAAAATGCACAGAACTAGTAGAGATAAGAAATAAAGAAAAGGGGAGGCAAAGTAATAACACTGGCTACCAGAGACCCCACCCCCTTAGATGAATCTACTTCCTGCTTAAAGTATTTTTGAAAGGGTGTGGAAAAGCTCAAACACGGTAGACAAGTAATAGTTGAATATGGGCAGTTTCTCTTTCTCTTTGGAGAATTAAAAAAAAAAAAAGCTACTTTGTGTTAGACTTAATCATCAATGATAAAATTCCAATGTTCCACAAAAGTTCTGAAAGTCAGTTTTTGGATTTAATTTAGCAACCGATGGCATGATAGACCTGCTTAGATCAAATGGGAGTCTGGTGCGGATAAAACTCTTTAAAACTTTTAAAACGGTCTATCACTACCTAAAATGCATTAAGCATAGGACAACTGCCATTCCTGTCAGCCGAGTCAGCATGTTTTATTTTTCATGTTCACATTTTTCACGAAATGATAAGGGCAAAACACAATAGGATTAAAATATTTACAAAAACCCTGGAGCACATCAATGGTGCTATCACTGAAATTGAACCAGAACCTGGGAAGGTTCACAGCTCTTGGTGAGAGCTTAAAATATTTGTCCAACAACTATGAAAGTCTGAATTCAGGGTTCTGAAAGTTGTTTAAGGTCGCTGATGTACAATGTGTGGAAATTAAAACTCTGTGGAAAATGAACACAAAACCCCAGTAACTTCCTGTGACTACCTGCCTTTTGTCTCCTGGGTTGGATGTCTGATGCCATTTAATGAAAGGACTACTTTTTTTAAACCTAAAAGAGTCAAAAGTTTATTTCATTTATTCTTTCATTCATTCTTTCTGTTCTATATTCATCAATTTTATTTATTCTTCCTTAGGAAACAACAAAGCAAATGTCCTTTTCTAGACACTATGGAAAAATATAAGAAATCAGAGAGTTCCCTCAAATGAGTACAAACCCTAAACTTCATGAGAAAGAATAGGTTTGTTTGTCATCACTGAATTGCACTAGATATGTGACTAGACCTGTGCCAGTAAGCTTTCAACAAATATTTGTTGAATGACAGTGTAAAGAAGGAAATGTGTGAAAGAAAAAGGAAAAGGAAATAGAGGAAAGTAGGAAGAAATTTTAAAAAGAGAAAAGGTAGAAGAAATAATTTAAAATAAAAAAAGGATTCACAGGGGAACATTAATAATTATGTAGTCTATTAAAAAAAAAAAAAAACTGTCCAGGGCACCCTATTTAATAAGTGAGAGAGTCAAGAATGATATCTGAAATTTCTTATATATTGATATTTGCAGTGTTTTCTCAACAATAAAGTAAAATAAACAATTATGTATTAAATACCTAAGATGCACCCGAGCAGGATCGGGCTTTATAAAGGACAAAAGAAAAAAGTGATTGGATTGTTTGCACAGTTCAATATTTGCACAAGTGATATGTATTATTACTTGGTAGTTCATTTCTAGAATTCTGAGAGTGACTCATATTAATAAAACTATAGCTACAAATACCTCCCAAGAAGTAACAGGAAATTAAAAGAAAAAGGAATCATCAAAGTGAATTTAAAAAACCACCATAACGTTTGCTAAGGTTTGCAATTCTTTATATGATATTAGTCTTGGTTCTTATAAATAAATAGCTTATGGAGCCTCTTTCAATGTCATGAAGCATTTACTCTTTAAGATAAACTGAGGCTTTTAAATACTTCTTTTTTCAAATGCAGTTCTACCTTATCTCTAGTGTTCTTTGGAGGTCTAAAGGTTTTCAGCTTTGATTTTCTAATGGTGCTTTTCCCTGAGGCTGTTATCCAGTAAAAAAGGCAGAGTAATCAGCATATGTCAAGTAAGCTGCTCATTTTTCCTGAAATAAGCTGAACAGCATTCCTCAGTTGGGCCAATTGCTAGAAAAGTGCTTTCCCAATACCAGCACAGCAATAGCAACCATCTTGGGAACTTGCTTCAAAGTACTGATTTTCTTTGCTAATTATCTGTTTGGGTTTTTTGCTGGTTCTTTGTTTTTGCTTTGGGTTTTGTTTTGGAGAGAATAATGAAAAAATGTGAATTGGGATGGAAAAATTTTTTCCTGCTATATGAAAAAAAAAAAAAAATCAAGCAACAACTAGAATTTGTTGATATGACCCTGTTGCTGTATAGGGGACCATGTTCTTATACTATAGTATACCAGTTGCTGGAGGTAGGGCAGAGGATTTCATGTTGTAGTAATTCAAATCTAATCTTTTGTAGTATTTGCAAAGACCTAGGTTAGAATGTAGATAACTTTAGTTTATTTCTTAGTCCCCATTTTAGAATCATAAGTTCCTTGCTATATTGTTTGCCTAATTTGTTACCCAAAGTTCCTAGACCATATCTTACATATTGCAGGTAGTGCTACAAGATATTAGTTGATTTACTAATTAGTTAACTTTGGACTCAGTAATTGTACACTACAAATTAATGTAGTCACTAAAATAAACTTTTTTAACATTCAAAAGCAATTCATGTTTGCAAAAGAAATATTCAGAGTATAAGAATAGACTGTATGTCATAATAAGAAATAAAAATCACTCAAAGTCTCACAGTGGTTTATTTTTTTACTTTTTTAAATATATTCATCCATTATTACTGAGCATGACCAGGGGTTAGTGATGTCCTATTCCAGATTTGTGTGGAGACCTTGGACAGGGTTTCCTTAAAAACAAACAAACACCCTATTTTCTAGCAGTGGGAGGCAAATTACAAATGAAATAAGCAAATGAAATGAACAAAGCTAGAAGGAGCACATTCTGGTGCAGAGATCCTGAGGTGGGAAGGAATTCAATGTGTATAAAGCTTTTGTGGCTGAAGCAGAGGGTACAGTGGGTCAGGGTGGTGTGTATATATAATGGTGGCCATTCAGGCTATTGCTAAGAAATTACACTTTTACTTACTGTACAAGAGGAAGCTTTTGGAAGTTGGCAGCTATCATGACTTTATTGGAAAAAAAGCAAAACAAAACAACTACAACAAAACCCAGCAAATCACAACCTAAACCAAGTCAAACCACCCTGATTTCTATCTGGATGACAGGGAAGCAAAACTGGAAGAAATGAGACCCGACAGGAGCCCTCTGCAATGGTATATGACATATGGCTTACATTAAGGGGATAGGACCGGAGAAGGAGATGACAGATTCAAGATGTATCTTCAAACTAGATCTGAGAGGACTGGCTGATGAATTGGATGTGAGGAGGAAGGAAGGATGACCCTGGAATTCTATGTGAAGCACTAGGTAGATGATAGTTTGATTACTGAGATGGAAAAGGCTAAGGTCATATGGCAGAGACCGCGGCTTGCCACACAGTATCAATTTTCCCTTTCTTTCTTAGCAACAATTTACATTTGATTAAATGTTGAAATGCATCCACATAAATCCATTTTTGCCTTCCCTTCTTTGCAACTGTGTATGTGGCTCTTTTTGGGGTGCAGGCTCCAACCCTGGAAAACAGATTCAGGATTCTCGAAGGTAGAAGATGATGCAAGATGCAATTGGGATAGTAGACATTTTTTTATTCAGAGGTGGCAGCAGCACCCTCGCCTCCAGCTCCAGCCCCATTTTGCCCCACCAAGTTACATTTAGCCCTGATTCTTTCCCATAGGACCTTTTTTTGAATATGTAGGCCAGATGAACAAAGCACATTGTCGACAGGTTACATAAGTGGACATATACTCATGAGCAGGTGTTATGACCTTGACTACATACGTTGAATCAGTGTGTTCATGACCTTGACTACATACTAAAAACATAGGCCACTGGAAACCTCAGGGAGGGAACCTAACTAGAGTCATCTTGGGCCTGTGCTCTAGCCCTTGACTGGGTTATGGTCAATGAAATATTGTTGAATGTATTATGTGATATTTTTGGAAAGGTTTAACTGATGCGCTCTTTCTGTATTAACGATAAAGGCAAGCATTTATTTATCCTTGTAGATAGTACTTCTATTCTTAGGTATACTTAGCAATATATATTAAATATATATATTAAATATATATATATATATATATATTTTTTTTACCTAGAGGCATACCCAAGGTTGATCAAAATATCATTACTCATATAATTCCAAACTAGAAATGAACCAAAATGTCCATGAACAGTAGAATGGATAAACAATTTTTGGTATATGCAGTCAATACTTTTCAACAATGAAAACTGCTGCAAATGCCACAAAATAAATGAATTTCACAACTATATTGTTGAACAAAGAGTAAGTACAAAGGAACACATGGTCATGATTCCATTTGTTTAGAAGAAGTAGAATGAATAGCATATGGTGTGAGGAGTCTTTGGAAAGAAGGCAAGGGTTATGAATGGGAGATGCTGTGGGGAAGTTTTTTGGGGTTCAGGTGCCATTCTAATCTTGATGTGTGTGCTGCAAATGAGTGTTTGCTTGCTTCTGAATTCCTAGCACTTTGCAAATATAATAGGCATTCATTAAAGATATTTCTGAATAAACTTTTGAATTTAAGTTGAGAAGGAGAAGCCTGATCAAGAGAACATGCCTGTTGTTTTACTGCAGTCCTCCTTAATATCTATAGCTCCAATGACACCAGAAGATCAAGTGTAGATTGTACTTCATTTGTCTTCTTTAAAGCTAGGAAATGCTTGTCAACCATAGATATTTTCCAAATTATAAATATCTAAAGTTAGCAAATTCTGAATTTCTGGAATTTTTTTTTTTTTCAGATAATTTCTTCCCTAGTGATTCTAGATTAACTAGGTCATGGGAATGAAAGCATATACAGTAGAAGATGAATACACTAAGGTTCCATGTGGTAATAACCAAGAGAGAAAAATGATTTTCATTGGATGTTAGAAATGTAATATTAAAGTTAACTCTGAAGATTTTAGAAGGTGCCAGGAGGGAAAAATAGGAAAACTTTAAAATGTCCCTAAAAAGTATAAGGCTTTTGTGCTGCAGTTGTGCCTACTATCTTTGCTTGGGCTGCTATCACAAAATGCCATGGATGAGTGGCTTCAGCACCAACATTTCTTTCTCACAGTTTTGGAGGTGCAGGCAGATTCAGTGTCTGGTGAGAGCTCTTTTCCTGGTTTGCATATCCTTAGGTGAGGAAGAGAGAGAGAGAGCGAGAGAGAGAGAGAGAGAGAGAGAGAGAGAGAGGGAGGGAGGGGAGAGAGAGAGAGAGAGAGAGGGGGAAAAAATACTAGTCTCTTAATAGATTCTAAAGAAATAATTGGATTGCTTAGGAGTTGTTACAACATGACAAATGAGAGCTTAAATATTTCCTTCTTCTAAATGTTCTTGAAAAGCAAACTTAATGATAAACACTTCCCAAGAATCACTAAGTCATACAATTCAGAACATTTTAAATTTGTGAGATGTTAAAACCAAGAAGTATTGCACATGAAAAAAATTTTTTTCTAATAATCTTGTCTCCATAGGAAAGAAAGTGAACAGATTTCAAAGGCAAAGGGGAAAAAAAAAACAAACCCAACAACCTTTCACTTTTATGTTTTGCTTTCCTATAATTAAATTTCAGGACTTCTACTTGCAGTTAAGGAATGGATTTCCTTCTGTATATTAAGATTGAGAAGAAGAAAATCACTGGGACTTTCAATAATACTTAAAAGTAGACTTCAATTGTAAGAGTACTCCATAAACATTCACATATCCCAGAAAGGCTGCTAGAAAACAGTTATCTTAGACAACAACAACAAAAATCCTTAATGTTTCATTGCTGTAGAGGACTCTAGCTCAAGGTAACCATCCCCTATAAAGTTCCCTTACTCAGAGAAACAGGGGATGGAGTGTGATTTAGTTAAATGAAACTCATTGAAAAATAACCCAAATCATGTGCCTTATTAATGAATATCTACAGCGCTATTTATTATTGTTATTGTTAACTATAGACTGCACATCGTGAGAAACAGTAAGGTCTCATGGTTCATTATACAATTTCTTGACCTACAATGACTTTGACTTCCTGCCTCTACCACTTGTAAACTGTGGTTCTGAGCAAGTTGTTAACTATTTGGGGCCCGTCAACAGTGAAATGGGAATAATACTGTATCTACCTCATTTAACTACAGAGATTAATGAGGTAACACATGTAAGAAAATGCTTAGTATCTAGCGCCTCAGTTCTAATAAATGTTAATTGTCATCATTGTTATTTTTATCACTCCTTCTGGGTAATCAGATGGTAGAAAAGCTCAAATATTTGTGAACTTGTCCCAAATGAATCGAAGTAATCAAAACATACCTTTGGGCTGCTATGGGAGCCCAAGTGTGGAAGACAGACTTGGTATCCAGAAAGACTTTCTTCCTCACTGCTAGGTCTTGAGGGTGCGACATGCACTGTAGGAAGTCAGCAGAGCCACACTTGCCACTTGAAGGGAGATGAATACACCATGATCTTGAGAAGAGTGGCCTTGAGGCCGGGTGCTGCCAGATCATGGTGCTGAGTTAATCACAGGCAGAGGACCCAGGTGAGGCCAGTGGAGAAAACTTCCTCACCTGTTCAGAGTCTGGCAAATAAAAACTTCGAGGAGTTTTAACAACACTTTGTCAAACTTGGGCTATCTGCTTGCCCACCCCAGTCATGATAGAAGTCTCAAGTCCTTGCTGGCAATCATGAGGTTTAGGATCCATCCTCAGCATCTGCTTGGGTTCCTGACTCCACTGTGAGACTTTAGCCAAAGACTTCAGGTTAAGGACTTGTGGTAGAAAAAAGCTGCAAGTCTCTAGATTTAATAGCTTTGATTTTACTAAAGCTGGTGACAAACAGTGGAAATTCAGGCAGTTTGTTTTTGAGCACCTGGGAACAATACTGTCCTTGGTTATATATTTCTGAAATACTTCTAACTAGTCAGAGGGTGAATGGTAAGCATGGGGTGGAGGGCCATGTATTGCCCAGCATTTTTTAAAGGTCTCCCATTTAGCTCAAAATGTCAGAATATCTTGTACATATTGATGAGAAAAAAAATTTTTTAAGGATACAGTTTCTAATAAATGAGGCTATTCAGCAGTGAGTGCTTCTTTGCCAGAACCCCTCTCTCTTGCCCTGCTCTTGGTGCATTCCCATGCTTCCAGGTTCTTCTAAGTGTGCTTCCTTTGTGCTCCAGCGGTGCCTATCTTTGCTTGGGCTGCTACCACAGAACGCCATGGCTGGGTGGCTGCAGCACCAATATTTCTTTCTTACACCTCTGGAGGTGCAGGCAGATTCAGTGCCTGGTGAAGGCACTTTTCCGGGTTGGCATCTCCTTGTATGAGAACAAGGCAAGAGGGAGAGAGAAAGGGCAGGAAAGAAGAGAGAGGGAACAAAGGTCAGCTCACTAGTGCCTTCCTTGAAGGGCACTATTCCCCTTGTGTCCTCATCTCAACCTAATCGCCTCCCAAAGGCCCCACCTCAAAACACATTGGAGTTAGGGCTTCAACAGATGAACCTGGAGGGAACACAAACATTTAATCAATCACATGTACATATGTATGTTTGCTTCCATTTGGCTAGTAGGGTAGAGAGGGAAACATGGTGTGAAAATACAATGTCTTTATCTTCTCCTTTAATTTGTAGGTGGTCCCAATTTTCTAAGCTTCTCCCTCCTTTTCTATTTGCCTCAATATTGAACTTGTTTTGCTACAGTTGTGGGGCTTTCAGACACACGAATAGACTGCTGTAAGTGGCCTCTAAATGCAAGAGCTGACTTGCCATATGAATGCACACTAGCGCAAACCCTCTCTATCAAATCACTGAGCCAGTATTTCTTAAACTTAGAGCGGGATGCATGCTTTACAGAAGGCTGACAAGAAACAACAATAACAAAGATTTCACAGAGTATTTTACACAGGCACCATGCATATGGTTGTGGACACAAAGATATGCAAAGGTATGAAGTAATGCAGAGGAAAAAAGGAGTCAAGAGAAGAGATGGGCTCCTTCCTGTTATGTAAACGTGTGAACTCAGGACATTTGCTTAATCCCACTGGGTGGGCCTCAGTTTCCACTTTCATTTGACAGGGTTGAGTTGACGAACCTCTGAGGTTGTTCCCTCTCCCACTTCTAACTCTTGAAATCAATCCAACTCCAGGGGTCAAATGTATGCACAAGAAACTTGGCCAACAATTTCAGAATATGAAGGGGGTTAAGTGTGTGTTGAGTGTTATCACTATTATGAGATTTCAGAGGAAAGGGCTCTCTGCAGCTGAGGGAGGCATGAAAGGCTTCCAGAGAAGGGAGGACTTCAGCTGAATATTCAAGACAGGAGTTAGGCAAGCGGAAATAGGGAGTTTTAATCATTACATATGGTGGTGGGATAGTGGTGATAATGACTGGATGCAGTGACAGGAAAGGAAAGTGAAGAGTCAGAAAACACAAGATAACACTGGGAAAATATGCTGCAGTTTGACTGTGATTCAGCCTTTCCCCACATTTCTATGAAAAAATCTCAAAGACAATGTGGTGTATTGGAGAGACTCATTGCGGCAATGCTATTGTTTATTTTGTAATTTTGTAACTATGTCATGTGTTTGATAGAATGCAAAACTAAAATAAAAAATTACCCTTTATAATGTTTTCCATTTTAAGTCATTTTCTTAGAGTAAATAAACTTTAAGTCAATGGATAATACTGAATCCTAAGTGAAAAATATCAAATAATGGTTGTGTGACATATAATTGCTTTGTAGATCAATACATATTCATCTGGCTCTATGTGCCAGGTTCTGTGATAGGAGTGGGTTAGTAGATAAAAAATAAAACATGTTCCCTCAATAGAATAAGAAGCTACTAGTTTTGGGCCCAAGAATAACTCAGTCAATAATCTAATTTTAATAGATCTTACTGATCAGAGTGTTGCAATTTATATGTACTCTATTCTAAAGAAACCTAAACCACATTGATTTATTAACACCAAATCAGTCCTGATATGTAACAATTAATTTTACTCAACAAATAAATTTTATAAGTTCAATTCAGAATATTTAAATTATATTGATCTTTCCTAGCTTGTAGAGGTGACCAAATTTATCATGTCCCTAAAGTATCCATTTAGTAGAAAGAAGAGAATAAAAACCTTTAAAGTCTCATAAATGTCTATGAACTCCATTTCCTCATCTACAAAATAAAAAGGTTGTGATAGAATTTGGACACTATTTTCTGTGAGAAAATTTTATGTTGCTATGAATTTGACAGGGCATACACCCAATCCCACCCACTTTTAGAGTGGTTTTTGATTTTCCTTGTAAAAACAAAGGCAGTCACACCAAAAGGCTAACCACCTAGCTCCTTCTCAGGAAGAATGTTTTGAAGGGATGACTCTGATGGACGCTTCTCATTTGTTCTCTCTATCCCTTTCCTGCCCTCTGCTCAAGGATTTTACTTCTGTATCTAATTTCCCCAGCTCTATGAAAATGTCCATTGGCTTTCCCCTACAAACGATGATAAATGTTCAAATTTTAGTTCTTTCACCAGTTTCAGGTGAGCATTAGTTATGATGTTTTCTTGTGGGGTGCTTTGGGGATGAAATGGGGAAGATGGATAGATGGGGATGAGGTTGTGGGGGGTGAGAGGTAGAAAGAGACTCTTCACTACATACTTTTTAATGCTCTCTGGTGTTTGAAGCACATAAATGTAACCTCCTAACAAGAAACCAAGTAAATACCTAATCACCACCAGCACAAGTGCCACAAACAAACAAAACAAAACAAAAAATCAAAGTAAAAGTGTGTTTCTGGTTTCTTTCGAATAGAGTCCATAATAAGTTACAACACTCTGGAGCTATCGGTAATTGTTATTCGCAAATAACAAATACTTAAAAGAGCAACAATAACAAAACTGGAAAGAACAAAATTTGTTCTTTAGCATTTCTAGGATGGTTAGTTATGGAGCTACTGAGAGCTGTAGAATGGGAAAAAACTGGCTATGTCTATAAATCAGATAAGAAATTTCAATTGTTGACTCTTCCCACATAACATTTGGCTTATATAGCATTTTAAAATTCTGTGCTTACCATATTTTAAAATATTTACCGATTTGCCACATTTTATGCCATTAGTCATCTTTGCCAGCCCCAAATGCCTTGGACGATGCTGCTGGAACTCATTGTATTTGCAGGAAGAACATCAACCCCCAAATTCCTCACAGCTTGAACTGGGGGATAGTATTGCATTGTATCAGTCAAGTGTGATTTTACATATGACAATTCACAAAGAAAATTGACATTTCTCAAGTGTTTTCCATTAAAAGAAAAGCTCTTTGTTAATGCTTTCTAAAAGCAAAGAAAGAAGAAGTCCTTCTCATCTTCTTATTACATACTGTTTTTCTAGTAAAGAAAACATTTTATAAATTTCTACTATTTCTGGGTTCAGAGAAAAGTAGTAGATAAAAAGCAATGGGGGCTTTAGTGCCTTAAGTCTCTAGAAAGTCTTCCATATGAAACTTCAAAGATGCTGCATTTATAGTATTACAGTTCAATCTTTGTTTCATGAGTAGGGAAACAAAGGCTGAAGAGGTACAGGGACTTCCCTGCAACCAGACTCAGTGGGGATGCACATCTGGGGGGTGGACCCTCAATCAGGTCTTTGCTAATCATAGCTGATACAGGGTAGAGGGAATGGCTTATGAAAATGCAGAAATGCACAAATCTACAAATGATTAGTCAGCAATGTTAGTTTTTGGAAAGCTTCTGTTATAGTCTGAATGTTTATGTCCTCCCCAAACCCATATTTTTAAACTATCCTCAATGTAAAAATATTAGGGTGTGGGGCTTCTGTGAGGTGATTCCGTCATGAAGTCAAAGTCTCTTTATGAATGGGCTCCAGAGAGCTCCCTCATCATTTCCACCCTGTGGGGACCCAGCAACAAGATAGCCATCTGTGAATCAGGAAGCAGAGCCTCACCAGGCACCACATCTTCTAGTGCCTTGAATTTGGACTTCCCAAACTCCAGAACTGTGACAACTGAATTTCTGTTGTTTCTAAGGCAGCCTGTCTATGGTGGACTAACATAGGTTCCTGTTTAAGCCTATATCACCCCACAGCGTATGCGGGAGTTGGATCCTACGGCTGGAATGTCTTCTTTCCAGTGTTTCACTTCAGGCGACACAGGGAACAGTGCTTGGAGACTATGAACTTTTCAGGATTATGAGAAAATGTTAGAACATGGTATGAATATATCTGCTATGTTTGGATAAGTCTCCCCCAAAGGCCCATGTGTTAAAGGTGCTATTGGGAGGTAGGAGAACCTTTAAGAGGTGGGGCATAATGGGAGGAAGTTAGATTATTGGGCTATGCTTTCAAAGGGCATATCAGGGTCCCAGTCCCTTCCTATCTCTCTTTGGCTTCCCAGCCACCATGAAGCGAGGGCTTCCTCCACCATATACTTCCACCATGATGAGCTACCTTGCCACAGGCTCAAAAGCAGTGAGCCAACCCTTAAGGCACTAAAAACTTCAAAACTGTAAGCCCAAATCACACTTTTTTCTTTCTAAGGTAATTATCATAGGCACTCTGTCACAGTGAGAGAAAGCTAACACAATATCGTATTAAATATATGAAATAAATCACAAAATTGAGTTGATAAACATTTAATTGTCTGTAAAAGGCATCATTTTGTCAAAAGCAACTCAACTCATATGATTATGCATGCATTACAAATTATACATTAATGTCAGGTCTGGGGGCAATTTTAAGATTTTTGAGGTATCATTAAGCCCTTCAAAATATCAAATGCCTATAAGAGACTTAAGACCTCTATTCAATCTGTCAAATGCGAGTTAAAGTACCACTTCCTCAGACACGGGGAATGCTATTCTGACTTTCTGCTTTCTCTAGGCTAAAAAGTTAAGTACTTATTGCTCTCTGTTCTAATGACAGTGTATTCACATTATTCTTGCAGTTTTTGGTTGGTGGGTTGCTTTCTTGGTGTACTTTAACTGCCTGGATTCTAAGTTTATCTAAATCAGGGACCAGGTATTATTTATCTCTCTATATCTAGTAGTGAATCCCGGGCAGGTAAGATAGTATGTGTCCCACAGTTGTTTATTGAAAAAAATTATTTTCTGTTTAGATGCCACAACACCTAAATTCTATCACTATAGGGAATTTTTTGAAATATACCTATGCTTCTTATAAAATGCACATAATCTTGAGAATTACATTAGAGTATTTTTCCCAGATCATTTTGCATTCCTTTACTTTTCCCCATGACTGGCAAGACATAGAATATTAGAAACACAATAATGTCCTTTTCCTCATGAATGACTAGCCTGAAACTTTCCAAAGGGGTCTCTCTCCTCCATTCCTTCTTTCTATTTCTTCTCTTGATAACAGTAAATTTTTTCTCTTTACTCCACTTTAAGGACCCATGAATAAGTTTATTTTACTAAGAACAGATTTCTTAAATGTTATTTATATAAAAAATCTGAGGATTTAAGATTTTCTTTCAAGTGAACCTTTTCATAATTTACTCATAATTCTAAGGTATTTGTTTTTTCTTCAGTGGAAGAGAAGAAAGGAGAAACAGCATGCTTATTCTCATCTGTAATATTTTTACATTTACCCATTCTTGATTAATTACAACTATAGGCTGCAGATGTCCAGCATAAACTGGATCATTTAATGTGTAATTATAGCTTCTAGATGAAGCCTAGATCTATTGCTGTTATTTTGCATGGACTGGTGCAGTTATGTGCCTGAACAGAATTAAGTTCCCATCCTCCTGGGTCATGGAATATTATCTCAGGGAGGATGAAAAAGAAATCGAAGCCAGCTTGAGGAGAAAGTGTTATAATAGCAAAAGTGGCACTTTTATGAAAGCTGCAGGTTCCTCAAAGGAAGGAAACTGCCGAATGATACTATTAACACCCATAAAAAATAAACTCCATTTTACAAATGATCGAACTGTTCACATGATAATAAGTAATATCATTACTAGAGGATTAAGTTTTCAAGAAATGCACCATGGCCTTGGTAACAACATGCTGTCCAGACACTTCAGCTTTCCTCATGTTACAAGGACATTTATCTTTTAAACCCTAGAAAAAAGTTTATTGTGTTGAAGGTGTGAAAGGATAAAAGGAAGAAAAATCTATAGTATAATTTTTGCTCTGTTTTGAGCTTTATCATCTTGGCACAAAACTAACAAGGTGTGTTAGTTTTTCTGTAAGGATTCCTGTTATTCACCACAGCATTGAGAATATGTGGGTAGACTTTTTAGAGATAACAGAAACCTTTATATAATTGGTTAAGTATAATAATAGCATTAGAATTTCAACACAGACTTTGAAATCAATAATATCACTTTTGTCTACAAATTATGTAATTGACTTGTGTACTTAACACCTTAATTGGTGTAGGTTTCGATTTCTTCTCTTTCTTGGAAATGTTTTTTCTAACAGGGGTGAGAAGTACCAAAGTAATACATTGGAGCTTCCTTCCAAGGACAGTAATTCCTAGAGCTATTTTATTGAGATCTAGGGTAAGTTTCAGAGCAAATGTTGAGCCAGGTGAGTGGCAAAGTTGCAGGCCACAAGTCAGAAGCCAGACTTCCAAGATCATTTTTCCTAACTGTACATTGTGCTTGACCTTAGGAAGGCCAGTCATGAACTACATTAAAGTGCACTGACATTATCTGTTTCTAAGGATGACTTTGAGAATTTGATGATATTGTACATGGGTGGGCTCTTTGAAAGTGCAAAACAGTACACCAATTTCAAGCTCTAGATTTAAATTTTTCTTCTGCTTTGTCATCCTAAGTATTAAATTTGACTTAAGGTTGAAGTATTTTATTAATTCACAAAACTGTACTTTGAAGCACTGTGATGACCTTAACTTCAAATACATTAAACACCTTGAACAACCCTAATCCAAAATTCTGAAATTTGACATACTCCAAAATTTGAAAGTTTTGAGTGTGGTATGATGGCACAAGTGGAAGATTCTACACCTGGCCATACATGATAGCAGTGTAAATTTAGGTATTCTAAAAATGTACAAATTATTTTCAAGTTAAGCATATAAAGATGTATACAAAACAAATAAATTCTGTGTTTCGGCTTGAGTTGCCTCTCTAAAATATCTCATCCTATATACGCAAATATTCCCAAATCTGGAAAAATCCAAATCCAAAACACTTCCTGCTTCCAAGCATTTCAGATAAGGGATACTCAACTGGTGTATTCTGTCTGGATGATTTCTGTTAATCCACACAGTGACCCTGAAAAATAAATAACATCATAAAGTCATGATTGATTGAGACACTACGTACCTCTTATCTAATCACCCACTAAATACTCTATTCAGTAGCTAGTATTATCTGCACTTTAAAAATGAAATTAAGGGGCTGGGGAGATAGCTCAGTCGGTAGAGTGCTTGCCTTGCAAGCACAAGGCCCTGGGTTCGATCCCTAGCACCCCCCCCCAATAAAAATGAAATTAAAATAATGTGTTCATGAAAACCAGGAAATCAAAACCCATCTATTTCCATTTCTTATCAGTCTGGAGTTACACATCCATATTTGTTGGAAGCAGCAAATGAACTGTGGGCGAGTCTGAGCCATCTCTAAGTGGAGGTGAGCCCCTCAGAGAACTCTCAGGGTAATCTAACCTATCTGGGACAGCTTCATTGCCTTGGCAAAGATCCTGCTCAAAGAGAATTCTGTGGTACCCTGGAATTTATTGACTCAGACAGCGTTAGATTTAAACGCAACTCCCCGGAGTTAGAGAGAGATACCAGTGCCCCAAATAACCTTGAGGCGCCAGCTGCCGGAGGAGGAAGAATTACTGGTCAGATGGCAAATCCCTAATCAGGCCAGCTTTCCCACAGCCTCCTGCTTCTTTTTTTCCTTGAAGAACCCCTCCCACAATAAATTCCTTCGGTGTGTTTCACTATAAATAAAGCATTGGTAGACTTTTTCCCCTTTGTTAGGATCAGACCCACCAGGTCTTTCTACCCGTCAAGCCCTCACTTTAAAAAATATTTTCCATGTCTTTTGATTTATTTCTTGATGTTACTTTCTCAGACTTTTATTTCCAGCGGGCCACACCTCTGAAGGTTGCTTATTCCCTCTCCACATAAGCCGAAGCTGAGTCATATTACCTACTGCTTTTAAAATCTTTGTTGAAGTATCCAGATGACCCACATTTAACATGTTTAAATCTGAACCCAATATTTTCTTTCCTGATCCAATTTCCTCCTGCATCCATAATCTAGGCCATTACATCAATATCCCCTAAGCCAGGAAACTACATTGGTTTACATTTCTCCCTTTCCCCAATACATGGTGGCCACAGAGTCAAGAAATTGCCACATCTATTATAAAAGTGGCTCTCGGCGATCCAAGATGGCGGACTAGAGGGTGACTGCATCTCCAGTCGCTCCAGATGGCAGGATTCAAGAAGGGGAGGCATTGAGAGACTCGGACTAAGATAGAGCATAGGGGTGAGTCTCCCCGACCCGGTGAAGCGCTGCCTGGGTGGCAGGCCCGGATTTGGTTGGCTTATTAGAGTAGGGCAGAGCAGCTAGAGTCCACCCCAGGCGGCCCTGTGTGCTCTCCGGGGGTGGGCTCCTCCCACAGGGCCAGATTCTCCAGCATCTCGGAGCAGGCCCCCCAGTGAGAGCCTTTCTGCACAGAACCAAACTTCAATTCCCTGAAACAGGGCGGTGAGTTCCTGCCCACAGGTTGCTTCAGGGACCAGGACAGGGCAGCCAGGGACTTCCCCAACAGCCCGCAGCCCGGACCCCTCTGGCAGGAAGAGCATTTCCAGTATAGCTTCTTGGAGCAGACCGCCCAGTGAGAGCCTTTTCACACAGAGCCAGCTCCAAGTCCTGGAACCAGTAGCGGGCTAGGGGTAGCTTTCCTTGGAAACACTGCATTATCAAGTGACTCCAGGACTTCAGGCTACTGAAGGCAGGAAGGTGATACACTGGAAATCTACAGGGACAATATAAGCCAATAGAAGAATTCTGCAATATCACAAAGTCCCACTGACATCTGACCAATATGAGAAACAAGGGAAGAAAATGTCCCAGACAAACCTAGATACTATATCAATAAAACCCAATGACAGCACAGCAGAAGAAATGTCTGAAAGGGAATTCAGAATGTACATAATTAAAACAATCAGGGAAACAAACGAGGAGATGAAAGAGCAAATGCAGGCATTAAATGATCGCACCAATCAACAGTTAAAGGAGCAAATACGGGAAGAAGAGATCATTTCAATAAAGAGTTAGAGATATTGAAAAAAAACCAAACAGAAATCCTTGAAATGAAGGAAACAATAAACCAAGTTAAAAACTCCACAGAAAGCATAAACAATAGGATAGAACACCTGGAAGACAGAACCTCAGATATTGAAAACAAAATATTTAATCTTGAAAACAAAGTTGACCAAACAGAAAAGATGGTATGAAATCATGAACAGAATCTACAAGAATTATGGGATATCATGAAAAAGCCAAATTTAAGAATTATTAGGATTGAGGAAGGCTTAGAGAAACAAACCAAAAGAATGAAAAATCTATTCAATGAAATAATATCAGAAAATTTCCCAAATCTGAAGAATGAAATGGAAAACCAAGTACAAGAGGCTTATAGGACTCCAAGTATACAAAATTGCAACAGACCCACACCAAGGCACATTATTATGAAAATACCTAACATACAAAATAAAGACAGAATTTTAAAGACCGCGAGAGAAAAGAATCAAATTACATTCAGGGGGAAACCAATAAGAATATCAGCAGATTTTTCAATCCAGACCCTAAAAGCTACAAGGGCCTGGAACAACATTTACCAAGCCCTGAAAGAAAATAGATGCCAACCAAGAATCTTATACGCAGCAAAACTTACTTTCAGATTTGACGATGAAATAAGATCCTTCCATGATAAACAAAACCTAAAGGAATTTACAAAAAGAAAGCCAGCATTGCAGAACATTCTCAGCAAAATATTCCATGAGGAAGAGATGAAAAACAACGATGCAAATCAGCAACGGGAGGAACTAGCCTAAGGGAATAGCCAAATAAAGGGGAAACCAAATCATGTCAAAAAACAAAAATGAGTCAAATGACTGGGAATACAAATCATATCACAATAATAACCCTGAATGTTAATGGCCTGAACTCATCAATCAAAAGACATAGAGTGGCAGAATGGATTAAAAAGAAAAATCCAACAATATGCTGCCTGCAAGAGACTCATCTCATAGAAAGAGATACCCATAGAAAAGGTGAAAGGATGAGAAAAAACATACCATGCACACGGACACAGCAAAAAAGCTGGAGTATCCATCCTCATTTCAGATAATGTGGACTTCAAGCCAAAGTTAGTCAGAAGGGATAAAGAAGGACATTACATACTGCTTAAGGGAAGCATAAATCAGCAAGACATAACAATCATAAATATCTATGCCCCAAACATTGGCTCATCCATGTACGTCAAACAAATCCTTCTCAATTCCAGAAATCAAATAGACCACAACACAATAATACTAGGGGATTTTAACATGCCTCTCTCACCGCTGGATAGATTGTCCAAACAAAAATTGAATAAAGAAACCATAGATCTCACTAACACAATCAACAATTTAGACTTAACCGACTTATATAGAATATACCATCCAACAAAGAACAAATACACTTTCTTCTCAGCAGCACATGGATCCTTCTCTAAAATAGACCATGTCTTATGCCACAAAGCTACTGTTAGCAAATACAAGAAGATATAGTATCTTGTACTCTATCAGATCATAATGGATTGAAATTAGAAATAAATGACAGAATAAAAAACAGAAACTTCTCCAATACCTGGAGATTAAATAATACACTATCATATGATGAATGGATAACAGAAGACATCAGGAGGGAAATTAAAAAAATTTTAGAAGTAAATGAGAACAAAGACACATCATATCAAAATCTCTGGGACACTATGAAAGCAGTACTTAGAGGAAGATTTATTTCATGGGGTGCATTCAACAAAAGAAGTAGAAATCAACAAATAAACAACTTAACACTACAGCCCAAAGCCCTAGAAAAAGAAGAGCAGACCAACACCAAAAGTAGTAGAAGACAGGAAATAGTTAAAATCAGAGCCGAAATCAATGAAACTGAAACAAAAGAAACAATCAGAAAAATTAACAAAATAAATAGCTGGTTCTTTGAAAAAATAAACAAAATTGATAAACCCTTAGCCACACTAATAAAGACAAAGAGGGAGAAAACTCAAATTACTAAAATTTGGAAAGAACAGGAAATATCACAACAGACACGAGTGAAATACAAAACATAGTTAGAAGCTATTTTGAAAATCTATACTCCAACAAAACAGAAAACCTCGAAGACATCAACAGGTTTCTAGAGACATATGAATTACCTAAACTGAACGAGGAGGACATAAACAATTTAAATAGACCAATTTCAAGTACTGAAATAGAAGAAGTCATCAAAAGCCTACCAACAAAGAAAAGTCTGGGACCAGATGGGTTCTCAGCCGAGGTCTACAAAACCTTTAAAGAAGAGCTCATTCCAATACTTCTCAAAGTATTCCATAAAATAGAAGAGGAGGGAACCCTCCCAAACTCATTCTATGAAGCCAATATTACCCTGACACCTAAACCAGACAGAGACACATCAAGGAAAGAAAATTTCAGACCAATATCCTTAATGAACATTGATGCAAAAATTCTCAACAAAATTTTAGCAAATCGCATACAAAAATATATTAAAAAGATAGTGCGCCACGATCAAATGGGTTTTATCCCAGGGATGCAAGGTTGGTACAACATCCGGAAATCAATAAATGTCATTCACCATATCAACAGACTAAAAGTTAAGAATCACATGATTATTTTAATGGATGCAGAAAAAGCATTCGATAAGATAGAGCATCCCTTCATGCTCAAAATACTAGAGAAAATTGGGATAGGGGGAACATTCCTTAACATTTTAAAGGCCATCTATGCTAAGCCCATGGCCAATATCATTCTAAATGGTGAAAAACTGAAAGCATTCCCCCTAAAAACTGGAACAAGGCAGGGATGCCCTCTTTCACCACTTCTATTCAATATCGTACTTGACACTCTAGCCAGAGCAATTAGACAAACCAAAGAAATTAAAGGGATACGAATTGGAAAAGAGGAACTCAAACTATCCCTGTTCGCTGATGACATGATTATATATTTAGAGGAACCTGGAAATTCCACCAGAAAACTTTTAGAACTCATAAGTGAATTCAGTAAAGTAGCAGGTTACAAGATCAATGCTCATGAATCCAATGCATTTTTATACATAAGTGATGAATCTTCAGAAAGAGAAATTAGGAAAACTACCCATTCACAATAGCATCGAAAAAAATAAAATACTTGGGAATCAATCTCACAAAAGAGGTGAAAGACCTCCACAATGAGAACTACAGAACACTAAAGAAAGAAATTAAAGAAAACCTTAGAAGATGCAAAGATCTCCCATGTTCTTGGATAGGCAGAATTAATATTGTCAAAATGGCCATACTACCTAAAGTGCTATACAGATTCAATGCAATTCCAATTAAAATCCCAATGACGTACCTTACAGAAATAGAGCAAGCAATTATGAAATTCATCTGGAAGAATAAGAAACCCAGAATAGCTAAAGCAATCCTTAGCAGGAAGAGTGAAACAGGGGGTATTGCAATACCAGATCTTCAACTCTACTACAAAGCAATAGTAACAAAAACGGCATGGTACCAAAATAGACAGGTAGATCAATGGTATAGAATAGAGGACATGGACACAAACCCAAAAAAATACAATTTTCTCATACTAGACAAAAGGGCCAAAAATATGCAATGGAGAAAAGATAGCCTCTTCAACAAATGGTGCTGGGAAAACTGGAAATCCATATGCAACAGAATGAAACTAAATCCCTATCTCTCACCCTGCACAAAACTCAACTCAAAATGGATCAAGGACCTCGGAATCAGACCAGAGACGCTCCATCTTATAGAAGAAAAAGTAGGTCCAAACCTTCAACTTGTTGGCTTAGGATCAGACTTCCTTAACAGGACTCCCATAGCACAAGAAATAAAAACTAGAATCAATCACTGGGATAGATTCAAACTAAAAAGCTTTCTCTCAGCAAAGGAAACTATCAGCAATGTGAAGACAGAGCCTACAGAGTGGGAGAATATCTTTGCCACTCATACTTCAGATAGAGTGCTAATTTCCAGAATCTATAAAGAACTCAAAAAACTCTACACCAAGAATACAAATAATCCAATCAACAAATGGGCTAAGGAAATGAACAGATACCTCACAGAAGAAGATGTACAAGCAATCAACAGATATATGAAAAAATGTTCAACATATCTAGTAATAAGAGAAATGCAAATCAAAACTACCCTAAGATTTCATCTCACCCCAATTAGAATGGTGATAATCAAGAACACAAGCAACAATAGGTGTTGGCGAGGATGTGGGGAAAAAGGTACACTCATACATTGCTGGTGGGGTTGCAAATTAGTGCAGCCACTCTGGAAAGCAGCATGGAGATTCCTCAGAAAGCTTGGAATGGAACCACCATTTGACCCAGCTGTCCCACTCCTTGGCCTATACCCAAAGGACTTAAAATTAGCATACTACAGAGATACAGCCACATCAATGTTCATAGCTGCTCAATTCACTGTAGCCAGATTGTGGAACCAACCTAGATGCCCTTCAATTGATGAATGGATAAAGAAACTGTGGCATATATATACAATGGAATATTACTCAGCCATAAAGAATGATAAAATTATGGCATTTGCAGGCAAATGGATGAAATTGGAGGATATCATGCTAAGTGAGATAAGCCAATCTCAAAAAACTAAAGGACGAATGATCTCGCTGATAAGCGGATGAGGACATATGGGGGGGAGTAGGAGGGGTTAGTGTTAGGGTTAGGGTTAGGTTTAGGGTTAGGGATAAGGAGGGTGGTAAGAATGGAGGAAGGAAGGACTGTATAGAGGGAAAAGAGGGGTGGGAGGGGTGGGGGCAATGGGAAAAATATAACAAATGAATCAAACAACATTGCCCTATGTAAATTTATGATTTTTAATTAAAATAAATAAATAAATAAACAAAAAATAAAAAAAATAAAAGTGGCTCTCAAAATCTTTCTCGCCAGTCATATTTTCAGTCCAAATTCAGATAAAATTGGTCCATATGACATCCTTCACATCAGTCTAGCTGTTAGCATTTGCTCCCTATCCAAAGCTATTGATTGTATAGAAACTATAGCTATTTTACTAAAATAATAAAAATAAAAATGTGTGGTCATGCCATTTCCTTACTAAAATAACATCTGTGAATTTTCTGTCAAATATAGACAAGACTCAAAACTCCTATAAGGACAGTGTCCTTTAATAACTCACCTTGACCTATGCTTCTGGCCTTATTTCCTGCCTCACTTGCATCACATTTTTCTAGAAATTATCCAATAATTTCTATTTCTACACTGTTGTTCTGACTTTTATCTTAATGGACTTTGCCAATTTCCTTGCCATGAAAACTTTTAGTCATCTTTAAGATCAGATGTACATGGTAAATCCCAGAACAACAACCAAAAATCCTTAAAACAAAGACAAAAGGAAAGAACATATTTTAAAAATTAAAATAATACATTAGAAAATATTTGCCTCATGCAAAAGACACCACTAAAGGAATAGACGAAAATGTGAGATGCAGAAAATAAAATAGTAACATGGCAGATGTAAATTCTTATCTGTAATTACATTAAAAATATAAACTTTCAAATTGAAGGGTAAGGATTGACAGCCTGAGTAAATAAAAAGTCCAACTATATACTGTCTATAGGAGAAAACTTTATTTTCAAAATAGGAATAGCTTGAAAGCAAAAATATTATATATATGTATATATGTATATATATAAATAAACAGCAATGACACTAAAATTGAAATAAATCAAAAAGTCCCAAAATATCAAGTGTTGCTACGGATGGAGAGAAAATCAGAGACCTCATACACTAACTGCTAATAACGTCAACTTGTGCTTTGGAAAACAGTGTGACACTTCCTCAGATGACTAAATATAAAATTTTTCTATCACTCAACAGTTCAACTTCCAGGTGTTTTTCTAAAAGAAATGAAAACACATATCCACACAAAAACTTGTAATGTTTATAGAGCTATTTATAATAATCAGAAGTAAAAATGTTCCAGATGTCCATTAGCTGATAAATGAATAACATGTAGTATGTCAATACAAGGGAATATTATTCATCCACAAAAAGGAATATAATAGTGATACTTGCTACAACATGAGTGAACCTTAAAAGAAGCACGTTAAGTGCCAGAAGCCAGTCATGAAAAGAACACCTGTTATATGATCATATTCATATGAGAGTCCAAATATGTAAGGACATCTATGAAAACAAAGTAAATTAATAATTCCTTTGGGCTCAGGTGGTAACTTGTGGGAGAAGTGGTAGCTCAAAATGCCTCAGAAAATGTTCTTTTTGAGGTGGTAAAAATGTTCTAGAATTGACTGGTAATGGTTGCACACATCTGTGAGTACATTCAAAACTACTGAATTGTATCCATTAAGTGAATTGATAAAGCACTTGATCTATATGTCCATAAAGTCATTTAAAAAAATGAGGTAAAATTTTAGTAGTATTTTGAAGGGCCCAGTGTGAGCTAGCATGTCAGCTTGTAGGGCCTGGAAATGTAAAGGTGAGATCAGTCACTTAGAAACTCTCCCACTGACCTCCATCCAGTGCTCATGAGGAGGTGTGGAGGTAGAGAGAAAGACTGGAAATTCCCCTTTGGTGGCAACGAGGTGATGAGTCAGTGCTGGAGAAAGCTTGGTATACCACCACTTTTATGAACTCTTCTTGCTGCACTGTAGAAGCCTTTAGTTACAGGAAGAGGGGCACCAATCCTTCTCCCCTACCCCATAGCTCAAATGAAAATCCCTGTCCTCTGGGGAATGGTAGAACCAAAGCCCACCTCTCCTGTCTTTCAAGGCAAAGATCCATTGCTATCGGGAAAGGGGAAAGGACATGTATTAATTTTCTAGGGCTACCATTCCATAGATCAGGTGGGTTAAACAACAGAAATTAATTTTTTCACAGCTCTGGAGGCTAGAGGCCCAAGTCCCAGGTACTAGGAGGGTTGGTTCCTTTTAAGGTCTCTCTCCTTGGCCTGCGTTCTTCTTTGTGTGTTTCCAGTTGGCCTTTTGTCTGTGCCTGTATACATCCCTGTTGTCTTTGTATGTAGATTTCCTTTCTTGATGAAGACACCAGTCAGATAGGATTAGGGCTCATCCTAACAACTTCATTTTAATTTAATTCCTTCTGAAAAATCCCTGTCTTCAAATACAGTTGCATTCTGAAGTACTAAGGGTTAAGACTTTCATATATAGAATTTGAGGACACAATTTGGTTCATATCAGGGTAAAAATTAAAAGCTCTGCTCCTTAGGTCAGAAAACTGTCTGGTCTGAATCAATATCCAGAAGACGCTAAGCATGAGGTGCAGTACGAACATCGAGTCTGGAATGTCTCCTTTCAAAGCACCGGGTACAACAGCCAACTGCTGGAGATATTTGAAGTCTGTGGGGAACGGAAGGCTGTGAGATCAGCAAGGAAATGCAAACTGGAAACTTCTGATTAAAATACTAAAACTGGGAGCCATCACATTGTCACTCTCTTGTTCCTAAGAACTGTTTAAGCTGTTTTTCAGGACTCAGGAATAGTACCCTAGAACTGACCTAAAATGACCTCAAGAGCCTGTTGGAACCGAAGGCTCAGAGGAGTAAGCAGAACCTGAGAAACAAGAACAGGGCTCATAACCTGGGTTAAAAGTGAGGGGTGAGGCCCATAGTTGCAGGGCAGATTAGAATAATGGAGAGTCTGGAAACTTCCCAGTGACAAAACATACACAAGTTCCCAGAGGGCTTACTGGACAGCAAGACTCCAGCTAGGACAAGTCAGCCCTACACTTACCTTAACTCCAGGTGGCTTCAATTAACCCTGGATTTGAGCGTGCCTCCTGTCGCCTGCTCAATCTGTTAGCCTTTTAAAGGAGGCAGGCATCTTTACTAGCAAACTCCTAGGCTTGCCGGGGAGAAAGCCACCACCCCTTTAAAAGATGGTCATGCACCTGGTAAGTGGCTTTTTGTTTTTCAGCCAAAACCCTTTGGAGAAATTTCAAGGAGCCAAGGCCACCAAATCACTGTCACTCCTTTTAGGCGATCTAGAGTAAACTAGGCTTATTAAAATACTAAACCGAGCATGCCCACCCAGTAGCATAGATGTCCGGCATCTTTTCCTGTTTGAACATGTAGTTTATGATCTTCACCTGAACATGCTCAGAAAGTACACTTCAGACTGAGCAAGCTCAGGAATTTGCTGGATTCTTGTCTGTGCTTTCCTAAATGAATATGGATAGACTCCCTCAATAAAATACCCGTGCTGCCTTTGGGGAGAGCAAACCAGTACTGCCCTGGATTGCTGGGAGTTATAAACTTTTCTCCATGCTTCTATCTTCTGCTCTTACTCATTGGCTTCACACATTGTATTTGGTTACAGTTTAAACTACTATTAAGATCTCTCTCTCTCTTTTTAAACAGGTGCCATAGTTATCACCTTCTGTGTGCATTGGGCAACAAGTTCTTGTTCGGTATCAATCCCTTAATCCACACAGTAATGTCATAACCAATGAGAGGCATGTCTATTTTCAGGCATAAATGTTATTCCACAAGATACCCAGCATTCAACTTAAAAAAGAATATCAGACATACAGAAAAGCAAGAGAAACCAATCAATCATGAAGAGATAAGGTAATCAACAGATCAGTAGTCAAAATTCAGACATTAAAATTCTCTGATATAGAATACCTATGATTCATAAGGATCTTGTGGAAAAGTGAACAGTATATATGAGCGGATGGGGTTTTTAGCAGACAGGAAGAAACCATTTTTAAAAAGCCAATGGAAAAAAACTAAACAATGACATGTATTATTGGAGAAGAAGAATATCTTCTCAGCAGACTAAGCACACCTGAGAAAATCATAAATAAACTTAAAATTAGGGAAACAGGAGCAAGGAAATAATTTCATTAGATGTATCATTAGAAACTCGGAAGAAAATGGAGTTGACATCTTTTTAAAAAATATTTTTAGTCATAATGGATACGATACCTTTATGTTATTTATTTATTTTTATATGGTGCTGAGGATTGAACCCAGTGCCTCACATGTGAAAGGTAATCACTCCACCATTTAGCTACAACCCCAGCCTTGGAGGTGAGACATCTTTAATGAAAAAACAGAGACATTAACCCACCTCGGCGGGAAGGCACGCCTCAGGTGACCCCCTGGAGGGCCTTCGTTAGCGATGAAGTCCCGGCGGCGGCGGAGGGGTCCTTAATCGGAGACCTCCCCAAAGGAGGACTCGCCAGAGGGCATCGGACCCCCATGGCACCCCTTGTTCTCTCCGTTTCAGGGACTGAAGAGGAGCCAAGATCGAGACTCCATCCCCCACCCCCCATTCCAGAGAATGAGATTTAATTTGTCACGGATCTCTCTGGAATGATGCGGCCCTGTGCATCACGCTAACTTTGCTTTCCATAAAAGTTTGCCATGTTGTTTAAAGACTGTGAGGTACTCCTGTCCCCGAAGCGGCTCCTTAACTGCGCACGGGCAAGCCGCTTTGTCTTTAAGGGCCTCAGTCTCATCTACGTACTGACCGCTAAGTGATTGTTTTTATACCGGTTTTTTAAAAAACATTTTTTATGGACACTATCTTTTATTTTACTTACTTTTAATGCGGTGCCGAGGATCGAACCCAGTGCCTCACACGTGCTCGGCAAGCAGTCTACCACTGAGCTCCCACCGCAAGCCCTCACCAGTGTTTTTTTATTTTGAGACAGGGTCTCACCAAATTGCCCAGGTTACCCTCGAATATAAATCTTCAGCCGATTGGCGGGGATCACAGGCGTGAGCCACGGCCCCCCGCCCCTTGATAATTGTTTAGGGTGCTTTAACTTGAACTAAAGAGCTAAGGAGGTCGCAATTCAACTTTATGCCCAAATTTGGGGGCACCACCGGCTCAATCAAAAAAATACGGACGTTCTGTCCTGAGAGCGCCAAAGATCTCAGAAAAAAGAGTCCTGGGGAGACCCTGGGAATGAAGAGGCCACTTGGAATGAACATCCACTCCGTGGAAGGGAGCTTCAGGGTCTTCCTCCCGGGGAGGAGGAGAGGAGTGGGTCAAAGCTCGCGAGCAGCGCACATTCAAGTGCTGAATGTATGTGCTAGGCAAAAACTCTACCACTGAGCCACATCAGCCCAAGTCATTACTGTTTTTAAATGAGAGCAAATTAAAAACCTCTTCAAGCCAGGTGCAGTGGTACACCCTGTAATCCCAGCGATTCGGGAGGCTGAGGCAGGAGGACAGTGAGTTCAAAGGCAGCCTCAGCAACTTAGCAAGGCCCTGTCTCTAAATAAAATATAAAAAAGGGGCTGGGGAAGTGCCCCTGACTTCAATCCTTGGTACCAAAAAAACAAAAACAAAACAAACAAACAAAAAAAAAACAACAAAACAAAACAAAAAAAACCCAAAACAAAACAAAACAAAAACTCTCTTCAGATGACAAATAAAAACAGAGTTAGCCATCATAGACCCTTATTAAGGAAATTTCTGAAGTATGTACTTAAGAAAAAAGTATAAAGTAGAAAAACGAACCCAAAAGAAATAATGAGATGTAAGAAGAAATGGTGAATATATATTTGGAAAACGTGTCTTTCTAAACAAACTTTATCTCTGGAAGCAGAGATAAAGTTGAACAAGTCCCTTTATTTGGGGGGAAAATAGATACTGATTAATTTTAGACTTTGAGTCTATCAGAATGTTAAGGGTAGGAATGGGGATGTGGCTCAGTGGTAGAGTGTTTGCCCAGTACACATGAGGTCCTGAGTTTGATTCCTGGCTCTACACCAAAGAATAAAAAATTAAGGGACTGTTGTCTACCTGCAAAGTTGGATTTCCTCCCCAGAGGGTGGGCTTGCCCTCCAATCCCTGCACAGTGAAGCCACAATCCTACTTTCAATGCAGGGATCAGCTCATCTGTGTGTGCTTCTTGACTTTTCTGTTTACTTTTCCCAACTTGGGATGTCTGGTCATCCTGTCAGGCCATGCATCAATCCCTCTCCTGCACTCCTGCTCACTAGAAAAAGGTTTCGCTCAGTTCTGAAGCTGAGCTCTTCCACTTTCTAAGTACCCCTTCCTGTACCCAAGTTCCACTGTCATGGTCCCCAGTGCTCTTGTGTAAAATTGATGCCCTAAGTTCTTTGGAGAGGTATCTCTCCACTAGTCGCCCTTCAACCATTCATTCTGCATTTATTTAACTCTGTCATTTTTATTAAATAAATCAGGCTTTTTAAATTAAAAACAAAAAACAAAACAAAACAAAACAAAAAAACCCTTCCATAAGACGAATATTCAGCAAAAAAAATATATATATTTTTTATGAATGTAGCCAGGTCCAGTGATGTGCACCTGTAATCCAGCTACTCAGGAAACTGAGACAGGAAGATTGCAAGTTCAAGGTCAGCCTGGGCAACTTAGGGAGACCCTGTCTCAGAATAAAAGATAATAAATAAATAAAGGACTGAAGAGGTAACTCAGTGGTAGAGCATCTCTGGGTTCAATCTTAAGTACCATATAGGAAAAAATACATATATAGAGATAGTAGAGATAGAGGTATATATCTACATATATTTCTATACATATATACTTCTCTATGCAAATAAAAATTTATAATTTAGAGCCTTCTGCTGTTAAGGAAGTTCATTAAACAGTGGAACATGATATCAGGTTGAAATCAGAAACTATTCTAAGAATTTGTGTGCTGGTAAGGATAAAAATAATGGAAAAACATACTAGATTTTTTTTTTTCATATTTTCAATTACTTTAAAGGATAGTGCAGAAATAGTAACAATGCACTGGGAAGTTTGACATATATAGATTTATGAAGTGTGACAAAAACAGTACATAAAACAAGAAGGAGGAAATGGAAGAATAGTATTTTAAGGTCTGTGTGCTGAATAATGTGCAGTGTACAATGTACAATGACATTTTAAGGTTGATTATATAAGTTAATGATGTATATTTTAAACTTGACAGAAATCACTTAATATTTATCTGTAGTAGAATATTTAAATATTTTTAAAATAAAAAGTGCTGTAATTTAAAGTAATTAGTGAGAACCTAATGCTTTCACAAAATATTTGGTACAAATGGAAAATCAAATATGTTTCACGAAAGTTTTCAATTCTAAAGTCAATAAACTTACCTTTATTTATGCTAGGTTCTCTGCATAACCAAGATTACTATAGTAGAAAATCTTGTGGAAAGGTGAACAATATTTTATTCTATGTATACTCTTCAGCACTATCAAATATAATATTAGAAGTTTAGAAGTATTTTGTAAACAGAAAGCAATAAGATGAATTCTTGCACTTTCCTTGCTTACTACGGTAGGAAAACAATAAACTTGCAGTATAAAATTATTTTCCAGAGCATCAAGTTTCAAAATGCACCCTTGAAAATCTGCTGTGTGAAAAGCTCCAGGCAATGAGGAATTTTGCATGTAGATCCTTTAATGGGAAGAAAAAACAGTCTTTCTTTCTAATTGTTTTTACTTCATTTTTATTGATACTTTGGATCTACAAGAGGAAAACAGAATATTTTCCTTTTTAGTTGCCCTCAAACACATGTAGTTCCAATACAAAATAAAAATAAGCTTTTAATTCTCCTATCAGCTTTGCTATTTTTTTCAACTTTCACATTATAATTATTGCTCTCATGTTTATATAGAAACATATCAAACACTGGTTCTTTATTTGCATCAGTTGATGTACATACATTCTTATCTTTGGCTCAGTGGAATTAGTAGGGATGGGACTGGTTTTCTGAAATCTCTTTCCATCCCTTCTTCCTTTTCATTTCTGTTTCTAGATGCCATAGTAGATCAAAGTACCTCAAGAGCACCAACGTACTCTCTGTCTTTCCAGTCATGCTGTGACAGACAGTGAGGGAAAGGCAGGCTGAGACAGGAGGATGTTGAGTTCAAAGCCAGCCTCAGCAACGGTGAGACGCTAAGCAACTCAGTGAGACCCTGTCTCTAAATAAAATACAAAATAGGGCTGGGGATGTGGCTCAGTGGTCAAGTGCCCCTGAGTTCAATCCCTGGTACCTGCCAACCCCAATAACAAAGAATGTTTGGAGCAGTGACAAGAATATCTGTTATCCATCACTCATAAAAAGATGAGCTGAACTGCAGATGCTTTTTCTGTAACACCAGATAGAAATAATCATTTGGAGTCAGGTGTTCCTGTATAAGATCACTTCTCTCTGGGATGGGTGTTTTCAGTGTAGTAGGTGGGTACAGTTAATGGAAGGTTCATCAAATGAGGAATTCAATTTCAAAAGAATTGTTTTTAGTTATTGCAGCAATATAAAATGATCAAGCATTGAAATGTATAGTATCAAGCCCTGAAATGGCAGTCCTTTGAATCAGAGATTGACTATTTCATATTTCTATCTGGTGAGAAGCTTAAATGTGGAGAAATACAAATGCTTCAGAGGACCACAAGTAGGTATTTGACAAGTAGGCATCCATTAAGGAAAATTTTCTAGTGTTCTTGAAAATCAGTGAAATTCATTTTCAGAAATTTCTAGGTCACAAAAATCCTTGCCACACCTGTCTTCTCATGCTCCTTTGGGAAAAGGCTATTTTGCATCACTTTCTTCTGCAAATTTTTATAATTTGAATTGTAACTATTTATTGATTTATGTGGGTACTTAGGATTGAACTCTGGGTCTCACAAACGAGAGGCACGCATTCTACCAATCCACCTGTTTTAAAATTTCATTTATTTTTAAATGAGAATATTATTGTATTCTATTTAACTACACAATACAATAGCCCTGATTATGATGTACTTCAAAAATGTGCTTCAAAAATTTAAATTCCCAATATCTTTTTTTTTTTTTGGTGGGGGTACGGGGAATTAAACCAAGGGTCACTCTGACACTGAGCTACCTCCCAAGTCCTTATTTTGAGACAAGATCTCACTAAGATGCTCAGACTAACCTCAAACTTGTAATCCCCCTGTTTCAGTCTCCCAGGTTACTATATTTGTAGGTATATGCCATAATGCTTGGAACCAAGATCTTTTTCTAATATTAAAAAAATTCAGGGGAATTCATTTCGTAGAAACAGGCACACATTTATTAGAAACTATTAGGATTTTTGTAGCAAATAAGGCAATATCAAAAACATTTTCTACCAGGCACATTATTAAGAATGAAATCAACAAATTTCACTACGTGAAAGCTGATTAAAAAGGAAATAATTCTTATGTGAAAAGGTCCTTAACATTGTTATGTTGAATGTCCTTAAGTTTCTCAATACTTTTTACATATAGGGAAAGATCTACCTTTAGATTGTCCCAATGCCTTCCATAAGAGCAGAACCCCCTAAACCCAAGAACAGTGATAGCATACAGATGTGACCCAAACGTTTAAACTTCTAGGGGCACTGAGCCAATAGGGATCATTGAGCCAAGTGACTCAGCTAGGCAATTGTGAGAGGTGGCTTTCCATGATTGTCTTAATTAGAATGGAATAGACTAAAGAGAGGGTAGCAAAAGAAAGGATTTAGATCTTAATGTCACAATTAGACACAGACCACAATAAATAAATCAACCTCTATCTTTCATTTTAGAGACCTTGATCTCTCTCTCTTTCTCTTACCTCTATTTCTCTATAATTTTCTTGAGGGCTGGGGATATAGCTCAGCTGGTGGAGTGCTTGCCTGGCAAACACAAGGTCCTGGGTTCAATCCCCAGCACTGCAAAATAAGTAAACTTTCTTGAGAACACTTGTTTGCAGTAATTTTCATCATTTCAAAATTCTCTTGAGTTTTGTGTCCAGCACACTCCCTGGAAAGGTTTTTCTGTTTGCTCCATGTAATTGAATGAGTGTAAATAAATATGGGATAGAATTAATTACACTTGGGCTTGAACTTGCTACTTACCTACCTGAACAGAATTAATATCATTTAAATGAATAAATTTCCTTATTACTTCAGCGGGGGAATGGTTACTAATTTTCAGGCACACTGACATAAATTATTATCATTTTAGATATTAATGTGATTATAGTGTCAAGTTCTATTATAGTTCTGCTTTGATTTGGCATTAAGTACCTTCTACTTCTTGAAAACTGTTTCCATGAGAAGATTAATAATGAAGAGTACTGAAAAACCTTTATTTTAATGTGTTTCCAAGTTTTATACAGTTCTTGCATTCTGAAACAAAATGAATTGTTTCTTGAGGAATAACACATTACTACCTAAGAATATTTCACCATGGAATATTTATTAGGAAAGTTAAAGTTCATTGGAATTGTGTTTAGTGGGTTCCAGGAGATAAAACATAGGCAAAATCGTTTCTTATCTTAAAAGCAATTTTAAAAACTTTGCTAATTTAGTATTAATTAGTCTTTTATTAGTTTTAAGATATTTTTATCCATCTCCCCTTATAGTCTGTTCCCATATCACAGAATGTTTTCTGAAAATGTTTTGAAATCATGACCATTTTGTTATGTTAATGATTATTTTCAGAAAACTTAACTTTTTAATGATTAATCCTTGTTAATGAAAACTGCAAAGATGTATTTGAAGAAGGGGTGAAAGAATCATTGAAAACCTGAAGGGATACATTTTCTTAACATGCTCTGTGTCTTCAATCACAGGTAACGATCACATCAGGATCTGAAATTTACTTTTTTATTCTATTATATTCTCAACCAAATCATAATATATTTCCCACACACATGATCTGTGAACTAATAATGAAAAAAATGTGTGGATACCATATAACAGCTCTGATATGAATTGAATATTTGTGTTCCCTCCGTATTCAAATATTGAAGCCCTAGCCCCCAATGTATTTGGAGACTGAGATGTTGGGATGTAATTAGCGTCCAAAGAACTTGTGAGGTTGGGGCCTTTGTAATGGAGTTAGTGCCCTTATAAAGGGACATCAGAGGTTTTGCCCTCTTTCTCTCCCAGATTGTGCAGAAAGAGGTTGTATGAGCGCACTGTGAGATGGGGCCACCTACAGACCAAGAGGACTTAGAACAAAACCTCCTTTGTTAATACCTTGATCTTGGACTTTAAGCCACCCTGTGCATGGTGTTTTGTTATGTTAGATAGAAGGAAGAAAAGCACCAATTTCTGCTTTAGTTGGTATTCTTTGGTTGTTAGTAACAGAACCTAACCTTGATCCAACTTAAGCAAGAAAGTGGGACCTATCGGAAGGGTACTCGGGAACTCATGGAATTAAAAGAAAAGCAGAACAACCAGAACCTGTGAAGGGTTTGAAGCAGTTTGGCTTTGAGTATCACATAGCAAAAGTAAGTTCATCATCATTCTAGGACTTTCGATTACATGCCTCAGCCCCTATTATATTCAGTCCAAATTCCTATCAAAGATAACTTACTGGGCTTACATGGGAATTGGTTTAATTCAGGATTTTGTTTCAATTTTTAGAAGGAACATCAGTCAAAATTATATTTTTCTTTGCTAAATTCTAGTTTTGATTCTAGCTCAAATGTAGATATTATAATTGAAAAGGGAATGATTGTATCAAATAATTTAAATAGGAGTCTATTTCTAAAATATATGAAATAATTTCCTTTGACACTATTTGCTTTTTTGCATGTCAATCCATACTGTATTCATTTCTTCCCGGTTTCTGTTACTTTTTGAATCAATATTTTATAATTTGAATTTTTCTAGGGAATTATTTAATTTTATCTAAGCTTTAACATTTATTAGCATTTATCAGAACAATTTAATTTTACAGTTTCAAAATTGGGTCAGTGTTTGTAAAAGCTTTCTCATTCTTCATTTTCATATTTTCTTTGTTTCTGTGGACTAGTAAGTGGTTTATCTGTTACTATTGGGGCAGCACTAGGTTCTTTATTGGTCTTCATATATGTATATGTTGTAATTTGTGAAATTTCTCCTTTGGCCTTTATTTGTAAATTTTAATGTAACCCATAGTTTGAATTTGTTATTCTTTTATCAACTTAAATTTGAATATAAGTATGTATCAAGTTACCAGTATGTTTATTGGTAAAGAGTGATTAAAGTAACAGTTTTTCATATTCATACGATTTTAGTGACATCTCACATATAGTTTCTCTTTGTCTCACCCACTCATATACTACAAATTGAAATGTTATTTTATCTCATCTTCCAAATAATTCCAAAGACAATAAAAATATTATGAAGTTAGATATTGGTGGTAGTGGATACCTAAAATTTCAATTTATTGAAAAACCATTGAATTTTGTATTTTAAAAGGATAAATTGTATGGTACATATGTTATTGCTCAAACAATTTTAAAATGCAAAACTTCTTGAGTAATCAAACTAATGCTTGTGTGAAAACATCTAACTCAGAAAAGTAGGGCATTGGCAATGTACCTTTCTGGTTTTCTTTTAGTTTTAGCACCTAAACTTGCAGACTTTGGTTAATATGGTGCTTTAAAAAAAAAAAAAAAAAAAAAAAAAAAAAGCATGGCAATAATAATCAAGATTTTGTACAAATTATGTTCTAAGTCTCTCTAGGAGGTTTAGTCTTGTGCTTTTCACCTCTAATGAACAATACAACCTACCTGGAATTGATTTTCATGCAAAGTATATGGTGGGTGTAAGGCTTCACTGATATCTTCCTGCTTGGAAAGAGAAGTTTCAGTCCAGCATTAAAATGGCCTCCTTTCTGAACTGTTCCACGGTACCCCATTTGTTGAGAACCAGTTACCCATATATTTGTGTGTCTTTCTGGGATGCTATTGTGACTGATTTTTGATGTATTTCCCTACCATTTTGCACCAATTATTCTACTTTTACTGATGTCCAGTAGAAGTCTTTGTACCACTTTCTGCAAGATTTTCTTGGCTATGTTTAGGTTACTGCATTTCCATATAAATTTTAGAATCAGCTTTTTAGGACTTCACTCTCTCATAGGAATTTTATTGACTTTCTTCTACACATCAACTAAGGAAAAATGGAACATTGTGTATACTTCTATTTATATGTTTTTATACTATCCCTCAATAATATTTAGATCATATATGTGTTTTGTAAGATTTGAAAACATTTTTAGTTTATTCTAAATAGCTTCATACATTGATGGTGGAGTTGCAAATTGGTACAGCCACTCTGGAAATTTCTGGATATTCCTCAGAAAACTTGGAATGGACCCACCTTTTGACCCAGTTATCCCATTCCTCGGTTTATACCCAAAGGACTTAAAATCAGCATACTACAGTAATGCAGCCACATCAATGTTTATAGCAGCTCAATTCACAATAGCTAGATTGTGGACCCAGCCTAGATGCCAATCAACAGATGAATGGATAAAGAAACTGTGGAATATATATATATACACACACACACACACACACACACACACACACACACACACACACACAATGGAATATTATTCAGCCACAAAGAATAATAATATTATGGCATTTGCAGATAAATGGATGGAATTGGAGAATATCATGCTAAGTGAAATAAGCCAATCCCAAAAAATCAAAGGCCAAATGTTTTCCCTGATAAGTGGATGATGAGGCATAATGGAGGTGGCAGGGTGCAGAGTAAGAGAAGAATGGAGGAACATTAGATTATGTATAGGGAAATGAGAGGGGAGATGGGGCAGGGGTATGAAAGATGGTGGAATGAGACAGATATCTTCACCCTATGTACATGTATGATTACATGAATGGTATGAATCTTCTTCATGTACAGCCATAGAAATGAAAAGTTGTACCTCATTTGTGTACAATGAATCAAAATTCAGTCTGTAAAAATAAATTTTAAAAATAAAATAACTATATTTTCTGTTATTTCAAGATATATATAAATTAATACAATAATTATATATTTCAATTTTAATATATGCAATTAATATATTAATATTATATTAAATATAAAACTAATTGTGTATCTAAGAAACTTGTTGATGTCAATAATTTTTATAGTTAACCTTGAGAATATTCTAAATTTTTAATGTATTGAGCCATATCACTTGTAAACATGACAGTATTAATATTCTTTCCTTTTCCAAGCTTAGACCTTTTACTTCTTTTATATGTCTTATTCTGTCATTAGGATCTCCAATAAACAGTTAAAATATTTTAAAAGAAATGTCAATAAGGGTATTCTTAACTCACTTCTCATGTGCAAGTGAAAGTTTTCAACATTTCACCACTACATACAGTTTTTGTGAATGTCTTTTATTGCATTAAGAAAGTGCACTTTTCTTCCCATTGTTATACTTTTATTATGATGAGATATTTTATTTTACCAAATGTTCTCTATGCATCTGATAAATGATATCATACTTTTTTCTCGTTTTGTTGATGTGTCCAATTACACTGATTTTTAAAATTAATTCAAACTTGCATTCAAGGAATAAAAATGAAAACATCTTTCTTTATGAGTAACATTGGCCTAAAGTTTTCCTTTCTAAAATTGGTCAAGGTTTGTATCAAAATTATGCTGTCTCATAAAATGCATCAGGAAATATTACCTTGTTTCCCACTTTTGGAAATTTTTGCATGAGTTTGCTATTATTATTAAACATATTATAAAATATGCTAATGACTTCTGAACCTACAGTCTTTTTTTTTTTGAAGGAATAGTATTAAACATGGATCAGCCACTTTTTTTCATAGGACTACTTAAGTCTTCTATTTCTTCTTATGTTTGTTTTAGAAAATTGCATTTTCTAGAAATTTCTTTCCTCTAAATTTAGACTTTTTTTTATTCTTGTTTTTATAATATTATTCTTTCAATGTTCACTAACTTCTGCAGTGACTTCACCCTTTCCATTTCTGATATAGGCTATTTGGGAATAATCTTTTATTCTTTGATTCATTTCCTTAGGTGTTTGCTATTCACATTATAATTTATTTTCCAGAGACTTAATATTTTTGTTTCATGAGTGATTTATTATTCTTTCCAAAGAAACAACACTTAGTCCTATTGATTCACTTCATTTTGTATGTTTTCTGACTTGTTAATTTCTTACCTTATATACTTGAATCTATTCCAGTGCTAGCTACATCAGGAATAATCTTGAGACTAGCATCTAGTGTGGGGTAGAAATCACACAAGAAGCCCATTCCACACATTGTGTCTCCATTCTTACTGTCTCACTGTTTTCTCATCTTTCATTGTAAATATTATTTACAAAGATTTGTGGAACAAATTAGGGGCAAGTCTAAGCACAGTGACTAAATCTAAATCTTTTCAATAGTTACTAGTTTATGATTATTAATAGGCCAAATGTTTACTTAATATGTATTGTTAAGTAAAAAAAAAAAAAATGAATAGAGAACCCAGATTTGTTATTTCTAATCTATTAGGTTGATATTTCTTTAGTTGACTTAGATCAACAGCAGATAATTATGCTAATTTCCTGAGATGACATCTTAGTAATGCAACTCTGGGCAAATGTTCTGAAGTTCTAAAGAAGTTGTCTCTAAAAGTGTCAGAACCAGGCCTAATAAGCAAATATTTTAAAAATGGGAAAAATAAAATCTTGTTAGTATTGCTTCCACATTCTACAAGAGAAAATGTGCTCTTTTACCTGCTTCACTCTCTCAGAATGTTTAATGACATGTGTCAGTATGAATTTTAAGTAGATCTCAAGTATTATAATTATTTATTTTATGCATGCTTTAATTGACTCATAGGTATAAATTTCTTTGATTCAAAATTTGACATGTACCAAGTTTCATTGAAATTTCACAAAGTGGGTGCTTATAGAAATTGGTGCCATTCCACTTGTAATTAATTAGAGTAAGATCTTGATTTTGATGGTTACTTGTTTTATATGTTAACCCTTGTGGTATTTTTTGTAGACATGTTAGCAATGAAATGCAAGAATACTTTTTAAGTTGATACAAAGAGAAACGGAATAACATTAACAATCACAAAGCTGTCACATACTTGAAGTCTTATGTTTTAATGTCAATGTGAATTTTCTCTGGTTTTTATTTATAAGAGTGAAGTTTAATACTATTTATCACAAAAGAAATTTCCCTGAATATAGTAGTTGGTTTATCAAAATGCCTGCTTTATGTGCTAAGCACAAGGCAGTTGTTATTTAAAGGCAGATCTGAATCTTTTGTTTTCGATGTGATAAATATGAAGAATGATTGAAGGTCAAGAAGATGAGATGAGAAAAGCAAATCATTATAGTTTTTTCAAGGTGCCATCTAAATGTAAAAATGGAATATGTAAAGATGATGTGGATATACTAGAATTATATGTGACATTTATATAGCAAGAAAGCATTATTAAAAGGCACTTTATCACATAGGTTTGCTGATTTTCTTTAAGCTAAAACACTTTGTCTTATTTGTAATTTGTTATTGTGTGAAAATTGGCAGCTTTGAGTTAAAATACTGGGCAAATCTTTTAGTGCTCATTAGATATGCAGAGATCACTACTGTACAGTATATAGCACATTATTTTAACAAGGTTCTAAACCAATGCTTTTCAAGAGAACTTACTGGGACAGTGGAAACACTCATTTTGTTGCCTAATTCAGAAGCCACTAGCCACAGGTGGCTGTTAAGCTCTTGCAATGTGACTCATGCAGCTCAAGAACTGTATTTTTAATTTTATTTATTTTTAATCAATTAAAATTTCATGTTAAATAACTACATGTATCTAGCAATAAGTATAGCATACATCACATTTCCATTTATCAGTTAAAATATATAAAATACTTAGAACAATTTTTGGTAGGTTTAGTATTTACTGTTGTTGATGCTATTAGTATTAGTTTATGCTTAAAATGTATTTTAGGAAATAAGGAGGTTATTTACATGAATCCAGTTAAAATAAAGATGTTGTCTTAAATATTTATTCATTAAATGCTTTAAAAATCTGTTGGGATACATTTTCTGGATACCCATCACTTTCAACAAATTCTATTCCAGGGTAAAATTTCAGATGTTGTAATGCCCTAAAACCGAGTTACATTAATTGTGGACTCTGCATCCTGCTTATTGTTCCTTCTTCCAGCTTTACCTAATTTTAAAATCACAATGGTACAAACTTGGACTTATACCAAAGAGTTTTCAGAGAAAGAAAGATGCAAAGAAAAATAGTTTATTCATTCTGAATCTCACATTACAGTTGGAAAACTGAGCATGGGTACTTACCTATTCTGCTTATTGGATAAGAAAAATCAGTTTTATTCTTTTGGTTTCATGTAATTGCCATGTGTATTTTTAACATCTTACAAAATGTTTGACTACAACATTTTAGGGTGCGTATAACTTAACTTGTACCTGCAGAAAAATGTAAATACTTCAGACTACTCACATTTTTATTCTTTGTTGATTTTCTGTCTTCACTCACAACCTGCAGCTCCCTATACATCATGAATTCTCACAGTATTCCTATCTAACAGGCCATTTTAGTTGAATAATTATTTTTATTATCACTTTCATTAAAAATTCTATGTTTCTTACATTTTTTCACATAGTAGCCTTGAATTCTTTACTTAGAACAATCTGAATTTTAATTCAATGCTTTTTAAAGAATCCTGTATACTTAGGCAATGATCTTGAATATGTATAGATGATAATTTTAAGCTAACATAAGTTAAACTTCCAAAAATGTGTATGTCCCAAAATGTTAGGGGCCAAATGTATAAAGAAACAATGATTGCTGATCTTTTCTTGTGATAATTATTTTAGGATCAGAAATTTTGGTGTCATTATGAAAGTAGCAATTAGAAGAAGATATTAATATTGAGAAAAACTACACTTCAGGTAGTGGGGTTCAAAAATTCTCAAATAAAATTTAAGGTTGATTTATTCCAAGGTTAATAAGAAAATAATATTTTTAGATAGTCTGTATTCTCACAAAATCATAGTGAAACTTATACTGTGTATCGCTTTATCCTTCCTAACAATTTTGTACAAGTGCCTACCCCCCAGCTACTTGACAATGTGCTCCACAGATCTATTGTCAACACCAGGGTATAAATTGAAGGGTCCTAGTCGATCATGGTGGCCTCCTACCTTTGAAGCGATTGGCTTAGCATAAGGACCAGGTCTATCCTGGGCAATGAGAAGATAGCTGTTGATGGAAGTGCATGCTGGGATTTCCTGAGTAGTAAAACACAATACACAGAAAGAAAGAGACCCTTTCTGTCTCAAGTTTATTGTGAACATGATGCTGCAGCTTGAATAGCCATAGTCTAATCTGTGGAATTGACCTCAGAATAGTGTGGGAAATCAGACTTGTAAAGAACCAGGGTCCTTGCTGAGGTCATGCAGTTCATACAATAACCCACCAAATAGTTGCCCCATCTCCTGATTTGTGAAATAAATAATGGTTGGTTACAGGGTTGGGGCTGTAGCTCAGTGGTAGAGCGCTCACCTAGCACATGTGAGACACTGGGTTCAAACCTCAGCACCACATAAAAATAAATAAATAAAGGTATTGTGTCAATCTACAAATAAAAAAAAATTTTAAATATTACATTATTTAAGCCATTCAAATAGGAATTTTTCAGTTTCTTGTAGCCCAATACTTCTTTTTTTAAAATTTTTTTCCCAATACTTCTTAACTCATATTTTAGCATTATTTTCTATGTCTATATAAGTGTTAACATGATTATTCAAAACAGGTCAGTACAGAACCATTTATCACACATTTTTTCAAAATGCAAATACATTTACTATGGTTATATTGATTAGTATTATAATGATTTGCCCATTTTTTCTTGTTTGTATAGCAAGTCAAATTATTCTGGTTTCTATGCTGTAGGGTAAAGAAATTTCAAGACTTCTTTATGTTTAGTATCTGAAACAACTAGATTCATCACTTTAAGAAATAACCAGGACTGGGGTTGTGGCTCAGTGGTAGAGTGCTTGCCTCACATGCATGGGGCACTGGGTTCAATCCTCAGCACCACATAAATAAATAAAATAAAGGTATTATGTACATTTACAACTAAACCAATAAAAAAAATTTAAAAAGACAACCAGTATAAAATCACAGGGAAACAAGTAGAATATTTTATTAAAATACACAGATATATAATGAAGATAGTTACTGATTCTGATTCCATGAAAATATTCAATATATTCAGTGAGACTGGGGGGTGGGGTAAAGGTCATAATTACACTAGCATTTCACATCTCTTCTGTTTTGTCTTTGCATGAGTTTAGAAGATGCAGTTTTCTATAAACACCACATATTGAATCAATCTTGATCTTGATGCTACTGTTTGAGATGATGAGATATGGTTTCCAGGCTTCCTGATGTTGTGCCATAAAACGGATTTGAAAAGGAGTATACGGAACTCTAAGGAGGAAATACACATTTAAAAGGTCAGGAGTGCAGGCATTAAACAGGATCATGCAGAATGCAGTAAGTTCCTGGTGGATTTCCTGTGGAGAAGCTAAGGGAGCATCCCTTAGTCTTTTACCAACACCCCTAGCACGTGCTACTCAACCTCTAACACAGAACTAGCCAGTGTGTTCCCAGGGTCCTCTGGATGGAGGTCCCACTACCTCATGGTCACCTCTGGTAGGATGGAGGAATGCAGTGGCTAGTATTTTGAGGGATTTTTTTTTTTTTTTTGATGCTGGTTTCACTAAGCCTACTATATTGAATTAAGTTAGGTTAAACAAAATAAACAAAAGTATTTTTAAAAATCAACAGCATCAGGTCAGTAGAATTCAGGGTTACAGAGTATATCAGAAAGTCTATAATATGGGAACTTCTAGAGAACAAACTTTTTTTTTTTAGGATAGTAGAAAGAATCAGACATTATTACCCTATGTACATGTATGACTACATGACTGGTATGATTCTACATCATGTTCAACCTGAAGAATGAGAAGTTAAACTCCCTTTTTGTATGATGTGTCAAAATGCATTCTACTGTCAGGTATAACCAATTAGAACCAAAAAATAAAAATAAAAAATAAAAAAAAGAGAGAGAGAGAGAGAGAGAGAGAGAGAGAGAGAGAGAGAGAGAATGGAATCTAGAGATTAAAAGAGACTTAAGAGATTTGAATGTATATACCTTACATGGATTCTGATTTTAAAAATACAGTAATAACAACAAACATGAAAACCCCAACAATAATCTCCATCCTTATTTGTGAGACAACTGAAATAGGTTGAACACTAAATGTTTGGTGGGACCAAGAAATTATGGTGGAAATTTTCAGGTATGACACTATGGTTATATTTGTTCAGAAGTCATTTTTTTCTTAAAGATACAAGTAAGGTTTTACAGATGAAACTAAGTGACATTTGGAATTTGCTTAAATATTCTCCAGGGGTCAGGGAGCAGGTGGTAGGAGAAGTTAAACATCATTCTTCTGGGTTGGTCATCATTGATGTTGGTCGCTGGGTGCACGACAGTTCTTTATACTCTTTCAATATCTATAGCAGAAAATAACTTTAACCAGTCTTCTTTGAATAAAGTCTATTTTGTTCTGTTATAATGTCAAGGAAAGCAAGCTTAGCTCAATTAATATAAAATCATTTCTTTCTGAAACAATAGAAATCAAAACAGCAATAAAGTTTAGAAGATATGACAGGTTTTCTTTCTCTGCTTTTACCGAAAATAAAAAAGGAATGTGAAAAAGGGAGTGATTTTTCTTTTATCAGAATAGAAAATAACAAGAAATCGCTTTGAAGTTTCCCGAGAGTCATCGATTGCACTGCCATATGTATACACAGTGAAAACTAGCTAGAAAGCACACTGAAAGCTGTGTCTTTGATTTAGATCTCTTCCTGTGTGTGCTGAGACCCACAGACTAGAACTCTGGAAAAGCTGTCTTCTCAGTGGAAAATAAAAAATACATATTCTTTATTATTCTTCCAAGCCACTCTTTAATTACTGCAAGTTTGGGAGATATTAGTATTTTAAAAAATGTAAAAGAATTCCACTTAAATTTCTATAACAGTTGTGTCTATCAGCAATTAAAAGTTAATCTAAGTTGAGGGTAAAAAAGATGACATTTTCTTTTCTTTACTAAAATTGAAAATATGTTTAGATTACACCTTCCTACTTAGGCTTGTATTTATCTATTATTCATTAAGTAGGGACAGACTTCCCTTTTACTCTTGTCTTGATTCACTTGACAAATCAAATTAATTCTCTCTATGTCTGGGAAATATCTTCCTTCTTATTTTTGTTTCCTGCCAAAACAATACTAACCATGTGAAGCACATCATTATTGAAGAAAATACAGAAATTAAAAATTCAAGGGTTATATTAGACTTCAACCACATTACCTAGTCTCTGAAACTACTAGAAACCATCTGATCTGATCCATCGCTACTCATTTTTCAGCAACAACAAAACAACAAATTGTTTGACTTATTTTCATTAAAAATACTAAGGAGAAATAAAACTTTGGTTTTCTATATCCTCGGTTTTATAAGAGAAAGAATCAAAGATAATAGTTCTGAAGCCAGATGTAAGTCACCACTCATAGACAGGAGGAAGAGGTGTGTCCTGACAAAGCATATTTCATATCCAATGAATGCTCATATTACCTATGAAAGAAAGGGACGTGATGTTGGTCAAGGTGTATAAAGTGTCAATTATTCAGGACGAATAAGTTCTGGAGAACAAAGTCATGATATTAACACTGTACCATATACTTGGGATTTGCTGTGAGAGTAGATCTTTAATATTCTCACCACACACATGAATTGAGCATGTGAGGTGCTGGAGATGCTAATTAGCTTGATTATGGTAATCACCTCACAACATATATGTGTTTATTAAAAATCACTTTGATAACTTCAAAATATACAGCTTTTATTTGTCAATTGTACCTCAGTAAATCTGCAAAGAGATAAATCAGACAATGAAATAAAGAAAGAAAAAAGGAAAGGAAGGAAGAAAGAAGGGAAGAAAGAAAGGAAGGTAGACAGGAGGGAGGAAGGGAGGGAAGGAAGAAGAAAAGAAAAGAAAGGTGAATTTGTATGTAGGTAGCAGAGAGATTTTCCCTGACATTTTTTCTCTAGCCTGACAGGGGAACCCCCCTCCCCACCGCCCCCAGCAAAGGGCCACGAAAGATGTAAAGCGTTTCCATTTTTGCTTTCCTCTTTGTTTTCAGGTAATGACCCTCACTAACCACACTAAGTTTAAAGTGACCACAGAGTGTGATCCTTCCTTTAGTCTTTTGAGAATAAACTAAAGAACACTCAATGAAAAGTTATTGTGAATAGCTGAGTAATTCTCTGTGGGTTAAACTGATTTTTTCCAGATTTCTCTCTTTGAGTATGAACAGTGACCACAAAGCCATTTAACAGTGAACTGACTTTACAAGGAGATTGAAGTTGTATTGAAATGGAAAATTCTCATTGCACATTTTTAGAGACTGAAACTCCTTTTTTAACCCCCAATCTAAATAACTCCACTGAAACATTTCTCTTAGCCCTGATTCAGAAACACATCCAAACAAAATTAGCTGGGTACGTGTTTTTTCTTTTTTTTTTTTCTCTGTGTGTGTATATGCGTGTGTACATATGTCTCTGTGTGTTTTTGCCTCTGAAATAATACTCTTTATCATTGCCACTTACCTCTATTTTCTCTGGGTTGCTCCAGTTCCCATAAACTGGATTGACAAAGGCACAGTTACCACTTCCCTCAGTTTTCCTTAAAACACACAGAACCAACAAAAATAAATGTTAATAAATAAGTATTGAAATGCAGCAAAGGAGAATTGCAGGTTGTTGTTTGTCAGGAACCTTTGAGAGACACATTGTCTAGCCAGCATACTTATTTTCATGAATTTATTACCATAAGTAAAGTTTTATTTTTTTTATAGGACCCCAAGACAACCAGCAAATGTAATTTGAACTCTGAGTATTTGGATCCAAATAAACCCAAGCAAATAAAAGTGGCATAAGCCGGTCTTAATATTGATTTCTTAAAATATTACTCAAGTAATTCAAATAACACAGCATCAGACAGAGCAATGTAAAACGTGGCTGAAATGGTTATAGGGAAAGGCCATCAGAAAGTTCATTAGACTGCAAGAGAGCAAGACCACCACTTCCTGAAGATGATTTCCTATGACAGTGGCTATCGTAGAGACCTGTACCACATGAGCCCTAGTCTTCAATATTTTAGTCAGTAAATTTAAATTTGGGTGTTTTTCAGATTTCTTCATTTTAATGTTTCCTTTCATGAAAATTATAAAAAGACATGTCCTCAGTAATCTCACATATTGGAGTCCCATGTAACTTACTATAATTATCTGAGTGCCTAAATGATGATCATTTTCTTTTTATACTTCTTAGATTCCACAATAAATAAGTAGCCCTCAATATTTGGTTATAACCAATGAAGAAAAAGTTTGCATCACAGGAACAAAAATAATCAATAACTAAATATACCCTAAATATAGACATAAAGAGGGTTTCATGCATGCATGTGCTTGTGCACACACACACACTTACACAGACACACAACAGAGAATGGAAGACCAATTTTGGGATAATTGTTAGTGTCTTAAAGGCAAGTAGGAGGAAAAATACATATAGTACATGAATATTTTTGACTAACTGGGGAATAATGACAGTCAATACATTTGTTAATAATGTATCCCTAATGTATAATGTATCCAAAATGAAAAGAGAGTAAAGAGGAAGTTCTTGCTTATTTTATTTTTGTTAAAGAAAATTCTCAGAGGCTTGACTTCCTGTTGTCATCTATCAAAACCACAAGGTCCTTTTCTAAGAAATAACAGCATTGCTGAATCTAAGAGTCTAATCTGTGTAATTATGTTTGACTGGCAATACAGTCTCCCTCAGGAGTCAGTGTCTTCTCAGGTTCTGATCTCCACAGTTTTTAAGCAATTGACTTAAATATGGGACAGATTAAATATTTCACCCTCAGTGAGGCTACATTTTGGTTATTGATGAATAGCACTACATGTAGCTATTTTGTGGGTTATGTGAAAAGTCAAAGTTGCACACTTAAATGAGTCAACAAGTATGTGCTAATTCCTTAACCACTAATGGAATACTTATGAGTTTCTCCAATTACACTGAATAAATCATTTTTGACTCTTCCAAGACGAGTCTATGTTAAGTTCTCAGAGTAGTAAACTCAGTAAATGGTATAGTTAGTGCATTCAGCAGGCAGGGTTATTCTCAAAGTGGAGACTAGGAAGGAAAGAGAGGGCAGTTTGGAAATGTGTCAAAATGCCAAAGCAAGAGCTTGTCAAGAATGATGAACATGAAGTAGGAAAAATCAAAACAGAATGGAAATTAGCAAGTTGGTAAATATGGAACATCCAGAGACACCAAGGACTGAGGAAAAAATTAAACTAGGCTGAAATCAGGCATGAAATCAAAAGCAGGAGGAAACTCAGCCATAGGGCTAGACGGGACAGATGGTCCAAAGTCCAGGCAGGCAACTAGAAACTGAAGGGACAGGCTTGGCAGTCGACTGCATAGAATTGAGGCACAAATAGCCTGAAGGGTCTTAATGTAAGGCAATCATTTTGGCTTGGGACTGCTGAGACCCCAGATGACCCAGGCCAAGACTGGCAGGTAGAAGTCAGGTAAATTGATAAAATATTCCAGCCATGTTAATTTACTATCAAAGCTACTTTTCTTTTGAAAGGACTTTAAAGTTTTAAATAATTTTCTATGAAAGTAAAAATATTGAAGGTATCAGATTTTAGGGATTGGGTGACCCCAAAGTAGGAAGATGGCCTGAGGGTAGAAACAGAGGAAAGGGTCAATGTGTGAGTAGTGGAAGAAGACAAATTATAAATTCCTCCTGCTTCAAACTTTATTAGCAACCTCAAACTACTTTATTTTTCCCAGATCAAAGGTATGGCTCTCCATTCTTGGAAATCTCGGGATTATTATGTTAAGTCTCAGTGTGTTTCTATTTATAAGGTAAAATATCACACACCAACCATAGATACTTGCATGAAGTAAAATTTTCATGCCATTCTACATATTTACTATTTTAAATTTTGCTATAATTTTCCATGTTCATAGATCATCTGTTTGATAACCAAATAAAAACTTCACTTAAATGATAGTTCCTTAGATGAAGGAAAACATACTTCTTTGATTATGAACTTTTCTGCCAGTTTTTACCCTGAATAATGGCAATGGTAAGTCTGCATCAGGCTAAATTTCACTTAACTCATTGTATCTGTCAATAAGCTCCTAAAGAGATGAGATTCTAAAAAACATAACCATCTTGGGAAATGAGCAGTAATTAACACAGAAATTCTGAGGGAGGAAAGAAAGATGCATGGATCACATTGGTTTGCCCCCCATAACTTCTCATGATTCACTTACATTATTATTAAGATCCTTTCCTATCCAGTGTGTGCAGCATTGTACAATGTGGCCTTCTGTGTGGGCTAAAGGCACAGAGGCAGGCCAGTGCAGAACTAGGATAATTCTGATGGGAATTTCCAATTTTAATTTAGTGAGTATATGTTTACATCAAAAGGAATTAACTTCATGACTTACTGACAAAATTGTTTCAGTGTTGACAAAAAACATGGAGGTATTCCTAATAATCTGAAATTATTGGAAATGGGCAATGAAGAAAAACAAAAAGAATAAAACAAAAACCCATGTATGTTGCATCCAGTAAACATAACTTTGAGATCAATGTTTAGTTTATATTATTTGTTCTCAAAAGCTTTATTGAGATATAACTCATCTACCATAAAATTCACACATTTCAAGTATATAATTTGATGGTTTATGGTAACATGATTTTTATTATTTTTTTGTTACTAACCTTGAAAATTGCAAAATATAGTAACCCCAAAATTTTCCCTTTTAACTGCTTTTAACTTACAATTCAGCATCATCAATTACCTTTGCAATATTGTGCAACCATCACTTTTGTTTCCAAAATGTTTTCATCGCTTGAAACTGAAACTCCATTATCATTAAGCAATAACTCCCCATTGCTCTCTCCAACTAACTCCTGGTGACCTCTAATCTAATTTCTGTGTTGGTGAACTTCCCTATTATAGGTATCCCATATCATTGGAATCCCACATTTGTCTGACTTATTTCACTTAGCATAATGTTTGCAAGGTTATCAGATCTTCAATCCGTCCATTGTTTAACAATATCCTACTGTATGTATATGCCACATTTGGTTTTATTCATTTGTCAATTGATGGACACTTAGTTTATTTTCATCTTTCAGATCTTGTGAATAATGTTGCCATGAACATTGGGGGGTAAATAACCATTTGAGACTCTATTTCAGTTCCTTTTGTTATACACCTAGAAGTGAAATTTCCGAATCACACAGGAATTCTATTTTAACTTTTTGAGGACCCACCAAACTACATTATTCTGTACCATTTTAGTTCACCTCCATTGATTTGTGAGAATTTCTATTTCTCCCCATCTTTGCCAACATTTGTTGCTTTCCATTTATTACCATTATTCTTGTTGTCATCCTAGTAAGTGTGAAGGGGAATTTAGCTATCATTTGCATTTCTCTAATAAGTAATGTTGAATCTCTTTTGATGCGTCTATTGACTCTCTGCAAATTTCTTTGAAGAAAATGTCTATTCAATTATCTATTCAATTACTTTGCCCATTTTAAAATTGGGTTGTCATTTTGTTCTTGAGTTACAAAAATTCAAGAGATTTATCTCATCAGATACATGATTTTCAAATTTTCCTCCACTTTGGCTTTTAAGAAGGCTTTGATCCATTTTGAGTTAATTTTTATATATGATTTGAGGTAGGGATCCAAATTTATCCTTCTGCATGTGGAAATCAACTTGTCTATTAAAGAAATTATTCTTTTCCTATTGAATGGAGTCAGTACCCTTTTCAAACATCAATTGGCATAGATTATATGAGTGTATATTTGGATTCAGTTACATTCCACTGATTTATATTCCATTTTCTCTTGCTAATACCAGTTTCTTTTGTTTACTCTAATTTTGTGGTAAGTTTTGATTTTAGGAACTGTGAGCTTCCCAGCCTTGTTATACTTCAAGGTTACTTTGACTATTTAGTATCACAGAAATTTCACATGAATGTAGGATTGTTTTCCATTTTTATAAAAAAAGACTGTTCAAATTTTCAGAAATATTTCCTGGAAGCTGTATTTTGCCTTGACAACATTCCTGTCCATGAACTCAGGATGGATTTCCATTTACTTAGGTTTTTAAATTTTTCTTTCAGGAATACTGATTAAATTCATTCCCAAGTATTTTTTTTTTTTCTTTTAGATGCTAATTGTCAATGAAACTACTTTCTAAATTTGTTTTTCTGATTGTTCATTGCTGGTAAAACAAAGCACAAATGAATTTTGAGAGCTGATCTTGTACCTTGTATGTTCACTGCTCAACTCTAGCAGTTTTCCGGTGGATTTGGGACTTTCTGTATATAATGTCATTTTTGAATAGAGAATATTATTCTTACTCTTCCAATGTGACTATGTTTTATTTATTTCTCCTGTCTATTTATACCAGAAAAGGTTTCCTTTCTGATAAACACCTTTATCTCTGGCTTAGAGGGACTATAAAACTTTCCCTAATATAAACAGAATTCTAATTCTAGTACAATGGGGAAAATTGTCATGTCAATGCTTGGAGTTTTAGAGTAGAATCTGTTTGCCAGTTAACGTGAACATCTTTAGATTGGTAAGTAAATAAATGTTTATCCAGGCTGAAAGGAAACAGAAGTGGTAGTGATCACAGTTGTCACTCTAAATGTTGGAGATTGGCTCTCAGGAGGGTGACAAGGGAAGAGTGACAGGACAATGCCCGAGTTACAAATCTATACTTCAAGAGAAATACCCCTATATAAACATTGTACTTTTATCAATATTTTAACCTACTTTATAATTTATCAATATTATTTACTAAAGTGCCATTTTTTAGTATGAATGCATGGTTTAACAATTTTTCTTAATAATAGACACATTTTTTTAAAAAAATGCTTTTTTAGTTGTTGATGGACCTTTATTTATTATGTGGTGCTGAGACTCGAACACAATGCCTCACACATACTAAGCAAGTGCTCTACCACTGAGTTACAACCCCAGCCCAACAGACACACTTTTTAGTAACTTACTAATCTGCCATTTTGTGTATCTGAGAAACTAACTGGTCCATCTGGTTAGTCAAATCCACCAATACCTATGCCCCCCTGCCATCTCATGGGAGTAGAGCTATCACATATGTTCATATGTTAGAGTCAGTTCAGAAAATGGTTAGAGAAAAATAAACTAAAAAAAACAAATAGAAACTTTAGAGGTTAAAGAGAAAACCTTGAAAAGGGCCATGGATGATGTTTACTACTACATCGAGGTAGCTCATGTTATAAAATTTTACTGTCGGTATCATGCTAAGTGAAATAAACCAAATCCCCCAAACCAAAGGCTGAATGTTCTCTCCGATATGCAGATGCTAATACACAATAAGCAGGGGAGAAGGAAGAATTGAAGTTCATTGGATTAGACAAAGGGGAATGAAAGGAAGGGAGGCGGATGGGAATAGGAAAGGCATTAGAATGACAGACATGACTTTCCTACGTTCATATATGAATACATGACCTATATGACTACATAGTATGTACAACCACAAAAAAAAGGAAGTTCTACTCCATGCAGGTATGTCAGAATACATTCTACTGTCATGTGTGACCAAAACCAACAAATTAAAATTAAAAAAAAAAAAACTTTATTCTCAAAACCTGTCCACTTAGACATAGAACCACAGTTTCTGAAATTGGAAAAATTATGACATAGACATTACAGGGATCTGAAGGAATGAACAACATAATTCATGTATCAGATGATATTTGTTGTTTATATATGTGTAGAGGAATTTGCTCTCACACTTTCACTTATGAACTAATTTCTATGTATTACTCCTGAGAGTCCAGATAATATCTTAAGATCCCAGACATGACTGCCATGAGTCAAGTCCCTGAAGGAAACTGATGCTCTACAATGTGGTCACTCATTCTTTAAGATGGTGGAATGACAGAATGTTATTTATGTTACTTATCATCTTTCAAATTTATTTATTGAAATTTATCCAACATTTCTAGGATATATACTAAACACTGTACTAGGTCTTAGACTTACAAATTTGATCAGTACAGGGCTTCTAGGATTTCTTTTTAGAGGGTGGGAGCTGCTAGATTCTGTCTCTTAGATGAAATGAGATATTTATGCAATGCCCACCACAGGCTTGAGGCTACTGATAGTTGAGAGCTATTCTTTTGACCTTCTTTGTATTCTTTTCTCCTTTTATAATTTCTTACTTCTTTCTCCTGTCCCCTGAAATTTAAAATTTAAATTAAAATTTCTTTTAAATTTCTTACTTCTTTCTCCTGTCCCCTGAGCGCCTGTCCCCTCCTATCCTGTCTCCTGTCTTATCTTGCCCCCTCCACCCCCAAGCTTGGAATCAATGAAATCAAATTCAGGTAAGAGAATAGGAAGACATAAAAATTTGTAATAATAATGATAATTATAATGATAATACATCTATTCATTAATTTAGAGCTAGAAAGGATCTTTGCAATCATCTTGCCCATGACTTTTTGTTTTTTAACAGATGGGATGATTGAGAGTCTTCCCTCACTGAACTATAAGTCCTTTTGAGGATGACATATCTGCTTTGCACATCGCTCTGTCCCAGAATGTAATGAAGTGCCAGAAACACAGTAGGAATCAACAGAAGGTTTGCAGAAAGAGGAACTTAATAAATACCTATGGTCTGAAGGTCTAATGATGGAACTTCATCCAATAATCCCCATCTGCTCTGTACCCTCATCCTTATACCCCAAAATATCAGCTCCCAGAGAGGAAAGACAATTCATTTTTACTATTCTAGTGGATGTATATTCATATTTAGTTTCCCTTTCCACTTTGCCCAAGATCTTAAGTAAGCCAGGAGCCTATTTTGTGCTGTCTTTTCCCGTTTCTTTTACATCTGGGTATGTGGCAGCCCAGAGCAGTATCTGGGGTTTTCCCAAAGAGGACTGAGGATAGGCAGAATTTTTCTCTTTCCATTACCTGGACACTGGAAAAGTCATATGACTAGAGAAAAGCTAATGTGATATTAATAACTCATCTTACAGCACTTAAAAGTAAAGATCTGTGTCTCTTATTTGTATCTTGATAAATGAGGTATATGGAACATCCATGTTAAAATATCAAGGTCATTTTGTGAATTTTCAGGCTATGAATCATTTGACTTATTACTATTGGTGAAAGATGTTTTCTATTCATAAAAGTAATGTGACATTTTTTGAAGGATGCATCTACCTTATGAAATATAATCAATTCTCTGGTGGAAATGGAATTAATTTAATCTGGGTATCATGTTTTTTAACTTAAATCTGGTATATCCTGATTAATGGTGAATCTGAGGATGTCCCAGAGAATTAAATCTCAACTCTACTCTCCTCATTTCTACTTCTGTCATTTCGAATTCTTAAATTTCTCCAAATTTCTAGTTGTAGGACTTGAGGAGTCTTAAGCCTTCCTGAATAGGCTAATCTTTCAGATAAAAGAAATATAAAATACAAATTTCAAATACACGTTTCTATGGTTCTCCTTTTACACACCTTTTTTTTAGTGTTCATTAAGCATACTTTCTCTGCCAAGAAGAGATCTTTTTAGAAAAACTTGTTTGTTTGTTTGTTTTTAAACCAGGGTGCTATTAATAGTTATTTTTCCCATCTGTTCCTAACAATCAGAGTGATGATCTTTCATTTGTCTGTTTTTACTCCCCTATTTTATAACCAATGAAATAGGGTTTCTTGGTGTGTTTGTCTGCTCCTTGTTAACTTGGAGTAAATGTAGGAGACTGGGGCACGGTGTTTCCTACGCAACTGTTGTTGTCAAATGATTCTTGTGCATCATCTTCTCTCCAAACCTTAGACAAGTTTTATTTTACACCTGGTTTCTGATCATTTACAGAACACATTTTAGCCTGTCTAAATAGACTCTTTTTAAGGAAAGTTATCTAAATTTTATCCAAACTTTAAAATTTAGAGACAGATTTATGGCACCTTGCAAAAAATAAGCACCATAAAAGATCATAGAGCAAGAAACATGTAGGAAGTTAGAGGAAACTGAGAGCAGACAAATAGAAAGGAGTCAGAGGCAATAAATGAACAGGACACAAAAGAGCTACCGTCAGAGTCTATAGATCTATTTAATGTAGGATATAGCTTTGACTTTAAGATTAAGGAATCCAAATTCAGTCCAGACAATCAATTACACACATCACACTTTCAAAAAAGAAACAAGCCAGGTGCTCAGAAGCACATCTAACATTTACTGTGTGGATCCCATTACTGTAATCTAGTACAAAAAAGGAACAAGGTCCCTAGAACATTATTTTAGGAAAGCAGCATGGTTTTTACTAGGTGGTTGCAACTAATGTCCTTCAAAATCAGACTGAAACTTTGCCAAAGTGAGCTTTAGGTAAAGCTACATCAGAGAAACTGTTGACAAGGAGGGAGAAGAAACTTCGTGGAGATCTTGAAACACAACAGTGATGTAGAGAATTTAATTTGGGGAACTTTTTCATATGTTCACATTTATGATTTTAAAAAGTCAACATCTATAATTTTTAGTGCACAATGACAATAGGGTACATTAAATCTGTCATAAGAATCTACAGGTAAAGTAAAATTGTACAGGCTTATGATATTAAAAGAAAGAACAAGTTGAGTCTATTCACACTAGTGTGTATGTCTCAAAAATGCCATGTTATCTGACTACTGATAAAGAAAAAAAGAGACAAAATCATAGGGAGAAGAAAATGGAAACAATCAACTATATAATGGTCTGTTTTTCCTGCAAGTTAATGATTCTCATTTTTTAAAGAAACAAACAATCTGGGGGAACCAAAAAAATAAAAAAAAAGAAAGAAAGAAAGAAAGAAAGGAAACAAGCCAATTTGAAAAGGCAAAGATAAATTAAAGGAAATTTCTATGAGCTTAAGTTTTCATTCCCAAGTCCTTAAGGACCAAATGTGTGGGTGAAAAAGTTCAGAAAGAATTGAATTTTCACACACAACCAGAAATGCCGCAAAAGGGAGAGGAAAGGATTAATCACCCAGAGCCACAAAGCCAAACAATTGGGATACCAAATTTTGCTGAACTCATTCACATGATACAACAGCTGCCATATTTTTCTGACACTCTTTTCAGGCAGGAAATAAATACACTGACCACAAAACCTGTCACTGTTTAAAGCACTCTGGCTGTGGCAGAGTTCTTTAATGGGAACATGCCCAGGAATATGGATGCAATTAGTATGAATAAAGCTGACCCAGGTTCCTGTAACTTAACCTTGAGGAAAAAACCCAGGCTGCCAATGAGAACTCACTCAGTCTTGACTCTGTTTCTTGAGTGCAGCGTTAGCAAATTCACAACCACCTAACATAAACCAGATGCAGAGGAGGAGAGTCCCTGTGGACGTAGATTTAAAAGCACGCTTTAAAAATCTTTTTGGACCTAGTAAAATTAGCAGGAGTCATTCATTAGGAAATAATTGGGAGGAAGACAAAGGAAGAAAGAGGACGATCACAAATTATCAATAAGAATAATGAAAAATTAGATATGACTTCAAGGTCTAATACTAGGAGAATGGTTAAATGGTGATACATGCACTTGAGACAGCACCATACGGCCCTTTCAAGAAATGCTTTAAAGACTATTTTGTGGTAGAGGACAATGTGTCTCAGATAATGGTCTGTGGACCCCTGAGTCGAAAGACCCCTTCCAGATTCAAAACAATTTTCATATTAATAACAAGACATGCAGGTAAAAGATTCATTCAAAGTTCAAGACAGATCAGTGTTTTTTAATTAGAATTATTCACTGGGTACATTTTCACTGATGGTTTTAATATAGTAGAGGGAAAAATGGCTGGTGTTTTATTATTCATCAAAGTCGTAGTCCGAAATGTATGTTGCATTCTTTAGGACTATGTTTGCAATAAATATTTTTAAAAGTCACTTTGATTTGGATAAAGTAGCAAACATATTAACTCTCAACTCTTCAGTACAAGCCTTTTTTAGCATCCTGAGAAGTACGCATAAAAGGCATTTTTAAGGAATATTAAGTTACAGGTATATTTTTTTGTAGGAAAGCACTGTGGGAATGAGTTGCATGCTAAACTAACCACTTTTTTCAAGGAGTAACCCTGTTACTAGGAAGAATGATTGACAGATATGGTTATTCTAAGTAGGGCACTTGGCAGACATTTTCATAAAGACAAATAAAGCAAAGCTTGTAAATCAAAGAAAACACTCGAGAATATCTATTGATGAGAAAATTAGAACTTTCAAACAAAAATAAAAAATTTTTAAAAACTCCTCTGCTTTCTACTATGAGCATGATGTTTCCCAATACTTTGGATTGACAGCTATTTTTATTTTATTGCATAATGAAATGTATTAACACTTGACAAACTGCATAAACCACTGAAGTAATATTTTCTAAATGAAAAATGTATGATATTACAAAATCATACATAGGTAAATAACCCATTTCAAGTAGATATAGACCAATAAACTTGTAATGATACTAAAATCTTATTGGTGGTGTTTCAGATTCCACATTACAAATATAATTTAAACATCACAATGTCATGTTTTGAGTAGTATATAATTATCTATTTTAATTATATGCCAAACGATTAAGCTATACCTCTCTTTTTTAAATATACTTTTATATAAGGTTGAATTTTTTATACTTCAACAAAACAACATATTTCAATGGTTTTAATTGCAGAACTAGATATTAGAAACCCATGCCAACCCTCAGCAAAATTATGATTTAGTTTGTTTTACTGGAGGTTTAATTGACTCATTTAATTGACTAACATACTTTCCCTGCACTAAATTTTTGCTAGCTATCTCTTCTGAAAATAGTTTCTTTTCCTTACCTTCTATGTATGTGATACCTCAAAGCCTCAAAGTTAGTAAAGTTCATTTTCCAGAAAATGTTATTTACCTACACTTTATATATTATAATGTACACTTTCATAATACTACTTTTGCTAACATATAGTAGATTCATTGACATAGTAAATCAATAAATATGATTGAAAATATTTCTTAGTTTTAATTTCTCTATTGGTAAAATTTGATAGATATAGACCACATTAAAAATGTTCTTTGGGATCCTTGATAATATTTAAAGCTGTAAGAAAGGTATCTTGTGACCAAGACATTTGAAAATGGTCAGCATAGGGAAATAAGGAGAAAAGAAAATCACACAAAGTAATTTCAGATTTCAGGGTGACAAGTGTGTATGTGTGTGTGTGTGTATGTACATTAATAAAGTTAAGAAGAAGATACATCAAAATGTTAATGTTGGGGTCAGGAGATTAAATGTGATTAAAAACAAAGCCAAAAACTTCCCCTGGTACTTGGTTGAATTCACCAAGTTGTATTAACAAGGTGGTTGTGTGTCAACATTCTCAGACAGGGGACAGTTTTGCAACTTGGAAAAGATCACAGGGTGTTTCTGTTGCATGAGCTCTTCGCCTCCACCCAGGTCTGCTTCTTCTAAGTTATTTACCTAAGAGCTAAGATATCACTCAGAGCTGTGATCTTCACTTTCCCTTTGTCGCCCCTCTCTTATCATCTCTAGTTGCCTGCTAGTCTAAGGGCACTCGTCAGAGTTTCCAGATGGGTCAAATTTTTCTGATTCCTGTATTTATTCTTGAATGCCCTCCAGAAACTTTGCTAACTCTGGGGCCAGATCAACCAGTTCTCTGTACTCTACTTTGTATTCATTGTGCATTTTATTATCAGGATGTATGGTACTTTCTCTTGTTGGCATTTTTCCAGCTAAATTGCTATATGTGAAAACTAATTCCAATTTCCTGATTTAATTCTCTTAGATACATAGTTTCTTTGGTTGAAATTGGATTGCAATAAGGCTGTCTTCATGATTATCCTTAGCAACCATTTGTAACTTGCTTCTTTCTAAATTGTTTAGACAATTTCAACTTGACAATCTATGTAAGAATCTGCCTAGAAAAATGGACTTAGTGACATTTATTTATGTGCAATCATGTCTCTTACACTTGAAGATTAACTTCCCATGGACAAATTTATTTATGAAATATAACATTACTCAACTATCCACTATGTACTGTACTTCAGAGCTACTCAGAGTGTGGTTTGTATATAGCTTTGGTTTTATCTATTTATTGTTTCATGATGAGATTAAAAAATCAAGAGAAAATATTTAGCAACATTTACTGCAATTTGACAGAATAATTTTGTATCTGCTAATGCTAAGAATAAGAAATCTGGACTAATATTTTGTGTTTTATTTCATTTTTCTAATAATTATTTAAAATAATATATTATAAAAGCATTGGCATATGATTGATTATGAATAAAAATAAAAACAACTTTTTCTTACCACATACAGTTTGAGCAGCCCCATTTCATAGCAGGATGTGTGCTAATATTATTAAACAATCATTTACCTGGTTGACTTTTACTTTCCATTCAATAAGTTTTTGATAGCCACCTCATCTGAAAATATCCTTTTCTCCTCCTTTCTCCTTAGGAATGTGATACTTCAACATCCCACAGTCAGAAAGGGCTAAGTATTTTGCAACTTTCTCCAACCAGAATGAAGTATTTTTCCATGTAAATTACTCTTTGTGAAAACTCAGTCTAATTTCCTTATTGAATTTTTTTAGACACATAATCTGTTTGATTGAAAACTGATTGCAATGTTGAAGTTAATTATCAGCCTCTGTGATTTCCCTTAGCAATTGCCTAGCAACATTCTTCTTTCTCTTTTAGACAATTAATTTTAAGTTGACGACCCTATGTAAGAATCTATCTAGAAAAATGATCTTATTTCATTATAACTCCTGAATATATCAAATTCCTCTAAATATGCCCCATTTTGAATTTATAATACATTTAGTTAAAACTGTCCTGGATCTATGAATAATTTCAGGTTGTAAGACAATTAAAAAAAATTGGAAAAGCAATAAAATTGCATTTATTTGTAGTTATTTCAAAACTAAAAATAATAAAATAAATTATCACACAAGAATATAATTAGCTCTTTATATAGATTTCTAAAAATTATTATCTTAGGGCTATAGCACAGTGGTAGGACACTTGCCTAGCACGTATGAGTCTCTGGGTTCCATCCTCAGCAATTGCTAACAAATAAAGCAAAACTCTCCCTGTTGAATTCCTATTTATTAGCTCACCATTTTTCATATCTAACTTATGTTTTATTTCATACTAACCACACTATTCTCGATTACAGTCTGTGCCATTACACACATTCCATTTTCCTGACACGTCTTCCTTAGTTGTTTGTTAGATTGCAATCTACCTGGGTGATACAGCATCTCCCCACTAAGTCCCTCCTCAATTTCCCTACCTGATTACCTTTACCTCCAAAACACGGTTACCTTCTTCTTTCCTCTGCTTTCTGTGATGAGACTCTCTGCAGTTAGCATAAACTTACTGCAACATGGGATGACTTGCTTTCACATACACCTCCTTCACTAGATGTAAATTACTATTCGTTTTTATATTATTAGCAGCTAGCATGGTGACTAGCACTTACTAGATGCTTAATAAATATTTGCTAACAAATGCACAAATGAATTGCTAGAGTTTCATGTCTAGGTGCTTTTTCTTCTTTTTTCCAAGGATGAAAGCAAACTGGTCTTGAAGGGCTATTGTCAATCTATCCTTGGATTCCTCAGTGAGCTTGGAATTCCAACACAGTAAACAGGATCTGAAGTTTTAGGCAGTCCTTGAGAATTTTTTTTTAAGGAAAAATGGTGTGACTGAAGATTTGAAAGCCAAGAGTCTTTCTGGAGAATAACAAAGCAGATAATTAAGCAAAATTAAGAAACCAATCTCCCCCAATCTCTATTCACTTAGCAACATTAATAAATCATAAAATGTAAAATTCTGAATCTCTATTTAAAGGTGCTAAATATATTTGCTATATGCTATGGTGAAACGATATGATTTACTGCTAATAAAACACCTCCCTTACCTTTACTGCCTTCCTGGACTTTATTTAAACCGGTTACCTCTTCGAAGGAACATCTGATTCTCCTTCAATACATTTATCTACTCTGACTGCTTGAATATGAAGAAACAAAGGCAATTTAGAAATATGTCAGTGGCTGGAATGCTGTGTTCTTGCTATGTAAGATTTATAGTCACCAGAAGGAAGATGTTAAAAAGTGCCTGTACTACTGTCCCATCTCTGCTAGAGATATTATACAGGCAAAGTAACAACAATGAAATCATTGTCTTCAAGTCAAATAATTAGAATATGGGACTGTTAGAGATTAAAGTCATCTTTACATTTTTAACATAGACATGATTCCTTAGACTATTTGGAGTTTATGTCCAGTGACAACAGAGTCGAATAAGATACTTAACAACAACAACAGCAACACACATAGACATTTGCACACACCAGTGAAGTTTGCATCATTTCATACTTGTGTTCCTGAGACACTTTGTGCAAATTGATTTTGTATAATCAAATAATGCCTTAAATGATCAGGTAACTGGTTAAGCAATAGTAGCTATTTACTTTAAACGGGAAGTCACTTTGAGTCCATGTGAAATTTCTTTTATGGGGTGTGGGGGTGGTAAATATGACTTACTTTCTTGAAAAGAGTTACTCTTAAAGTCATTTGGATGTGACCTCTCTAGAAAAATAGAACAATAATGACAATATTTCTATAAGTAGAATCTGCAATCAAGTTATCAGATATGAGGATGCTTTAAGAGACTTCAGGAAAAAACTCCCATGCATGACCGTCTAAAGTAAACAGTCTAGTGTGAGGACTATATTGAACAGACTGAACATATTCATTTAACAAAGTAAGTTTCCTGCCTCCATAAAATATTCAGATATTTTTTGTGCTCTGTTTTTTCCATAGATTATGAATATTTATACTTGTAGGTTTTTGATACTCTCTCCTATCCCTCATTAAAAGTCTAGGATTTACAATTCTGATCATGGACTAAAATTTAGCCCATCATGGAGCCCAGTAACAACAACTCTGCCAAGGGGCGTACAGGTAGGTATCAGTTGTCAATTCTTTAGATTTCCTTACATCAACCATATAACAGGAAGATCATCCAACTTTGAAGAAAATCCTTCAATATATCCAACAAGGACATCCCAACTTTTTGAGTCACCTACGGGGATTCTTGTATGACTAAATTCTGGAGCATTAAGGCCAAGTAAAGTATTGTTTCTGGAAAATAAAATGTTTATTTGGGCTCCAATACCCAAGTGTAGACAGGCTGAGAAATCAAATTTTAACAAATATTTACTGAGATGAATTCCTCTCTGTCATTTGTTGAGCTTAGGGATATAAATATGAATAGGACAAGGATTTGCCATCAAGATGCTCACAATCTGTTATGGGAGAAACTAAACTAAAAGTCAGTGAACTGGATGAAAACAAGCTTGAGAACAAAGTACTCTGGAAGCTCAGGAAGGAATGGTTAATTCTTCCCATGGTGACCAGGAAAGGAGGGCAGAGTCACTTGTTTCGAACATGGTCTTTGTGAAAGAATTACTGTTATATGTTTTATTTTTATGGCAAAGAAAAAAGTAAACCCAGCATTTCTGGAAATTTGTTCTATCCCCCTTTGATCAATAAATCCTCTGTGTTCACGATTCATCTGGAAAGATGGCAGTTGGTATCACAAATTCTATGTCTTGGACCTATTCAGCCTACAGAGACTGAATCCAAGACTTTGATGTATTATTGCAAATCTGCAGGTCCTACCCATCTGATTTTTCATTTGCCCTACATATTATTTATGAAACACTCACCATATGTTAAGCAAGGGGCAAGACAAAACAAACAATGCTATCCCTGCTTTGTCCAGAGATTTTTCAGCAAATAAAATTACAACCTGGTCCCAGACATTGTTAAACATCAGTCAATTGTGTGGGCAAGACCACCCTGCAGATTTGCCAAGTGGCTCATCTAATCTTGAATTATAAGTTAGATACCTAATTTTTTAAATTAAGTGTTAACTTGGGGAACTGTAGTACAAAGATACTAGTAGTAATTCAGTGAAATTAAAGGTATTCTAACAATTGAAATGCTTAATTCAGTTGCATGATAAGCAGAGAATATTTAGGCCCCCCAAAAACTGAGCCCTATATTCTTTTGCAATCAGACAATTTCAAGACTGGGGAGAAATACTTTAAGATAATTTAATTTATAATTTCTCATATGTAACCAGCATAACACTGGTTATATAAGAGGTTAATTTAGACAACACAAATATTTTAATTACATAGCTGCATTTCATACTAAAGGTATAATAGAAAACATTAATAAATGGCATATAAAATCCATGATTTCCTGAATATTTTTGTTTAGGAAATGATTATGCAAAAATTAATAAAATTAAATCTGTTAGAAAAAAATATCATTTAAAAAATGCATTTACAACCTAAACTCTAGGAATAGCCCAAGTATGATAGAAGTCTGGGGAAAACTGGTTTAGTCCAATTTCATCATTTGATATGTAAGAAAATGTAGGATATCAAAACATATTTCTCTATTACCCAAACCTATTTTCTTCCTGAGTTTTGGGGTCTCAGCATTATCAACCATGCAAGTATAAAACCCTGGAATCATCATGAATACTTGCTTTTTTCTGACCTCCTCTAGTGTCAGTCTCCCCAGTTTTCTAGGCTCCATTATCTCTCATCTGAATCTCAGGAACAGGCTTGTGTTTTTAGATTGACAATCTCTATCTTCACATTTTCTAATCTATTTTTAACACTATGCCTTCTTTTTTACAAACCAAGTTATTTTTTGTCATTCTTTTACTTAAGACACTTTCCTGGGTTGTATTAGGCAGCATCCTGGTGGGAAATTGCTGACACTCAAATTGGAAAATTTGAGGAGTGTTTGATAAACTGACAATTTACAATGATGTGACCAGAATATAGAGAAATTATAAAGGATGGTGCAGTACACTGAGCCAGTAACATCAGGCTTGTCACCATCTTAAGCTGGAAGTAGGATAAGACAGTGTAGAATCTACTGACAGACTCCTCACTTTCAGCAGCCAGCTGTAGAGAGAAGGTTAGGAATACCCAGACCTTCCTCCCTTTCCTCTCCCAGTATGCTCAGCTTTGGCCAAATACAACAAAGTCAGAGGACAAGAAGGCCTGTTGGTGGAATTCATTAAAGCCAGTTTTTACGAATGTCTCTCTCCATTCTATTTTGGAGGATGGATTTGTTAGGGTAGACAGAAGATGATGCTTGTCCTTTTGTTTCTTTATTTAAAAAATAAACTGAAATCTCTCTAGTGGGCATTTAAAGTCCTTAACCACCTCTCTACAATATACTTTTACAAGGGTAATCTACTTGATTGCCTCCCCACACTCTATAGCTACTTGTACCATTTTTGAAACCACAAGGTTCCATGTTTTCTTTTATGCTTTGGAACCCCCTTTACTCATTCGCAGGTTTCTGGATCCTTCTGATCTAAATACAGATGCCATCTCTTCTTTAGAGCCCTCAATGCCTCCATCTCAATTGCTGGCTATCACGTGGCCTTTAGGTAATGTCTCAAGACTTGTCCTGGGTGTCTCTCGTTCTGCCTCTAAATATAAGTTCTACCTTCATCAACCATTTGGAGAAGAAAAAAAAGTTTTATGAGTAGTAGTCAGTTTTATGAGCATGGGAAAAATATTTTCTTTTCTTTGAGGCCTCTCTTGTGGCTCTTTCTTCTACTGCTATAGAACAAGAAAACAAGGGTGGGAATTAAGGGAAAATTATCAGAGGGCAGGTTGCTTGGGGCTTCCTTTAAAATAGGAAAGAAGAAAAAGAGAGGAGAAGGAAGTAAGGGAGAAAGAGGGGAGAAAGGAACCACCTTGGTGGTCCAACCCTCTTTTGAAGGGTAAGATTTGAAAGACCTGTTCTCAATTTCTTTTTTCTGGCTCTAAGTTAACATTTGACAGGTTGTCAGAGTGTGGCCGAAATATGCTCAGGGGATTGGGATTTGGGAGTAAAGTTTGTGGATCTTTAACTGTGAGAAGAGCTGTATTTCTTGCAGGTGAACACAGGTGTGGACATGCGGAGAGATCACAGGTTTTGTATGCATTATGAAACCACCTTAGCCATTATGCTAGTGGAGTTCCAGTTTGTTAATGCTATGTATTCATTTCTGGGACCAGGCCAGGCTTACCAGTGACACTCTTGCTTAAAAAGCAGCTGAACGCCTTAAGGCATAGAGTAAGGAAGGTTTTGATTTTTGCTAAGAATAAATATTCATTGCTGGGTCTTGGTTGGGCCTATCCAGGGATCTCAAACTTGAATAGCAGCTAAACTTCTGTCTTCAAAGATTCACATTATCATACCAATTCTGGAAGAGAGAATTTAATATTATAGGTATGGATATTTTATTTAGGGACCATGTGCCACTCATTTAAGAATTTCAAAGAATAATCTGTACTCTCCATTGGTATATGGGCAGCAGGTCCAGGATTTGGGATTCTAATCTTTTCTCCTTCTTTTCTTATTAAAAGCACAACCAACCATCGTTCTCTTTCATTCTTTCCTGAAATGTTATCCTGTAGGATTTTAGTTTACATTTCTATCATTACACTCATCAGAATCAAACAATAAAATTGAGTATGAGCCAGAAAGTTGGGATATTAATGAATTCTTCTTTCTGCGCTCTGAAGACTGGCACAAAAGAAAAAATAAATAAATGTTTGTGCAATTGAATTAGGAGACCTGCCTAAACTTACATGCACAGCTTATAACATCCTACCCAAGAATCCTTCCAACGTGTGCATACTTACTATTATACACTAGATGTATACATTGAAGTCCTAATCATTAAAGTGATGGTATTAGGAGGTGGGGCTTCTTCAAGGAAACTAGGTTTACATAAGGCCATGAGACAGAGCCACCATAATGAGATTAGTAAGAAAAGAAAGAGACACCAGTTCTTCCTTTCTCTGCCCTGTGAGGACACAGCAAGAATAAAATCTACAAGCCAGAAAGAGAGTTCTCCTCAATAATCAAATCTCTGGTACCTACATCTAAAATTTTACAACCTTCAAAACTGTGAAAATAAATGTCTGTTGTTCAAGTCACCCAGTCTATGGTATTGTGTTATGGTAGCCTGAGCTAATTTAAATTCTGTGAAATTATTTAGAAATATTTCAGGCCTAAACCTTTCAAATAGTTATTCATATAGACACTTTTATTTCTTAATATAGTTAAATATGTTTCTTTATTTTTAACTTTTATTATTTATTAAGTTAGCACAATATTTCAGCAGCATATGCCCCAATGCAGGGTAAGGAACAGTTATTTATTGTGATTTTTGCCCTAGGCAAACACAATAAAGTCCTAAATAGGAAAACAGCAATTGTAAACCAGCTGCAATCAAAAGAAGAATAAATAGTTCACTATTTGTATCATTTAATCTTGATTTATGGGTATAGATTTGATGATCACATCTCTTTTCTCTTACTATAAACAACTTTTAAGACCACCATGTTTGATGAGTCCTCTAAAGTGTCATGAATAAAATTCCAGTGCCTTTTGGACCAGATGTAGTAGATACCTTACAGAAATCTTTCACAATGATCATATTGGCCCCTCCCTACCACTACAGGACCTTGAAATGGTCTTCCTGTAGTCATGTGCCTGTTATTTGGTCCTGCCCCATATTTTACCCATGTGTGTGTGTGTGTGTGTGTGTGTGTTTTGTTTTGTTTTGCTTTTTTATCAGAAATGGAAATTTTACCCAAGTTGACTCATCAGAAGGTTTTCCTTTGGAATATGCAATATGGACAATAAGAGAAAGAGACCATCACTCTACATGGCTGGGAAGGTGATATAGGGCTAACACTCATACTTTAGTGAATACCTTTTGTTATATGGACTGTAGAGGAAATACACCTACAGAGAGAATCACAAAGCAGACCAACAAAAAGAGGCAGAGGAGAGAAGCACAAGAAAAACTGACGTGTCTTAGGTCTTTCCAAGCCCCCAACTCATTTATTCTTACCCTTGAGCTCTATGAGGCATCCTGTGTCTTTCCCCTAAATTCTTTATTTTGATTAGGATGTCTGGAGCTGTGTTCTTTTTCCTGAAATCAAAGTGGCAAGTAGCTAACAGAAGGGTCATGGAAAGTACACTAAAATCCAGGAAATCAAACTTCTAACAGCAACTTTAAATGGCTTGTTCCTGTGCTTAGTATTGTCTAAGCATACAATCTCCATCTCTATGTTCTTGAAAAAATTAATTAAAAATTTTCTTTCAAGTTACTGAAGGATCTCATGTGCTACAGATTTTTTTTTTTTTTTTTTTTTTGTACTAGGGATTGAACTCAGTGGCATTTAACCACTGAGCCACCTCCCCAGTCCTTCTTATTTTTTACTTTGAGACAGTATCTTGATAAGTTGCTTAAGGCCTCACTCAGTTTCTAAGGCTGACTCTGAACTTGCAATCCTCCTGCCTCAGCCTCCCCAGCCACTGGGATTACAGTAGTGTACCTCCATTCCCACATGCAACAGATCCTTTTTGTAAAATTTGATAAAAAAAAAATCTTTTGGTTAAAGTTTATTTTGAGAGGGTGATAATTTCTTGCTCACATTAATTACTGAATCTTTAGGTTTGGACATCATTTTCAATGTGAACCACTGTTATTTAACTATTGCTTGGTCAAATGGTTCATATAACTTTAGGAAAAACGGACTTGTTTGGAAATTCAATGTGTAATATTTTTATTTGAAAGTAACCAGTGGGTACAGACAATGGTTTCTGGTGATGCTAAAAAGTATAAATACATCTCCATAAAGTACAGGTAATCTTCAATAATCACACATTGGGTACTAATTAGCATGCAATGCTAGGGTCTTGGGGAAAGGAAGATAAGGATTATAAGGAAATAGGACTTTTTAAAAGGAAAAGTTGACTATGTAATAAGTGTGGTAACCCTGTTGTTGAGAACAATGTTTTGAGTGACTAACCATGACAGGATGGCAAAAAATACTTGCATGGTTTCAAAAATATTCAACTACATGGGAGAGGATTTGAAAAGCCACATGATTTTGGGGAATAGTGAGATTTTTCTCAAGAGCAGGGTGCAGAAGAGTGGAAACAGCAGAAAATTAAACTTGGTTAGCAGCCCTTAAACTTTGTCATGTAAATGCTCCCTAAAATAATTTTGCAAAATTATGCATCCCCTTTTACATGTTAAAGTTACTACCTAACATTTATAAATTTGATCTTCCTAAAATATTTGATATTGCAAAATTCTTCAGATACATTTTCATAAAATTTTGAGAATTTAGGTTGAACTCCTTAAAATTCCAGAAATTATTAACTGGGCAATCTGACATAAATGACAAAGCCAGTCCTGTTATTTATCCAATTGTCTCTATTAATTGTAATTTATAATTCTAAGTGGAGGGTTGGTAGGGAAGGGTGGTAAGAGAGACAGAAAAGAGAAAAGAAAACAAAGCAGAGCAGAGTAGAAAAGAGCAGAGTGGAATAGCGTAACTTGGAAGAAGTTTCTATCTTGTTCCCCTTTCTATATTGCTTGTCTCAAATCTGTCTCTCTGGGGTGGATGCATTCTCATATTATTCTTCTGTGCCCTCCCCTGCCTGGGGGATATCTCTCTGCCATAGATGATTTACTTTAGTATGATTGATGATAGGTGCTGGATAAAGAGGAGAATACCTGAGAAAAAGTGAAATGAGAAAAGAGATGGGCAAGCCAGATGTACCTTTCTTACTCAGATTCCTTCTGAGAGGGAATGTATGAAATCTGACTATCTGCAAAAGGACTCCTTTGAAGCTGTCTGTCCCACTGACCCTTGAGAAGTCTCTGAGGCCCCAGGGTAGGCATCCTTGCTACTGAAGAGGATGGTGGCAGAGAAGTGGTAGAGGTTCTGGTTTTGCTTGGCCTTTACTAGGACCAGGCTAGTCTGTTTCCGGGGCAGGGTGTGGAATGGGTGACTAAGGAGATGTTAAGAAGACACAGAATCCAGTACGGAGTGATATCTGATTTTGGTAGTAATGGGGAATAAAAACTTTTGTTTGGGATTTTGGAAATCAGAGAGAGAAATCAGAGAGAGAAAATATCACAGAGACAGAAGAGAAGAAGGAGGTAAACCAGAGGGTCAGAGACAGAGATGCTATTTTGGATCTCACCTACTATACTACATGTGGAACCCAAGACTGGGGTTAACCAATCGAGCTATTGAAAGAATTTTTAAAAACTTTAAAGTGCTTCTATTTTGTTGTTGTTGTTTATTTGTTTGAAGTCATTCATTCCCTCCATATTCTATCAGGTGTCTTCCTTCTTGACCCAGCTCACTTATCTTGGGCAAATTTCATAGTTTTATGGTCACTTTTAATGATTAACATTTAATCCAATCCATTTTAAAGCTACCAAATAATATCAGATTCCATTCTCTATTTGTCTCCTGTCCTTCTTCCACTGTAGACTTATAGTTAGACCAGGGCTGCTGCTTGAAATAAGGAAGAGGGTGAGGTTCGTGGTTTGAATTGAAACAACCCATCTTAGCGCTACGGTAGACACAAAAGGTTGATTGTGAAATCTTCTTGTCAAATTAGTCACCTATCAAGGGTAGGGAGATGTCTCCTATTGCCTAATGGGTTAATGTAGTTCTGAAGTGTGAATGTGTGTGTGTACCTTTCCTTGTCAAGATCTCCATGAGGATAGTGTATAGATTTCATGTATATGTGGAAATGAACTTCACTTTGGTCCCTTCCATTATTGAACACCTTTGAGAAGACAGCTTTGTCAGAAGAATACAAATGGGCAACAAATATATGAAAAAAATTTCAACATCCCTAGGGATCAGAAAAATGCAAGTTAAAACTACATTGAAATTACATCTCACTCTGATTAGAATGGCAATAATCAAGAATACAAATAATAATAAATGCTGATGAGGAGGTGGGGGAAAAGGCACACCCATAGATTGTTAGTGGGATGGTAAATTAGAACAACCACGGTGGAGATTTCTCAAAAGACTAGGAATGGAACCACTATATGATCCAACTCTCCCATTTCTCAGTATTTATCCTAAAGATCTAAAATCAGTGTACTATAGTGATACAGATACATCAGTGTTCATGGCATCTTCATTCACAATAGCCAAGTTGTGGAACGTGCCCAAGTGTCTGGCAACAGATGAATTAATTAAGGAAATGTGATATAGATACACAATGGAGCTTTACCCAGTGATAAAGAAAAATGAAATGAGGTCATTTGTTAGTAAATGAATGAAACTGGAGAACATCATGCTAAGTGAAATAAGCCAGATTCAGAAAGTCAAAGGTTAAATGCTTTCTCTCATGTGTGGAATCTAGAACACAGAAAGGGGAAAAGGTGTGGCGTGGATCTCTGAGGGTAGAGGGAAGATCAGTGGAGTAGAGGAAGGAGATTAAGAGCGAAGGAAGAGGGACAGGAAAAGGAGGAAATGCACAATGAATTTGACAAAATTATACTATGTACATATATGAATATACCACAGTGAATTCCACTTACATATATCTATCAAGTACCAATATTTTTAAAAATAAATAAATAAAAGGAAGGTCTATAGAAGAGAGAAAGGGCAATAGGTAGAGAGGCAGAATAGAGGAAGCACTCAGGACTGAAATGGATTAAATTCCACACATGTATGAGTAGGTCAAAACTAACCCCACTATTATGTATAATTCTAATGCATAAATAAAAACATTAAAGACAAAAAGATAGCTATGTCTACCTTCAGCCCAATGCTTGTCCAATACCCTTTCCGGGGCTATCATGTTACCTGAACTGGTAGCTCTATGAATAACCCTACAATCCCAATTTATCTCTGTTCTTTTTGCCTCTTCAGATGAACTAAAGGAAGTTTCCCATCTTCTGAGAGTTGTGGAAAACTGGGATATAATATGACTTCCCACTCTCCTTCCCCGCCACTTTTCCTAGATACATTATTACCTCCTCACCTAGCTATCACCTAGCTAGTGCAGTTTATTACCTAGCTAGTGCAGGACACTATTGGCCACCCCCTTTTATAGTGGAAACTGAAAGTTGTGCTGATGTCCATCTGCTGAGGGTACACAAGTCAAACACTCTTGTAGGCTCTGAAAGCAGAGCTGAAATTTTTTTTCACATTTTTTTCTAGACACAACCAATTGTGTCTATTAATTACCTTGGAGCTCTTCTGTTATTTAGCTTTGGGGAGTACAGCTGGTGATATCTTCCTCCCCTTCTCCATTTCTCCCCTGAGAAAATGGTAAAAACTTCTCACCACAAATACTGGCCTCCTTCAAAGATAATGACTTACAAGAAGCCCTTCTCCCTTTCTTCCAGGTCTTTCCTTAGACTGGAGAGATGAGAGACTGAATTCCAGCAGTGGAGATGATTCTGCTCCCTTTAGTAAGCCTTAGTGAGTTGTGTCTTACTCCAATTATTGGTAGTTTTGGCAGTTCATTAGAAGGTATGGTACTTGGAGCCTCCTATTTGAGATGTGTGGCCAATTTCATTCCATTTCTGCAACATTTGTGCCAAAGGGATTGCTCTTTTCAGATTAGAGTTCTGATAGGATGATAAACTCAGCTATATTTCAGCTTTTCATTTCAAATAATGAAATGAAAAGTCCCTTATCCTAGGACTTCAAAGGTAAGCTTCATGTGTGTGTGTGTGTGGAAATGATGGGCACTAACCTCAAACGGGTTAAAGAAAAATTACATAGAAAATGTTCAGCAAGTGGTTGAAAGCAGACTGTGGATCTGGAATTCAGAAAAGAATTTCAGTGTGAGAAAGCTGACTTAAATCCATTCACATTCAGATGGCATTTGAAACCTTGAAAGGAAATGACATCTCCCATGGAGAATGTGCACATATGCTTGTGGAAGGAAAGGATATAGATAAAGCTGGGGGTGTGTCAATAAGTGATGGGAAGAAGGGGAGATGAAGGACAGGCAGGTGTCGACAGAAGGAAAATTAAGGTAAGATGGACAAGGAAATAGGCAAAAAGAAAACAGAAATAAAGTTTCACAACAACAACAACAAAAAAGAGGTGAGTAGCAAAGAAGAGAAAGAATGCAAATGAATGAAAGAAATAGAAAAGGAAAGAGAGGACGGTGGCTTCGTCAGGCTGTGGCATAGTGCTGCTGACATTTGCCTGGAAGCCTCTCAAAGAGGCTACAGCCCAAAGTATAGGTTTCTAATACGAATTTGGAGGAGAGAAATTTAGGACTCCTTCCAAGGGCTCTTGCTGCTTGTTGGATATGACAACTTGTTCATATATTAGGATGATTAACTTTATGTGTCAGTGTAGTCAGGCTATGGCACCTTGCCTGGTTGTTTTGTCAAACACTGGTCTGGATGTTGCTGTGCAGGGTTGTTGTTGTTGTTGTTGTTTTTTATTATGCTAAACATTTATAGTTGACTGTAAAGTCAACTGATTGAAAATGTTCAGGTAAAGCAACTTACTTTTTTACTCACCCATAACATGGGTGGGCCTCAAGAGCAGAGACAAACTTCCTTGAGAAGAAAGAATTCTGACTCAAAACAACATAGAAACCCTTTCCCTGTTCCCAAGCACCTGCGGGCTTGCCTGGCAGATTTTGGATTCAAGGCTGTACCATCAACTCTTGAATTTCCTGTCCTACAAGGTTCCTGCTTGCCAGGTCTCACAACTGCAAAATGTAGTTGCTTAAAATAAGTCAAGCTCTCCCTCTTTCTGTGTTTGAAGAGTTAAATAAAATATATATCTATCATCTATCTATATATATTTATAAATTCTGAAGAATCCCAGCTAATAAACATGTCTATTCTAGTACACAAGCAGTATTTCATTTATGTGTTTCTTTTTCCCACTAGATTAAAAACTTTTTAAAGTTTAGATTGCTTCTTGCTTGTGTCTCTCTTCACATTTCCTGACATATTTTAGGCATATAAAATACTTCAAAATTAATACGTGGTAAGATCTCCTTAATGATAACAGATTGATAGTCTGGGAAAGGGACACCATAGTTCGGTAATAACTCTCTTTAAATTCATGATATCAAGATGTGTATTTGCTAATTAACATGATTTCAGGCTGGAGATCTGAGGAGAAATTACCAGGTGGGACTACAAGTTGACACAAGGAAAATGATTTGTTAACATGTCAATGTTGCAGTAGGTATAAATCTCTGACCCAAAACTCAGGTGTGCAGGAAGTGAAGCAATGTTTTAATTTTTTAAAGTTTTATGCAATCTTATTATGAGCCCTTATTTGCTGAGTTTATGGAAAAGTCAAGTATTTCATTATTGGGGTGAACTGCAACCTATATTAGTGATGAGAAGATGGCTGAGGGGTAGAAAGCTTTGGATCCTAAATATCTGTGTAGATTGTAAGGGCCTCTGAGTTTTATGCATGAGCCCAGGATGCAGATTTTCTTCAGGCACAGCTGTTCTTGGTCTCTTCTTTGCGTATTGCTCACACCATGGGAGTTCTTGGCTTAAAACATCGGTGCTGAGAGGCTAGCCATTCTGTATAAGCCAAGAAAGGATCACTGTTGAGGTTCTGCTGTGTTCCTCAGGTACCATCAGGATGGTATACATAGCTCCTCATCTGTTTTTAGTCTGTGAACAATGTCATAGTTTCTCTCTCTCTCTCTCTCTCTCTCTCTCTCTCTCTCTCTCTCTCTGGTGTCTTCAAAAAGGCTCCCAACATTATCTGAAACATAAACTTAAGGTTTTTTACTAAAATATATAAGAGTGATCATTGTTAGGTAGCTTTTTTTTCTGCCCACAAAAATAAACCTGTGCGGTATGGAAACATAGGAATTTCATGCATGTAATGCAGGATAAAAAGAAAATACAGCAAGTGAAATGTTTCAGAAAACTCTTCTGTTACTTATGCTTCATTGAACAATTAAAGGCATCAATTACCTTACTGGTTCTTTTCTGTTTGCAAGACAACACAAGATGGCAACGATAACATGAGTCATCAGGAATGCAAATCCGATACCCAGAAGTGGCCATATGTCTGGAATTTCAAACAGATTAAAAAAGTAAATATATATAGCAAAAAACATTAAAGACCCCAAACCAAGCCATTTTTTTTTAGTCATAATGTCACCTACTGTTCTGACTGTACAGGACATCTAAAGTAGGAGGGTTGAACTTGACGTGGCATCGGTTTCCCTTCCATCCTTGTCCACATCTGGAAACAAGTGAAAATGGGATAGTTGAAAATGAACCAAAAAAAAAAAAAAAAATAGTGGAAACATATTTGAGCAGAATTGTCATGAGATAAAATGATGAAAGTCAATAAACAATAAGATACCAGAAATATGGGTAACTTTGATAAGGAACCAAAAATAATAAGCCAAAAGAAAGCAAAATTAAATTTTATTATTTTCATATTATGGTATGGGATGATTTTAAAAATATCTATCCCTTTCTTGACTTTATCAGAAAGAAAGAAACCTGGTTTCCACATGTTCCTTTTTTGTTGTTTTCAAATATTGACTCGTTTTTCACCAGTATCCAACATCATTTACTTAATCATCAATCAACTCAAACCGATCACATTTTTTCCAATTGTGAGCAGATTTAAGTTCTTACAGATAACCAATAAAGTCTATTGAAGTTGTAGATTAACATAAATATAAACCAGAGAACATATTTCTCCCTCACAACATAGGAGTGAACCTTCCCATACCTATATTTGGAATCATGTTAATTATCTCACTTGGTGTATTAGTAAAAAAGTAAAACAAAAAAAATCAGACTCCCACCATCAGGATTTTAATACCTTTGCTTTATTTAGAAATGTAAATGATGAAACATGTAACATTGATATGACTGGTAATCAGAAAGTTCAGAATTGAAAACTAGCTTGTGCCTCTGAGGGAGATGAGGTTCATTTCTAAGTGGTAAATGTGTCCAAATTTTTCTGGTACCATGGGCTTGCATATGTGTGTGAAAGTTTATATACACATGCTTACTTACCAGAAATAATGGGATACAAATCAAGGTGGGTCTGGCTGAATTTCCTTCCAAGTTCATAGAAAAATAGGATTAAAAACTAGCTTTTGAATGTGTGTATTTAAGAACTGTGTGCTAGAAGCAATGCTTATTCAGCACAGGCTTACTGTATTTTTTTTTTTTTTTTCTCAATCTCTCTTTTAAATGTGGAAAATTGTATGCTTAAAAGTAATTCCTTCAAAAAGCAATCAACTTATTTAAATAGTTAAAAACTTAAGAGGTTCTAGGAAGTCTGTTAGACTGTCTTCCTTTGCTAAGTAAACATTCTTTAAAAAGTGGAAACTAAAGACAATTTGATGGTTTTGATGTTTCTCGAACTTAAATTAGAATTTTTTAAGATTCGAGTATTTGGTTTTTATTTTCACAATCCTCAAGACATGTTTCTTGTCAGTCATCATTTGACAGCATGAATCTTTGTGGCGATATTCCACATGTGTACACATTGGTGTGGTTTAAAGATAAGGAACACTTTTTTACATTCTGAATTAATTTGGTCCCTTTAGATTTTGGAAGTATCACTTCTCTTGTCAGTTTTACAGTTATTTCTACCTTAGGCAAATAATATATATTTGATGTGCCTTTTAACATAAATTCCAGTGGAAAGTATCTGGGGATGCCAGTTAAAAAATAATGGCAGAAACCCAAACCCTGTCTATCATCTATTTCTATTGTCCATCTTTTTCTCTACATGTTTCTATATTTATTATAAAACCTGGTGAAGTGGACAAGGTAGAAAAGAAGGGAGAAACATTTTCTGAGTTGCATAAAGAAGAAAGTAGGAATACTAACATATGTTTTCATCTTTTATGTTAAACTAAACTTCTATGGAAAATCCAATGTTCAAAATAATGATGGCAATTTGCTCCCTAGACCTCTTTAAATTCTCCCAGACAGGGGTCTCCACATGCCTTGAAATGCTATGCTGAGGACAGCAGGAACAGCAAGCCAGAATGGTGTTCTGAAGTTTTGCCCATCCATTGAGCAACAGCAGTTAAATAAATTTCTCCTGTCATCCCCTTCAGTAGTGTGGGCTGGAAGGGAAAGCAGAAAATCCTGTCCGTTCTAACAACAGTTGGATGAACCTATTTCCTCCAAGCTGACCATAAATCTCTATTGAACATCATTAAGACATTGTAAAAGGAAAATACTAGAGTCATTTTCTCCATTGTTTTTCATAAATAGTCTGGATGAAGCAGCTTAGGTATCTCACTTAACTATTTTCATTATTACAAAATTGGCATAACACATGAAAATTAGGAGAATTCCTGATCCTCAAGGATATTTTTATTTATTTATTTATTTATTTTGGTAATGCATTGGGTATTTTTGCAGTGACTGGAGGTGAAAGATGAAAGCTTTTGTGGAAAGAAGAAGAAAGGGAGAGAGGATGAGTTTCAGGGAAGAATTCAGAATGCTTTTGTTAGATGACTGCCAACGAAAGAATACCAGTCCAGGTGGGGACACTGGAGGCATAGCCAAGGCCCTGGGGAACTGGGTGTTCGGTCAAGTGGCTTAGTGGGTGTGGAGAGTACTGTATGCTTGTCTGAGGCTAGATTAATTTCTAGAGGAATAGGACAATGAGAATTACTTTATTAGCTTGACAAGGATGAGAACTGCTCTCACAGGTAATCTTTTAGGTATTTTGTGACTCAACAAAATTGAATGCAAATGTGGTTTTACCTCTTGTGAAACCCAAAGGTTCATAAAGACCTTAAAATTATTTAATATGTAGCTTGGATTTTTTCATTTGTTTGTTTTCATTTTGAGAAGGAAAAGAATAATGTTAGATGTGATGCAATTACTTTGAATAGTTTATAAAATTCTTTTATTTTCATAATGAATCATTAGAATTGGTTTCACAAAATTAATGGCAGGGAAAAATAATTTGTTTTTATTTAGATAGTATCCATCTGAAAACACTGCGTTTTTAAATTTATTTAGAGCTCTATGTGGCTCTGGCTTTTACCACTTACTTCATTTCCACACTAGGGAATTTCAACTTTACTCTTACACCTCTAAAAGTTCAAACCACCACCCAATTATAGTGCAAATTCATTTAATCACCTATCTTCCTTCCTTAGCTTCTACCAAAATTGTTCAGAATTTCTGATTGGTTGGGATCAAACTCTCCTTGAACTCTGGTTGTAGGATCTATCCATCATCACCCAGCGTTCCTAGTTAGCAGGGATTAGTTCATAGATAGAAATGGATATGTGTCCTGTAAGAATTTTCTCGCCTAGGGATGCATTTCAATGGTTTTTTGTGGTAAGAGACTTCCCCTTCTCAACTATGATGTGAAAGAAAAAGAAAGTAGGCCTTCTTAAAATCAGGTAGTCATCTGCTTTCTGCAAAAGCCATCCAGAATATAAAATCAACTGTAGGAAGATAAAGCCCTGGGTAATCACTAGGAGATGGAGCAACAACCTTAAATGGCATCACAAACTCCTCTAATAGTTCATGTTTCAATTCTGCTGTACATTTAGACTTTTAGTTACATAAGTCAATATATTCCGTTACCATTTTGGCCACTTGGAAGAGTGGGTCTTCCATTATTAGCACACACATACATATACATATATACATACATATACAAACATCAGTTTTTTACTCATCCATTTTATTTGTTAAAGTTCTTCTCATCAAATTATTAGTAAGAAGAAATATTATTCATAAAATAATGTGTACTATGTACAAGGCACTCTACAAGATATAGAGAGGTTATACAGATAAGATGTGGTTGAGAATTTATAGAATTTATAGAAAATAAAAATACGTTAGAAAATAACTAAGATACGAAATAATAGTGAAATATAAAGAAAGTCAAAGAGAAGTACAAAAATAAATGATGAAATAATTGTTTCATGAATCTTTATTTTTCCAGACCCAGAAAGTAAATAATGTGCAATGTCAACTGGGCACTGATGAAACATGAGGTATAGTAAGTAATATTTCCTTCAAAGAATCAAGTGTTTATATGTATTATATGACAATGGTTCAGAAAAATTGGTCATCCAAGTAGATAGAAATCATCTAAAAATTACTGGATCTGGAGAGATGTGTTCAAATATGAGCTAATAGAATCCCAAACTAATCTTCAGATTTTCCAATTCTTTATTATCACTTCTTTTTCAACAATAATTTAGTTGTGTCATTTTAAAGATCTAGGAGGAAAATACCTTCAGTATACATTTTGAGTATGTTACAAATTAGATTTACCATTTAGCATTAGAAATGGTAGGTTTGTTTCCTTTTTTTTAGGCATATTTATAGTGACACATTATGACTATTAAATTCATGTTTTTCTTTTTCTGTGAGGAGGAGCCAGTATCACCCCACATTTACAGTTCACATTTTAGAAAAGTGCCAAAATAAGCCTAGCCAATAAAAAAAGAAAATACCTGCTGAGCACCTATATGGTTTAAAAAGACTCTAACTGCTTTAACAGATTATTTTTAATATAACAATGTTACAAAATAGGGATCATTTCCCCATTTCATTGTTGAGAAAATGAAGGCACGGAGAGGTTGTATTCTAAGTAACCCCGGGTGCATTTCAAATGAAATGTTCAATTTTGACTCCTAAGACCATGCTGTGCAGAACATGGTTTGGCTTCCCATACATTTTCTAAAGTTGGAATATAGTTATATGTAATGGAGTTGGTTTTATGACTTTAATCTTTTAGGAAAGCAATACTAGGTGAAACGTTTGGACTTAATGGTCTGAAAATTCCATTTATCACATTAGGCCTCACCCTGAAACATCCTGCAGAGATGTCAGCTGAGGTGCTGGGAAGAGCAAGAAATTGTCAGGGTATCTGCTGCTTTCTAGCTATGTGACTTTGGGAGTGTCAAATATCTTTAGTTTCCTGTTTATGAATAGCAATAATTATAACCTACAGAATGTGTGTAAGAAGCACATAAAACAATGCATATGTCAGTACACTGTAAACTGCAAATGCCGTGCCAAGCTGTTCAATATACACAGTTTCTCTGATTTCAGGTATAAATTCTGGTCATGACTGTGTCTGCTGCCCTTAAGCACCCAGGCCCTAACAGTGTGGTCCTCCTGAGAACTAGATCCTATAAGAACTAGATCCTACAAGTGCTGACTCCAATCCCTCCATGAATTTAAGATTAAAACTTAGAGCAAAAAGTCAATGCCACATCTTCTCATTTCATGACTTGTCAAGAGTGCCATTAATTAATTTTATTTTTTTGTACTGGGGACTGAACTCAGGGGCACTCAACCACTGAGCCACATCCCCAGTCCTTTTTTGTATTTTATTTAGAGATAGGGTCTCACTGACTTGCTTAGGACCTCGCTAAGTTGCTGAGGTGGCTTTGAACTTGTGATTCTCTTGCCTCACCCTCCCAGGCAGTGGGAATTATAGGCATGTGCCACCCATATCTGGCAAGAATGTCATTAAATAAAACAGTTTAACATGAATATGCCTCAAGGATCTTGATGCATTGTCCCCGCCCTTGGCAATTTGTTACCGCCTGCAGCAACAATTGGGTGGGTATTTATCGGAGGTGGACTGGAAACTGAGCTACTTCTATTATCTTTCTCTTTAGTGCACTGCTTTCTTGCTTGCTTGCTTATTCGCTAGTTTATAGAGGAGAGAGGAAATGAGGCTTACTTGGAGAGAGAGGCTTTGCATGAGAGAGAAAGAGAGACTTTGCTTAAGAGAGAGAGACTACACTTTCAGAGATCTACATCTTCTTAGTTCTGCTGCTTCTTCTTAAAGGCGCATCCTGCATCCTGCATCCTTCATTCTGCTATCTAGAGGTGTGGCTTTACTTCTCTGTTCTGCAATCTGCAACCTGCGTTGTGCCATCTATCAGAGGTGCTGCTTAACCGTGCTCATCCGGTTATCCCTCTACTAGCTGGTTATCCCTCTACTAGTTGCTTATCCGATGGTGCTTCCTAGGTGTGTCTTATGTACCTAAGGCAGTCAATCAGTTTAGGATTAAGTAGCATGGTTGGAGCATGCACTACGGTACTAATTAAGAATGAGGAACATCTGTTGACCACTAGCACAAAGGAGACATTAACTAATTAGGCAAAAGTAGATCACGCTGTGTTAACACTAATTATGCGCCACACCTCTTAGCTCAAGGCCAGCCGCCATCTTAGGGTTACCCAAACAAGTCTTCTGCAATGCATTATACAAGTAGGGGAAGAAAAAGCAGATGTTGATGTTCAGTGCTTGCCACGTACATTCTCCCTCAACTACATGAGGATCCTACCCATCAGATGCACTCCAACTGGGAAAAAAGGTAGAGATGCACCCACTTAACCTGAAGGCTTCTGCTCCAACCCAACAACCAAACATTGTCTGAGCCATGTGCTTAGCCTCTACCAGGGGAAGGGGAGTGGGGAAATTGAGACGAACTCTTCACAAGCCATCCTTACCATCGTGGGTGAATTCATTGTAACAGAAAATGAGTAAGCAGGAGAAGCACTAAATAATCTCTAAGCCACAAGACAACGAAATTCCACAGTGAATACCAGTGATTAATTTGCTTAGACTAATTTCTCCCATGACTAATTAGCTCCAGCATGTTGTATAATATTTATAAGTATTCAATAGAGCCCACCTGACAAAGAAAGATAAACATCCCACTCTATCCTGCATTAGGACCTGTTTTCTTAACACGAAGAGGAGAACAGAGAAATAAAATATAATTAGATTCTTTCAGACAAAGCCAACACCCTAATCTTTCCTAAATTCTAACAGGTTTTCTGCTATTAGTAGGTTGTTACTGAGGAGTTATTGAAATAGCTCATTTCTGGGTGTGCTTGGTAACACCCATTCATTACTCACTAACACCTGGAACACAAGCTCCTCCCCTCTTGATTGTCATTTGTGTGCAGGCCCCAGCTTCTTTGTCTCTTTGCCAGGGAAAACAAATGAGGAGCTGCACGCTTACTAAGCTTGTGTTCATGAGCTAATTTGTTGGGAACTGACAGAGGGTTTACTCTGGCTTTGTAAATGACTTGAATTGTTTTAGTAAGTCTAAAGCAATAAAATTGTTTTATTTATTTATAACCATCCTAAAAAGTCTGACGTAAAACACAGGCTAAAGCACAGGTATGTTTATTTCATAAGCTTGTTTGCATATTCAAAAGTAGAAGAAATTATATATGTCAATGAGATTACTTTATCCAACATTTTCATTGATTCAGGCTAATGTGGGGAGAACATATTTGATTGTACAAGTTCTAGTATTATGAAACTAAAAGAAATCTTAAGTCTATTTTAAAATATGACATCCCAAGCATCAGAGATAAGAATTTTGTTTAAAAATAAAAATATTAATAGGTTTAAAAAATTATCTTTCCATATCCACTTTTTCACTTCATCTCAATCACCAAAGTTGGATCAGTTTTACCTCCTAAATATTTTTTTACCTACCTAACCTTTCCAGTTCTGATTCGGCTGTGTGGTCAAAGGCCCTTGTCATTTTGGTATTGAAACATGCTCTTTACAGGATTTCCTGCTTCCAGACTGAGGTCACATCATATAATTTCAATCCTGAGTTTCTTCCATGTCCAGTGTGGGTGAGGGAAAGGGTTTCTATTGGAGGGATGGGGTGGCTATAAATTAATCGCTAAGATACTTATTTAATAGAAAAAAAACCATAGGAGACATTTCTCTCTTTTTAATCAGGGGCATGACTGATTGAGCCATGCTAATCTGACTCTAATAATATGGAAGAGCCCACCTGACCTTTATTTATAGTCATACAGGTAAAAGGGGGGACCAGGAGGAGCTTCTTCTGTGAGAAACAGGATGGGGTGGAGTTAAGGAAGCCATTTCCTCTAGTGGGTTATCCCAGCCGGACCTGCAAATTCTGGTGGTGAGCCACTGCATGGATACCACATACTCTAGGCAATCTGGAACAATCTCTTAATGATTGCCAGTTCCTGTGAGCCAGATTTCTATGTATGACAGCTTGACCAAGCCTGATTTTGCTAGTCATAAATGGCTTCCTGCACATTTCCTTGACTGAAAACCTCACCACTTTCTTAGGGCTTGCAGAATCCTGTCCAGACCAGGTGGTTACATAAGGAGGGGCTCTTCTGATCTGGCCTCTGGTGGTACAACAGGTTTGATCTCAATTCCTCTTTGGCTCCAAAACCCTATATTTTTATTCAAAGTTCCTTCACCTAAGAGATGCACTTTTTAACACTTTTGGACTATCCATGACATACATTTTCACTGACTGGAAGGTGGTTTCATTTATCAATCTGGCTAGCTGATATTTACCCCTAGGCACACAGACTAATTGTGTGACTAGACTTACCAACTTTGTCTTCATGTCTCCCTGAGAATCCTCATGACAGCACATACTCATGCAGTACTGAAATGTCAGTCCCTTTTAAATTTTTCTAGGCCATAAATTTACTGAAGGTCAGGCCCTTACCTGTTCAAACTTGTATGCTACCATTAGTACAATCCTGTGCATAAGTACTTGCTGAAAAATATTGTCATCACCATAATAGTAGTTCACACTTGGATGATGTGTTACAGTTAACCCAAATGCTTTTATTTTGTGCTTATATTATCTCATTACACCTTTAGAACAGTCATTTACAACTTTGGTGTGCTTCAGAATCACCTGGGACATTTGTTTAAACTTAGAGAGCTGAGCCCCACTTCCAGAGTTTCTGATTGAATAGGTGTAAAGTGGCTTGAGAATTTCATTTTTAAAATCTCTTAGGTGATGTTGCTTCTGCTGGTCTGGGGGCAGACCATCTAAGAACATCCCCTTGAGGTCAAGGATTATTTTACCCAATTTCAGAGGAAACTGAGGCTCAGAGAGCAATGGTTTTGTAAGCCGTGGATTCAGGTCCTTTGAATTGCTGGTCTTGTCTTCTTGTCATAGCATTGCATCAATAAAAGTGAGGGGCTAGGGTTGTGGCTCAGTGGCAGAGTGCTTGCCTAGCCTCTGTTAGACACTGGATTCGATTCTCAGCACCACATATAAATAAATAAATAAAATAAAGGTCCTCTGACAACTAAAAACAATATATATACACATGTGAAATATTTGCTATATTCCAATCCCTTATAGACGGCAGTTACATATTATCAGATTTTGTCCTGGGGATGATAATTTGAAAATTAAACCACGTGCATCTGTGTGGCTTTTATTGCAATTCTCTCTTGAATTAGTGGTTAAGTTGTGTAGAATAGAAGGGAGGCATATTCACATATTCTTTCAAATATTGCAGCCCAGTAAAAAATTAACATTAATTACTTTCGCATGGAAACTAAGAAGATAAAATTGGTCTTCTGTCTCCCTTTTTTCAAACAGATTGGTGTTGTAGCTGACATAATTCTAAAAAAAAGTTAATTTCTGAAGTTTATTCTTCAACTTTACATTTCTCCTGTTTTTTTTTTTTTTTTTTTTTTTTTTTCCCATTAGCCATGAAGTAATATTTCCCTGGAGTTGGATGGGAAACAAAATAAAAAAAGACAGGAAGAAGAAATAGTAGAGAAACTAAATAATTCACAAACTGGGCAGTTTAAAATGGGCTAGAAGTCAATAGAAACTTGTATTTTTTTAAGATAAATAAAGCAAAGGTCTTAAACTTTTGTTGTGGTCTGTAGTCCTCACAAGAGATAGGTTTTAGAAATGTTTCTTCTTCACATTGAGTCCGAATTTCCCTTCAAAACATATATTCTGCCAGGCACAGTACCAATACCACAGTACCACAGTAATCCCTGTGACTCTGGAGTCTAAGGCAGGAGGATCATGAGTTCAAAGCCAGCCTCATCAAATGAGCGAGACTCTCAGCAACTTCGTGAGAACCTGACTCTAAATAAAATATGGAAAAAGGACTGGGGATATGGCTCAGTGGTTGAGCACCCCTGGGTTCAATTCCTGATACAAAAAAGAAAAAAAATACATAAATACATATATATTCTCATCTAAGTTATAGCAAGATCTTAATCATGCTTTCTCTTCTTCATATTGAAATCTACATGAAAACACACACAAACCCAACACAGGAAGGCTAAAAATGAGAAAGAACAAACAGTGGATTGTTGGGCTCGGGCAGGAATTTCTGTCAACAGCACCACCCACAAAAGGTCAAACTGTGGGGGGTTCTAAGACTCACTTTGACATTTTGGTAAAGAAAAAAAAGGCCTTGACTTGCTGTTCAACACCAGGAACCTTACAATGGCTTTCCATCAAAGTGAGAAGAAGTCTAAATTGTGAACTCTTGGTTTATGGGGTAATTGGTGAGCGCCTTCCATTTGCTAGACTCAACTCCAGGTTCTAGACCTCACAGTCTACAAGACTACATGCTTCTGGCCTTCAGTCTCACTCAAGATTGTGTTATCCCTAAACACACTAAGCTCATGCTTGCCTTAGTGGTTTTACAGTTACTGTTCTCCATGACAGGGCACTCTGTCCAAATCTTGGAATATTTTCCATTTTCACAGAATTGTGGGTTGGACTCAAGCTATGCTCTCTCAGAAAACCTTAATCAACAAGTCTACTATATATCACCTGCAACAAACCCATCCCCTCCCTTTCTAGCAATCTGCTCACCCACAGTATCTTAGCTTGTAGCATTTGTTATTACCCACATGTGCACACACATCTGTATTGTATCTATATATGTATTTAAAATATATCTGTAAATATCTATGCATTTTTTATATGTATACACATAATATGTACTAAGCTATATGAACACAAATCTGAAAACCTGAATAATTTTTCAGATACAATATAAATTTTAAAATTAATCTGAGCAGTGCAATAACACATTTGATATTTTTAAACACCTTCAAACATTTATAAAATCAGGCCATTCTGTTCTTTCAAAGGTTATTCTCATGCTATATATACTGTATTAGAAAATAAGCCAATATTTGCCTGATGATGGAGCCTCACAGAGAAAACCTGAGAACAATGTCATTTATAAATGCTGCAGTTCTAAGAAAAAACAGCAATCTGAATATAAGAGCAAATTGTTCTGTGGGATTCAGTTAACACTGTAGCTTGCCATGTGCTGTTCCAATTCATAAAGAAAAGGCAAATCAATTTGTATAAGGAGACTTATGGGCAGGAAGTACAAATAGAGTAGAAAACCTATTGTTCTAAGGTACCAACGGAGTACCTCCAATAATATTTCCACATCAAATCACTGTGCTGATGAATTTTTAATGCTGTTAATGAATAAGTAATCCCAGTTTTGTGTAAGCTCTTCTGAATATATAAAATGAATAACAATCCAATTTATTTTGTTGCTAATGAAAAATCTCCAAAGATATTTCCTGGTCTAGATCAATTTACTGGCAAATTCTCAAATTTTTGATAAACAGTCTCTCAAGTTTTTAATGATTCCCAGGTATTAATAATATATCATTGTAAATGTGAAAAGATGAAAGTTGAGCAATTTGTTTCATAAAGCTACATATCTCTATTATGTAAATCAAATATAACACATTCACAAAAATCATAGAGTGATCTTACTCAAAGTTGTACAAAAATCCCCAAATAAAATACAGTTGACCCTTTGTATCCCTAGGATTCACATTTGTGGTTCACCAGAAGCAGATAGAAAACATTTGATTAAACAATTCCATCTGTAACTGAACATGTACAGACTGTTTTTCTGGTCATGATTCCCTAACCAATATAGTATAATACTTATTTGCATAGTGTTTACCTGGTATTAGGTATTGTAATTAACCTAGAGATGATCAAAGTATACAGAGAACGTGTTTAGGTTATATGCAAATAATAAAGCACTTTACGTAAGGGATTCGAACATCTGTGCATTCCAGTATCCACAGGGTCCTGGAACCAATCCTCTGGATATTGAGGGATGACCATAGAGTAGAAAATCTCTTATTAAGGAGTGTAGGAGCAGACAATATGGTTCAGAATAATTCCACCATTCACATGTCTCCATTGTTAGATTCCATTATGATCTCTTACACTTCACAGCCTTGGACAAAATGAAGGATGATGGTCTTTAATGTGCAGCACCTGGGGAAGATGGGGCTGGAGAAGACAAGCTGTATTTGGCACAAAGGCAACATCCCTGGAATAAGAACAGGGTGGCGAAGCTAGCGATGGAAGAAAAATGACCCTGTTAAGGGCTATTTGATGTTGTGAAAAATCTCATAAATTTTAAGGACAATAGGTCATTTAGCACCTGGCTGGGGATACTCTAGGTGGAGAGGGTGAGAGAGAATTTGTAAAAATAAAAGACAGAGCCAGAGAAGGCAGATGGTACCGATGGCTCTTTACCAAAGAGATGTCGCCCCATCTTAGGTTTCAATGCTTTCTGCCACAATAAATCCTGATAGCAAAAGATTTTTTTCCACACCCTCGCTACAGAGAAAGAGGCATTTCCTGTTAAATTAAAAATGTATACAGTTTTAATTATTTCCCAAGCACTTTCCTGCATTTTTCAAGGAACAACAAATGCACTGAAAATCTTAGGCCATTTTTTATGCCTTGATGACTGACATGTAGCATATATTGGTTGGGTTTATATGTCTGAAATTATGATTCTTGTAGCACGCTGTGTTTGAATATATATCATATGCACAGATTGGCATGAAATAATATATATTTTTGCATTTGATTTACATTGTATATTTACATTAAATAAAAGGGTTTTGATTTAAAAAATTGATTCAAGTAATTGTTACACTGTATGTCCCATATTGTATACCATATATGATGTACTAAAACATCTTTAAAATTATTATTTTTTTAACTAGATATTTTATACTTGATTCATTTACTCAAAACTAATTATTGAGGTCCAAAGCTCTATCTTACATATCAGGACAGAAGCACAAAAGACAAACTATCTGAGCTTACAAATTTACATTTTATTAGGAGAGTGTGTGTCTGTGTGGGAAAAGACAATAAAGAAATATCTAAATGGGTGGTTGCAGAGCCCAGTCACGGGTCTAGTTTGAGACTGTGAATGTGAACAATTCTTTCAAGAAATTTTGTCATGAAATGGACAAAGGCAAATCTGTTGGAAACTGGAATAAAAAGTGTGGGGGGGGATGAGGGTTGTTTTGCCCTTTTCTTCAAGGTTAAACCTGTAAGAGCATATTTCTTGGTACTTCTGGAAATGATTTAGTGATGAGGCTGGTGTCTGATGAAGAGAGCAATGACATAGAAGAAATCCTTGGGAATTGGAGAAGGAATGGATTCCAGAGCCCTTAGGGGTGCAGGGTCTTTTCAGAGAGATAATACGCGACATGACTTGTGAAGGCTGGTTTATAGACTTGCTGATGGAGTGACTTGACAATTTCTGATAATGAATCTCTTAAAGAATTTAAGGGGAAGAAATTGGTAGTGATTTGGTACTGTGTGTGGGAGTCTTGGGCTGGGGGCAGAGAAGAAAGCATACAGGTAAAATAATTTTTGACTTGGAAAGCAACAATACCAGAAATGTGTAGTAGTATTTTCAATTTTGAGTGCCTATTTAAGGTTATAATTCTGGACATATGTGGTGGAGGGAGAAAAAAAGAGGATGTTTTGCTATATCTATATATTCATTTAAATATTTGTGAATGGGCTAGGGAGTAGTTCAGAGGTAGAATACTTGCCTAGTGAGCATGAATATTGTTAAAAATTTCAAGTTACATTAGATGTCTTAAGCTGCAAAGAAAATATAATGTCAATTTAACTCTTCTAGTGTGACCTCCATTTTGTAAGTATTATTTTTAAGTAATAATATACATAAATGGTATTATTTATTTTTTTGTTAGAGCTAAAACTTCCTCTGTATTATATACCCAGCAACTCCTTCCTGCCTCCTAGTAGCTACCTTTGACCAGTCAATATAAGAAAATCCATATTCAAATTTTATAGTATTCTTACTACATAAACAGTATTATTCATGAGTCAATAGTATATTATTATTATGATCATTCAGGTTTTTAAATTTTTTTTTCTGAAATTAATTATATAATTTATCTTCATTTCATCAGTTTGCTATATTTTGTGGATAATTCCTAAATTCTCCAACAGCTACTCTGGAATACTTATTAATAATTATTTTGGTGAAAGTGACTGAAGAAAAAAATAACAGCACATTAAAAAATGGACTCTACTCTCTCATTATCCACCTGAAAGCAGAACAATATTCCCCTGTGAAGTTACACCCTCAGGCTTCCTGTTCTTGTAAGGGGAGGCCAACTTACCCCGAGATGAGATGGCACAATAAAGAATAGACCCAAACTCAACTTAGTAATTTTCATCTACCTCTAGTTTCCCTGTATATTTGCATTCCTACAATCAGGCATTCTAGATGCTTCAAATTCTTTTCTTGCACCTAGTCACTTCTCCATAAATTTTGTGTTCTTTTATTTAGGTGCTATATGAGCACAAGTTCTAATCACCACTTTTGATTTTCCAGAATGTATTCATGATGCATGGACAGGTTAATAAAATTTTTTTGTTTTGTTTTTTAAAATCTTGTTCACCTATCTTTTGTCAGTTTCATTCACAGGTATCACTCAAGGAACTTAAGATGGGTAGGAAAAAATTTATTTCCTCCACTAAAAAAGGAGTGAATACAATTAATCCTAATAGGCTCCCCTTTATTAACTAAGACTTGTAATTTGTTCTGGTTAAATGGAAATGTTCAATGATAGATGAATAATAAATATTATTTAAAAATAACTTTGTTAAATAAATAAAAAAAGTTACAATGAAAAGAAAGAACAAAAAATAGCTTCCCACTGATATACAGAAAATAAGATCCTAATTTAAAAAATAAAGCTGTATCGGCATTAGTTTTGGTTATATTGAGATTTGAGTTGTTAGCCTTGAAAAACTTATGCATTAAGAAATTATACTAAGTAAATAAAAATATTTATTTTAAATATAGAAACATAAAATTCTTCCAAAACATCACAACTGCATGAACTGAACCTTTTTTTTTCTTATTTAGCTATGGACTTCTTTTAAAAAATAATGTTATTCTCTGAGGTCCTTAGATTAATAAGCAAGTTTTGCTTTTGATATATGCAAAGGCCATAACATTTTCATCCTAGAATTAACACTTTAAGTCAATTACTCGCAAACTGGACTTATCATGAATGCCTAGGAAAGGTATTAAGAGAAGAAAAAAAATAAACAAAGAAAACCATTAGACATCATAGCGCCACCTGAGAATTACTAGATCAAAATTTCCTGAAGTGGGTAATCTTTGTGAATAGATAATGTTTTGGAACTAGTCTTGCAAAATAATACAAAGCAAAATAAATTAAATTAGATCTCATTAATCACTGCATTAACAATCTAAATTAGCAGGCAAATCGAAAATAGTGACCATGTTTTCGTTTTTATTTTTTGTAATTTAATACTGGAGTCTTAAGTGGAGTAAAAGTTCTCATTTTACTTCTTTGACTAAATACAAGATAAAAACCTGGATAAAATATGCAAGTCACCTGTAACAAGACTGTGAAAGGTGGAGAAAAGAGAAAAATTGGCTAGGAACCTCAGGAGATCAAGGAACCACCTGGGGTGGGTTTTCTTGTTGTTTGTGCTTATTAGTTTGTTTAGTTTTTCCTTCCCTCTTAGCTATCCCTGCTTAAACAGTAGAAAAGGCCACAATCTAAAAAGGCACTGTGGGTAAAAGTTCTCCCTAAAGTCTGATCTCTTTAGCCAAAAGCACTGGTCAAACTGACCCAGCAGAACAGAAACCTGTTAGTCATATTGGCCTGCTGTCCAAACCAGGGAAAGAACTCTGACATTCCTCTATCTCAACATGGACTCTCTCTTCTGAAATAGTCTGAAAGCACTCCTGCTTTTATGCAGATGCAGGGCATGACACCTGGTGTCTCTTTGAGGGTGGGGAGCTCTCTGCAGGTGAAGCATCATTCTTACTATGGAACCAGAATTCTGCTCCTCCTTCTAAGATTCCACTAAGATTCCTGACTCTAGTCAGGCACAGTGGCACACACCTGTAATCCTACAGACTTGGGAGGCTGAGGCAGGAGGATTGTAAATTCAAGGTCAGTCTCAGCAATTCAGTGAGACTCTAAGCAATTTAGCAAGATCCTGTGGCAAAATAAAAAAAATAAAAATAAAAAAACAAACAGGCTGGGGATGTAGCACAGTGTTTAAGCAACCCTGGGGTCAATCCCTGGTACAAAAAATAAAAAAATAAAAAATTCCTGCTCCAGGCCCTCTCAATTCCACATTGACCCCATGGAATGGGGGTCAACATTCCATGACAGGTGGAAAGGGGCCTCTTCTCTTAAAGATGTTTGCCTTCACCTCTTCTACACCAACCTGTTTACCTCCTCAACTCACTAATCAGCAGATCAAGAGTATCAGTGAGATTTCAGAATGTGTTTGATCACTGTCTTCACCCTTACTGCTTTTGTAATAAACAAGATGCAAGTGACGGGCAAAACCATTCCTTGAGGGACCATAATCAGGAATCATGTTTTACTAGGTTTCGTACACACCTGCACCAAATTGTGTGAAAACACAAGCAGTTGGAGATTTGAAAACCTGACTTTGCTCCTCGAATAACTGGATGACTTTAGTAAGTCATTTAAATGTGTATTTTTGTGTGTACATATCACTGTATCCTCTATCTCGAAAATGTTATGGATATTGTTTCAAGAGTAGGAAAATATTTTGAATTCTTTTAGAAGAATATAAGCACAACAACAGTGCTTATTGTTCCTCAATAGCAAATAATAAATAAATGGATTATTTTTCTCTCTGCTTTCTTGTCTGCGTAGGCAGCTACTCTGAAATGTAGTTGGTGTACTTGTTGTTTTCCTTTAAAATCAGGTTAGGTAGGGCCTCAATGAATACTTTTGTCTTAAAGTTCTTCTGACTTCCATTCAAGCCTTGGCTTTGTTGTACACATTTTGTTCCAAGTATTAAGTTGATCTACATATTCAGTTATAAATACAGTATATGCTGGTATTGAAAAGTGCATAGTCAATAGCAAAAACAGATGGTGAAGGTTTGTTCATTCAAGTTTCTCCTTCTGAGGACTCAGAACTCTATATAATAATTGTATATCTTTCATATGAATGTAGTCTGTGATTTTATTAGTAGATACTATTTTTGGGATATTGAAACAAACTAAAAGCTTGAAGGAATGGGTGCATCCATGAGTCCATCAATAGGTTGGAAAGTCAATTCAAAACCTAAAATGTTTTCATTCTGAAGTGCCTATTTTGTCATCTCCATGTTAGCCATGGTACTTAACAGATGCATCATCCCCCGCACCCTTTGGTACTGAGTATTGAACCCAGGGTGCTTAACCACTGAGCCACATCCACGGCCCTTTTTTGTATTTTATTTAGAGACAGGGTCTCACTGAGTTAAGTGTCTCACTAAGTTGCTGAGGCTGGCTTTGAACTTGTGATCCTCCTGGCTCAGCCTCCGGAGTCCCTGGGATTACAGGCAGGTGCCACTGTGCCCGGCCAGATGCATCATTTCTGACAACAGCACGTGAAGTTGTTTTCCTTGGTTTGTTCTCCGAAATTACATTCTTGTTCTTCATATTAATCTGCCATTTGTTTTCCTTTCTACCAAAGAAAAGTTGCTTAGTGTATTAGGAATTAGGACACGGGGGGAACTGCAGCATAGCCACCTCCTTCTCCATCACAAAAGGGCAAGCTAGCATTAGGGGGAATAGAGAAATACAACACACTTAACCTTAAACCAGTTCTATGATCATTGTGGCTAATAAGGTTTCCCTTTTATGAAAATGTAACAAAGTGGACAGAACTAATCTTTCTTGAATTAATGCCATTGGATTTTGACAGTAAGGTATTTTGTTTGATTAGATGCTTATGGGAGAAAATATTCAATGCTTTCATGTAATTACAATAGCTCTAGACTCTCAAAAGCAAAGCAAAGCAAAAGAAAACCCAACAGGACTATTCATTCTCATGGAGAAAAGTGAAGGTAGCTTATACAATTGTTTGAGTATCTTACAATGATGCTTGACTCCTGGAAATACACCTAGCATGTTGTCCTTCAACTTTCATTACATTTACCATAATAATGACATTAGAAAAGTGTGTGCTTACCTTCTAGCCTCTAAGGCCCATGTAGGCAGCATTAATGCTATTCTGTTTTATCTGCAGGAAGCACTTAGTGGTTATCCAATAGTATATGTGTTTTGAATTAAATTGTGCTGAATTTCTTTTGTATATAACTCAGAAAGTAAAGTCAGAAACCAAAGACCAAGATTGATATTTCACCTGTTGCCAAGATTAGGGGAAATTTCTTCCAATCATAAATCAGTTAGCTTAAGACAAACATTCCCAAGTATTCAATTTCTGTTGCTATAGCTGAATCCCACAGACTGGATAATTTTTAAAGAATAAAGATCTAGTTGGTTCATAGTTCTAAAGGCTGGGAAGCTCAAAGATTGGGCAGCTGCTTCTGGAGATGTCCTTCTTACTGATGGAGACTCTATGAAGAGTCCCAGGGCAGCACAGGAAATCACATGGCAAGACAGAACGACCTTGCTAACTCGGTCTCTCTTTTCATAAATCTACTAATGCAGTCACAGGGGCCCCACCCTGAGGACTTCGCCTAATCTTAATTACCTTCCAAAGGATATACCTGGTACCAGTACTTACACCTCTTAATGGGGATTAAATTTCAACATGAGTTTTGGTGGGTGCATTCAAACTACAGCACCAAGCTTCAGGATACTGTGTAACCAGATTTTAATCATAAATTTAGGGTCTGTGCCTCAGAGGGAAACAGAAGCCATTTTGCCACAGTAAAGATGTGCTTTTATCTTCATGCCTGGGAACCTTCAGATAGCAACATGGTTCAAAGAAATCAATTGGGACACGTGATGCACAGCAAATTTTTAGTCTTCATAGGTAAAGATGCTTTACAGGTTGAAACTGGGCATGTTGGCACACACCAGTGACTCAGGAGGCTGAGGCAGGAAGATCTCAAGCTCAAAGCCAGCTTCAGTAACTTAACAAGACCCTGTCTCAAAATAAAAAAAATAAAAAGGGCTGGGGATGTAGCTCTGTGGTTAAGTACCTCTGGGTTCAATCCCCAGTAACAATAAAAAAAAAAAAAAAAAAAAAAGAATAGAGTTAGGGAGACATCTTCATGATAGCTCAGGCTCAGGTTGTGCACTTTATTTTATAAAATTCGGAATCTGCTACTTATTAAGAGTGAATTGGGACAAAAAGGCAGAGGACAAGAAAAGGTCCTACCTTAGTACTGCAATACTAAGTGTGGGCTGAAATGGAACTGTACGTAAGCATCCGCACACCATGGGATTTGAGAAGGGTGTGCAAATCGCTCAGCTGAAATGAAGCAGAAGCATGCATACCTTATACAGTCTGTGTATTAACTTAATGTATAAGGAATGAAGAGAAAAATAAATATGCAATTTAAAAGTCATGTTAGAAAACATTGAAAAGAGCATAATTCTGAAGATTTAGGCAATGATCTACCGTAAGAAGAAATGGCTTCTATGAGGCACACAGAATGAACAGGAATAAGATAAGGTGGTTATACAGTAATTAAGAACAACTAAGTTTAAAAAATTAAAGTAGAATATTTATCATGGGTAGTGAATATCTAAATAGGTATTGCATGAAAATATTTATTGATAAAGAGAATAAACGTGGGCATCTTTCCATATGTAGAAGATAAATACAACTGCTTAACTGTGTGCTCCAGTGTCTTCATCTATAAAGGCACCTATCTTTTAGGGCTATTGTATTGACTCATTTAATATATGTAAGTGCTTAGAATCGAACTGGTACATATTAAGCATGCTATGAATAGTAGCTATTATCATAAACAAATATTAAGCTCTTAATGTATACAGCACATAGTGCTAATTAGTAGAACTATAAAGGCTACAGCAACTGACATTTTGATAAAAAGTTAATCAGATGACTAGTGGAGTAAATATCAAAAGACTTAGATGGAAAAGAGCTCCCTGTCCTAAAATAACCCTGGTGGCTAAAGAGCAAAATGTAGGAAAATACACAGACTAGCCATTTTTATGGTCAGTTTGGTAAACAGGCAGTTTGTACTTTGCCAATTAAAACACTCACAAGATAACAAACCATTTGTCTTCCAAAGCAAACACTTGACTCCATTGATTTTTCATTTCTTTCTTTTAAAAAAATTGTGATTGTTTTTAATGGCATCCCTCTGAAAGGTTCACATGGCTATATTATTTTCAGAGGTAAGCCACACAGAGAGATCCAAGGTGCTTTTCAACTGTGTCCAGTGAAAAATAAACAGTATGAAATTAGTGACTGTGCCAAGTTCCATGATAGGTAAATAGAAGAAAGCAATGAAAAAATGCATGCTGAAATGGTCCTTCATTGCTCTTCTGGTCCCATTCCCTGTTTTTATCCTTCTTGATTTACATGTAAGGAAATCTGAGATCAAAGGAGTGAGTTAACCAGGGAGAAATGATCTGGCTTGTGACAGAAGCACCATGGAAGCTTCAAGTATCAAGGTCTCTCAACGCCTCTAGTGTCAAGGTCTCCCTAATATCACAAACTGTTGTTGTCTGAATTGTTCTTCATTGGAAAATGGAATAGAATAAAAAGACAATTTCAAGGACCACTTCTGTTCTGTCAGGTTCTGCTGTGAACTGGCAAGAATATCAACAACGCAGGCAAAAGATCTGTGTTAGCACGTTGTGTGCATTTAAGGCAGCATTACTACCTTGTGCATACGATTCTCAAATCTGTTCTTATCTTTAAAAAAAATCAGATACCATATACTTTTTCTGGGTACCAAAACATAGCACCCACACAAAAGAGTGAGAGCTCAGTCAACGAATATTAACTGGTCATTGTGCAAGGAGCAAAGTAGATACCAAAAAGAATAAGAAATACTTCTTCTCTTGCCAAACCTGATATTTATTTGATGCTTTCTATGGGCATGATAGAATTTCAGAGCACTTCTATACTTAATATTTTTTTTCAGTCCTCAGAATAGCCCTAGAAAGAAGCTAAGGTAGATATTGTTATCCTGTGTTAAAGATGGAAATGTCAATGTTTACAGAGGTCTCACAAGAAATAATAGCAGACAAGAAAAGTGTAACTCAAACTCTTGGTGACAGTTTAAGATCATGGAGAGTCTTAGTGATTCATGACTTCTGCAGTTTGAAATTAGTGGCATATTCATTTAATTACATCATATGTACATATATAATCTATTCTTCTCACTCTTCTTTCTTAATTCCTTTTTTTTCTGAAGTAACCAATGCAACTGCACTAGACTTCCAGTCTTTACCATCATTTCTTGGTACCTCGGCAGGGGTCTTCCTCAATGGAGTTTGCATGTGTAGAAGCAGAGGCCCCAGTGGGGATACCTCATTCCGTTCTGGGGAAGTCATTCTGAACTCTCTTAAGAAAGAGAAATATAAAATAAGAGGCCAGAGGATTGAGTGTGGGAGAATGCACAGTGTTAGGAGAAGGGAATTAATCTAAAGAAAATAAAAATTCAATGCGTGTAAAAGAGAGATCACTACAAAACAAACCTTGAAAACAATTCAAAAAGAGAAAGGATGGGGTTAAATGATTGGGAGAATGGGGTTGGCCACTGAATACCTGCAACAGCACACAAGATCTCAAAGGTCAAGGAATGAAAAGACAGTGCAAGCTTTAGGATAGCAGGTATGGTCTACAGATGGAGATGTTTAGTGATGGAAGAAAGTAACAGAAGAGATTGCTAACCACTTTGGGAAGATATTATTTGACTTATACCTACATGGGCATTATGTTTTAGTAGCAACTATTCTTAAATTTTCTAAATAAAAAATATGGATAGATAGATACTTCAGAATGGAGTTACAAGTGTTTGTTAGCAGCAAAAGCCATTAGAGAAATGAGATTGAGAATGTCATAAAGAGAAGTCTCCCAGAGAAAGACGCTTCCTGAGGACAAGGTCAAGAGGACTACTGGACAAGTTGATGGACAGCTCTAATCAATACATTGTTGTCTGCTGTGAAATCATCATGCTGCTCACAAAGCAGGGAAATAGCTGAGAACCATTTCCTAGAAGGCCACGTTTCTATCTATCTGGGAAGATTTTAAAAGAGCTCATGGAGGCTACAGATCAACAAATACATAGGACAGAAGGTTAATTTGGGTCAGGCAGAAATATTAAATAAATAAAAAGTTTTGCTCTGTGAAATATTGCCAAGATCTGCTGCCCCATAACAGTAAAAGAAGTACTGACAATGAATGGAGGCAATTCAGCAATGAGTGATTGTTGTTTAATATTATTTTAATTGTGTTTAATAAAGAAACTATTTATTTATAGAATTAGTAAATTGGAAAGTTGAAATGGACATGTTCTTGTTCTCACAAAATATAAGAACAATATATTGGCTTTTGTGAACAATATAAAATAAAGCACTCCAAGATCATGGATCCCTTATAGATGGGTTTCAAATATGAAATTATAAATGGTTAGCGTAATTAAATACAAGAATGACCTGGAATCCCTGTGCATCTCAAGATTCAGAAAGATAAATAATATTTGAGTCAAGTCATTACTCTACTTTTTGATAAGATCTATGAAATGGTGAAGGTTTTTCTTGGAACCAATTTACCAAAATTATTTAACAGCTTCAAGAATTGAGAATTTACTATATGGTTGGCATTGTTTTGGGGATCTTACCACTATTAACCTATTTATTGTGTGTAGTTAACCAAAACATGGGTACTATGACTCTGTATTTATAAAATTTTGAAGAGAATTAGTTAATATGACCAAACTCAGGGAGTCAAGTAGCATCAGAGACAGAGACCAACTCAGACATCCTGACCCCAAGTTCTACACACTCAGTCATGACACTCTCCTACCTCACACCAATTACAACAAGCCTGTGACTCTCTAATGGAGCAGACTTATGTACAAATCGTGAGCAGGTAAATAAGACCCTTTCTATCAACCCTCCTTTAAAAAATGAGTCTTTATTCCACTGTTTTTTCTTTTTTTGGCAATGGATATGTCATATGTCTAGATATATCTCATGTGCCAATGACAAATATATTTTATCTCAGTTAAGTATGATGAAAATAATTGTGAATAATACTTTTTGTCTTATCTCCACAAATATGCACAAGTTTCTTGGATCTCTAGGTTCTCTGATATAAAGGTTATCTTCAAAACAGTTACGCTGAAGAAAGTTAGGACCCAGAATATGCAGAAATCAGGGCCAGAAATGGTGTACAAATCACTTTTCACTTCTTGCCATTCAGAAACGTAGAGGGTAAACTCCTAGAAACAGATGCCTTGAATAATTTTCAGTGTAGAAATTTTTAAAATATTCAACTTATATTTCATTTTTAAAATTAATTTGACCAGAAGACTATAGGAGAATTAAAAAATATATGCACACATTTCTTTTTGATCTCAAATGCAATTTCTATAACTTTTATAGGATTATTCCGACTATAGATTTCCACTATTTGTGATTCTTAACCCTCAGAAAAGGGCAAAGTACTGATCAACTGAAACTTGTTTGTCAGCCTCTAAACAAGTATTTGGAATTATATATATATATATATATATACATAACAGGAGAATGCATTTATACATTTTGATAGATCATATATAAATAGAATATCATCTCCCATTCTTCTGATTATACATACTGTAGGATCACACTGGTCATTCAGTCATACATGTGAATGAGGTAATAATGTCTGTTTCACTCTACTACATTCCTTCCCCCATACCCCTTCCCTTCCCTTCACTCCCCTCTACATAACATAAAGTAACTCCATTCTTCCCAACCCACTTATTGTGAATTAGCTTCCTCATATCAGAGAAAACATTCAGCCTTTGGTTTTTTGGGTTTGGCTTATTTCACTTAGCGAGATATTTTCTAACTCCATCCATTTGCCAGCAAATGCCAGAATATTTCATTCTTATTTAAAGCTGAGTAATAGTCCATCATATGTATATATATTTTTTTCTTTATCCATTCATCTGTTGAAGGGCATCTAGGTTGGTTCTATAGTTTAGCTATTGTGAGTTGAGCTGCTATAAACACTGATGTGACTGTGTCACTGTAGTATGTTGATTTTAAGTCCTTTGTGTATAAACTGAGGAGTGGGATAGCCGGGTCAAATGGTGGTTCCATTCCAAGTTTCCTGAGGAATCTCCTTTTCATAATCTGCTTTTCATAATGGTTGCACCAATTTGTACTCCCACTAACAAAGTTTGAGTGTACCTTTTTCCCCACATCCCCATCTCACCAACATTTATTGTTGCTTGTTGGAATTATGTTTTGTGATCAAAGTTATTATTAAAGAAGCCTGGTGTGGCTGTGTATGCTTATAATCCCAGCTGCTTGGGAGGCTGAGGTAGGAGGATTCCAAGTTTAAAGCCAGCCTCAGCAATTTAGCAAGGCTCTAAACAACTCAGCTGGACCCTGGCTCTAAATAAAATATTAAAAAGGGCTGGGGATGTGACTCAGTGGTTGAGTACCCCTGGGTTTAATCCCCAGTACCAAAAAAAAAAAATAAATAAAATAAAATAAAAAAAATAAATAAATAAATAAAATAATGAGTTATTGTTCAAGGAGAAGTTATTATTAAAGGATTTCTTTTTGCAAAATAAGCAGGCCAAAAACTTGCTATTCCTTACTCTTTAGCAATTCCAACTACCTCAAGTCTTCATAAGATTTTTATGCAGCAGGTGGGGCAGGAAGTTTGAAACAGCACATAAATATTCAAGAATCTAGTCCCAGAACACACTGATGGGTCTATCTTTTACATTTCTTTTTGGCATCTAATTCTCTTGGTACTCACTTCCTGATTTTCTCCCCGAATCTGGATATCTTCAACTTCAATTTTCATGCTGTCTCACTTTGTTGTTTACTGTATTCAACAGAGAGGTAGATTCTTTGGGGATCTTTGTTTCCTAAGTGCTTTTACTTTAAGAACATTGAATTTTAGATTGTACTGAAAAGTTATTTGTTTGCAATGGAGAGTATGTGAAAGCAAAACAAGGCAGTTATTTATTACAGCAAATTTTTCCTTCTCAAAATACATGGAGAACAAGAAACTGCACTACTTTGTGCCTCATCTATGTGGAAATATTGATAATGGTCATTTGCCCTACCATTGGTGCTCACCTTATAAATCAGCCAAGCACTGACAAAATAAAACAGACCTTCACTTACAGGTGTGAATGATGACTGTGGTTGGTTAAATGTGTTCTGCAACACGTCTTGTTAATAAAATGCACTAAAAAACTCACATTTTTTTTTTTTTTGGATGAAATTTTTCTTTCCCTTTTCTTAATCTTAGGTTAGTCTTTTATTCATCAAAACTGTTTGTTCTCACTGGAGGGAGCTTGCGAGGGACACACTGCCGGTGGATGCAGTGCATACAGGAGGTGATAAATCATTTTGTCACTTCAAGAAAATCACAAATTCATTTGTTCCCACAGGAGACAATATTATGCTATGGACTCTACAGCTGTCTATTCTGAATGCTGGACATGTCAGAAGCGACTCTGCATTCATGATAACCCTGATTGTGGGTAAGAAAGAGCTTAATTATAAAGCTAACACTTGTGATTACAGTTCTACTTGAATTTAGTCATCTGGGTGATTCTGCTGGGAACTAGGATCATTTCTCAACAACAAAGGAACACCCAAGTTATTTCGACTAAGTTTTCAAAAACTGTAAAGACAAAAAAAAAGATACAACAATGGGGGGAAGAAAACTACTAAAACAAGCCACCAAAGAATACCTTAGATATTATTCTGAAGTTTATATAGAGTATACAGAAATTGCCTTTGATTTATCTGCATAGAAGAACAAAGTCCCCTAGAAGTACAGAGAGCACAAAAATAAGAAAAGAAGGGAAAATTTGAATGAACGACAAATGAACTTTAAACTCTTTCCCAAGGATTTCATCTTGCTTTTTAAAAAACCTTTAAATTTCATAGGAAATAAAACTTAGATCTGAGGGAAAAAAAATATGCTTAGTAATTATCTAGATTTATTCTTGACATACAAAGGATCTGATTTTCATTTTCAAACTGAAAGTAATTTTCAGAATCCCCATTTTAAAGATAAGCCATGAGCTTCTAATATTTTATTTAGGACAATTCATTTTTGAAACACGTTGTCATATCCATATTTCATGCACCTGTCCAGTTCACTGGGACTCTTCTAGTCCAAGTTGCTGATCATCTGCTGGCTGCTCACGAGTAGACAATTTCTGGACCCTTCCTTACTTTGTTCTTCACCATTTGGCAGTGCTGACAAATCAGGCTCAAGTTTTTTTCCTCCTAGGATGTCACAGTTGCAACTCCTCCAGTCATCTCCATTGCTCAGATCCCTCCCTCTTATATTCCTTTCTGCCTTCTACTGGGTTCTTGCATTTATACACTGATGACTCCAATACCAAAACCTCTAGCTCTGTGGGCTGTAGATGTGGCTCAGTGGTACTACTCTCAGCATGCATGAGGCCCTGGGTTTAATCCCCAGCACCACAAAAACACCTCTAGTTCTACATGCTTAGCAGGAAACTGGCCTGCACATTTTCTAGCTCTTTATCTTAGAGGTAGATGTTTTTCTCACTGTATTGATGAAGAAACTGAGGTTCACATAGTTTAAGTAACTTGGTTAGATCATATAGCCTGATTTTTAAGAGATTTAAACCAGCTGGGTGCAATGGTACATTCCTGTAATCCCAGCAGATTGTGAGGCTGAGGCAGGCGAATTGCAAGTTCAAAGTCAAACTCAGCAACTTGAGACATGAGACCATGTCTGTAGATAAAATATGTATTTTAAACGAGGGTGGGCATGCCGCTCAATGGTTAAGAGCCCTAGGGTTCAATCTCTAGTACCCTCGCTTCCGCAAAAAAAAAAAAAAAAAAAAAAAAATTCAAACCAAACCAAAGAAATTGTGACCAAAAGGTTTGGTCCCTGCCATTGGACTATATTGCTTCTTTCTCAACAATCTTGCCTAAATCCCAGACATTCCTAAACAACTGTCCACTGGACATAATCACATGAATATTCCACAGGCATTTCAAGGTCAGCACATCTACAGGCATTTCAAGGTCAGGCGAATTCAACATCATCTGTACAACTCTCCAAGGTATCTGCCTCTCTTATTCAGAATTATGATTATTCCTAGCAACCTGGTTATACAACCAGTGGTCTGTTATCTTGTCATTCATTTTCACTCATCCCTAGATCTGATCAGTTTTCAGATCTTGCTGATTTATCTTTTACATATTTCTAGATATGTATCTCCTGCCCTGTTCCCATAGTCATAGCTATCATATAAACACTCATCTTTCCTTGCCTTAATTTAAATTGGCCTTTTGACTGAGTCATCTTACTTCAGGGTAGTACTGACCCATTACTGATTCCAGAACATTGGGGAAACCAAAATATTTCTCCTCCATATATAAAGGAATGCTGAGTTGGGGACAATCAAGCTGTGGGGGAAAATCTCTACCCTCTCTCAGATTGTCTAAATGCACAACAGAGAGTCACAAAGACAAAAGGGCTTCCTAAACTTTTGCCCCACTTTTCCTTCCTAAACACTGAATGTACTTTCTTTATAAAGCTTACTTATAAACTCAGAGATGGTGGGGCCAGAAGAATCTCGGAGCAGACTTTCTTTTTGTAAATTTACCTTCTAACAGGTTTTTCCATCTCCGAAGATTGGGATTGCTTTCCCTTTGTCTTGTCACTTCTCTAAAATGTATTTATTTATTTAAACACTATTGAAGGCACGCTCCTTAGTCACAGCCTTCACTTGCTTTTCTCCCACAGGACGTTCACTGCATATGTTGATAAACTTGTGTGTTTTTCTCTTGTTAATCTGTCATTTGTTATAGGAATCTGTCCCAAGTACAAATTTCTGAGTTGAGGGGAAATAATAATAATTTCTTATCTTTGGCATCTTCTATGGTGACGGTGACTTTTTATAAAACTCAGTTCCAACAGTGTTCCTCCTCATTTATTTCAGGATAGAACTTAGACGCTTCAGTGTGGAATACATAGTTTTTCATGATGTGTGCCTTTGGAATACTACCTTTTATTCCTCTGAATAGGGGCCACAGAGACTACTTGCAGTTTGGAAAATACATCTTTGCACATTTGGTTCCTTCTTAGAATATATATCTCTTTGTGTATTTGGTAAACATCTATTTATTCTTCAAGAGTCACTTTAAAAGCAGTTAATATAAGCAGGGTGGAATAGAAGTTCCTCTCCTGATAAAGTTGAACACACTTGGCAATGCTTCTCTAGTTTCCGTGTCAGCCAGGGTATCAGCATGTGACTCAAGGAAAATCTCTCACTCTGGACTTGAATTTGGAGCTGGTGACACATCATGGGTATCACTGGTCACGTGGTAGTTTCAGCAGTTGTCAGTTTCTGGGACAATATTGCTACAAGCTTAGCTCTAGTGTCAAGTGGTAACACTGGTATGCCTTCTCCATTGTCTCTGTAACATGAATCTGGTCCTTGTTTCTGGCTTCATAGTGCCTGAGCTTTAGTCTCCAGCCCTCTTTGGTTATGCAAAGCTTTTCTTTTCTTCTTCTTCTTTTTTTAAAATAATAACTTCATACTTAAATCCACCCGAAGAATTTCTGTTGCTTGTAACTGACAGCATTGTTTGCTGTGCCCAGGCAGGATAAAGCAAGACCCACACTCTGATCTGAGAGCATTCTCTGCACCGGGCAATTATGCACATATCTCATCATATTCCAGCTCTATTGCTTATCTGTCTCTCTCACTATATTAATCATCTTGAAGCTATAATAATTGCCTTCTTTATGTTCTTATCCACATCCATCACAAGTCTCGGTATCTACTAGTGCTCAGTAAGTGTTTGTTTTAAATGAGGGAACTACTTAATGAATAACTAAATAACTGCTGTTTTGAAGTAGTCTGCTTTTCCCCAAGATGCTTTTTCTTCTTAAAATAATGGCCCTCTTTTCAAAATTAATAATGAAACCCAAGTAGGCTAAATTTGCCTATAGTGAATTTCATGATTTTAAGTATTTTCTAAGGATAAATATTTGAGAGATCAAACAATCCTCTTGCTTGTCTGTTAAGAAACCTCTCGGGTTAAATAAGAGATACAAAACCATAGCACATTCCAGCAGCTTCAAGAATGTTCCAGATTTGGTCAGTTTCACTAACTACCATTCAATTACCAAGACATCAATTTCCTAACCATGATAGATTTCTGCAAATTTACTGTAAATAAAACAATACCTATATTTGGACTTACGATCATTTAATTATTATTATTATTAACAATAGAAATGATACATGGTATTGTGCAAAATATTTCATTATTGATTTAAAGTATCCCATTTTGGCAAAAGCAGAGACCATCCTCTGGCATGGACAAGAGGTCCAGAAAAGAATGGGAGACTGGCTTCCTATTGTCCACCCAGGGGACGTGGAAACCACACCAGAGCATTTTCTGATTTTCTGTACACTCTTCCACTATCAGGATGGTCTGTGAGATGGAAGTGGCTCCCACTATCACTATCAGTAGAAATTGTACCTGCATATTTAACCTAATGGGAGTCAAAGGAGGCTGACTATGGAGGATGAATGGAAAGATGTTTAAATGTTGTTGCAGAGATATTAGTTGAGGCTCCAATATACTTTTATTGACTTTACAACTATGTCTCATAATTATAATTCATGTGTCTGTTTCTCCACCATTCATTCACCTTGAGAATAAGAATGCTGTTGAATGTTACTGTTCATCTTCATAGGTTTAAATATAGTGTTTGGCACATTTTAAAAAATTAATTAGTCATGACAGGATAAAGACCATCAGTCAATTCCCTTAGAAACAGTTTAAAAGCTACTTTCTATAATTAACCATAATTTTCTTTCTAAAATCCATTTGATGAATCAGAGACCATTCCATAGTATCCTTTTTTTTCTTTTTTTCAGTACTAAGGATTAAACCCAGGGGCACTTAACCACTGAGCCACATCCCCAGCCCTTTTTAATATTTATTAAGAACCAGGGTCTCGCTCAGTTGCTAAGTACCTGGCTAAGTTGCTGAGACTGGCTTTGAACTGGCAATGCTCCTGTCTCAACCTCCCGAGTCTCTGGGATTACAGGCATGCACCACCACACCTGGTCATAGATCTAATTCTATTCAATGATTTTATGTTGCCTCAGTTTCTCTTTTGTTGTTCTGAGAGATTCTGAATGATGTTTTTATTTAGTTATCATGTTAAAAACCAAACATCATGATCATAGTTGAAAACTAATAAACATATACAAACTTAAAATTTTTAATCAATGCTAATAGATGTGATATTATTTATTAACTATAAGAAATGCCTAAAATATTTAATTGATTCTCAAAACTAATGTCTTTCTCAAATAACTTAAGAGCACTCAAAGACTAGATGGAAAACAAAGTATATAAAATACCCATTTTGTAAAAAAATCTCTATCACAGGAAGGTTTCTGATATTAACATTGAAGACATTCATTGTTCTTAATGAGTATTGAGCCTAAATTGGGCCATAATTCTGGCTTTGCTTGAGATAAATTACTTCCCTTCTGTAAGCTTCAATTTCCTCGTCCATAAACTGAGGCTCTCTAAAGTATTAGAGCATTTCACTGAAAAGCTTTGATGATTAATTAATGAATGAAAATGCCTGGCTTTGACGACTCTAAAAGTTTTTACCATCTGGTTATGGTTTGAACATGAAGTGTCCCCCAGAAGGTCCTGTGTCAGGGCAGGACTATTCACAGGTGAAATGATTAGATTACGAAAGCCTTAACATAGTCAGTCCACCCTAGTGTGAATGGACTGGCTAGGTGGTAACTTCAGGCAGGTGGAGGAGGTGGTCCCTACTTGTGTGCCCTGGAAGGGTACATCTTCCCTGTGGTCCCTTGTTCCTTTCCCTCTTGCCTTTCTGCTTCCTGACCTCACCATGAGCTGAGCAGTTTTCCTCTCTTGGGCCCTTCCCCCATGATGTGCCACCTCACCTTGGGCCCAGAGCAATGGAGTCATTTGTCTGTGGATGAAGATCTGAAACTGTGGGCCTCAAATAAACTTCTCCTCTTCCAGTTGTTCTTATCAAGTATTTTGTTTATAACATGAAAAGCTGACTAATACACCATCTAAGTCATGCAGATATCTTTGTGGAGACAAAAACAGGTCTGTTTTTTGAGAGAAGGATAAAAACCTGTATTACTAGAGTATACCATGTAGAAAGGATCCTTGTCACTCTTAATACAGCAATAATAAGTGTGTTTACTCTAAATGGAGAGCTTACTATTAAAACAGAGCTATAACATGCAGTTGGCAATAAAGTACCTGAGTGTAGTTAGGAATACAGGAAGAATTTTACTATCTACTCTCCCTGTTCATTCTAAATTGTAAAATGCTAACATTGGTAGTCAGCATAAGAGTTTTAAAGCAATCCCAGAAACCTTCTTGAATTATGTAATTGCATATGTTTCAAACAAGTATTATTCAGTTATTGGGTGCAGTGTTATATAGATATCATTTAGGTCAAGATGGTAAAAAGTATTGTTCAGATAATCTTCACACTTATTAAATTTTTTTCTTCAATTATTGGAAAAATGTATTGGTAAAGATACATGGACCTGGAGTATCAGTTTTGAAAATACTTTAAACTATGAGTTAATTTTTAAAAGAATTAAAACCAACAAGATTTTTCATTTTTTTATATCTTGTTTTATAAATATTTTCATGTGATTTAGTTATTTTAACTAAACTATCAAACTTATATGTTTAAAGTTATTTATAAAATAATCTTATTTTTATACTTTACTATAAACTATTACTTTTGGTGATACTTACTAAATTTTTTTGTTTGTTCTATCACTTATGGAGAGAGTGGGGTTTAAAATCTTCCACTATGATTGTGAATCTATTTCTCACATCAGTTTTGTCACTCTGCTTCATGAATTTTGACACTTTCTTTAGATATTTAGAGAGTAATTGCCCCTTTATGTAATCATAGGTACCTCTCTTGAAGTTTTCTTTACCTGATATTAGTAAAGCAGAGTCAGTTTTCTCATTCTTACTGTCTACAGAGTTGATCATTTATTCTGTTACTTTCTACTGATTTGTGTCTTTAAATTTGGTGAGTATCCCTGGTAGACTGGATACAGTTGGGTCTTGCTACTTGCTTTCCATTAGGAGATTTATTTACTTCTTTATATTTTTACTGATTCTTCTAATTCTTCCTGCTTTTGAGTTCTTTGGGTTAATTGAATGTTTTTTGGTAATCTTGAAAGGTTCCTCTCTAGGCTTCTCAGCTATATCTTTTTAATTATTATTGTTAAGTAATTGCACTGGGGTTGCAACTATGCATCCTCAATTGATTGGTTTCTGATTAGGAAGACTTGACACTTCTACTTTCCATTTAAACTTCCCACTTTGCAAATACGATAAACCCAAAGCAGTACAGTGCCAGTTGCTCCCTACAACCTGGCATATTTTGCTACCAATAAACAGTCATTTGTCTGTTAAGGAAAAATGAAAAAAATCATAATATTTTTTACTTATCCCTTAATTCCTATTCCCAGTGCCCTTGCTTTATCCCTGTAGCTCCAAGTTTCCATCTCCTATTATTTTTATTCAGCTGGAATATTCTTTAGCATGTCTTAGAGTATGTGGCTGCTGATGACAAATTCTGTGTTTATCTGAAAATTCTTTGTATTTCACATTTGCTTTGGAAGATATTTTTACTGGACAGTTAAAATTTCTTTCATCACTTTACATTTTGATTGTCTTTTTGCTTTTATTGTTTGTGACGGAAAGTCACCTTTTATTTGTATTACTGTTTCTCTCTGTGTAGTGCGTCTTGGTTTCTCTAGCAGCTTTTAAACTTTTTCTTTTCAAGTTTTGTTTTCAGCAGTTTTGCTGTGACATGTTAGATGTGGTTTTCTACATTTTTAAAATTATTTTTTCTTGCTTGGTGTTTGCTGAGGTTCTTAAATCTGTTAGTTGATGCCTTTTCATGAAATTTGGTCAGCTTTTGTTCCTGTGTTTTAAATATGTTTATGTTCAACTCTCAATGTCTTATTAGAAATATGTAAACCATTTTTATGTCATATTACTTAACATGTCCCTAGGCTACATTCATTTTATTTGTCAGTATTTTTCCTCTATGTTTTTAAGACAGGATGATTTTATCTTCAAGGTTAGAGAATCTTTCTTCTGCCATCTCTATTCTTTTCTTGATTCTATTCAGGGGTTTTTTTAAATTTTAATTTTTTAACCTCAGTTCAAAGGCTTCCATTTTGCTCTTTGCTGAATTTCTACATCTGTTTTTATATTGACTATTTTCTTTAGTTCTTTCTTTGAGTTTATTAATAAAAGTTACATTACAGTTTGCTAAATACAGCACTTGGGTATTTTGGTATTAGTTTCTATTGACTTCATATTTTCTCAAAAGGGGATCACCTTTTTCTGCCTCTCCATAAGCCTGCTCGCTGGCCACGTGGAATATGTATTATGGACGCTCTAGTATCTTTCTCTGAAGAATGTTGATTTCTTTTTTTTCCCAGCAGACAGATGAATTACTGGTTACTTATCTTGAAACTTGTGATGGTTTGGTTTTCAGCTGTGTTAGGGTTTATCTGTGATCTTGAATTTTCCCAAGCTCCTTTAACTTGGCAAGACTCAACTTCCAAATTTCTCTCTCCTGCACATTAGCGATGTTTGGTTTGAGGCTTTGTCAGGATGGTCTAGAACAGACATCATTCTGAAGTGCAGTCCTTAATCCTATGGTAAGGCTTCATCTCATATATGTTTTATGGTTTTTTAAAAATTTTTTTATTTTTCAATTAAAAATCATAAATTTACATAGGGCAGTGTTGTTTGATTCATTGTTTTTTTCCCTCCCCCCCCACCCCTCCCACCCCTCTTTTCCCTCTATACAGTCCTTCCTTCCTCCATTCTTACCACCCTCCTTATCCCTAACCCTAATCCTAACCCTAACCCTAACGCTAACCCCTCCTACCCCCCATTATATGTCATCATCCGCTTATCAGCGAGATCATTCGTCCTTTAGTTTTTTGAGATTTGCTTATCTCACTTAGCATGATATTCTCCAATTTCATCCATTTGCCTGCAAATGCCATAATTTTATCATTCTACATGACAGAGTAATATTGTTTTATGTTTTATGCATCTTAGATGGATGTTGATGGTGTCAACAAGGTCATAATAATGTCTTTTTACTATGACTGGGGTGAACTTCCAATGTCTCTCAGTATTGCTTGGTCTCTAGTAATTATTTTCTATTAGTCATCCCATAACAATTGATCTTTGGTGATCCACAAATGGTTTTGCACTGTGTACATGACACACACACATTACAGACTTCTAGGTTTTTTCCTGTATGATTCCCTCCTCTCTGGTGTCCTGCTTTGGAAATTCCACTAGTTTCAACTTCTGTAACCATCATGTTCTGCTTAAATACCTGATTTCCATGCCACAGGCATGAGAGTCTGCAAAATCATGGGGGCTTTCCCATGATTTAAAATGCACAAAAATGAATAACTCTACCATATATTTCGCTCAGTCTTATAGCTGTTTGTAATGAGACAGCTAGTCTGGTGTCAGTTATTCCATAATACAGTTGTTCCCCATTATTTATGGCTTCCCTGTCCATGGTTTTAGTTTCCCATGATTAAATTTAGTCCAAAAATATTAAATAAAAATTCTAGAAGTATTTATTAAGATATAAAGCACATACAATCTTGAGTAGCATGATAAAATCTCTTGCCATCTTTCTCTGTCTCCCTCATATGTGGTTCATCTCTTTTTCAGAGTGAATCCACACTGTATATACAACCTCCCCGTTAATCACACAGTAGAGATTGTAGTTACCAGATCAGTTGTTGAGGCATTGAAATGTCTGAGTTCAAGTAAACCTTACACAGTAACCCAACTATATGTCACAATGCCTATGTCATTCACCTTACTTTATCTCACCACACAGGCACTGAATCATCTCATATCATCACAAGAAGAAGGGTAATTAAAGATTATTTAGAGAGAAAGGGAAAAATCACATTTATGTAACTTTAGTTTAATATGTTGCTATAATTGTTTTTATTATTTTACATAATTATTGATCTCTTATTGTACCTATTTTATGTTAAATTTTACCATAGGTATGTGTATATAGGAACAAAGAGAAATACAGTGTTCAGAATTATCCATGGTTTGAGGTATCCACTGAGGGTCCTGGAATAAATCCCCATGGATAAAGGGTAACTATTATAGTTAAAGCAAAAGTTTTAATATTTTAGAATTTTAATTAAAACACTCCATTTAGTCTACCTCTTGCAAGTCTTGTCACAGAACATGTCTCTATTCCAAGATAAACTCTCTTGCTTCACCAGTTGCACAATTTACTTAGAATTTCCATGTGTAAATTAGATTACCATAGGTTCTGGTTTACTTGGGCAGCCTTACCTAATTTGTCCTGACTAAATTGGGTCTGCTTTCATATTCATGTGTGCTTCAGTTTAGGAAAGACATTGCTGGAAACCATACATAGCTGTTTATTCTTACTTAGGTAAAACCATACCATGTTTGCCACTTTCTCATGGAAAGCCAATGGCATGTAGCCAATGAGACGGGTCACATGGCTTTACTCCAACAGGTTGGTATAAAAATTGTGTTCTGGGGAATATGTAAAACATGATAGAAATGGCGTACATAATGTGGGGGGACATCAATTCTAATAAAAGAGTTTGGAAAACATTGTTATATTAAGAGAAATACAAACATAACATGGTCCATCCTATAATTTTGCTACATTCTCCTTGAAAAAGCAGAAGACTATCAAGAAATGTCATACATGCAGGGAACTGCTTCAAGCTCTTACTGAGATTTTTCCAGGGATATGCAATTGTTTCCTTTTGCTACTAGTGTCCTTCTGTTTTTTGTTTTTTTTTTTTTTTTTTTTTTAATATTTGAGGAGCGCTTCCAAGTCACATGAAGAGACTCAGAATATTTTTCAAATCTCATTCAGCATTTAAAAATTACCTCTGTGCCTTTCCCCTCACGTCTAAGTACCTCTCATACGTCTTAGGTTATTCAAGGCTCGGCGGAGCTCAGATTTAACTTATCTGTTAAGAACAACACATCCAGCATATTTATGTCGACAACGACAAAGTGATACATTCTTCTGCTCCTCTTACTTCACAACCAAGAAGAATGAAAGTCTACTTAACGTTATCTCATTCAACACACAGAACAGCCTCATGAAAACAATTATTAATATTAATATTTTTGGCAGTGGTAGTGATCAAACCCTGGAACTTGTGCATGGAAGGTAAGCACTTTACCACTAAGTCACCTCCCCAGCCCCTAGCATTACAGTTTTCTTAAAATACCCATTTTAGATTGTTCTGAGTGTCAGAGATAGAAATAAATAGTATCCAGTCATTAAAATTAAGAATCTAACAGTCTAATAGAAGAATCTTTACAACCTACTTTAAGCTTAAAATATTTTATATTCCACAAATATCGTGGGCCATTGGTTAACCAAAGTTGGAAATAATGCAGTAGATGATACAATGGAATGAGTTTTCCTATTAATAATCTCAGCCAGCAGCCACATGCCAGCACCCTCCCTAATGAACTGCTGAGAAATGCATTGCTAACCTTTAAGCAGTCTCAGAGAATATAAACAAGAGAAAAACAGTATCATGATTTTAAAACTAAAGAAAATTTGGGGATCACTGTATCCTTATTTAACTTAACAAAACTTTGTTTTTCCTTATTTTCATGAGCTTTTATAAAACTGTATGAAGTCAACAAAGAAAATGAAAATGAGGAAAACCAGAACATGTTTTTGTAGGAAAAAAAAAACAAAAGATAAGTTGTTGTTTAATGTACTATTTAGATGTTAAAGAAATAATTTGACTCCTACCCACAGTTTTTTTTTTCTTTTTGGGGGGATTTAAATCAGAGGTGTTTAACCACTGAACCACATCCACAAGCCTCCTAATTTTTTTTATTTTAAGATAGGGTCTCACTACATTGATTAGGGTCTTGCTGAGTTGCTGAGGCTGGTTTTGAGCTTAGGATCCTCCTGCCTCAGCTTCCAGAGCCAATGGGCTCGTAGATGTCACCACCACACCTGGCTCCTACCCATTTTTTGTATACTGAATTAAGAGATCATTGTCTAAGATTTTAAAGACACAGAAGAATAGAAGAATAGATTCTTCTATTATGCATAATAAAATTATGGAAACTCTCTGACAATTTCTTTCATTAGGATTAATATAGGGTTTACTCAAAGTTCTAACGGAAAATTGCTTACATATTAGTATTACAGCATAACTAATTTTTATAGGATCCATTAAACATACCACATGGACAATAAATAACTTTATGAACTGTTTTTTTCTTTTTATTGTAAACAAATGGGATACATGTTGTTTCTCTGTACATGGAGTAAAGGTGTACCATTTGTGTAATCATAAATTTACATAGGGTAATGTTGTTTGATTAATTGTTATTTTTTCCCTTCCCCCCCACCCCTCCCACCCCTCTTTTCCCTCTATACAGTCCATTCTTGCCCCCCTCCCTAACCCTAACTCTAACCCTAACACTAACCCCTCCCACCCCCCATTATGTGTCACCATCCACTTATCAGCGAGATCATTTGTCCTTTGGTTTTTTGAGATTGGCTTATCGAACTTAGCATGATATTCTCCAATTTCATCCATTTGCCTGCAAATGCCATAATTTTATCATTCTTTATGGCTGAGTAATATTCCATTGTATATATATATGCCACAGTTTATCCATTCATCAATTGAAGGACCAGATCTTCAACTCTACTACAAAGCAATAGTAACAAAAATGGCATGGTATTGGTACCAAAATAGACAGGTAGATCAATGGTACAGAATAAAGGACCTGGACACAAACCCAAATAAATACAATATTCTCATACTAGACAAAGGGGCCAAAAATATGCAATGGAGAAAAGACAGCCTCTTCAACAAATGGTGCTGGGAGAATTGGAAATCCATATGCAACAGAATGAAACTAAATCCATATCTTTCACTGTGCACGAAACTAAACTCAAAATGGATTAAGGACCTTGGAATCAGACCAGAGATCTTGCAGATTATAGAAGAAAAAGTAGGTCCAGATCTTCAACATGTTGTATTTTTATATGAACCAAGAGCTTAGTTATTTGGGTTAAGCATTAAGAGCATATTATTGGTGGCATATGCCTGCAACCCCAGTAACTTGCAAGTTCAAGATCAGCCTCAGAAACATAGTGAAGCCCTAAGCAACTTAAGTGAGACCCTATGTCAAAATAAAAAATTAAACGGGTTAGAAATGTAGATTAGTGGTAAATTGCCCCTGGTTAAATCCCCAGTTGTCCCCTAACCCTCAGAATGAGTAAATTATTATATTATTTATAGTTAGATTGTGTCCACATTCCAATTTTGCTGTTTGTTAGCATATGACTTTAGGAAAGTTCCAGAATCTACCTCATTCTCCAGTTCATAATCAGCAAGTAGCACCCTCATTGATTTGCTTCCTTGCAAATAAATGAGACAATGGTATCTGACCTATACTATTTAAGTGGGGTGATCCTTTATGTTATGAGATGATATACTATCTGCTAACACAATTGTTCTGATCTTGTCGTGGGATCTTATGAGGAATGAAATCACCTTGGAAAGTACTTGTCTTTAGGGTAATCCCCATTTGAGCACTCTGTTTCTTTGCTTAAATCAGTTGTTCTGCTGTATGTGCGCCGAAAGTCATATAAGCACATGAACATTACCTGCCTCCACATTGCTACATATCATCTAGCTAAATGAACTACTCCCTCTTGTTGATCTTTAATGCTCATAAGCAGAGCATTTGGAAAGTATAAGTTCCTTTAAAAAAGAAGTGGATAGATCATCTCCTGAGCTTTGATGCAAACTTCAGTGTCTCTTTTAAATGAATTATGATGCAATTTGTTCAAATGAGTTCAAGAGGATTGTATACCACAGAATTCCTGGTTCCTGTACTTAGGGGAACGGTAAGCCTTTAGTGCATTACCTTAGACTCCTCTCTTCTTAAAATCAAGAGCATGGGGTGAAGAGTTCAGTAAATGGCATAAAACAGAGGACAGTCAAGTTGGGTTATTGAGGAGAGCCCATGAAAGGGAATATTTTCAAAAGTGAAGCAAGTTTAGGCAAAGCAAGAAGGTTGAAGCAGAACTCCAAGATCAGAAACAGCAGGAAGTGAGTGCTCTTCCAGAATCAGACCTGTAGCAGAGGAGGGCTCAACAGAATGTAGATCCATGGAGGCTAAGTCAGCCTGCAGGGGGCCAGGAGGGAGGGAGGCAGGGAGCCAGGGGAAAAATCATCTCATTCTCCTTCTACCCTCTAATCTCCACCAGTGAATCCCACTGCCTGACTTCAATTAGAAGCCAGAGGGCAAGGGAGCCCGCTGATACAGTCCAGAAAGGTCAAAGCTCCAGGCACACAGCGTGGGAAAAGAAGGGTGGAGAACAGATTCGAAACTTGCTTCAAAGAAGGGGACAGACACGGTATGCAGCATTTCTAGTGTTGACCTCTATTTAAAAAATGTTAGTGTCTAACATTTAATGTAGACTGTTAATGGAGTTTGGTGGGATGGGGAGTGGCCGAAATTAGAAGTCCAAATGATGCTGATTTTTCTCCTAAAATGTCAGAATTAATATGAGCCCCCATTAAAAAATATGCTGAAATCATTGAGCATTCAAATGATGAATGAACTCTGGTTAACTGAATATATAATATACAAAGTCTTATTCATGTAGGCTTAAATAATTTTTATTTCACACAGATTAGTAGTAATTACCATACCAGGTAATTACAACAAAGAAAATATACAAAGGAGATTAAAAATAAGGTAGACTTGATCACTATCCACCAGGGGGTGATAAGAGCTATGTACAAACTACAGAATTTCTAGAACTATCAAGTCCTGATATAAATCAAGTTGAATGAAAACATGAAGTAGAGAGAACTTTCTGGAGCCAATGGTAATGTACTCCTCCCTGAAACCTATCAGAAACATTTTTTCCCATGCCCTCTCTCTAACCGAACGCCTCTAACCCTCAAGCTGGTGATACAAGAATACCAGTGACCTTCAATGCTTTTACATTAGACTCTGAAATATGAAGCCATGCAGCACTTTGAATTTTAGAAACCTCATGCCTTCTTATTAAAACATTACCTAAGTTGAACTTGAGCATTTCTATGCATAAAGGAGGGGTATTTTGGGTGGTGGTTGTTCTTAGACCTAATTTATTTAAAGTTTTGTATCTTTCTTTAGAATTAGATTTGTCCAGATGGACTGTATATGTATTTACATAGTCTATTCTATATACTGTTTATTTTTATCTTTCACTTTTGTTGAGGAATAGGAAGTAGCAATGTAAGAGGGTCAACTGTGCAGGTAGACTAAATTTCAAGTAAAAAACCTCGGATATTATTGGTTGGTCTTCATAAGTACTTCCCGTACTTCAGAATGTATTTCGAGAGCAGAGGCACAAAATCTCAGTCAAAAATTTAGCCATTTGCTAACTTTGGAGATCAGAGGCCAAAACACCTTCACAGAAGATTGATAAGATTAACCACTAGACAGATCAATAGATATTCTGGAACGGTCTGTCATCTTCCACAGTAAGTGGAGCCAATATGGGAGACATAAAACCAAACAAAATTGTTTTGCTGAAAACAAAGTAATCATGAAGTTTTGATGAATTTAGTCTGAGATTGATTTGAAATTCATCATTTGAATATATCTTTTGAAGATATTTACCAAACAGTAAAGATTAGTTTTAAGGAAAAAATAAGTGTTAATTTTTTTTTCACTCAAAGACAATCTCTAGATCCTAGTATTATAAACCTGTCTTGTTATTACCAATAATGAAATAACAGCATTCAGTTTTGTGGGTTGTAACACAACGTGGGCCATTTAGCATGCGTGAGTGTTGAATTTACAATTTGAATCTGGGGATGTCATGTCTAGTGATTGGGAAATATTGTGTAAAAGGCATTTGTGATTAAATTTAGGCTGCTTATACCAGCCATTAAAAATCAACAAGAGAGAGGCAAACTCACAATAGATAGTAAATTGGGAAACATTGCTAAAAAGCTAATTCTATCTTAATAAAGGTTCTTGACTCCAAGAGTTTAACAAATGACTTCTGTCATCCTTGATGATAATTTATATGTTGGATTATATAATATATAATGAAGATTTAGGGTACCACAAGGAGTTCTGAACAAAGTCCAATATTGTACAGGGAAAAATACATTTAAATAAAACCAAATTATAAATGTCTCAGCATGGATGTCTTTTGCTTGAAAGAACACTTTGATAAAGTACTTCCAACCACCTTGCTTCCTTTTTATATCAGAAGGCTGCTGGTTTTCCTTCCACATGTAAGGTTTCTGATAACCAAAGGGCAATGATGTATGTGTAATTATTGCTTTATACTCAGAATGCATAGTTTAAAATGCCTTTAGTGTTGTTATTCACTTTAATCATTTTATCTGAGATGAGACTCTTTTGGGGGGAAATGAGATTTTGAATACTAAAGAAAGTCACTATGTATGACTCACTGTTTATCAGATTCATCAACTAATACATGCTGTCATATGAAAACATGCCCCACCATCAGAGACTGTACTGTACTAAATGTGTCTTTAGGATATTTATCTGATCAACTTATGCAATAGTCTTTTTATTTTATTTAAACCTATTTTTTTCTTGCATGAGATCATATAGTAAAAATGAGCGTCTGAATTGTATTAAGATGATAATATTAAGGGTAGAAAGCAATTCTTAAATGATTTCAGATTGGGCTTGAAAAAAGAATGAAAACTGTATAGCACACATTTTTTCTTTTTTCAAAGGCAGAACTCCATTATCCTAACAAATTCCTTACTTCTTTTTTCTTTTCCTTTGAAACACAAAATTTATTATATAATTTCTACCTCTCACTTATTTTGCTGTGTGTGCCACGGATACAGTTATTTCTGGATCCTGTAGAAAGGAGGAAACTAGATAAGTTCAAGAAATGAAATGACAGGAACGTTTTAACCACAGGGTAACAGTGACCCAGAGAGAGATACATTTGAGTTAGATGCTGTTGGAGACCACTTTTTCCAAAATAGTCTGGTGCTAGGAGACTCCATAAAATATTTGATACAGAATACAGTGAAGGTAGAAAGCAATGCCCACAAATGCTCAGATTCAATTAACATTTTGTGAGTCTATAGACATGCATTTATTTATTTTTTTTAAATAAGCACTTTCTTTTCCTTTTTTTTTTTTTTTTTTTTTTTTTTTTTTTTTAGGATTGAAAAAATCATTTGGAAATTGCAGTAGGATATAGCAGTAGAAACCAGTTCTATATAATTTGAACAGGAGAATCCAATGAAGCACTACTCTATTGGGTGTTATAGTCAATGAGGGGCACATGAAACCTATGTATTGCAGGATAAAGAGAGGAATTAATTTCAATCTCATTTGCACAGCTTAGCTGTGAATATAACCTCCATCAACACAATCATTGCTCCTTAAAAAATTCCACCTGTACTGATACATGTGATATATACACGTGAAGCACATAGTGACCCTTCAGGGCTATAGTCACTCCCAGTTTAGTTAATGATGACTCAGACTAGATTCTGTCCTGTTGAATTAAAAATGTTCAAATTATTTAGATTTTAAAAATGATACTGTACATACAGTTTCTGGCCTGAGGCATATATATTGGAAATATGGTGAGAGAAAATACTAAAGTGCAATTGCTGTAGATGTATATCCTCTAATTTAGTTGCCACTCTCAATGAAATAATTTGCCTATATCATTTCTCACACTAATTACAAAAGAAGGCTGGAGATGCATGCCTGCTAACAGTTCCTGTGCACTAAAGATAGGGGCCACTGAGATTTAACTGATTTGACTGACTCAAGCAATAAGGGACAGGAGATATTCCAGTTATGAATTGTTACTATTTATTATTTACAAATTTTTCAAAATACATGGAGGGAGCTGAGGAAATGTTGCAGTATAGGGTATGACATCTCCCTGAGTGGGAGACCCAGAGTTATATCCCAAACTCGTAGAGATCCAAGTGATGTGTTTGATGTATTTGAACTTCATCTCAGCCAGTTTCCTAATTGAGACCATTTATGGATGATTCCATCTTGCTATTTTCTAGAGACATATATACACATGTGTTTTTCTAGTTATGGGTTGATTTGATTCTATGTACAGTTAAATCTTCCCCAAGCTTGTGATAGATGCTTTTTCTGAAATACAAGTAAATACTAAATTTTCATTTACTTTTGGCTCCACTTTTTTTTTTTTTGAAGGAGAAGAATGTTGCTCATTTTTTATCTGATATGTGTTCCCATATCTATACTTCCATTTCTTAATTTCTACTTTTCTGTTTATTTGTATGTCTTATGTATGTGGGAGTATACCCCCACCCCTCGTTATTTTCCCAGATAAAGCAAAGTTTGAGAAGGGAGTATTCATGAGGCTTCATTTAAAAAGAAAAGAACAGCAACAAAACAGTCTTTCTGCTCCTCTGGTCACCCATATAACAAAAAGGAAGTTCAACTGTTTGCTGACATGTCTCTCATGGTTTAAGTCTGAGCTTCCTCCACCAGGAGTCCTGCCAAACAGCTTCCATGGGCAGTCTCCTGTGGGTGGTGACCTCATTGGAATCTGAGAGCAAAAGGCTAAAAAATATGTCATAATAACGGCAAATTAACCCTCATCCTGGTGAAGGACTGCTTGTTTCACATTCCTGTGGTAGCTTGCAGGACAGTTTAATAGAATAGTGGGTCTCTTCTCTTGTAAACACCACTTCCTTCAGTCATTCAAGTTCCTGCTTACAGTACCAACATCTTCCAAGTTATTATAAAGGCTGAGGCTACTTGGATTTTTTTCTTCTTATTTATCATCCCTCACTCAGACTCAGTTGATTATTAAGTTCTAAAATCTCTTCCAAAATCAATGTTCTGGTATTCCTTTAATGCAGTATCATTTTACTTTTAGGTAACCAATAGTGGGCCTGAAACTTTTATTATGAATTCCAGTCTCTAAGCATTTTCTCTACTTTGACCCCCATCTTCCTTTGTTTTATTCTGTGCCTTTACCACACTTGAAATGTTTTCACAATCCTTGGAGGGAAAGCAGTGAGGGGAAAAAAAAAAAAAAAAAAAAAAAAAAACAGTGACTTTTGGCCTGTGAATTGATTCACAGCTTTTGTTTACATGTTACCCTATAAAAACCTGCCATTCCTTTTGTTGACTAATTAGGACCCACACTTTTTTGCCTTCTCTCCTGAATCCTTGAGTCTGCCAGGTGTGCTGTTATTCAAGTGTTCATTGGTCCCTTTTCTATACACCTGAAACTTGTTTGGGAACAGCATCTCCTTTTGGTATTGTATATGGAGGCTGTCTTTGGTCCAGATGCCCAGCTGTCACATGATTGGTATGTTTGCTTTAAAGGCAATAGAACATTAACTCTACTGAAATGGATTTTGGTAATGTGACAGATAAGGTTAATAACCATCAATGACTCCCCTGTGACTTTCATTCTGGTCCAGGTAGACCTGGTATCCAGTGTTGCCATTAGCAAGAACTTCTTTATGACTAAGTTCTTTATCTGGTAACCACTGATTAATTTGGTTTGCTAATATTTTACTTTCAATTTTTTTTACACTTACGTTTATAAGAAAAATTGATATATGCTTCCTTTGTTCTTTCTTGTTTTGTTTTTTATATCATTCAAGTGATACTTATTGAGCCCTCACTATAAGCCAGGTGTGTGGGGAACCTTTTAGTCTATCTTTATTCATTGTGGATATAAACTCTGTTCTATCTCACCAAATGAGTATGATTTTTTTCCAGTTCCTTTTCTATTACTGAAGTAGTTGGCATAAAATAAGGGTTATTGTTCCATGAAAACTTGGTAAAACTAATTTTTAAAACTATCAGAGATGGAAGTTTATTTTGTGATTATTTGTCAGGTCTCTCTATAAATAACTTTTTTCTTCATTTTTCTAAATGTCTGATGTATTTCATATTAAATTTTTTAAAAAACTGGTTTCAATGATCATTTGAATATGTTTTTAATTAATTAAATTTATTTAATGTGGTTAGTTTATTTTTATTTCATCATGTCATTACATTTTCCAGATAATTACTGATGTTATGAGGTTTTGAAAATTTATTGACCAAGTATTAGAGTAACTTTGTTGTTTGAAAAATGTACTCTATCCAAATTTATATATTCTTATTTTTTTATTTTATTTATTTAATTTTTTTTTTACAGACCGCATTTTGATTCATTGGACACAAATAGGGTACATCATTTCATATCTATGGTTGTGCATGATGTAAATTCGTAACATTCATGTAATCGTACATTCATGTAATCGTACATGTAATCATGTAATCATTACATAGGGTAATGATGTCTGTCTCATTCCACCATTTGTCATACCCTGCTCCTCCCTCTCATTTCCCTGTACATAATCTAACTTTCCTCTACTCTTCTATTACCACCACTCCCTATCCCCATTATAGATCATCATCCACTTATCAGGGAAAACTTTTGGCCTTTGGGTTTTTGGGATTGGCTTATTTCACTTAGCACAATATTCTCCAATTCCATCCATTTATCTGCAAATGCCATCATATTATTCTTCTTTGTGGTTGAATAATATCCCATTGTGTATATATACCACAGTTTCTTTATCCATTCATCTGTTGAAGGGCATCTGGGTTGGTTCCACAGTCTAGCTATTGTGAATTGCATTTTTAAATCATTGAAATGTATTTTCCTTGTGATTTGATCAATTTTTGCTATATATACTTTATATCCATTTGAGTTCATTTTTTTTAAAACTTTATCCCTACATTATACTTTCTATTTCTTTTCATCTATGTTTTTAAGGATATTTTGCCTAATTTTTATTTTTTGTACTGCCATATCATTTTTATTTTGATTAGTTTTTCTTTTCTATCTTTTCCCATTAAGTCTTCTTCAGACCTTTTGTATGTGCATAAAACTGTATTTAAAAAATATATAGTACATGCTATTAAAAAATTTTTATCTTCTTAAATGTATTATGATTAATGATGCTTTTATATTTCTATTTTGTTTCAAGTTTAATATTGTTTTTCTTTGTTTCTCTTTTCCTATTTTTGGGTTGTAGTAGATTGTTATTTATGTTCTCCACTTTTTTTCCTCTGCTAAAAGGGAAAGTTATACTTATTTCTACTCTTTAATGGTAATACTTACATTTATTCGTTTGTTTATTTGCGGTGCTGGGGATGTAACCCAGGGCCACACCTGTGCTGGGCAAGCACTGTACCACTGAGTTACACCCCAGCCCTTACATTCTAAGATATTGTCATCACTAATACTTTCCAGATCATTACTGAAGTTTTTTGGAACATCTATGTTCTGAAATGAAAAGGGATTTCAGCACATTCCAGAACCTTCTGAAGCATTCTTTCTTCTTTTCAATGCTATTTCTTCAAAAGCATTTTTATCTTTACTCTTTAAAATACATTTCAAAAAAGAATATTATTCTTAGAGGTAATACATTTGTAGAAAGAGCTTATGGACTTTATTTATAAAACCATTGTTTTATTTATACTCACTTTCCCTTTGGGAAAATTGTTTGTTTAAGCTATCACCAAGGAGTATTCATTTTACTAGAAAGTCAATGGGGAGTAAATATTCCTAATCTCTGTATGACTGAGCATGTCTTTATTCCATCCTCATGCCTTATTAAAAACATTTTGGGCATAAAATTCTAGCTTGAGATACTATTATGAAACCTATTATTGTAAGAAAACCCCACAGTCAATTAAGTTGTGAAAACGTCATAATTATTTTTTTTTTTCTGAGATGCTTTTAAATTACTTTCTTTACTTTGTTTTCTTGTAATTTTACTGTGATATATCAATGATTTTTAGTTCTGGTTTGCATGTGTTTTGCATACCCATGCATATGTGGGTAGCACTTTGTATATTAATTTTGAGGTCATGGTATTATTTTAAAATTCTCAAGTATTTTATTATCTCAATATTGCTTTTCAGATGTTTTAGTCTAGGTTTCTAGAAATCTGTGATCATGAGTTGTAACTTTTCATATGTCATATATAGCATAACGTCTTTTACATTTTTAATCTCTTTGTATGCTGAATGAATATTTTAATGCTGTCTTCCAATGTTTTCTCTCTTCAACTGTATTTAAATTAGAATCATATTTTATTTTAAAATTTCATTACTAGGTTTCATGTACAATTTTTCTACAATCAGCTCATATTTTTGCTTTTTATTTTGTTGTCATTTTCTTTTTGTGGATTATAGTCCTTCCTTTTCAGTCTTTGAGGATCTTAAACATATTTATTTAAACTTATTTTTAGTTCAGATTATTTTATTTCATCAGATTATTTCATTTCATGCATTTTCCTACTAATGATTCTATTATCTTTTTTACCATGAGTTTTGCAATTGCCTTGGAGTTTGTGAGCTTATCTTGAACTGGAATTCTCTCTCTCAAGATGATTTTCTGTGAAGTGCTCTTACAGTTACTTTCCTTAGTTTTCTCCACTTTCCAAACAAGTCTTTCATTGTTTCAATGCCTCTTATGATCTCAGGGATCGAGTCTTGCTCCCATAGAACTCTGATCCAAGTACTCATTGTAGGGTAATCTGTGGTCCCGCTACGACAGGTATTCAGCTTTATAAAAGCTGCAAGACAATAATTGCACCTTTTCTTCATCCTGACTTCAAGTTGCAGAACCTCATTTGCCCGCCAGCTTTCATGTGCTGGACCTTTAGTCCCCCACTCAACTGGAAGCACTGTAGGTTCTGATTCTTTTATAGGAGTCAAATATCCAGCCAAGTTTTGCCAATTCAACAGTCTAGAGTCAAATAAGTACTACATATATTTCTTCTTAGAAGGTTTTTAAAGCTTTCTTACTTCATAGAACCATATTATTTTTAATGGTTTAAGATCCCTGGTCTAGTTCCCTGCTCACTTTGCAGATGAGTGATAAGGAAGACTGCTGGGGGCCTAGCCTATTTATTCTCTTCTTTCTTACTTACAGAACCCTCAGCAATGCATAGTCAAGATGCTACTAAATCTCTATTCTGCAAGCATGGCTTTTGTAATACAACAAAAATGGAAATCAATTTTATCTTTTATGGTCTTTAAACTCACTACAACTAAATAAAATTTCTAGTGGCCTAATGATTTTCCTACCACTTAAGTATGTAAGAAATTTGATGAGCACTCTAGGTCATTAAAATCAGTCTCACTTTGGTGATTTTTATGCTCAATCTTCTGGAACAATCAAAACCTAAATTTAGCTGCATTTTTTTGACACCCTTAGCAGAGGTCAACTTTGGAAAAACTGATCACCCTCTGAGAAGAGCAAGTTGGCATTTCCTGTCTCTCAGCTCCTTCTGTCCTAGCTGCTTCTTGTCCATCTGGTGTTGGAGTCTGGGGAAGGCAGTGGTAAAGGAAAGGAGGAACATTCTCACTTGCGTGTCTTTCTAGTTCTCTGGGCCTGACAAGTGTTTAATGGACAATCTGTGGTTGGTTTTGTTTGTTTGTTTGTTGCTTTGTTTTGTTTTGTTTTTCCAGAGACTGTTTAAAAGTTTCTTTAATTTGAAGGTCCTTCAACTACTGAGAAAGCTGTCTTCAGAAAGGATTTTTAAAATCACCAGGTGACATTGCTAACACGGGTAAAATATTCTGTCACCAGGATTTGTACATTTTTGACCTACTTTTAAGGAGAGGCATGCAGGGACTTCCCAATGTTCCAGCGACTCTCTTTTATTGTGCCATGCCATATAGGACAATAACCAGAGCAACTGTCTTTAGACATCTCGTACGCCTGGCAGACACTAATCCTATGTGGTCCTCAGTGTTTTCAGAGAGGTCTTTTGAAGTCAATTTCATGGCATTTTTCCTTGAGGGATGGAATAAGACTTGCAGCATGGTCAAGAGATTTTCATAAAGATTTCACTTACTTCTTAAAATTCTTTTCTCACAAGGCTTCTAAAAAACCACAGTCTCATAATCTTGATAACATGTTATGTAGTGATCTTTACACCTTAATCTAAATATCCATTTTACTCCTTATCTCAGTCCACACATCAGAAAAGTGAGATTTTTGTAGAAATTGTTGCATGGGGCCTTTAGTTAAGCTTTTTCCTTTTTTCTTCTTTTTTTGGCCTGTGCCCTATTTGATTTGGGATTTCTGAAAAGCCCGTATGGTATGATAGAGTTTTGGGTCCTATGTGGAAGGTTAGGAGAATCCCATTTGCTTCTGACATCCTTTGTACAAATGAAATAATCTCCGTAATCATTTATCACAAGACTTTTTATTTTAAGAGAAATAATTATTCCCTTGGCTTTGAAGCCACTGTAACCAGATCTCCATCACTAGAAACTGGATGACCTTTCTAGTTGATACCCTTATTAAGATGGAGATCAGAAGATTTGCTACTCTCACCACGCTGGCCCAGAGTTCCTTCTAACGTCCTACTCTGTGCCTAGGGAGAAAGTCCTCAGTGACTTGCTCTCTGGTCCTTTCTGTCATCTGGCTTTCTGTCGAAACAGCAGTTGGAGTTGGGAGGATGGAAGGAGAGAGAATTTAGGATACGTTTTACCTCCTCCTCCACCTTCCTCACTGTGCCATTAACTGCAGGGTTCCCCAAATACAGTTCCTACTATGAACCTCCTTTACACCGTTCAGCTTTCACTGGGAACTGGTTACCCAAGATCTATCCTTTGTCTTTATGGGTTTAGGTTTCTATTGCTAGCAATCCCTAGGGGCCCTGATATCCCTTGTTGTTTTTAGCTTTACCTGTACCTTTGTTAAAACAAGAAGTCACTTCATGAAAGCTTTGCTGTTTGGATTACTGGAGTGAGTTCTCCTGGGCCCCAGACTGCTATTGCTATACTATTAGTGAGTATCACTGAAGCAGATAAAAATTTTTCATTCACATATCTGACAGTTAATGAACGACTAGTTTTTATATATTGTGATGTTTTTATATAAAAACAGAAACAAAGGCAAGTACTTGTCAATATGAATATATATATATGTATATATATATGTTCACTAGGCTGAATATTCCTAGTGAACTTATATACTAAAAAATGATATATTTGTACCTCTCATCAACACATACATTTTTATGCATATAAATTATATTCTTTTGGCACTACAAAATTCATAAACAGTAGCGAAATATATTACTATATACATTGCTACAGAAAAAACTTCTTAAAACAGTTTTAATTCTAGCCAGTGGAAAAGAATAATATATGTAAAGCTTTATTTCCTATTACTGGAGTCTTTATTCAAATGAAATAAATTCTCATACTGACACTCTAGCAAAAAAAAGAATGTTTTTCAATTTTATCTGCAAAATGAAAAATGTAGATATTAGAAAATGTTCTCATTCCAAAGTTAGAATTCTCCACATATATTCAGAAAGCATGCCTTGTTAGTCCTTAAAGTTTGTAGACTGTGGTGGCATTAAAATGAAGACTAGCCATGAAGTGATAGTCTATGTCTACTTTGGATTCCCAAATGATAAATTCAAAAGAGATGCATCTTTTAAATTTAATATCAAGTGTATGTTTACATAAAAATATATAAAAAAAATTAACCACTGATCATGAATAGTCATGATTTAATCTTTAGTTTGAGGAAATGAACCATTTCTATTACCTCCTTCATTTTCCTGGTAAAAACGAGGAAAACAAATCATTTTATGAAGACTACAAAGGGATTCCCTACATCTTGGAGTTGCAGAAGGACAGCAGATTAGTGCAATAGCAAACATAAACTGGTGCTTTCAGAGGATAAGAAAAGTCCCACGGGACTTTCAAAATTAAAATGCATTGAAGTACTTAGGTCTGTCAACATTTCACTAGTAAGGGGGATAAGTTCAAAAAGTTCTACCTCATTTGCTAGATTTTGTTTCTGTAAGGCAGAGATCAGCCACCTAGCAACAGCACAAAAGATTCTACTCTGACATAGTTAAACTCATGCTGGCTGAGCAGGAAGAAAAGCTGTGTAGGATCAGGGCAGAGTTGGATGGCCTGCCGTTCAGTGCCCCTGGGGAGTCTGGTTTGGGAAATTGTAAAATTCAGTCTGAGGAATGACTTTTTGTCAGCATTCTTAGAAGCTCAGGTCTCTGAGCGCCTCCACTGGGCTGTGTCTCCAGCTCCCATTCAATACAGGGCATTGGACACATACACATAACACACCGCAAAGAAAGAAAAGATGTCATTTTCAATCCACCGCTCCCACTTTAAAGCTTGCTTGTGCACTCGCGAGGAAAACTGATAAAGCAAAAACAGGGTTGATGAAGATGAAACATTTTCCTATGCAGCTGGTTAGGATGGGTTAAAGGAGTAGGCTTTTTGAAACTCCTGATTCTTATACCATAGACAGCTATCTCTTGTTCTCTCTTTTAAAGCAATTCCTTTGGCATGAGATACTGCCCCAGAAATAACCCTCCACTTTTCTTCTCGGAGGACAGAAATATCCACTTAACAGTCAGGTCATACCAGAGACCTTGGAAAATATCTAGATCACAAATCCCTGTCAGCAATGACCAGTGAACAAAATCTGGGCCAAGTCCTTCCTTGGATAATGGCCTCCCTGGATGAGCCAACAGGTCATGCAGGAGGTACGTACCTCAGATTGCCAAAGAAATGCAGTTTTCAGAGATGAAAGCTGACAGCTGGCATGGGAAACCTAAAAAGAATTTAGGAGCTAAGTGTGCAAACACATCCAGAGGTTTTCTTTCTGGCAAAGGAGCAGAAAAGGAGCATTAGGTATCACTGAGCTTCTCATTTTCATGGCTCTGTGTTAGTCCATGTGATGAAAGGAGAGTCTAGCTTCAGGAGGGAGGCAGGAGAGGAGGGGTTGGTGATCTTGGTGATAGCTCTCACTCCCTTCACCTTCAATTACATTCCTGCTATGTCCTTCCTGCTTGGCTCTGTCTGAGGCAGAAAGTGTGTAATGCTTTGTGACAACAGGGAAAGGAACCTGAGGGACAGGCACATGCATCTGCAGGACACTTGGTTAAATGCAGCCGGTCGGTACTGCTTCTTACATATTGTAACTGTTTGTAAGAATCTGGTTTAAAAAATGCTTTCTAAGTGACAAGAACGGTCCCTGTTAAAACAAAACCACAGAAACTGAACTATAAAAATCTCTCTGCCACGTAAAGGCCATCTTCTTTCAGCTCAGTGAGGGTTCTCAGGAGTTTGTTTTGCAACCTGCCAGGCTTCTTTGTGTTTTCACATACATGCATTTGTTTCACATACATACGTTTTGTTTTCACATACACAAAACATTTTCTCCCCCTTGAAACAGGATTTAATAAGCATGTTATTTTGGAGTTTTCAGTTTTCATCTATCAGCACAGAAACTTTTCTATGTCAGGGTTTCTGGCTTCCATTAAAAAATGTTGCACAGTATTGCACTGCACCGTATCGAATGCTTAAGTTGGTTTTCAATGTAGTGCTCTTGCTTAACAGCCCGAAATCACGGGTTTATTTTTATATTCCTTATGAATATGTTAGTAGGCTAGCTTCCATGGAGTTTGCTGAGTTAAATTAAAGAATGGGTTTTATTACATTAATAGTTTGCATAGATATTGCCACTTTCTCTTTCTGAAGGCTTGTCTTTCCTCCTATGCATGTTTTTAGATTCCTTTAAAAAAAAAGTAATATTCCCACAAGCTGTGCAGAGAAAATCCAGTAATTCTACAACCTCATGAGCAGTGACTATTTCTAAATGTTGTGGATTTTTTTTTTTTTTTTTTTTTTTTGGGAGAAAGGTCATCTTGACAAGTAAAACCGGGAATCCAAGGGCTTACCTAGTACTTGCTTATTGAGACTGAATTATTTTCAGGTCTGTGTTAGTCACTTATATCCCTTTATGAATAATCTTCAAGTTATATTGCATAATTTTTATTTCTTTGAGGGAAAATTATCTGTATTACAGCTAATCCTTTCTGCAGTATTTACTATATATTTTTCTCCAGGATTATTATTTTTTAATTTTGTTCATAGTGTCTTTAACAATATTGTAGTTTTAATTTTAAAAACCATCCATCTGGTTCAATTTTCACATTTGTTCATCTTTTCTTTTATGGCTACCTAGAAATGACCGTCATACTCAAAGATTTTAAAATATCCTCTCATAATTTCTCTAGGAATTTTTAATATGTCTGTGTTCATACCTTTAATAATTATACAATTAATTCTTATGTAAGACCTTAATAATATTTCACAACTGGCTAACCAATGGTCCTAATACCAATTATTGTATAATCTAACCCATCCATTCTCATTAACTTGAAATGTCACCTATTTAATACTAATTTCATGTAACTACATTTTTCTATTTGAAGGCTATTTTATTCTAATAGTCTGTCTATTTTGTTCCACTTTCACAATATAATGACTTCATAGCAAGCTTTACTATCATCTACAGAAAATACTAACCCTTAATTTAGGATTTTAAGTTTTACATTTATTTTAGGTGAACTTTAAAATCCATTTATCTGTTTCAAAACAAACATAAGTATAATATATTGATCATATTTAGTTGACCAATATAATTATTTGATTGTTATTGGCATAATACTGAATATAGATAGTACTAGGAAGTGCTTTGTCCATATTTTTCCTATTCATTTATTCAAGTTAAACATTTACAGTAAGTATAAACCCATATAAATTGTAATTACTACTGCTGCTTCAGAATGTAACTCTTACCTTTTCAATTGTTGTTAGTACTGGTGAAAGAAATTAGCCCAGTCTTGTATATTTATCTTGTATCTTTCTACCATGGCTTTTATCATTTGCACAGTACTGCAGTTAATTTGTTTGGATTACCTAGACAGTGAATATCTGCAGAAATATTTGTGTTTTCTCCTTTTCAGTATGTTAAGGTCTTACTTCATATATATATATTCATATTCATATATTCATATATTCATATATTCAACTATAGTTGTAGATGGACACACAATACCTTCATTTATTTATTTTTATGTGGTGCTGAGGATCGAACCCAGTGCCTCACATGTGTAAGGCAAGTGCTCTACCACTGAGCTACAGCCCAGCCTCTCTTACTTTTTTGCTTTTCCCATTACCTAAGACTCCTTGAGCAAATATACTATAGTTCAAATGCTGGCAGACTTTATTAGATTTTTTTTCTTTTTTTTTTTCTTTTTTTATTTATTGTAAACAAATGGGATACATGTTGTTTGTCTGTTTGTACGTGGGTTAAAGGCATACCATTTGTATAATCATAAATTTACATATGATAATGTTGTTTGATACATTCTATTATTTTTTCCCTTCCCCCCACCCCTCCCACCCTTCTTTTCCCTCTAAACAGTCCTTTCTTCCTCCATTCTTGTCCCCCTCCCTAACTCTAACCCTAACCCTAACCCTAACACTAACTCCCCCCACCTTCCCCCTTATGTGTCATCATCCACTTATCAGCGAGATCATTCGTCCTTTAATTTTTTGAGATTGGCTTATCTCACTTAGCATGATGGTCTCCAATTTCATCCATTTGCCTGTAAATGCCATAATTTTATCATTCTTTATGGCAGAGTAATATTCCATTGTATATATATACCACAGTTTCTTTATCCACTCATCAATTGAAGGACATCTAGGTTGGTTCCACAATCTGGCTATTGTGAATTGAGCAGCTATGAACATTGATGTGGCTGTATCTCTGTAGTATGCTGATTTTAAGTCCTTTGGATATAGACCAAGGAGTGGGATAGCTGGGTCAAATGGTGGTTCCATTCCAAGTTTTCTAAGGAATCTCCACACTGCTTTCCAGAGTGGCTGCACTAATTTGCAGCCCCACCAGCAATGTATGAGTGTACCTATCTCCCCACATCCTCGCCAACACCTGTTCCTTGTATTTTTGATAATCGCCATTCTAATTGGGGTGAGATGGAATCTTAGGGTGGTTTTGATTTGCATTTCTCTTATGACTAGAGATGTTGAACATTTTTCCATATGTTTGTTGATTGCTTGTACATCTTCCTCTGTGAAGTGTCTATTCATTTCCTTAGCCCATTTGTTGACTGGATTACTTGAATTCTTGGAGTAGAGTTTTTTGAGTTCTTTATAGATTCTGGAGATTAGTGCTCTATCTGAAGTATGATTGGCAAAGATATTCTCCCACTCTGTAGGCTCTTTCTTCGCATTGCTGATAGTTTCCTTTGCTGAGAGAAAGCTTTTTAGTTTGAATCTATCCCAGTGGTTGATTCTAGCTTTTATTTCTTGTGCTATGGGAGTCCTGTTAAGGAAGTCTGATCCTAGACCAACAAGGTGAAGATTTGGACCTACTTTTAGTTCTATAATCTGCAGGGTCTCTGGTCTGATTCCGAGGTCCTTAATCCATTTTGAGTTTAGTTTCGTGCATGGTGAGAGATATGGGTTTAGTTTCATTCTGTTGCATATGGATTTCCAATTCTCCCAGCACCATTTGTTGAAGAGGCTATCTTTTCTCCATTGCATATTTTTGGCACCTTTGTCTAGTATGAGAAAATTGTACTTATTTGGATTTGTGTCCGTGTCCTCTATTCTGTACCATTGATCTACCTTTCTATTTTGGTACCAATACCATACCGTTTTTGTTACTATTGCTTTGTAGTACAGTTGAAGATCTGGTATTGCAATACCCCCTGTTACACTCTTCCTGCGAAGGATTGCTTTAGCTATTCTGGGTTTCTTATTCTTCCAGATGAATTTCATGATTGCTTGCTCTATTTCTGTAAGGTACGTCATTGGAATTTTAATTGGAATTGTATTGAATCTGTATAGCACTTTTGGTAGTATGGCCATTTTGACAATATTAATTCGGCCTATCCAAAAACATGGGAGATCTATCCATCTTCTAAGGTTTTCTTTAATATCTTTCTTTAGTGTTCTGTAGTTCTCATTGTAGAGGTCTTTCACCTCTTTTGTGAGATTGATTCCCAAGTATTTTATTTTTTTCAATGCTATTGTGAATGGGGTAGTTTTCCTAACTTCTCTTTCTGAGGATTCATCACTTATGTATAAAACTGCATTGGATTTATGAGCATTGATCTTGTAACCTGCTACTTTACTGAATTCACTTATGAGTTCTAAAAGTTTTCTGGTGGAATTTTCTGGTTCCTCTAAGTATATAATCATATCATCCGCAAATAGGGATAGTTTGAGTTCTTCTTTTCCTATTCGTATTCCTTTAATTTCCTTGGTCTGTCTAATTGCTCTGGCTAGAGTCTCAAGAACGATATTGAATAGGAGTGGTGAAAGAGGGCATCCCTGCCTTGTTCCAGTTTTTAGGGGGAATGCTTTCAGTTTTTCACCATTTAGAATGATATTAGCCATGGGCTTAGCATAGATGGCCTTTACAATGTTAAGGAATGTTCCCACTATCCCTATTTTTTCTAGTGTTTTGAGCATGAAGGGATGCTGTATTTTATCGAATGCTTTTTCTGCATCTATCAAAATAATCATGTGCTTCTTAACTTTAAGTCTGTTGATATGGTGAATTACATTTATTGATTTCCGGATGTTGAACCAACCTTGCATCCCTGGGATAAAACCCACTTGATCGTGATGCACTATCTTTTTAATATATTTTTGTATGTGATTTGCTAAAATTTTATTGAGAATTTTTGCGTCAATATTCATTAATGATATCGGTCTGAAATTTTCTTTCCTTGATTTGTCTCTGTCGGGTTCTGAACTTTTCTTTGTTGGTAGGCTTTTGATGACCTCTTCTACTTCATTACTTGAAATTGTTCTATTTAAATTGTGTATGTCCTCCTCGTTCAATTTAGGCAATTCATATGTCTCTAGAAACCTGTTGATGTCTTCGAAATTTTCTATGTTGTTGGAATATAGATTTTCAAAATAGCTTCTAATTATGTTTTGTATTTCAATCGTGTCTGTTGTGATATTTCCTTGTTCATTCCGAATTTTAGTGATTTGGGTTTTCTCTCGTCTTCTCTTTGTTAGAGTGGCTAAGGGTTTATCAATTTTGTTTATTTTTTCAAAGAACCAACTATTTATTTTGTCAATTTTTTGTATTGATCTTTTGTTTCAATTTCGTTGATTTCAGCTCTGAGTTTAACTATTTCCTGTCTTCTACTACTTTTGGTGTTGGTCTGTTCTTCTTTTTCTAGGGCTTTGAGCTGTAGTGTTAGGTTGTTTATTTGTTGATTTTTACTTCTTTTATTGAATGCGCTCCATGAAATAAATTTTCCTCTAAGTACTGCTTTCATAGTGTCCCAAAGATTTTGATATGATGTTTCTTTGTTCTCATTTACCTCTAAGAATTTTTTAATTTCCTTCCTAATATCTTCTGTTATCCATGCATCATGTAATAGCATATTGTTTAATCTCCAGGTGTTGGAGTAGCTTCTGTTTTTTACTCTTTCATTTATTTCTAATTTCAATCCATTATGATCTGATAGAATACAAGGTAGTGTCTCTATCTTCTTGTATTTGCTTACATTAGCTTTGTGGCATAATATATGGTCTATTTTAGAGAAGGATCCATGTGCTGTTGAGAAGAAAGTGTATTCGCTCTTGGTTGGATGGCATATTCTATAAATGTCCGTTAAGTCTAAATTATTGATTGTGTTATTGAGATCTATGGTTTCTTTGTTCAATTTTTGTTTGGAAGATCTGTCCAGTGGTGAGAGAGGCGTGTTAAAATCACCTAGTATTATTGTGTTATGGTCTATTTGGTTTCTGAAATTGAGAAGGATTTGTTTGACGTACATGGATGAGCCACTGTTTGGGGCATAGATGTTTATGATTGTTATGTCTTGCTGATTTATGGTTCCCTTAAGCAGTATGTAATGTCCTTCTTTATCCCTTCTGACTAGTTTTGACTTGAAGTCCACATTATCTGAAATGAGGATGGATACCCCAGCTTTTTTGCTGAGTCCATGTGCATGGTATGTTTTTCCCCATCCTTTCACCTTTAGTCTATGGGTATCTCTTTCTACGAGGTGAGTCTCTTGCAGGCAACAAATTATTGGATCTTTCTTTTTGATCCAATCTGCCAGTCTATGTTTTTTGATTGATGAGTTCAGGCCATTAATATTCAGGGTTATTATTGAGATATGATTAGTATTCCCGGTCATTTGGTTCATTTTATTTATTTATTTATTTATTTTGACACGACTTGGTTCTTCCTTTATTTGACAGTTCCTTTAGGATAGTTCCTCCCATTGCTTATTTGTTTCTTTGTTTTTCATCTCTTCCTCATGGAATATTTTGTTGAGAATGTTCTGTAATGCTGGCTTTCTTTTTGTAAATTCTTTTAGCTTTTGTTTATCATGGAAGGATTTTATTTCCTCATCAAAATGAAGGTAAGTTTTGCTGGGTATAAAATTCTTGGTTGGCATCCATTTTCTTTCAGGGTTTGAAAAATGTTGTTCCAGGCCCTTCTAGCTTTTAGGGTCTGGATTGAAAAATCTGCTGATATCCGTATTGGTTTCCCCCTGAATGTAATTTGATTCCTCTCTCTTGCGGCCTTTAAAATTCTGTCTTTATTTTGTATGTTAGGTATTTTCATTATAATGTGCCTTGGTGTGGGTCTGTTGTAATTTTGTGTATTTGGAGTCCTATAAGCCTCTTGTACTTGATCTTCTCTTTCATTCTTCAGATTTGGGAAATTTTCTGATAGTATTTCATTGAATAGATTGTTCATTCCTTTGGTCTGTTTCTCTAAGCCTTCCTCAATCCCAATAATTCTTAAATTTGGCCTTTTCATGATATCCCATAGTTCTTGGAGATTCTGTTCATGATTTCTTACCATCTTCTCTGTTTGTTCAACTTTGTTTTCAAGGTTAAATATTTTATCTTCAATGTCTGATGTTCTGTCTTCCAGGTGTTCTATCCTATTGGTTATGCTTTCTATGGAGTTCTTAATTTGGTTTATTGTTTCCTTCATTTCAAGGATTTCTGTTTGGTTTTTTTTCAATATCTTTAACTCTTTATTGAAATGATCTTTTGCTTCCTGTATTTGCTCTTTTAACTGTCGATTGGTGCAATCATTCAGTGCCTGCATTTGCTCTTGCATCTCGTCATTTGCTTCCCTGATCATTTTAATTATGTACATTCTGAACTCCCTTTCTGTCATTTCTTCTGCCATGCTGTCGTTGAGTTTCATTGATGTAACATCTAGATTTGTTTGCAGCATTTTCTTTCCTTGTTTTCTCATATTGTTCAGGTATCAGTTGACCGCTGTGATATTGCAGATTTCCTCTATTGTCTTATAATATCCCTGAAGATTTCTAGTATATCCCCTCTTAGCCTTCAGTAGCCTGAAGTCATGGAGGAAGTTGATAATGCGGTGCTCCACAAGGGAGCTGACTCCCTAGGGGTGGTGGCCTTCCAGTGGGGTATATTCCCTGCTAGTGGGCAGAGGTACCTTCACTTGCTGATGAATGGTCCTCCAAAGGGGAAGTAGGATGTGGGCTGATGCAAGGCCAGTTTGGGCCTGTGTCTCTGATTTTACAGTCCTTTTGGGAGAACCTCACCCGACAGGGAGGACTCACCCGGTGGGGAGGTCTCGCTGGTCGATTTCCTTCCCAGAGGTTCTGTTCAATTCACAACTACCGCCTGGGCTGGGCAGCCTTCTTCTGCAATGTTCCCAGGGACCCGGACCTACCTCCTGGGCCTGGAAGCCTAGCCCTTCGCAGACGAATCTCCTTAGGCTGCCTCTCCTCAGAGAAGCTGCCTGCAGTCCTGGAGCCTTCGCTCCGCCCCTCAATTTGTCTGTGGGGCTCTTCCACCAAGAAGCCGCCTAGGCCCTGGGACCCTGCTCTGCACTTTTCGCCTGGCTATGCGGCCCCTCCTCTGAGCAGCCACCTGGAGCCCCTTACGATCGCTCCGAGTCCCAGTGACTCGCCACACGCCTTTTCCTCCGGCAGTCACCTGGTGTTCCGTGCGGTCGCTCTAAGTCCAAGTGACCCACCACGCACCTCCTTCTCCACCAGGAAGTCACCCAGAGATCTGGTGCATTCGTCACGAGTCCCAGGAACTCACTGTGCACCTTCTCGTCCCGACTGCCACCTGTAGCCCTGGTGCAGTCACTTCGAGCCCAAGCACCCCGCCGCTCCTCCTCCTTCTCCAGACAACCCCCCTGTGTTCAGGAGCGGATGCTCTGGGACCAAACCACTCACCACACTGCTCCACCGGATAGCCGCCCAGAGCCCTGGCGCAGCTGCTCCAAGTCCAAGCGATGTGCTGAGCCCGTATTTCTCCTTCTCCTCTGGGCAGCCCCCTGTGTTCAGGGGTGGTCGCTTTCAGTCCAAACAGCTCACCGCGCACCCTCTCCTTTGGGCAGCCTCCCAGAGCCCGGGTGGGTTGCGCTGAGTCCAAGCACTGTGGTGGGCAGCCACCTCTCCAATGCTCCCAGTTGTCCGCGTTTACTGCTCCAGCGGGGGGAGGGGCGTCTCGCCGGCAGCTCTACTTCACAAAGTTCCCTGCTTTCGGGACTACCGCCCCGTCCGGGACGCCTCCCCAATGGGAGACACTCACCCGGCTGCTTTGAGTTGGTCCCAAGTCTCTCTATATCTCCTCTTCTTGAGACCTGAGTCCTGGAGCAACACGAAACGCAGCCACCCTCTAGTCCGCCATCTTGAATCCCCCTAGATTTTTTTTCTTATTTCTGGTTTTAAGGAAAAATGTCTCACTTAAAAATTATTTATTTTAAATTGGTAGATAAGATTGTGTATGTATGGTATACAAGATGATGTTTTGAAGTATGTATACAATGCAGAATGACTAAATCCAGCTAATGAACATATATATTAGCTCACATAATTAACATATTTTTGGGGGTGGTGGGGAAAACAATTTACATTCACTCAGCATTTTTCCAAGAATACAACACATTGTTAACTATAGTCATGACGTTTTCAGGTTTTTGACAGAAAAATATATTTCAATTTTGGAGAAAGAGAAACTACATCTTTGACTTAAATCTCTACTGTGGCAAACAGTACACTCAACTTTTATGATATTCTGGGCCAATTTTGGTAATTTATATTTTTTTCTATAAAATCATCTCTGCTACATGTTGAACTTGAAAAAAATATATCTGCATGGCCTCTCAATCTTACAAAGATATCTAAATGCTTTCATCTTTAAGTTGACTTTGTAAAATTTGGAACGATTTTCATTTGCAGTGCACTCGAGTGTTCAGAGTATACTCTTTAGCCTGAGGCACCTGATACTATGTTTGGAAAAATAACAACAGATGCCATAATCTTACATTTTGATGATGAATTTTATATTTTACTTTTCAAAAAAGTATTGTTCATTGCTATAGATATAATTAACATAATGCTAGATAAATAAATGGCAAGTAGATTACTATCGACTGCCATGGAGACATACACATTTCTAATTATTTTAAAGTATTAAAACAATTATGAATTATCCACTTCAGCAATACAAAAAAAATCCTCTTTCAATTCATAGTTCCATCAGGGTAATGAATGTTAGTTTCTTAGCAAATGTCCATTTTCTTCCTCTTCCTGAGAAAGAAGTTATGTAATTTTTTTCAAAGTCATGGACTTATTGTTAGAGCACATATCCAAACTCAAGTGCACCTGGTTTTAGAGTCATACTTCTGTCCTCCTTTATACACTTCATAAAGTTATAATTCATATGCATGTGGGCTCAAGGAAATTTCTAGAGCAGAGATTTTTATGTGATTTGAGACCAAGGTATGAATCAAACTGGTCAGGTAGTCAAAATGGGAAGGTTAAAATGGGTAAGAGAAACAACATGCTTATGGGAATCAAAGTGTACAATGTGCTCAGGAGCTGCAAACAGTTGAATGCAAGTAAAGCTCAGTTCTAGATTTTTCTCAAGTCATTTGATTCAAATCTATATTCCTACAATCAGGCAATCCTAGAATCATGAGTTATCTAGTCAAATTCCAAAGAGGCAACATACTACAAGGTTTGAGAACCTCAGAGGATAGATTCTGGCCCAAACACCTGGGATTGAATCAGGTTACGATCTGTACTCCACCAGTCTCTTGCTTTTTGTCTCTGGGGAAATTACTTAATTCCACCCAAGTCTCACCTCTTTAAATGCCAAATTAGGCATCTTATCATCTGCTTTATAGGTTTATGTTAAGTCCACAGGTATATAAAATTCTAAAATGGTAGCTAACATGTAATTATTGACAATATCATATTCTTTCTGCTATTATTTTTGACACTTGAGTCAAATCAAAGAAAAACTATAGACTAGTTCCAATGTCTTCATTCTCCTTTGACTTGCCCCAGGCAGTGCTTGTTCTATAGTTGGCCCAAGAGACGATCCTTACCTGTTCCATATTTCACTTTACTGCATTGCATAGATCTATTATGTTGATGCAACCACTTTCCATATGTGGGCATTTATTGTGTTACCAATTTTTTAAATTATAAAAATGCTTCACAGAATAGGCCTTGTGGACATGCATCCCCAGATTGTTAGAATTGTACCAGCAGAAAAATATTACAGAAATGAAATTGTTAGGTCAAAATGTAAATGAATATATGGTTTTGTGAGAGATTGCCAAATTCATCTTCATAAGAATTGTGACAGTTTGCATTTCCACCAGCATGTTGTTCAGAAAAGAGCTGGGAAATAGCATCTCCATACAAATTTATTTGATTTTCTTTATGAATACAGTTGAACCTCTTTTTTTTTTTTTTCATGTATTTAAGTGCTGTGATGGTTAGTTTATGTGTTAATTTGAAAGAGCTAAGGGATGCCCAGATAGCTGGTAAAATATACTTTCTAGTTGTGTCTGTGAAGCTGTTTCTGGAAAATATTAGCATTTGAATCAGCACAATGAGTAAAAAAGATCCATCTTTACTAATGTGGGTGAGCATCACACAATGCAGTGAGGGCTGAACAGAATAAAAGGGTGGAGAAAAGTGAATCCATTTTTCCTTCTTGTGATGGAAGGACCACCTTCTCCTGCCCTTGGACTACAGAGCTCTTACTTAGATCCCTGGCCTTGAAACTCTGGGATGTACATTAGCAGCCCCTGATTCTCAGGCTTTTTGCCCTGGACTTAAAATTACGTCATTGATTGTTCAGTTCAGTTTTCAAACTTAGACTGAATTCTGCCATCATCATCTTTTCTAGTTCTCCAGCTTACAGAAGTCATTTTATGAAACTATTTATGTGAACCAATTCCCATCTGACATCTCCTTTCATATCTCTCTCTCTCTCTCTTTCTCTCTCTCTCTTCCATTGGTTGTGTTTCTCAGATGAACCCTAGTCCCTAATATTAAAATCATTTTATATATTTTAAAAGGAATATTTTATCAATTGTTTTGCTATGATGTTGGGCTTTCCCTGAATTTTAAATAGTTCTTCATTAGGGATATTTAAACTTCTTCTGATACATAGGATGCAAGTATTTTCTCTTAGGTTAGCATTTGTCTTTTGATACTACAGTATATATTATATTGCATACAAGTACCTATATACACACATGTATATATTGTGTATATTTTTTCCATGAAAAAGGTTTTTTTACATATGTATTTTTACATAGTTAACTTGTATCAGTACCCCTATCATTGACTGCATTTGGATTCGAGTAATTTACAATTTTTCCTACAGTCAGGTTATAGACAAATTCACTTATTTCTTTTGTGTGTGTGTGTGTGTGTGTGTGTACATGTGCACACATATGTTTTATTCTATTGGATATGGATTAACATAGGGAAAATTAACAGCTTTATGATGTCAACTCATCTAATGTACCTTTCCTTGTGTGTGTGTATATGTGTGTGCATACATGGTTCTAATTTTAAAGTATGAGTCCAGTTTCATCTTTTGTCTAAATACCTAACTAGATGCCTCAACACTCCCTTTAAAAAGGTTTATCTTCATCCAGGGATTTGAAATGTTATCTTTATCATTACTAAATTCTCAAAGGCATTTGGATGCATTTCTAGACTTTCTACTCTATAATGCTAGTCTGAAATGTCTGTAATGTCTACTCAAGCACATATACCACAATATTTTAAGAATAAAGGCTTTATTCTGTTTATACTAGTATTGTTATAGAGACCCTCATAACTTGGCTGTTGTTCTATGCTATTTTTCCATACCTTATGTCTAATTGTTTACCCCACAATTGTGACATTTCTTGTTGACAGTGTGTTAGAGTTATGAATTAACATGAGAGAACTAACTTCTTTAGGATGTTAAGTCAGTCACCCAGCGAAAGAAATGTCTTCTACTTGTTCATATTTTTGGAATTATTTTTATCACATTGGTTTGCTTTTATTTTATGAAATCTATTTCTATTTTTTTAAAAATTTGTTTGTTATTGAGAATAGGAATTTCTTGGGCTGGGGAGATAGCTCAGTTGGTAGAGTGCTTGCCTCGCAAGCACAAGGCCCTGGGTTCAATCCCCATCACCGTGAAAAAAAAAAAAAAAGAACAGAAAATATAAAATAATTGAGAATAGGAATTTCTTTTTCATTTTTCTCCTCTAAATAGTTTTACTTTTGTGTATATAAACTATTGACTGATATCCTCCAAACTTAAAGGATTGTTTTTATTGTTGGAATTAATTTTTGTCTTCGATTCTCTGGAATTTCCAGGTATATTACCATGATAACTTCTTTATATATGTATATATTTTTTAAAATTTATTCAACCTGCATTCATTGTCATTAGTACTCATAGTCTCTTTTTTATAAAATATAGTTTTTAGTTGTAGATGGACACAATACATCTTAGTTATTTTTATGTGGTGCTGAGGATGGAACCCTGTGCCTCACATGCTAGGCAAGCTCTCTACCACTAAGCCACAAACCCAGCCCTTATAGTCTCTTCTTTTTTAAAATTTTTAAATTTTGATTCATTGTATACAAATAGGGTACACCTATTGTTTCTCTGGTTATACACAAAGTAGAGTCACAGCATTTGTGTAATCAGACATGTACATAGGGTGATAACTTCTTTTTAAATTATTTTTTCTTTTTCTTTTTTGTCAAATTGTATTGATTACTACCTCTGGCACAATATGATCCATCACAGAAGGTAGTGGACCACTTGCCTTTGTTCCACCAGATGTGCCTTTTGTGATTCTTTATTAAGAAAGAAATTGATGCCCTGTGGCTCGGGAGGCTGAGGCAGGAGGATCTTGAGTTCAAAGCCAGCCTCAGCAAAAGCAAGGTGCTAAGCAACTAAGTGAGACCCTGTCCCTAAATAACAAACAAAATAGGGCTGGGGATGTGGCTCAGTAGTCTAGTGTACCTGAGTTCAATTCCCAGTACCCACCCCCCTCTCCCGAAAAAGAAAGAAGCTGATGAATCTGAAATAATTTTCCTATGTACAAATATGAATACACCATAATGAATCCCACCATTGTGTACATCCACAAGAATGGGGTCCTAATCAGTATAAGATATATTCCATGCTTATATAATTATATCAAAATAAATTCTACTGTCATATATAACTAAAAAGAACCAATAAAAAGAAGCTTCATTTAGAAGGAAGGTATATATATTTTATCATTTTCTTGGATTATAACATTAAATATTAGGTCTGTTTCATTGCTTTGTTTTCCTTTGGAGGGACTCCAAGAAGTTCCTCCAAAGGAAAGATGCATGTTCTTGATCTTCCATTTCAACTACTTCCTCTTTGATTCTTTTCATTTTATTTCATTTTCATTTCTTTGGTCATTTTCCTGCCTTTGTTTAAAATGTCTTGATAATTTTATATTTAAATCTATGTTCCCTTGGAAAATTACTATTCAATCTTTCTTTTTTATTTCATTTAATTTCCTGAGTTCAACCAATTCAACTGATTGATTCAATTAATTAAATTCTTTTCTTTGGTTAACCTGATTGTTAATGTTTTATTGTCCATTTTTGCACCTGATTAAGGAGTTATGGGCATATTTTTAAATATATCCAAATACTGTTTTTTTAAAAAAAATATTTAATTCAAAATTAATTGGAATTACAGTATTTTCTTTTTGTATCTTTGTTTTGGGAAGGAAGGAAGGAAGGAAGGAATTTGTAAGCTGAATTTTTTTTTTTAAAGCAGTGACTTTGTACAGGTGGAAATCATATTTGTCTTTTTATTTTGTGGCTGGGGTTAGGAATTTGTGATAGTTTACAATATTCCTAGTTTAAGAGCACCCTCTTCTGTCATTGTAGCAAAGTGGAATTTCTTTAATTTTTACTTTTTTGGAGTAGTTTCTCTAAAATATAAGGAACAGATTGTATACTTAATATATTTCTTGCTGCATACACAGAAATTGCCAAATAGTTCGTTTGTGATTGCTAGTTTTTGGTTTATAGTAAAGTCATTAACTCCGATCTCAATACATTTAAGATCAAATTTTAAAGTACTGATGCTTTTCCTTGAAATTTCAGGACTTCCACTTGCATTCATTCATTTATTCATTCATTCAATCTTCAGTCAACACATTATCCAAAGAGCTTTTGCAATATCATGTATTTATTACATACTGGTAATAAAAGGCTATTGCAAACATAACCCTTCTTTTCTGAGAAAAAGAGTGATATACTCTCACATATTGCCAGGTTTTAAAGGCAAAATATGAGGAATTATCATTTCTATTACCGTTTAAATTCCAAGTTAAAGTGCCTTCACTATGAGAATTTTCTAGGAATGCAATTTTAAGATCTCAAAAAGTAACTTTTCCTTTTATCATTTCATTGTGGATTTCTTGTTTTATTAGGACAAATACACATTTTCTGAGCAAACACTTCTAGAATTTTATTAAGGGTTCATTTTGCATCAAGTATCTGATGACATTGTCAATGTAATTCCTGAATATAAGAATTACATGTGTTCTTTACAGTCATAAAGTAATAGGAGGTAAAAATGTGAATGCATGTGTGTATACACATAAAATTTTGTTTTTGTTTTGAGTGTATTTTTAAATTGATTATGGCTTAGAATATTTAGGAATAATTTTTGCCTTCAATTTGTTTTACTATGTTGTTTGAAACATAAACATTTTGCCTGTTGAAATATTTTAGAGTGTTTAATTCCACATTATATCTCCTTCAAATGTGTTTATATTATATCTGTTTCGATATTTGTAATGTCACTACTATTTATTTTCATTTCCATTTAACAAATTAATTTGTTCTCATTTTTTGATTTATTTGTTCTTCATCTAGGTCTATTTCTTGTTTAAAATTAAGTATACAGAATTAAAGTTTTGTATGACTATATATATTTACATACCTATATATCCCAATTAAACAGTCTGTTTTGATTGACTATCATTTTTACAGTTATTCTGATTGCTGATATATATGAATATACTATTTCTACTTATTTTTGACAAGTACTTTTATTTGACATACCTTCCTATTTCTCTCTTTTGCCCTTGCAGACTTAGAGTTGTTTATTTTGTAATTCTTTCCTCCTCTCTATATTAATTTGGAATTCATAATATATGCTTTAGTCTATTATTCTAACAGATATATTGATACATAAAAATAATATAAGAATCTAGCTTCCTTAGGTAAGGAACATTTTCCTTTATCCACTCATTGTTTGCATCCTTAGCCTTCAAATATGTCCACCCATTGATGCTTCTTAAGTAATGGAAAGCCATTGCTTACCAAGTGGTCTCTACTCTCACGAATAACTAATTATAACCCCCCTGTAAACCAGTTGTTCTATAAAACTCCTCTGCTTTGGGATCTGACAGGTACCATCTGGAGGTCCTTTCTCAAGGGAAAATCCAAAGGCCTTAGTGATAGGACCATTATGGAACCGGGAAATGCCTACATTCCTGAATGGCCCGGATGAGAAACAGGCTTTGGTCTTCTCTTCTTGTTTCTTTGGCTACCCCCAAGTGACAAGGATAATGAAGTTTCACTCTTGGGTATGAGACAGTAAGGCTTGAAATAAACCCACAACATTTCCAGGGTAACCCTATAGTTACTCTAAAACAGAGTATTCTAAAGCTGAGTTTTAATTTAACCTTCAATTCAAAAAGAAAACCTGTATATAGTAATGAACTGGACACTAACTTTAAGTAGAAATTAATTTGATGCTAACTATAATTGGAAATAGTTTATGTTGTTATTTGGTATTTTACTAACATGTTTAAAGTAAGGAATTGGGCAAGGATAAATGAAAGGATAGGTATTGGGACAGTATTTGTAAAACCAAGTAATTAAGAATTGAGTGTTCATTAATAGGACATTAATGAGGTTAGTTCAATTATGATATATTCATACATTGAATATTATATGCTACATAGCATAAAAAAGTGACATAATAATATTGATGCCTAGCATTCCTACACTATCTTTTGTGTGTCAGGCACTGTTTAGAGTGTTTTACATAACACCCTTACAACCATCTTATGAAGTTGGTACTATTCTCTTTTTCATTTTACTGAAAAAGAATTTAAGACACAGGAGAGTTAAGGAAGTTACTACTATAGAGCCAGTAAGGGGTGGCCCTGGGTTCAATGTACTGACACAGAAGACTAGGCATGGTATTTCATGAGAGAAAATAAAATCAAGGTGCAATGCAATATGTAAGGTATAATTCACATTGCTGTAAAACACACGAACTTTTGTGTGTGCATATGCTTGTAAAGGGAAAAAGACCATATCCAAGTGGATATAAACCATACTACCAAGGAGGGCTTGGGTGAATGTTCTACTTTTTGCCTTATAGACTACCTTTGACTTTTACAAAATGTGTTACAATACACATACATAACTTTGTACTGCACAATTTTAAAGAAGTACAGTACAAATGAAGATACTATGGAAAGTTTCAAAAGTAATGTTTTCATACCCACATATGAAATATATGCACCTATTGCAAATAGATAGCACCTATTGCAAGTATTTGTTTATAAAGATGGTCATTGTAGCTATTTTGATTTTTAAAAAGTGTTCTTTGCTTTGAAAAATAATACACTAGAATATTCAATGGACTTCCTGGCGGAGAATTCTTTCCTATAGTTTGCTCCATTGATTTCCTTTCTTGAGTCTCAATCTCCTCTGTCAAATCTTCTCCCCAACCCTAGAGATTTCTCATCTGAGAGAAAACAGTTCTTCCCCATTTGGGTTTCAATTGCCAAAGTTTATTTAAGTCCATAAGGATGCTGCCAAGAATACAAAGCCCTTTGCTTGTTTAGCTGAAACTACTGAAAAATCTGTGTGCTTTCTAGCCTGATAGGGTTAGAGAGGACAAAAATGCAAAACTTCTTACTGTAAAAAGTTGACATTGAGTGCCATTTTCCACTTAGATGACACTCAGTAAACATCATGACGTCATTCTCAATATCTCTCAGGAGATCACAGCAACTAATATTATGCATCCTATTCTATCAAGTAATAGCTTAGGATGAATTGACTTTCACTGAAACTCATATGGGAAAATTTATATAATTTTTTTGAGATATGAAATCAAATATACAATGAATTTGGGAGACAAAAGACTTCAAGAAACTCATTAGTAACTCAATTTCAATAATGTTAGAGCAGGGTCTAAATATATCTTATGATAAAATTGCTCGTGTTTTAATTGGCAGAGGTACTTATATTTTTAGGAATAAACTACTTTCCCTAAACTGTAAGGATTGACTCAGAAGGATGTAAGTGTTAAAATAGGTATTAATCATTGCTTTTGGATATCTATGTGTGTTCTGATCTGATTTGAATATCAGCCTTCAATCAGTTTTCTAATAAGAAAAGTAATATATCCATTGGCCTGCTAGATTGAAGAGTCATAAACGCAACATAATGGAATATGCATCATTTCCTTTGGAGTCTGAAACACTTTTGCGCAACTCCCTACAGGGTGATAGAAAAAAAAAAATCAAGCAATTCTGGATATGCAATATAAGTAATTCCCCAAAGAAATCACAAAGCCTGTTTTTGTTTATTCTTGCTTTGAGTATGCAAATGTATTCTTTATCTGTACCTTAAGTTTACTCATAAGCATCCTTTACATAAACCAGAAAAGGGTCTTATTATTTATTTTATCCTTTGTTGTTAGAGAAAAATGGAATTTAAAATAAACAGTGAGGAAGGAGATACAAACCTAAGTTCATCTGCAAAAGGAGGATATCCATATCAGAGAAAAATCTTTTAAAAACCTGATATAAACATTCAAAATGAGGAATAATGAATATTATTAAAATGCTATTTCACATAATGGAAAATGATGAAAAGTATGCAAATCACATGAAATCATTGGTATTTTTGAAATACACTCCAATCTTTTTATTTTGTGCAAATAGATAAATACAGATAGCATCACTATTTTTACCTTAATAACCTTATAAATAACCATAAATTGATTAAAGTTTTATTATGTCATCCTTAAATAAGTAAGCCAGCTGCCATAAATGTTTTAAAAAAAATGTTCCTTACCGACACACAGGACCACTTTTCTCCACCACACAAATCCCACCATTTTTGCAATAATTTAATGGACATTCTAAAACAAAATATCAAAAAAGAATATGGTTAATTATAAATATTATTAGGAAGTAATGTATATAATGGTTAGATATTGGATTAAACCTGATCTCTGAGAGTAAATGGCTTCCAACTAGGTAATAATAAAAGAATTCTAGGCTAATTTCCTAACCCCTAACATTTCATCGGGAGTTCTTTCCATCCTGGGTGAGTTCATGCCCTCCATGTGCCTGAGTGAGATGACTTTCTGTACCTTCTTCTCAACTGGATTAGGTACAACCTACCTATTTAGAATATGCCTTCACGACTTATTTGTGATTATACTGAAATTTTTTGTTTATTATAACATTTCCTTCATTCCACACAATAGTCACCACATCATGGTTGATTAATACTTATCACGGGAAGCCTTGTCTTTTTGGTAAAATAAATGACTCATGCGCATGCATATATCCTACCTCTTCATGCATGCAGATGGCATAGCTCAAGCTAATCCCTCTGGCCCAATGCCCTGTTTCATTGCTTGCATGAAACATCCTTAGTTCTTGTTTAGCAAGAGCATTTATTTTCAAAAGTGGATTTCTAATGGGTCAAAAAGAAGCTAAGTATTTTCACATTGCTTCTACTGTGGACATAGTTAGCACTTTCAGCTCCTCATACTGCACTCATTTACACTGCCTCCTTGTATTCTCACTACACAATCCTGATCCACTAAGAACTGCCAATTTTTCTGTTCTCTTAAATCCTGACTTGAAATTCCTGGCCTTTTTTTTTTTTTTTTTTATCACCTCTTTTTCTTGCAGGATATCAGTCTTTCCTTGCTGGGTTATTTTAACTTCAATACTTGGGTGAAAACCTCCACTGTCTTTAATTTTTAATACAACAAAATATTCTGAGTACTTCTTGAATGTCTGGCACTGAACTGGACACCAGAAATGTAATGATTAATAATACTGGCAGCTTAAAATGGTTGCTAGTGTGGCAGACACTGGAGTTGACTGCCTGAGTTGGAATCTTAGCTCAACTTAATAGTTGTCTAATGCTGGGGAAGGCAGTTAATCTCTCTGTGTTTCAGGTTTATCTCTATAAAACAGAATTAAAAATAGTTCCTATGCATAAGGTTGTTGAAACTCTTAGAAGAATGCATAACTCATAGTGTATATTTAATAAATATAAATATACAGTCATGGTTTCTATTGTCATTGACATTCCAGCCTCACAGAGAATGCAAAAAAGAAAGTAAGAAGGGATTAAAATATGGTATGAAAAGTAATCTGGTGGGATAGATTTATCAAAGGTGGTAGAGGCCCCCAGGAGAATACCTCAGTTAAATCTGGGGAGTAAGGAAAGCTTTCTGAGGAGAATTAGTAGTATTTATTTAGGTGGTTGTATGTTTGTGTGTATGTGTGCTTAAAGACCTGGATACGTATAAGGTATTGGAGGAACTGGAGGAAGTCCAGTCCGGTTGGATTGTTGATAATATGAAGAAGCCATGAAAGAAGGTTAGAGATGCACAAGTTCAGAGTACATAGCCTCTAGTGAGGCTAGGATTTTAAGAAGAGGAGTGTCAGGTTTCATGCTTTAGAAAGAGAATTCTGGCTAGAGTGTGCTCAGTTAACAGAAGGGTCAAGATTGAAACTTAAGAGCTCTTTTGAGTCTAATAACAATCTAGGAAGAAATTATGGTTGCTTAATTGAACTGAGTAGGTTGGGGTGGAGGATGAGAGCTGTAGGAATTAAAGAAGTATTTAAATGGTGGCAATGTAACATCTTGATGATTATTTGGAAGAATCAAAGATGGTGTTCAAATTTTTGGTTGGACCACTGACAAGTGATATTTAAATTTACTGAGTAATTTATGGGGAAGGAAGATTTTAAAGGGAAAGTTGATGCTAGGTTTAAATGCCCAAGGGACTTCCAAGTGGAAATGTTTCAGGGCTATTGGAATCTGCAGATGTGACCCCAGATGAAATTCAGGTTAGAGACATAAACCAGAAGATTCTCTTCAAATGCCTCCTTTTGATATCATTCCTTTCTAGACTTGCTCCTCAAATCATTTTGAGATCACTGTTTAGAGTACCAGGGAGTCACACAGACATTGTCTCTATGGGAGTAGACCAACCTTAGTAGAGGGAGAGAAACCCATTTACTTGGGCAGAGAAAAGATACTTATCATAAAGAATAGTAAAAAAAAAAAAAAAAAAAAAAAAAAAAGAGCAAAGAAAAGAGATAGAGATTCCATTCAGGTAACATTCACTGAGGTAAATATTGGAGGAAAAGGTGTCCTCAGAGAGTAGATTTTCCAGCCAATCATTCAGCACATGGAAAGACAAGGCAGAGGCATTAGGAAAGAAGAAGTCAGGGAGAGAGGGAAGTTGTAGTTTGAGGTCAAAATTGAAATATGTCACGTCTAGTATGATTTTTGTTTCAAAAACTTTCAGCAATTTGCTTTCCCAGGAGCATATTTTCCATCTTGGCCTTTTTCAAACTTCTTTATTTAACTAACTAATCAGAGGAGTACAGCGTTGAGAATAAGAGTAAAGGGCAGACCCCTCAGGCATGAGTCATGGAATAGAATAGATAGGAAATTTCCTTCATAAACAAGATATTAGCTGGTTTAACTAAAAAGAGCCCACTAATATGATGGAGCATAAGTAGCCTTAAATCTTGTTGGATAAACATTTATGGTTTTATGGTTATTTTTCTTAAGTATAATTTTAGTCTTCCTCAAGTAATGATTTTGTTCTATGAAAAAGAAACAAAAACAAAAAACCAGCCAAGTGTCTGATAGTGCAAAACATCAGAATACATGAAGCACAGTACTGGTGCACATTTTCTTCCAGAGCCATTAATTTTTACTTTGATTAGAGAGGGTAAAACATAGGCTAGCTTTATATCAGAGTGAATATTTGGGAATCTAAATGCATTTTCTTGTACTGTACATTAGAGCACCAGATAAAGAACACAAATGTTGAACGGAACAAGGAGGTCAGCCTGGTGTTTTGGAGGGCAGAAGATCTGCAGATTGTGTCTGGAAGAAGTTTTATGTTTCTGTTTTATATTCAGGTTCTTTATCCATAATATGGAGAGATGCTGTAAAGGCATTTTTGTCTTTGATTTTCTCAAAACAATTTCCAGTATTGAGGATGGGGAAGGGGATGGATATGACTACTTAGTAATAAAGAGGCTCAGTTTTTCTTGTATATAATAAGTAGGGATCCATGGGGGTAGCATTAGAATTAGCACAGGTCATGGCTTCTTTTGCTACAGTAATGTCTTACTGGCTTGTTCCCTGTTGAGTTCGTTTTTTATGATCATGTGTCTGAAAGCCAAGACAACTTGCACTGATTACACAGAAACCTTCTGAGCAGAATTCACATTCAGTACCATTCTGGACAACTTATCACTTTGGACAAGCAGGAACACACATATTAAAAGCAAATGTAACTGCTAAGCTTAAATATGCAACCGGGCACCTATTTTATTTTCCCTTACTGCATACAGAGACTTGGAATGTGTCAGTGTTACATGGAAGTTTTGGGGAAGATGCAGAATCACATGAGCCCCCATTTTCTCTCTGAGAGCTAGCTCAAGCATTTATGAGTTGTGTGACTTTGGGACTTTAAGTCCCACATTCCTCATGTATAAATTCAGCCTTATGTTACTTCTTTATAGGACTTCTGGGAAGATGGAATTAAATTTACTAAATTTATTTGTGACATTTCTATATTAGTAGATTGTATGTACAACGTGTTAAATAATTGTTCTCATTCATCTATGTTGGTTGGAGTGGATCTCTCAACTACCTGGGTAAGCTGATTTCATGACCATCTCTGACCTCCATCCTCTCTTCCTCTTCTTCCTCTCTCCCCTCTAGCATTATCTTGCTCATTTACTGATGGCTTTCCATGTGTCAGGACTCTCCAAAGAGTTTTATTGTATTCTCTCACTTGAGCCTCGTAACATTATGTGGCACATACAATAACCATCTTCATTTTACAGAGGAGGAAGCTGAGACTTCAAGTCATTAACATAACTTAAGAGCAAAGAATCATTTAAACTAGAGTTACATCCTGTTAATCTAAAAATGTCAAGTGATATGCTATTCAGTTCAGAATCTCTATAACTGCATTTGATTCTTAATATGATAGGCTCGGGAACCCCTCTGAGTCATGGGGCATCTATTTGCTATCACAGATAAATAGGTACATGCACAATAATCTGCATAAGGTTTGAAGAGATATAGGGATCACTATGTGTCCACCAGAAGAGCTTGTGCAGCAAACCAGCTTCCAAGTGGGTAGGTATTGTTTTCTTCATCTTGAAATCCCAGCACAGAGACTAGAGGAGATATTGCTTAGTCTCAGAAACTTGAAATGACTCCATGGTACTTGCCTGAGACGATTTTGTGTTTTTGTTTGTTTTGTTTTATTTTTAAACCCTTCTGAAACTTTATTAACGCATATCATCATCATCATCATCATCCTCATCAGCATACATTACAACATATATGAAATTATATTTGTAATATTCCAGTCTACGATTCTATATTTTAATGTCTTTTTGTGTGTTTGTGTGAACTGGAGATTGAACTCAGGGGTGCTTTATCACTGAGCTACATCCCAAGCCCTTTTTACTTTATCTTTTTTAAATTTTGAGACAGGGTCTTGCTAAGTTGCTGAGGCTAGCCTCCAAGTTGTAATTCTCCTGCCTCAGCCTCCCATGTTGCTGGGATTATAGATGTGCACTAGTACATCTATCTTTAATGCCTTTTTCTAATTCTCTTTCAAATGCATGATTATCAAAATTAGAGTATCACCTTGGCATCAATTTTATTAAACTCTACCACTGCAAATAACTAACAAAACACTTCCAGTTAAGTTTAGGGAGGCAAAATCTGATCAATAATTTTCTGTTTTATATGCAACTGAAACTTGAAAATAATCTGCCTTTCTAACGTAACTTAGGAAGAGACAGGATTCATTGAAATATACTTAACCTGTCTGAGCTTGATGGTCTTGTTAATGTCTTAAACCCTGAGGTAGGTGAGGCTAGACGTTCGCCATCTGTTATGTTACCGTTATGGGGATTACTAGATGCTGTAGGGATTGGGCTCATAAAACTCCATGAAATGCTGAATTACCTAAAAGGAATGTGATGTTTGGAAAGAAAGAAGAATATGCAACATACACTGACAAAACTTTGGCATGGATGAGTCTTAAAAGCATCTGTAAAAACAGAAGCATGGACTTTATCCTATTTGATTGATAAACCTCAAGACATATAAAATGTAAATAGAGAAAACACAATATACTATACGTAGTTTATTTCTGAAACCCGTGTTTCACTTGTTCTTTATTTTACTCTAACCCAAGAGCTGTGTCAATATGACCTGCAAATGAACTGTAAGTGATTGGTGCTGGACTGAAATAGCAGAGCAACAAAAACACGTCCTCCAGTATTATCTACAGGTTGTCTATCGCTTGGCATGAGTGGCAAGACTTCTGTTTTTCTGACCCTATTTTTAAAGGTAGATTATGTCAAAGCAGACAATAACTCATAGCATGTTTTGACCTGTGCTCAGAAAGGACTATTCCAAAAAAAGAGAACTTACTGTTATGTAAATAATTTGGAGCATCAGATGTCAGTACTGTGTCTTCATACTTTCAAAGAACAAAACTATCTCACTTATAGCTTTTTTACTCTTTAAAGAGAGTAACCAGATTTCCTTTTGGGTCTCTTTATCTGAAGTCTAAGCATTCCTGGTACAGAAATAATGTCAAAGAGCATTGTTTTTGCAAATTATCTTTGCATATTTTATAACACCATATCTGCTCACTTCTTTATTTCCTATCATATTCATAAAATTCAGTGTTGTGTGAGTACTTGCTTATACTTATAAAAAAATAAACCTTTTTGCACTATGATTTGATTATAATATCATGCCTTTGTCATGTATAGTGTTCTCAGCTCTTGAAGGATAAAATATATTCTTACTCGATTTGACAGAAAATATTTTCAATTTATTTAGGAGCTATGATTATTTAAGAACAGCAAAACTATTCACGGTCTTGATGAGCTGGGGTGCAGCTGTTAGAAGAGGTAACCACCAGAGTTCCATGTTCCATTAGAACAGTTCTTAAGATTGAATATATCTTTTATTACTGATTTCTATTATCTTTTAGTTGTGATGGAATTATATTGCCCCTAACTGTTATTTTATGTATCCTCCATGAAACAAAAATTCAATTACTCAGGAGAGATGTTAACAATGGACTATAATAAATTTGATAATTTCAAAGCAGTTTTGATAAAAATATAATCACATATACACTATCAGCTCTTATTCTGTGTAAGTGCTTCAAGGTCAGAAGAAAGAAAAATGAGGGTTAATCTGAAGTATAATAAATTCACTTTAAAATACATAACTTGAACATGTAAATAGGAAGCTCTTATGAAGAAGTAGGGAAAAATACAAGTTCTTAAAATTTAATATTATTATATTATATAGGTTTTTTTTTTTTATTACGGAAACCAAGAAAATTTCATAGATTACTAAATACTAGCATTCTTACATTAAATTTAAACTATAGTCTTTTCTTTATAGACTATTGTGTGAAATAAGCATGAGTCCATTATTTTATGTATTTATGATTTTTAAATCTAGCAATTAATATCAACAATTTTCCTAATCCAAAACAAACCACAGAAATTTCATTATGCAGATAGGGTGGGACACGTCTTTAATCTCAGTGGCTCAGGAGGCTGAGGCAGGAGAATTGCAAGTTTGAGGCTAGCCTTAGCAACTTAGTGAGGCCTAAGCAACTTGGCAAGATACTGTCTCAAATTTTTTTAAAAAAATTAAAAATTAAAAAAGGGCTGGAGATGTGGCTCAGTGGTTAAGCACCCCTGTGCTCAAACCCCAATACCTCCCCCAAAATTCAATTATTCCATGTTTGCTATATTTAGAAGGTCAACTTTTAATATTTTTATACTGTCTGCAGGTTAAGTTACTGGTTAATACTACAAAGAATATTTGAATGTAAATGAAGTACCTGAACAGCTAGACTCGTCAAGTTGGAAATCCATGCAGTCAGCAAAGCCATCACAGCGCTGGTGAACTGGGATACAGCTGTCTGAAGAGGTGCACACCAGCGCTCCATCAGAACAGCTCTTATTGGCTAAAAATAAAGAATAATGACCCTGGTTATAACCATGCCTTTATTTTTTTAAAGCATTTCTCTTAATCAAATAATAAGACAGTTGATGATATTAGTGTTCATTTTTTCTAGACCTATATTTTAGAAAAACAGTTCTTTCTGAGAAAATTTTCATTAAGTTGAAAATATCTGCAAAAATGTTGTCAGTGGAATCATTTCCCAAACCTGTATTTTTCTAGACTGAATTGTACATATCTTCCCCCAATTGATGTTGAATGCAATTTTACTTGGAGATGGGTCCTTTTAGGAGGTAAAGTTAAGTGAAGTCATCAGGGTAAGGGCGTAATCCAATATTACCAATGTCCATACAAGAAGAGCAATACCAGAGACGTGCATGCATAGAAGAAAGGCCATGTGAAGACATGGCAAGAAGGCAGTCATCTACTAGCCAAGGAGAGAGACCAAAGGAGACTTCATACCCTCTAGTGCCTTGATCTGGTCTTCTGGCCTTCAAAATTGTGAGAAAATAAATTTCTGTTATTTAAACCATCCAGTCTGAAGTATTTTGTCATGAAAGCCCAAGCAGAACAATACAAGAACTATGTTGTACTATACATAAAATGTATTAAATGCACTATAAAGTCTTAATTGATTTTAGGAGTCAGCCAGATGCCTCTGTCGAATTTTTTCCCTCTTCTAATGTCTCTAATATTAAGTGCAATTAATCGGACAAAAACTGCAATTTCTTTTAATGTTCAGTTTCCAAATGGGGCCTAAGTTATGGTTAGACACCAGAAATCCAGTAGATCTGAGTGATGACATACAATGAAGTTCAATGCACTCCTATCTTGTGTCTCTACAGCATCGTGATCATGCATCATGGAAGTATAGTGGTACGTCCAGAGATTCTTGCTGGAAATCATAAAGAGTGTGACCTGACTACAAGGGATAAAAATATTAATAGGTTAGAGATGCCATGCTCACAAGACTTTGGTTGTTTTCAGAAGAAAAATATCTTTATTGGTGTCCTTCAGGAGTATTGACAACTGTTCAATGCCAAGCAAGTTCTGCAAAGACTCTACCTCCCTTGGATATAACTCTGCATTAATTTAATTATATCTTCTGTATCCATTGGAAAGCCCAGTTCTTAGTCCTAAAACTGAATTCTCATACACTTGCTTCCTCTTCTCTAGTGTCTTTAGAATTGAAGCTTACTATGAAGCTTTGGTTTAGACCTGTTGAGAGCTGAAAGAACTCCTCATCTCAGACTGCCATCATGTGTGAAGCCTGGTTCGTCTCTGCTGTTTCAGCAGGCCTGAGGAAAGGCCTGATCTATATTTTCTGCTTCTAATCTGAGTCCATGCCAATGTTTATGTTCATCTTCTCTCTGAGACTTTTTATAGGGCAGTCCTATCTAGCATTGCTATATGTCTGGGGCAGGGAACCTATGTCCAACAGTGAACCCACTGCACTATTTTGTCAGAGAGTCTGGATCCTTTTCAAAAGCACTGAATAATAATGATATTGATTTTCACTTCCATTCCAACCCTGCTCTTTTGAGTCTTTGGGTACAGAAGAGATAATGTCAAAGGCAGCATTAGACAGAGAGCTCTCTGGAACATAATTCAGTTCAATAAGAACAGCTCTGACTTAATTAATAGTTTCATACACAATACCTTATTTGAACATTTAGTCCATACCTGCTGCTAAAACTTTAAAAGAGCTTGGTCTGGAAAATTTCTTGCACTAGAATAAAGAAAATTAACAAATCTTTTCAAGGCAAACATAATTTCCATGACCCAGGAATGAATATCCTCATGCATGGGTCTTGTACAGATTTTGTCAACATGTCACTTATTACGTTCTTCAAGTATATTGGGTCAGGAACGATTGTTTATTTGCATGTTTTCACACTATTTAGTTTTAAGAACTGCCCATAAAAATTGATTGTATTGTTAGACATGAAAAATTATGTTTTTAAATATATATATATGTGTATATATATATATATATATATATCCATTGACTGAAAATCCTGGCTATGTAACTTTAAGTGATACTCTTTATTGAACAATTGCTCCTAAGGTGCTAGAATATCAATTCACACCAATAACTATTATTGAGTTTCCACTACATGTAAGAAACTCTGCTTTAGCACTTAGAGTAGAGCATGTAGGAGAGAAATTTTAAAATGAGAGACCAGAATATATGTATGTTTATATATATATTTCTCTATATGTATATACATTTTATATACATATATATATAAAGTAAGATAACAAAATAGTCATGATCAAAGTTTACGATGATAATAAAAGACTGCCATAAGATCAAACTTAATTGGCAAAGCCTTGGTATAGATAAATATTATACAAAGAAGGATTCTTTTAGTTTTGGTAGGTCTATAAAAGATTAAAGTAAGAGTAGAGTCTTGAAACGGTTTAAATTTTAATGTTTTCAGAGAAAGTCATTTAGGAGGATGAGAAGAGAGTCTATAGATGGATAATCAATAAGGTTTGATATAGCAGTTTGCCTTTAGGGAGTTTGAGTCTGAAGGTAGTGTTGATAAACCTATAAAAGAAGGCTAGAACCAGACTGTAGAAATGACTAAGGTCTCAGGAGATGGATTTCTTTAAGGTTTTCGAAAGAGTTAAATCACTTTAAGATATATATTGTCAAAATAAATTACAGTGCAAAACAAGTAAACCAGGAAGAAGAATAATCTTCCAACTCCTACTAGATGCAGAAATTACTTGTAAAAAAATCATATTATTAGAAATGTATCTACATGTATCTATGTATATATATGCATTATTTCTGTGAGTATACATATTTATGATTATGTTTTTTCACTGCAAAGGACTGAAAGATCAGTCGTTAGCATCAACTAACATTTTGAAAGTCGTATACATAGATAGATGATAGATACTATTCATATATCTGTAATGCATATATTTTGAGCCCTTGTATTAGAAATACTAATCTGTTCATATTTCCTCATCCAATTTCCAATTTGATGGGTTCTTAATTTTAAGTTGACTATATAATAAAGAGCTATAACTTGTTAGTGACAAAAACCACATCTGTGACACAAATAGCAATGAAACACATAAAAATAATAAAATAAATGGTCTACATTTATTTACTAAAAGTTTTACTTTTTTATTAGAAAGTTAACAGTTTGGATAGCTAAAAATTACCATTACTTTTAAATTTAAAAACAAAAATATAAGTTTCAGTGGCATTTTAAAAATAACATTAAAGATAATGTATATTCATAAATTTTCTCTTTAGAAGTAGATAGTAAATAAATTGTGAATACAATTAGAATTTATTAGCATCCAGAAAGCAAAGGACATTATATTAAATATAGAAGAATAAAATGGGCTATTTTCTATTTCTTCTCTTTTATTAATACCTATATAATTAAGAAACATTCTAAAATTTATTGCTACATTCTCTTTCAAACATTATGATTTGTTTTTTTATTTCTAAATGGTATTTATTTATTTATTTATGGTTCAGGGGATTGAGGGCTATATTTCCAGCAGATTTCTTTTCTTTTCTTTTTTTCTTTTTTTTTTTTTTTTTTTTTTCTTTGAGACAAGGTCTCACTAAATTGCTGAGGCTGGCCTCAAACTTGTGATCCTCCTGCCTCAACCTCCAGGCTCACTGGGATGACAAGTGTGCACAACTGCATCCAGCCCTTAAATATTATGTTTGAATGTCTACAGAAATTCTTACTCCAATCCATCATAATCTCAGACAGAGGTTGATATTCTGTCTTACCAAAATAGGTAAAGTAATTCAGAACATTTTGTGGCTTTAAGCCATTCTCTTAGATAGTTGATACTTTAAAGTCATTTTAGGAAAAAAATCCATTCTAAATCACCAGATATGACACTAAACGTCACAAGACACAGCTACAGGTTTGATAAGAAAGTGAACAGCCTGCCTCCCTGTTTTTCACCTTCTCATTCATCATTAGGGTCTCCTGAAGCATTCTCTATCTCTTATTCCTGTTCTGGGCAGAGGGAGTCAGAAGCACATGGAGACTTCAACAAGCTTCTTTAATTTCCATCACAAGGTTGTGTCGGCTCAAGGGGTAGCGCAGGCAGCAGATCAACAGAGAGGGAAGAGGAGGTGAAGGTGGCAAAGATTAACTGCTTCCCTTAACCAAATGCCATTCTCTTTCTAAAAAAAATGTAAATGTTAATTGACAGGAAGATACTGGACATATTTATGGGGTGCCATGTGGCACTTCACTAGATGTAGCAAATGTGTCATGATCAAATCAGGAACTGGAATATGTGTTACCTCCAACTTACATCACTTCTCTGTGCTGGAAACATTCAAAATCTTCTCTACCAGCTCTACTGAACCATTTATTCTATTTTTGTCAACCATTGTCATTCTGTTCTGCTATAGAATATTAGAAGTTATTCCTCCTACCCCGGGACCCATTAACCATGCTTTCTCTATCCCTTCCTTCCCCCATTCTCTTACCTAATGGCTCTTTTTGACTCCAGTTTCAGGCAGTTGTTCCATCCTCCCACACCCTTTGGTGTGAAGGCAATTAATGGTCCAGTCCTACTACATCTTGTGACTTGCTGTGCATACTGGTTCACTCATAAACCTTCTTAATATAGTCTAAACTATGCAGTATCAATGGGTCACCTATCTCTTCCCAGGATATTGACTGTTAGAAACACCTGATGAACTCTTGAAATCTTCTTGATGAAGATTGCTATCAGAGTAGTACCAGAAAAAAAGAGTGATCCTACTTCTGTGCTATCCTTCCCTATGATTTAACCATGCTTATTTTTAAATTTTTTTTTGAGAAATAGGATTTTTTAATAAAACTACCACTTCAGTTTAGAAAAATGGGCATGTTTTTAATGGTAGGACAATATGAACTATGAATTAATTTGTGTGATGGGCTGACAGATTTGGTTCCATGAGAATGTTATAGGCCAGACTAATAAGGGAAATGACTAAACAGACTCAATTTTGCTCTGAGACACCATGTTATGTAGGAAATAAACTTCTCCCATGGGAACACCCTACCTCTGTCCCCATCATCAGTTACTTAGTGTGACATGTTTAGCAATACAGAATGACAATTCCTATGTAAAGAAAAATTGCTCTCTTTTGATTCCTATTGCTCCTAAACAATGTACCATGTGAAAGGTGATTGGGTGGATGTTAGTAACCATTCTTTAGTTTGTAAGGGTCATTTGACCCACGTCCCCCTCTGTTGATGACCTCATGATGTTAATTTGTAATTTCAAATCATAGCAACAGACACTTATGATTGATGTGATTTTTGGTATAAAAACCCCTACATCCCTATGGTCGGGACTGTTCTCCCAATAGCCATTTTTTTGGGGCATTGTGTGAGACAGTCAGCCAGCTGGCTTAATAAAGACTCTCAAATTTGGACTTCTCAGTGGTGATCGGTCTGTTCTTAAGTCATGCCCCATAACATGTGGAATGTTGAACAAATCACAAGTTTATCTAAATATTCTGATCACTAGAAAGTTTGGTTGTAAAAGTATAAGGATTTAAAATGTCAGTTGCTATTGATTTTGCTACCAAACCTTGGAAATATCTCAGAATCCTTATTCCAAAAACATATAAACATGTGTGAAGAACTGAAAGCAAATAAACCTATTCTTCTATCCTATGTCCCACTCCAACACCAACTTCTCAAAAGCATTGTCTAACTGATTTTTCTTTTTGTTACTTCCCTTTTGCTCTTCAAAAAGATTAACTTTAGAGATCTGACCTCTTATCCACAGAAAATTCTCTCTCCAAGATTCTCAGGAATCACTGCTTTTCTTAATTTATAAATACTTAGGCCTAATCTTATTTGATCTCTCAGAGACATTCCAACTTACAAATACTCCCTTATGAATATGTTTGATTTAAGATCATTACTTTTTCTGATGCCCTACCTGTACCTATGACAATAAAGGGATTAAAATATGCTATTCTGACACATCGACCATTTAAGTTAAAAACACTTGAAAGGGATCCAAGATGGCAGACTAGAGGGTGACTGCATCTCCCATTGGTCCAGAACTCAGGATTCAAGAAGGGGAGGCATTGAGAGACTCGGACCAACATAGAGCCTCGGGCTGAGTCTCTCCCCCGGGGTGTAGCTCAGCCAGGGTGGCAGGCCTGGACAGGGGCAGCTAGAGACTTCCCCAAGCAGCCTGCTCCCTCTAGCGGCAGGCTCTAACTACAGCCAGGTTCTAGGAGCAGGCCCGCCCAGTGAGAGATTTTCTTCACAGAGCCAACCCCAAGCCTGGGACCCAGCAGTAGGACCTGGCCCGCAGGTGGCTTCTGGGACCAAGACTTTCCCTGAGCAGCCTGGCTCCCTCAGGTGGGGGCAGGACCTGCCTATAGCCAGCTTCTAGGAGCAGGACCTCCCAGTGAGAGGATTTCAATGCAGAACCAGCCCCCAGCCGTGGACCCAGTAGCGGGCTAGGGGCAACTTTCTTCGGAAGCACTGCATTATCAAGTTCCTCCAAGACTTCAAGCTACTGAAGGCTGGGAGGTGATATACTGGAAATCTACAGGGACACTATAAGCCAATAGAGGAAATCTGCAATATCTTAGAGTCCCACTGATATCTGACCAATATGAGAAAATAAGGGAAGAAAATGTCCCAAACAAACCTAGATACTATATCAATAAACCACAATGACAGCACAGCAGAAGAAATGTCAGAAAGGGAGTACAGAATGTACATAATGAAAACAATCAGGGAAGCAAACGAGGAGATGAAAGAGCAAATGCAGGCATTGAAGGAAGAGATGAAAGAGCAAATGAAGGCATTAAATGATCACACCAATCAACAGTTAAAAGAGCAAATACAGGAAGCAAAAGATCATTTCAATAAAGAGTTAGAGATACTGAAAAAAAAAAAAAACAAACAGAAATCCTTGAAATGAGGGAAACAGTAAACCAAGTTTAAAACTCCATGGAAAGCATAACCAATAGGATAGAACACCTGGAAGACAGAACCTAAGACATTGAAGACAAAATATTTAATCTTGAAAAGGAAATTGACCAACAGAGAAGATGGTAAGAAATCATGAACAGAATCTACAAGAATTATGGGATATCATGAAAAGGCCAAACTTAACAATTATTGGGATTGAGAAAGGCACAGAGAAATAAACCAAAGGAATGAACAACCTATTCAATGAAATGATATCAGAAAATTTCCCAAATCTGAAGAATGAAATGGATAACCAGGTACAAGAGGCATATAGGACTCCAAATATACAAAATTAAAACAGACCCACACCAAGGCACATTGTTATGAAAATACCTAACATACAAAATAAAGACAGAATTTTAAAGGCCAGGAGAGAAAAGAATCAAATTAAATTCAGGGGGAAACCAATAAGAATATCAGCAGAGTTTTCAATCCAGACCCTGAAAGCTAGAAGGGCCTGGAACAACATTTACCAAGCCCTGAAAGAAAATGGATGCCAACCAAGAATCTAATACCCAGCAAAACTTACTTTCAGATTTGACAACGAAATAAAATCCTTCCATGATAAACAAAAGTTAAAAGAATTTACAAAAAGAAAGCTGGCATTACAGAGCATTCTCAGCAAAATATTCCATGAGGAAGAGATGAGAAACAACTATGCAAATCAGCAATGGGAGGAACTAGCCTAAAGGAATAGCCAAATAAAGGAGAAACCAAATCATGTCAAAAAACAAAAATAAGTCAAATGACTGGGAATACAAATCATATCACAATAATAACCCTGAATGTTAATGGCCTGAACTCATCAATCAAAAGACATAGACTGGCAGATTGGATTAAGAAAAATCCAACAATATGCTGCCTGCAAGAGACTCATCTCATAGAAAGAGATACCCACAGACTAAAGGTGAAAGGATGGGAAAAAACATACCATGCACACGGACACAGCAAAAAAGCTGGAGTATCCATCCTCATTTCAGATAATGTGGACTTCAAGCCAAAACTAGTCAGAAGGGATAAAGAAGGACATTACATACTGCTTAAGGGAAGCATAAATCAGCAAGACATAACAATCATAAATATCTATGCCCCAAACATTGGCTCATCCATGTACGTCAAACAAATCCTTCTCAATTCCAGAAATCAAATAGACCACAACACAATAATACTAGGCGATTTTAACACACCTCTCTCACAACTGGATAGATCTTCCAAACAAAAATTGAATAAAGAAAACATGGATCTCAATAACTCAATCAACAATTTAGACTTAAGGGACATATATAGAATATACCATCCAATAAAGAACAAATACACTTTCTTCTCAGCAGCACATGGATCCTTCTCTAAAATAGACCATATTTTATGCCACAAAGCTACTGTTAGCAAATACAAGAAGATATTGTATTGTATTCTATCAGATCATAATGGATTGAAATTAGAAATAAATGACAGAATAAAAAACAGAAACTTCTCCAATACCTGGAGATTAAATAATACACTATTATATGATGAATGGATAACAGAAGACATCAGGAGGGAAATAAAAATATTCTTAGAAGTAAACGAGAACAAAGACACATCATATCAAAATCTCTGGTACACTATGAAAGCAGTACTTAGAGGAAGATTTATTTCATGGAGCGCATTCAACAAAATAAGCAAAAATCAACAAATAAACAACTTAACACTACATCTCAAAGCCCTAGAAAAAGAAGAGCAGACCAACACCAAAAGTAGTAGAAGGCAGGAAATAGTTAAAATCAGAGCTAAAATCAACAAAACTGAAACAAAAGAAACGATTGAAAAAATTAACAAACTAAATAGTTGGTTCATTGAAAAAATAAACAAAATTGATAAACCCTTAGCCACACTAACAAAAAGAAAGAGGGAGAAAACTCAAATTACTAAAATTTGGAATGAACAAGGAAATATCACTATAGACATGAGTGAAATACAAAACCTAATTAGAAGCTATTTTGAAAATCTATACTCCAACAAAACAGAAAACCTCAAAGACATCAACAAGTTTCTAGACACATAGGAATTACCTAAACTGAACCAGGAGGACATACAAAACTTAAATAAATCAATTTCAAGCAATGAAATAGAAGAGGTCATCAAAAGCCTACCAACAAAGAAAAGTCTGGGACCAGATGGGTTCTCAGCCAAGTTCTTCAAAACCTTTAAAGAAGAGCTCATTCCAATACTCCTAAAAGTATTCCATGAAATAGAAGAGGAAGGAACCCTCCCAAACTCATTCTATGAAGCCAATATCACCCTGATACCTAAACCAGACAGAGACACATCGGGGAAAGAAAATTTCAGACCAATATCCTTAATGAACATCGACGCAAAAATTGTCAACAAAATTTTAGCAAATCGCATACAAAAATATATTAAAAAGATAGTGCACCACGATCAAGTGCGTTTTATCCTAGGAATGCAAGTTTGGTTCAACATCCGGAAATCAATAAATGTCATTCACCATATCAACAGACTTAAAGTTAAGAAGCACATGATTATTTTGATAGATGCAGAAAAAGCATTCGATAAAATACAGCATCCCTTCATGCTCAAAATACTAGAAAAAATCGGGGTAGTGGGAACATTTCTTAACATTGTAAAGGCCATCTACGCTAAGCCCATGGCCAATATCATTCTAAATGGTGAAAAGCTGAAAGCATTCCCCCTAAAAACTGGAACAAGGCAGGAATGCCCTCTTTCACTACTTCTATTCAACATCATCCTTGAAACTCTAGCCAGAGCCATTAGACAAAACAAAGAAATTAAAAGGATACAAATAGGAAAAGAAGAACTCAAACTACCCCTGTTCACTGATGACATGATTATATATTTAGAGGAACCGGAAAATTCCACCAGAAAACTTTTAGAATTCATAAGTGAATTCAGTAAAGTAGCAGGTTATAAGATCAATGCTCATAAATCCAATGCATTTTTATACATAAGTGATGAATCTTCAGAAAGAGAAGTTAGGAAAATTACCCCATTCACAATAACCTCAAAAAAAATAAAATACTTGGGAATCAATCTCACAAAAGAGGTGAAAGACCTCTACAATGAGAACTACAGAACACTAAAGAAAGAAATTAAAGAAAATCTTAGAAGATGGAAAGATCTCCATTGCTCTTAGACAGGCAGAATTAATATTGTCAAAATGGCCATACTACCAAAAGTCCTATACAGATTCAATGCAATTCCAATTAAAATCCCAATGACGTACCTTACAGAAATAGAGCAAGCAATCATGAAATTCATCTGGAAGAATAAGAAACCCAGAATAGCTAAAGCAATCCTTAGCAGAAAGAGCGAAGCAGGGGGTATTGCAATACCAGATCTTCAATTCTACTACAAAGCAATAGTAACAAAAACAGCATGGAATTGGTACCAAAATAGAAAGGTAGATCAATGGTACAGAATAGAGGACATGGGCACAAACCCAAATAAACAATTTTCTCATATTATACAAAGGGGCCAAAAATATGCAATGGAGAAAAGATAGCCTCTTCAACAAATGGTGCTGGGAAAACTGGAAAACCATATGCAACAGAATGAAATTAAACCCCTATCTCTCACCCTGCACAAAAATCAACTCAAAATGGATCAAGGACGTTGGAATCAGATCAGAGACCCTGATCTTATAGAAGAAAAAGTAGGTCCAAATCTTCAACATGTTGGCTTAGGATCAGACTTCCTTAACAGGACTCCCATAGCACAAGAAATAAAAGCAAGAATCAACAACTGGGATAGATTCAAACTAAAAAGCTTTCTTCTCTTAGCAAAGGAAACTATCAGTAATGTGAAGAGAGAGCCTACAGAGTGGGAGAATATCTTTGCCATTCTTACTTCAGATAGAGCACTAATTTCCAGAATATATAAAGAACTCAAAAAACTCTACACCAATAATACAAATAATCCAGTCAACAAATTGGCTAAGGAAATGAACAGACACTTAACAGAAAAAGATGTACAAGCAATCAACAGATATATGAAAAAATGTTCAACATCTCTAGTAATAAGAGAAATGCAAATCAAAACCACACTAAGATACCATCTCACCCCAATTAGAATGGCGATTATCAAGAACAAAAGCAACAATAGGTGTTGACGAGGATGTGGGGAAAAAGGTACACTCATACATTACTGGTGGGGTTGCAAATTAGTGCAGCCACTCTGGAAAGCAGTGTGGAGATTCCTCAGAAAGCTTGGAATGGAACCACGATTTGACCCAGCTCTTCCACTCCTTGGCCTATACCCAAAGGACTTAAAATCAGCATACTACAGAGATACAGCCACATCAATGTTCATATCTGCTCAATTCACAATAGCCAGACTGTGCCAACCTAGATGTCCTTCAATTGATGAATGGATAAAGAAACTGTGGCATATATATACAATGGAATATTACTCAGCCATAAAAGAATGATAAAATTATGGCATTTGCAGGCGAATGGATGAAATTGGAGAATATCATGCTAAGGGAGGTAAGCCAATCTCAAAAAACCAAAGGACAAATGATCTCACTGATAAGCGATGATGACACATAATGGGGCGTGGGAGAGGTTAGTGTTAGTGTTAGGGTTAGGGTAAGGTTTAGGGTTAGGGTTAGGGAGGGTGGCAAGAATGTAGGAAGGAAGGACTGTATAGAGGGAAAAGAGGGGTGGGAGGGGTGGGGGGGAAGGGAAAAATAACAGAATGAATCAAACAACATTACCCTATGTAAATGTGTGATTACACAAATGGTATGCCTTGACTCCATGTACAGAGAAACAACATGTTTCCCATTTGTGTACAATAAAAAAACAAACAAACAAACACTTCAAAGATAGCAGGTGTAAGCAGCTCACTTCGACTTTTGTGCTATTTCTAAAAAGCAGGAAAAGATACTCTCTAGACAAAAAAGAAAGGCAATGTCCTTATTTTCAGGGACAAGACGTTGAGACCACAGTAATGCAGTTTGGATCTCTTCAGCATGCCTATTGCTTTTAAGTCTCCCCACTGAGTTGCATTTTCACAGTTTACCATTCTTTGTTCACTCTGGCATATACATCATCCTAACTGCTTCTCTGGGTCTTCATCTCTTCACAGGTGCTTCCTGCCATGTAAAATTTATACTTTGCCTTTCTTTTTTCATGTATCTTAATGTCAACTCAAGCACTGGACCCAGCTGTGACCCTAAGGGGACAGAGGTAGAAGCTTTCTGCCTCAACAACCGTATCTTCTCAGTGTCTAAGTTTGTGTTTTCTTACTTGTCCCTTAGAGGTTCCCTTAGATTCTGTCTGCCATATTTTTTCTCATCTGTACACATAGCTTCAATCACCATATGCTGATGGCCAGGTATTGTCATATATCTTGCTTTATCTTTCTCCTGAGCTCCATATATCCATTTCCAAACATGTTTGGCACATTTCTACAACTACGACATGTCTAACATTGAAACTACAGTCTTCTCCTCAGGTGCGATTTTCCTCCTATATTCCCAGAGCAAGAAGTGGTGCATTAGCTGTCCCAAAGCCAAATCAGAAACTTGAAACTCATTTGTGATTGCTTGTTATTCCTCATCACCTGTCTTACATCTCCTCACAATCTTCCCCCCACACCAAGATAGAGTCAAACCCTTTATATCTGAACGGCAACATCCTTCAACCAGTTCCTTTTCCCTCCTCTAATCCACTCTATATACCACTTAAAAATGGTTGTGCAGTATGGGTTTGACAGATAGTGCTCTTCATGATCTGGTCTCTTCTTATCCCTTCAGGATTCTTTCTATGTTTCTTACCCTAACTTGACTCTAGTAATAAAAAATATACTTCACTGTAATGATTTATTCTCTTTTCTGGAACATTCTTTACTTGGATCAACCGTCTCCGTTTTATTTGTCTAGTGATGACTTGTCTTTCCAAGTCTCTCTCTGAATTGATATTTTTTTCTTTTTAAAATTTATAGACTGTAGCACTATAGTTGGGAAGTATGCTATGTGCTCTATAGCATGATGTATTTATCCCTGTCATAGAACTTACCATACAATGTTCACACTTTTGACTTTCTCCTTCAGTGATGTATAAAAGCATCTACAGCCTGACCTGGGACAGTGTCATATTCCATCTGTATCATAAATGAATGAATGAATAAATAAATGTTGAATTTACAGAATGCCAATCTAAATCAATAGGGGAGCCTAGAAATAAACTATTATGCTTTCAAATGTTTAATAAATTGTGATCATTCAAAGCTGTATTCTGTAATTTTGCTGTAGAATTTTGCCTTAGTTGTTACAGTTTGCATCTGGAATGCCCCACAAAAGCTCACGTGTTGAAAGTAATACAGCTGTATCCATAGGTGGGACTTTTAGGAAATAATTAGTGAGGGTTCTAACCTCATCAGTGGATTAATCCATTTGATGGGCCAATAGTTGAAATGTGCTATTGGGTGGTAACTGCAGCAGGTGGGAACTGGTTGAAGGACAAAGGTCACTAAGGGTGTAGCCTTGGGGACTATATCTTGTCCCTGGCCCCTTTCTCCTCCTGTCTCCCCCTCCTCATCCCCTACTTCCTGGCTGCCATGAGCTGAGCAGTTTTCCTCTACCACATCCTCCTGCCATGATGTTCTGACTCACCTAGGCCCAGAGGAAAGGAACTGCTAACCATTGACTGAAACCTTGGAAACGATGAGCCAAAACAAACCTCTCCTCTGTTAAGTTGTTTATGCCAGATATTTTGTTCACATTAATGTAAAGCTCACTAATATTAGTCTATTCCTCATTTGGACTTGTTTCCCTTTAGAAATAGAACTTTATGTGACCTTCTAGTCAAACTCCGCCTTTCTAACAAATACCTAAAATTACAAGGACACAGAACTTTCCTAAGGTTCTCTTTAAAAATAATTCTTAGTTGAAGCCAAATACCATGTGACTATATTGAACTTAATATGATTTATGTCAGCCAAATTACATTACAGCCCTGATGGGAATGGGGAGAAGTAATTTGGCTAAGTTAGGTTTCTTCTTTTGATTCACCTCCATTTGCTTACCTTATCTCTAAGAAAAGATTACAAGACCTGACAAGTTGTCTTCATCAGAAAGAGAAGATAGAAGCGGAAAAAAAACAGGGAGGCAGACCGCAAATCTACAAGCCCAAATCAAAAGAAGGATTTCACTGATTAAGACTAAAGTCTAAACACTCAAAGACTCTCTCCTTCTTCTTTCATTTATCTTTACTCCATTTTGATAGTCATCATAAGACTAAATGCCCACACTAATTAGGACCCTGAAATAGACTTTTATTTCTTTTCCTGCTTCCCTCTTACAAGTACATTCCAAGCTGATTTTTATTATTAAAAAATGTGTGATCATTAACATGATTTATGGATCTGTATCCCTATAGCCCTTGCCAAAAGAATATAATAAAATATAAAAATAAGCAAGCAAACAATTAAATAAAATGTTAATGTTTTTTGGACCTTACTATGATTAGGTACTCATCTTTAGAAGTATGTAATTACTTCTTAACTAACATTTTTCTTTCTCTATGTGACATGGGTTAAGTATAGTAAAAATAGAAGGTCAATGCAGGACTTGGGTTGCTTAAATTCTCAGTCTTCTAAGTTAGTATTACTGACCCCATTACATAGATGATGAAACTGAAATTGGCAGCATTCAAATTCCTTTCTAAGATTGCACAGGCAGTTCATGTCCTTAGGATTTACTTTTCCATGAACTCTTAGCAACATGATGTCTACCCAGGTCTGGATCCAACCCCTACCGATATGTATTCATTAAAATCAATATTCAGCTATAGTTCTTGATTTGAGCCATCCTGAATCTTTAAGGTAAGAAGAAATCATAATGATACTTTTAGAACCATTTCTATAAATGTTTTTAAAAGATAAATATAAATATACAGAGAGCCATCCTCCATTAGAATGATCTAGATACAAATGGAAAAGGAAATAAGAAAGTTGTAACAGAAATTACTGTAACTAGAGTGCTGCTATAAGTGGTAAGCAAGAGCCACAAGCTTTGTTTAGCAACATAATATAAAAACAAAACAAAACAAAAAAAACCCTACATTAGGAGCTGGGGGGATAGCTCAGTTGGTAGAGTACTTGCCTTGTAAGCATAAGGCCCTGGGTTCAATCCCCAGCACTGCAAAAAAAAAAAAAAAAAAAAAAAACAAAACAAAAAACAAAACAAAACAAAAAAAAAACCAAAAAAACCCTACATTATTAACAATAGAATCATGGTAAGACTCTGGAGAACTTTGTTTCATCTGTCAGGCTCTCTCTATCATTTCAAAACAGCATTTCTTCCCTGGCACACTGAGGCAGTGAAAATAACTCACAGCAGCTGGATTCATCTTCATTAAAGTGACAGTCGGGCACTCCATCACATAGCAGAAGGGATGGGACACACTGGTCTGCAGAGCACTGGAACTCCTTATTACCACATTGCGGAGAGGGTCTGAGAGGACAGTTCATTTCATCAGATCCGTCTAGGCAATCTTCCTGTCCATCACACTTCCTCAAGATGGGGACACACTGGAGTGTGTAGATACATGCAAACTGATCAGCTTCACAGAGTGATGGCTGTATTGTGATGGGACCTAAAAAAGAGAGCAAGTCAAGTCATGTTGGCATTAAAATAGTTTTCTTGGTGTCCAGTATTGAACCATTTCGGGACTATCTATTTTTGTATAAATATGAAGCATTTTGGTAATTTAAGTTCATTAATGTCCAGTTAGGAAAAATGATCCCTACTATATGCAAGTGTGGAGAGAAAGCATGCCTTATCTTAATCTCACCCAGCAGCAATTTTAAAAAGGAAATGGTGGACAAGGAAATTGCACTTTTAAATGAAAGAAGAAATATTTATTCAGGTAACTTAAATCTGACCATGAGATCAGATTCCCAAGTAAAGATACTTTTTCACAGTAAATCAGGTATTTTGAAAAGATGCACTTATAATTTTAGAATTTAAGGTTATTGTTATTATATCCATATATGGTTTATTTACTGTCTTTTAATGCCTGAACCTGGAGAATCTAGCTCCTGAGACTCTGGCCAGGGTAGGGTCACAGAAGTTGCAGTTTGCCATGGTTTTGTCACAGTGTATTTTGTTGATAGATCTTGATTCCTGCCCAAAGGCCACGCGTTGTCATATCTAACATAGAGATAAAATCACAGTTCAATCTAAGACACTGCACTAGAAGAAATCTTGAAGGTTAATCTGGTTCAAAACCAGGCAATTTGTTTTACGCATGAGGATGCTAAGTCCATGAATTTAAGTAGCCAAGGACTCAGTGCTACTTTTATAATCTTTCATTACATAAAATTATTCTGTGGCAAAATTTGAGTCTACCTTAAGTCAAACTTCTTCATGGCCCAAGATTGTTGGTCCTAGAGTTGACTAACTGATGCTTCTTGAGGTCAGTGAATGTAGATGAATATGGAGGATTTTTACTAATTTATTGGAATATTGCTACTGAGGCTGTTCTTACACTCTGTGTTGTTTTTGCACTATTCATGAACTCATGACTCTAGAAGAAAAATGAAAAACAGAGCCACACAGCAATGGGATCAGTTCAGGAAGTTTATTTTCTGGATATTTGAAGCTACTTTTATTTTTGGATTTTATGAGTATTGTTTGTTTTATACAGAAAGATGGTGTGGTGAATTCATTTTAAAAATGAGATTTGAAAGTTCCTTTCCTTCCCTACTTACCCAGTAATGGAGATATATCTAGACTCTAGTTAATCTCTATTGTTATGATCAAAATCATGTATGGCAGACCTATCTGGACACCCTTCAAGAGTCTGTGTTTACGGAAAATGTCATATGTAAGTGAGTTAGCAATCACATGATTGTGAGACACAATACCATGTTCTTATCTCACTGTATGAGATCATGTTAGCATATACAGGTGAAGTGTTCCAATGAACAAATTCCAAACTCAAACTTACAAAGCAAATTGAATTTAATAAAATTTAAATTTTATACCTTTATGTGTAGTTCTTTTAATATTTAATGGTGATCAAAAATAGTTTTGTTCACTTTTTGTTAGATTAATCTCACATTTCAGGAAGGGCAGACAATCTTCATTATATTTTTCAACAAAATATTTTATGCATTAAAATTTCATCTTTGTTAATTCTCCAATGATTGAAAAAGTTTAACAGGTTTTTTTTTTTCATGTGATGAAAATCTAGAGCCAACTTTAGTAATATACTATGATTTAGTTAAGGCAATATACTAACCTTTTCCAAACAAACAGACAAACAAACAACCCACAAAGATAGTAATTTTATTTAAGACAAACACAGATTCCTATGCTTCCCAGACCCTACTCAGAATTTATGTATTATGTATTTTTTGTGTGTGTTATATATTTTTCCTTATATCAGACATGCAAATATAAAATTCTTCTTCATTTGGAGATATAAATTGCATTAAATTCCATAATCGTTTTTATCTCTGAATGCACTCAGAACTATTTGTTCCAGGTTTTTCTTTTCAAGGAAGCCAGTGGGCTTGTACAGCCTACAATTGATCCTGTCTTGTGCTGCTCAGCTTAGCCCTTCAAGATCAAGGTGTGCTTCGCTCACTTGCTCGGCAAGCTGCCAGATGACAGCTCACAGTTGACTCCAGCTCCAGGCATTGCCCTCCAAAGTTATGTACCTTTCCAAGATCAGCTTCATTCATTGACTTGTGTATTGGGGATAAGACAGCTCAGGCCCTTTACTTCAGTCTGAGGCGTCTACAAAGGGGCAAAGCAGCTTCAGAGCTCCCTACAGCATCGGCTGAGGCCACATTGCATCTGCATCACAGGTTAACACCCTCCACCCCAGCACCACACAATTCTGCTTCCTTTTCTCCTTTGCAGGGGATGCTCCTGAGAGAATTTCCAATACAATTGGTTTGGAGGAATTTGCCTCAGAGTTGGTGTCCTAGGGAATCTGATCTAAAGCACTATTCAGTCTTCAAAATGTATCTTGTTTTAAATTAAATCCCCTCTGAATTGCTTCTCAAATTTTCCATTGAAATATTTCTGATATTTGAGGAACATGAATTTTTCCCTCCTAAGGGAAAATGTCTAGTCAGGTTCCTAGCTAGAAACAATTCTCTATTAGCTCAATATTTCATCTGAGTCTTTTGTTTTATCCAAATGAAAAATTTGCATTATACTACCTATATACATTTTCAGTTTAAATGGTTTCCTCCAGTATTCCAACAAAACTAAAACTCCTGGAAGATGTACTATGCTTATTTTTTGATTTGAGAACAGCTTGCTACGCACACTCTGAGAAAAGTTGGCAGTGAAGAAGGTTCCCTGAAATTGTCATTTTAAGGGATTTATTCTTAGGTGTCACCTATGGAGGTAGCAAATCATTAAAGGTAAAATCTCTCATCTAACTCTGTAAAATAGGAACGATATTAATAGTTTTCTTTCTATAATCTGAAAAATGTCCACTTTGCCTTAAATTAATATTACTAAGTGAAAGAAGACAATCAGGCAGGCTACATATTGTAAAGAGATCAGTTACTGCTAAAGGTTGGGGTGAAGGTAGGAGGAGGGGTGAGGAAGAATGAGGAGGAAGAGTACAGGATTTTACAGTAGTGAAACTATTTATATGAACTAGTCTAAACTATTCTATAAACTATATGAATAGCTTCATTCTCTATAAAACTATTGTTCTATACATGTCCTCATATATTTGTCAAAAATCTATAGAATTGTCAATACTAGGAGTGAACTCTAAAGTATAAACGGGTGATAATGATGTGTCAGCACAGGTTCATCTCTACTTTATATAACAAATGTACGACTTTGGTAGTGGTAAATAAATTTGGGGAAGCTGTGTGTATGTGTGGGGGAACTCTCTATGCTTTCTGCTTAATTTTGCTGTGAATCTAAAAATTCTATAAAAAGTATTTCCATATATATACACATACATGTATATATGTACATACATACATATATCCTTCCACACCTTTCTTTCTTTATATATATATAGATAAATATTAGAATATACAAACACTAATATCACCTAGAACCTATGTTGCAGCCTATAATTTATGTTTGATACCTAACTTCTACAATTTCTATCTTCTAATTTCTTTAAATGCCTTTTAAAATGCAGACATTTTAAAACACACAACATTTAAAATGCACAATACCTTGATAAATTCAGTGTGCACTAGTGAAGCACATTGGTCCTCTCTTACCATGCCCAGCAAGCAGCCTAGACTGGCCACTTAAAACCAATGGCACTGAGGTACAAGGGCAGTGACTGCATAGGAAATGGTGGCAAATCAGGCTTACCCATAGTTAGCTGACTTGGGAATGTGTGTTATTGTTCATTGTATGAACAGGTTACTCTGCACAAGAGTGTAACAAGCTCAGTGTAATCCTGACATGTGCATCAGGGAATCAAACTGAAACAGCATGGACTGTAATGATAAAAAGAGTATGGGTAAAATAGAAGGATAAAGGAAAGTAATAAAGAAATAGAACTGTTAGTGATTGTGATGGAGAAAAAGATGAGAGGAAAGATAATTCAAAAATGTTAATTCATCTTGATGCCAATGGATTCATTAGGTATCTTAAGGGTATTTTGTTTTTTGTTTTGTTTTAAGTCAATGTTTCTCAAACTACATCTGATCATGGGTAACATATAGACCCAGTGCTATGGGCAGGAGGAATAAAGAGACTTCTATGAAAACTTAGTTTATATGCTTTAGGGGAATGTTTCTCAAAAAAGAGGATCACAGATTTCAAGTGAGTTGGAATCAACAATAAAATATATCTCATCTATAGTTTGCAGGTGATTTATTCTTTCTGTGTTGGAGATCATTCAAGGCTGTACCAACAATAAAATTTCTCTGACTTACTTGTATCCTACAAATAGCCTTCCTTTGGTAGAGAACAATGGTGCGGATTTATAGCTATTATCTGGAAATTGCATATAGGGCACTACTCTCTGGGGTGCATTGCACAGCTGGTGTGACAAGCATATGAAAATCAGCCATCATATGTTTCAACAAGAAATGGTTTAGGAAATGCTGCTTTAGAGTTCAGGGCAGTAGTGTGCAAATTAGTTTGAGAAAAAGGAATCTGAAACAACAGAAAAATCCCATAATCGAAGGTACATAGTATCATCAAGAATTGCAACTGAATCACTACAATGGCAATTTGCCAAGTTTTTTACCTGACTACAGCTCTGAACTCACACAGAGGCAAGACACTCCAAATTAGAACTGGGCAAGTTTTTACCCCTATATGAGAACACAGTGGTATCTCAATATCCAACAGAGTTAAATGACATTAGACGTGTTCAATAAATATTTCTTACATCGATGAATAATAAATCAATGGTTTAAATATTAATTATACTTTCCTTGACAACAAATGTGGAGTTAAACAAAAATAGATGAAATACAGAATGCATGGACTAATTGACCAGTTCTGTTGATTTAATAAACCACTGTTGTAAAAGGGCAGATCAGCAAAACAGAAACTGGAAAGGTCTTTCAAAAGATGACTTACCTGCTATATTTAAATGTGGATCTATGGGTTAGTAATTAAAGAAATCATTCATTTCATATTGATGCTTATGGGCTTTACAAATTGTTTCAGAAGTTTTATGGGGTTTTACATATGCTTACCACATTCCATTTGGTTTTGTCCTATGCAGATAGTTCCGATCCCTGACACCCGTGTTTCTTTGTCTTTCCACAGAATGCTAAGTTTCCTTGTTTACTTATATTTAGATGGCAATGAAAATATATTTCTTATAGCAAGAAAAATTATTTCCTACTATTAACTTACCCAGAAATTCAATAAAACATTCTCATGAATTTCATATAAATTCATTAAAATCCTAAGGTGCCCAAAGACAATCTAATGGATTTTTATATTTATGATTAATATCTTTAGTCAAGGCAAAATTGATTTGTCTGTTTTAAAGAAAAATGACAGGCACATGAAAATTTAGTATCAAAGAGCAGAAATTAGACTGTTGCCAAATATTGCCATAACTGGTAACATAGATAGTAAAATTGATCAGTGTAGTATATTAACAGATTAGTTACAAATTGGTAATTATCTCTGATGTATTTTATTAACAACAGTCAAAAATATCACAAAAAACTATGAGGCAGAGAAGCTTATAGTTTATTGAACTATAAAAGAATTCTTGGTTTCAGTTTATTTTGAATTGTGATTTTTGTCTATATTTCTGCCAGGGTGCCTCATAAAGTACATAATATTATTATTATTTTTTAATTTAAATCCTCTCTCTCATGGGGAGCCAAAAGAGAATCATTCTGATGTTCTTATTTCATTGCCATACATCTAATAGCTTTTATTTTCCCAGGAAGATGGAACATGACCTACAGTTTGACTAAGAGTCCTGGTACACAAATACCTGCTGACAGCACATGGAATGTGTGGGCCAGGGGGGCTTGCTTGTCTTCTCAGAAGGCCATTTATGACCAACAAATCAAAAGTCAGACAGAAGAGACAAAAGTAAAAGAAACTGAAAAGTTTCCCAAAGTGAGAACCGTTGTGAAAGCTGATAAGTATCTGAGAACAGATGTCAAATACAAAGTTATAATTATTTTCAAACTGAATAGCTACAGCTAACTAAGACAAAAGCTAAGCTAAACTAAACAGGTTGGTGAGAAGTAGCAGAAATGCTAAATGTATAGAGACATATTAGCGTGCATTTATATATGTGGGTGTAAACATGTGCATGTGTGCAAATATACGTATATACATGTGAGCACACACAGGCAGGTTACTTGAAATCATGAAGCTACTCACTAGCTATAGAAAGCTTAGAGGATAAATTATGGTTGTGGGAAATTAACGATATAAACAAGAGGAAACTCAATGCCGTGGTTTAATTGTGAGGTGTCTACCAAAAGTCCCTGTGATAACGCAGGAATATTCAGAGGTGAAGTGATTGGACTGTGAGTTGTAAGCTAATTAGTCCATTTTAGTTTGAATGGACTGACTGGGTGGTAACTGTGGGTAGGTGGGTTGTGGGGGGAGAAGGTGGGCTACCAGGATGTACCCTACAAAGGTTCATCTGCCCTGAAACCCCTTCCCAACTCTCTAACTCTGCTTTCTGGCCCCCATGAGCAGAGTAGCTTCCCTTCACTATGTACTTCTGCCATGATGTTTTGCATCACTTGGGTCCAGAGCAATGGAGTCAACTGACCATGGACTGAACCTCTGAAACCGTAAACCAAAATAAATGTCTCCTCCTCCGAGTTGTTCTTGTCAGCTAAGTAACATACATGAGGTTGTGGTACCATATTCTCAGAGTCTTCTCCTTTCCCTAGTGCATAAAGATGCTGAAGATTTGAAAGGAAATCAAGAGCTAAAGAAACAGAACATGTTAAGAGGCCCCCAAAGACTCTCATTTTTATTCACACCAATATGGGCCATTATTATAGAGACTCAAAAATAGTGATACTGCAGCAAATGACTGAAATGGTTCACATAACAAATGTTCTGCCTTCAAAAACCCAAAACAATCTAAAACTTATGTGAAGGTGGAAAATACTTAAAAAATTTGCAGTGTTAGTCTGGTTGCTGGTCATTTCTCTCTTGTATGAAGCCTGGAATGCATAGAACCTGCAGTGGATCACTGATTCCTTCCTGCTTTATCATTTCCAGATGGTGCTATTGTTCCTAGTCTCACATGACTACTTTCATGTGGCTTCATTTACATGCAGCATTGGACCAGGTTATATACTTGGCCTAATTTAATGTTGTTATTCACTGATGGCCCATACTAACTAGAACTTTACCTAATAGCTAATGAATTCCCCTAATCCTAAACAGTTGACTTCTAACTGTAGGGCCAACTTTATTAAATACATTTCTCTTAATTCATTCTTCACATTGCTTTTAGCACACATTTCCCAAAGGAAGAATTCTCGAAAAATGGTTTTCCAAGCCCTGACAGGGTTAAGTCTACAGTCTTTAGTTGGTATTCAGTGAACTGACATGTGATTCTGTCTAACCTGTGCTCATGTTCTCCCCCATAAAAACCTCAAGTTGCAGAGGAAAATGATGAATCTTTCAGATGATGGGACATTTTACTCTTGGCTCACTAGCGTGAGGCCAAGGAAAAGATCATTATCAAGTCCTATGGTGGGAAAGCATTCGCTGACAGAAATTGTGAGCCAGTGTCTCAACACCAATCAATTATTAGATGGATTTTTCTTTTAGTAGAGATGGTCTGAGTGGAGAACGAAAAGCCATCTCTCTATCATAGACCACAAACATGCACAATTGAGGGAAATGGAAGAATTTAGGCGATCTATACCTGAGAGAATCGTGTTAATTTCACAGGGACTTTAGGAACATGTGTTACACCTGTTAGAATGTTTTATCATGCTTTATCAGAGACCTTCCAGGTATAATTTCTCAATTACCTTTATGATCCAACCAAATAGAACCAGTGAATGTGTGATACTAGAGTTCCGGGTATTGGGGCATTGGCAAAGACAAATATAGGTATATTCAACTTTATAGTGACTTTTAAGGAATATGAATAACAACTTAACCTAAAGTTTGGCATATTGTATGACTGTACTTTACTAAAATACACACACACACACACACACACAACCCCCCCACACACAGAGTTTCTTTGTCTAATTCCTGCCTTCCTAATAGAAAAAATAAAAAATGAACACATTAAATTGTGATAGGTTATCTTGTCCCATTAAAATTTTGTGATCATGGAGATTGTTGGTCAGACCAGGCAGGCTCAAACATGAAGATGTAAGCTGAGGCACATACATGTGAAAGCCCACAGGAGGTACATATAATCAGTATTACAATCAGAAAGATCCTAGAGTACAATCCAGATATTTGAGGCCTTGGATTTTTCTCCAAATTGGCCCATTATCTTCTGTGCTTAGCAGAGAATACCCAGTCTTGTCACTTCTTTGGACCCCTTTTCACCAAAACCCAGTCATCTATTTTGAGCAGGTTTATATTACTGAAAAATGAAGACTCGTGTATTTATACACAGTCCTATTTTGAGCCAAGAAAGATTTTTTTTTCCTTTCCCATTTTCACCTATTTCCTTTATGAGTAACCAGTCTCTTCTCAGTGAAATGATCTTATGTTCCAAAAACATGTTATTCAAGAAAAAAATCAGTCATTCTGTTGAAGTCATTTGTTATTCTGTTTGAAAGAAAAAAATATTTTTGTAAAAACGGATATTTTAGTGAAGCAGTGTCATGTTCTTGTGCTATTTCTTAGGCAACAAACACACTTGTTTGTTTTTATAAGGTCTGGATACTTTTCAGCCAACAACATATGTATTTTAGGGAATGGGGGAGGGGTCTTAATAAAAGTGATGCTATTAGCCCAAAAGAGCCAAACAGGGCCAGAGCCACTCTGGCTGAGAAAAGCTCCCTGGATCTCTCCAACACACTTGGCCTGGTAAAACACGTGGATGACCATTTCTGCATGAACATAAGAGTCAGCAAAGGTTATGATAAATTTTAAAAGTGAAGAGGAATTTAGCAATTGATAATTTTTCCATAGAGAAATTCCTGTTACCATTTGATGCTTTATTTTCTATATGCCTTATATTACATGTTTGCATATATTACATATACATTTACACACTATATGAAAAATATAGACTATGCACATATGTGTATGTAGCCAATATCATTGTTTGCATAAAAGCATTTGCCTTCAAGACAAAGAGTTGAGACAGTGACTTGTATTTTATCTTCAGGTTCAGTATGAGATGCTTGTCACACCCAGGCAAATGGGGTATAGTTCATGCTGGGAGTGATTTTTCCATGGTTGTCATTTGGATTTCTTTCCCCTAATTCAACAAAATTCCTTCCAGCCTGATGATCAGCAGGAAACCAAGAAAGAACCACCTCCTAGTCTAACAGGCAAACTCCTCCAAGTATTGCCAAGCAGAAAATCAAGGTTCTGCTCCCTTGAGCCTGTGTGGTATTAGCTTTTAATGACATTTTATGGCTCTTGTGTTTTTGCCTTCAAATCTAATATTCTTCTAGGAGTAAGGGGGAATTACTCCATCCTCCAAAAAACAGTAAGAGCTTCATGACCCACAATAACAGATTTTAAACCTCATAATATTCCATAATCTAATAAGTCAATTAGGATTGACTGACAATGGTTTTCCTCCAGTGTTATATACATTCATTACCACTCATTTTTAAATGAAATCTTAGGAACCAAAATTATGAAAATGAGCCATGCATTAAAACCATATTTTAAATAATTTATCTACAATGGCTATCATATACAATGTAGTACACAATGAATATCTATTTCATACTGACTTGAAGTTTATATTTTTCCCAACCAACCTTCAAGTCAAAGATCATTCATTCTTGTTAAATTCTAAAAGAACAAAACAAAACAGGGTAATGACAATGGGGATTTTTCATTGTAGCAGAACTAAAAATGACAGAAAACAAACCACAGATATCACAAAATAAACTGTAGCATACACTATAGGAGAACTGCAAATTTAAGGCTAATAGCATCTGAAATGGAGAACAGCTTCCTGTGGGGAGGATTAAAGATAAATTCTTGAAGAAGACAGCTTTTGCTCTGTCCTTGAAATTGGTGAAGGATTTACATAGAGGAGAGATAAAGGGCAGGACATTCCCAGACAGAGAAGCAATAGGACTTATGTCAGGGAGATGAGAGGGAAGGGGTAAAGACTAGAGAAAAGGAAGGGGTGATCTTTGAGGGGGTCATTTGTATAGACAGAGACAGACAGATGTTAGGGGTTGTGCTAAAGAATAAGAAATTTATTTAGTAGGCAACTGAGAACCTCAAAGCATTTTTCTTCTTTATAACTTGTATGAATTTATGTACTTTAATTTTTATTAGCTCGCTCTTTCCATATGCCATTAGAGTATAAATAGAATCTTTATTGTTGCTGGTCAACATTATAATTCGGTCTAAATGTTGCAGAATTTACAAGCTGGATGGTGATAAAATGAGAAGACAAATGGCTATCAGCCCGAGAAGCGTGATATGGAAATTAGGTACAATGGAATAACTAACGAGAGTAAAACGTGGACACAGATTTAGGGTTGGTCCATGGTATGCTTCAACGAGCGCTTTCAACTTCAGTGGACTGACAGAGGGCCAGTTAGTAATTACTCACACTCATGGTAAGGGAGGAGACAGCCCAGTTCCAGTCACAAATATTCAAAGGCAGTGGCATCAGCCAATCTGACCCTCTAATGGCATCAATCTCACTTGCTTCCTGTTCATTTTTCTGACTTGGATTCTCAGACTTTTGAATTTTGGAGCTATCCAATATCCTTTCAATAAATTTACTTTTTGTTTAAGTTAGTCCAAGTCAGGTTTTGTTGCTTGTGTTAAAACATTCTTTCAGCTATCATGGTAAGTAAGAAAGTTGAGAAGTCTACCCTTCTGGAACTTACAATATAATTGGGACTAGAAGACTTACTTGCTACATATATGAGAAAATTAGATAAATCAGTTAGGTAGCCATTCCAGAGATTCTACTGAGTAATATAAGGTCACAAAGTAGAATTTGGAAAGTGAACTACACCTGAGGAAAGAAAAAAAAAAGCTGATATACTAGTGCACTGAAAATGAAGAGACAGAGAATTCAGAAACCAAATAACTGGTTTCAAAGTGAGTGTTTAGTAACAGAGAGGTACTGAAAAGTTGGTTATTTATAACCAAGAGACTCTTGAGGTTTTATTAATTAGAACAAAGGGCACAAATACCCTTCTTATGGAATAGCTTTCATTAGCAATGCTCTCAATTCATAAAGCGAGGTCAGTGGGTTCACTCTAAGCCTCTGATGCAGCCTCAGCTTCCTGTACACTGTCTAGCTGGGAGAGAGGGCACACAGGAAACCTGAGCTCCTTCTCTGACCTGTGTGTGCCACAGGCTTCTTGCACTGGCTCATCAGCCACCATGGGCATTTCTTCTCATTCCACCTTCAGTGAGGTCATACTGGAAAACCTGAAATCAATCTCACTGGGAATATTCACACCAAGGATACAGGCAAATGCTGCAACTCTGGGATTCTTTCCTACCAGAGCCAGTTTTATCAGCTGAGCACCACTGAACATTGCTCATGAAGCGTTCACTCATGGCCCAAGAAATTACTTTGTATACATGAAGCTGCCTCTAGATCAAAGGAATTCCTTCTAGAATCACAGATTTCATTCCTGAGAGAGTTTTGAATTTGCTTTATACTTCCAGATATACACAGTTATCCCAGTATTTCCCCAGATTATAAAATTCAGAAGAGCTGGGGTCATTATTACATTTACATCTGTAATGCCAATTCAAATCCAGGGTAGCACACGGGAGTTTCTCAACAAATATTAACCAAACAAATGGCAGACTGAAATTCACAAATGAACCAAGTAGTGAGAGTTTTTCTGTGTCTAACTGCAGTGACATTTCTATCTTACCTGCTTTCCCTGGTCCCCAGACCCCCTTGAATTCTCCTCCTCCTCTGTCCCTTCCTGTTATTCTCTGCACCTTCCTTCTATATTCCTAATCTTCTTCCACAAATCCAGTCCCATATTATCAAAATGGCAGTATCAGAAGGGGATTAAGAGACCATCTATTTCATTGCCCTGATAATAAAATATGATCTAAGGAGTTTAAACCAGGTCCCCCAAATTGTACAAGTCTTTAGTGGAACAGAATTGATTTAGACTCTAAAGTTTAAATTCAGTGTTGTCTTTTCATCACTCAACACAGTCACACAGAAGGTGTTGGAAAATTCACAAAACTGACTCTTCCCCAAACAAGGGGCTGGGAACAATGATGGAGGTAGCAGTCTGGTGGGTGTGAAGGAAAGTGCTGTGTGTATTCAACTAATGATGACATTCATTTATCTATTCATTTATCTATTTATCTATTCATTCAACACATTTATTCATCTACCTGTAAAACATATTTTTTGAATTTCTACTATTATATATGCCTAGAAGAAGACATATATAATAAAACCATTGAACAAAACCAGCAAAGGTCTCTGCCTTTAAGTAATTTGCATTCAAGAGGTCCTGCCTGACCTGAAATTGTTCCTTGGATTTTCTGTTCAAGTCCAAAGATATAAAGCAAGAATGGAAGTCTCTATTCAAAAATGTGAAGAGAACTATTATTGTTTATCAGTGATATTATTTAAAAAAACAAAATTTGTAGCTTCCTATTCCCCTTGAATTCCTATGAATTTCATTATTTATTCTGTTGGCATCTTGCTACTTGCTGTCAATTTATATTTACCAAGTCAAGATAAAAAGGATGCCCAAGGATAATACATCTTTTCTTTTGAATCTGTATTCACTCTCTGAAGATATATTTTCTTTCCATTCAACAGAAAGAATCTAGGGGAAAAATTGTCCATAATGTTAATCTTCCAAAATGGTATTTTCACAGCTTTTAAAAACACAGCGGCATATCTTGACATTTACTATGTTTATGTAAGGGAGCATCATATTCAGTATATTTCAATAAGGTTGTTAATCTGTGGAAGACTAGATGTGTTAGGTCATGTAAGAATTATTTTTAGGTTTTTCAAAAGTGTTTCTTCATTTGAAACACTGCAAATAGTTAATGCAACTTGATGAGGAAAGGCATATTACTAAATCCTGATAATAATCAGTTCATGAATGAGAAAAATTGGGTCAAATGCACAGAAGGTCACTGTAAGGAAGATTTGTACCCAGTTATTTGTTAAAAGGTAGATCTCAAACACTGGGGTTATAGCTCAGTGGTAGAAGCACTTGCCTCACATGTGTGAGGCACTGGATTCAATCCTTAGCACTACATAAAAAAAAGTAAAGATAATGTATTCATCTACAACTAAAAAATAATAAATAAAAAAGGTAGACCTCAATATTACTAGTTATATTAGTTTCCTGGGGTTGCTGTAGCAAAGCACTACAACCGGATGGCTTAAGACAATAGATGCTTATTCTACAATAGGTGTAGTAGACAGAAGTTTGAATTCAAGTCCCTTTCAAGACCATGCTCTCTCTCTGAAGGCCCATGGGAGAAGTTGGCCCTTTTCTTTTTCTAGCTTCTTGTTTTGCTGAGCATGCATGGCTTGTAGATGTATTATATTAATTTCTGTCTCCTTTATCATGTGGGGTTCTCTGTGTATTTGTCTGTGTCACTTCTTTTCTAATAAGGACATTAGTCATACTGAATAAAGGACCCACTCTACTCAAATATGACCTCCTCTAAACCTGAATGTTAATTACAGCTGTAGAAACATCACTACTAGCTGGGCACGGTGATGCACACCTATAATCTCAGTGACTCAGGAGGCTGAAGCAGGAAGATCATGAGTTCCAGGCCAATCTGAGCAACTTAGTGAGAACGTCTTAAAATAAAAATAATAAAAAGAAGTGGATATGTAGCTCCCTGGTATAGTTTGATCCCTGGGTTCAAATTCCATGACCACAAAAAAATTAAAAATAAACAGACAAAATACTTTCTTTCCTACTTGAGTCACATTCTGAGGTCCTGGACAGGCCATTGTTATGATATGGATCTGGAATATTCTCCAAATCTCACATGTTGCTTGTTCCCCAATGCAGCAATGTTCCGAGGTGGGAATCTTGGGAAGTAAATGTATTATAAGGGCTCTGACTTCATCAGTGGACTAATTCATTGATGGATTAATAATTTGAATAATTTTATGACATCGATGTGCAGTGGTGGAAACTTTAGGAGATGGAGCACAGTTGGAAGAAGTAGGTCACTTGGGGCTACTATAGAGGGACATTTTTTTCCCTGCTCCCTTTCTCTCCCTCTTTATCTGTTCCCTGGCTGCCATTGGCTGAGTGGCTTTGCTCTTCTACATCATTCCACCATGATGTTCTGCCTCACCTAAGACCCAAAGCAAGGAGCCAGCCAACCAAGGACTGAAACCTCTGAAACCATGAGCCAAAATACATCTTTCCTCTTTTAAGTCATTTATGTCAGCATTTTAGTCACAGTGACAGAAAGCTGACAAATACAGATAGGGATTTGAGGGAACACATCATTCAACATAGCAGAAGAGCACACTTCTATGTGGAAATAATCTGATTCCTACCTGTGGTTCACACCTCGCTTATGTCTTTTGGTATTCGCCTCCTTATTAGTCAAAACTGGATAAATTTGTCTTAAGTATTTCAGAACCCATTGCTGCTTTGGAGACTTTAAAACTTCCTACATAGTTTTAAAAGTTTCAATATCCCCCCAGCCTTGTGAAATGTTTTTTCATCCTGGGGACAAATGTAATATTCCTTATTTTAAGTGACAGAAAAAAAAATTACCTTCTATTCTTGGAAACTCACATACAGAAAGCAGACTCTATGAAAATAAATGCATTCTTCTGCTGACTCAGAATTACTGGAGATAGTTTACTGCATGGAGTCTGTCTCATTTACAAAATGTTGCCCAGGGAAACCTAAAGTGATTAAAGGAAGAAAGAGAAGGGATAATGTGGTGTGTGGGGGCTGCTGTTTGTACAGCAATGTTCTAAATGGGAAGGACTGCAGGTAACGAGTGATCAATGCTCCTTCCGTGTGTGTGTGTGTGTGTGTGTGTGTGTGTGTGTGTGTGTGTGTGTGTGTTTATAGTGAGGAAAACAAGAACCTAGTATGAAGTTGAAAGTTAGTCATTTTTAAACTTAGAATGTTAATCTGAGCATGAGGAAAATGCTGCTCTGTTAAACTTATGTACCTGGATGTTATAAGATCTGAAGAAAATCAAGGTTTTTCTTGACTGAGTTAACTAAAGAAAGATGGACAAAGAAAGTAGTTTTGATGGTAGAGAAATTTCCATGTACACATAAATGAATACTGGAAAAAAATCTATACTTTCTTCTTTTGCTTTGTTCAATAAGCATTCATTTTGACAGGTTCTTATTATCAGAGTGTTTAAATTTTTCAACTATATTTCAGTGGAAAACTGTATTCCATTTTGGGAAGTTTCAATTAATAAAATAGAAATTTCAGAGTTTATTAAAATTTTATCTATTTTATATTTTATGCAAAATAATGCTTTATTTATCTAAAATTACTAGAACGTGACATTGTACTAATACTTTCAAGGTCAGTTTAACCAATGTTTTTTGAGGCATATATAACTGTTTTATTTCTGCTTTCTTTAAAGTCTTCAAAAGTTCCGTATGAGTTTGTTGGCTGTTTTCTGGAAAGGTAAAATTATGCTAGAAGACTCATGCTCACATAGTACAAGGACTTTTGTCCCACTACATGATAGAATAATCAAATGCCTGAACTACTCGAAGAATAAATCTTCCATGAGGTTTAATTTGCCTGCTGTTAACCCTGGCAAGTAAAAAGGGCTGAAGTGTAATCCGTTTTCACACTTTCCAGAGCTTCAGAAAGAAGGGTAATTATTAATTGGAATAGCTCTTTGAAAAATACAGGATTCAAACTAAAACCATCAATGCATTGGTTTCCCATATTAATTCTAATAATTTCATTTAAGGAAAGATTAAGACAATGATTGTGGTCTGGGGATGCAGCTCAGTGATAGAGTGCTTGCCTAGTGTTTTAGTCAGCTTTTTTTTTATTGCTGTGACCAAAAGACCTGACAAGAACAATTAGAGGAGGAAAAGTTTATTTGGGGGCTCACTATTTCAGAGATCTCAGTCTATCAATAACAGACTCTATTCCTTGGGGTTCATGATGAGGCTGAACATCTTGGTGGAAGATTGTGGTGGAGGCAAGCAGCTCAGGACATTACCAGGAAGCAGAGAGAGAATCCACTAGCCAGATACAAAATATATACTTCAAAGATATGTCCCTAGGGACATATCTCCTCCAGCCACACCCTACCCACCTTCGGTTACCACTCATTTAATCCCCATCTTCGGGGATTAATTCACTGATTGTGCTAAGGTTCTCATAACACCATCATTTCACCTCTGAATGTTGTTGCATTTGTCTCACACACATTAGTTTTCAGGTGATATCTAATATCTAAACCATAATACCTAGCACACCCTAGGTTAGATACCCAGAAACTCAAAAAATAATTAATAATAAAAATAAGTAAAACAATGATTGTCCAAAACATGTAACTTTTAATTATACTTACCATTACCTTTTGACCTCATTTTATAAAGTAATACTATTATTTTATGCAATTAAAAAATACAATTCTAAACAGACATTTAAAAATAAAATAAAAACAAGAAAATAAATATCATTCACATTTCCATTTCTCAGTGATATATATTATTATATTTTGTATGCTCTTTCAGGTTTCAGAGATTGGTATTTTTTTTAAAGATGGCTTATTAAAATTGGTTTCATATATTCTTTATTATTTCTCTACACTTGTCAATATGTGCTTGTATTGTTTATGTCTCACACTGTTTATACCTTTCATATCCATCAAGATATTATTAATTCTGCCTAGTCTATGACATAATTTTTCAAAGTATGAATTATCTATTTAACGCTCTCAGAATTTTCCATGATACTATCACAAATCAGGGATGAGGTATTCATGCTAGTGCTACAGGACCAATATTTCTTTCAAGTTGTTTCATCTACCTTTGACATTCTACTCTATAGCTCCTGTGAGTATACTTCACATGTCAGATAACACATTAAGTGTTCTCCCCAAATCTTCAAGTAAACCCAATGAAGTTGTTTCTTTGGTGATATTTCATACTCTCTGGCACATTATTATGGGGGATTTCTGTACCCCACTTTGAGAACCACTGATGTGATTTAAGATTTTCTAAAAATATCTGGCTGACTCACCAATGCAGCCTTGCTATAGAAACTGCCCTGAGATGCTGTATTTAGAATGAGAGGAGGAGGCTTGGAAGAGGTACATCTATGATATAAAGTGGCAAAGAGAAGGTGTGTATGATTTCATGCCAAAAGTCTTGGTGCGGGTGGTGTTTTATTTTTTTGAATCTCTTTACAGTAAACTCTGTTCTATAACATATGGGGGAAGAATCAGTTTACACTGAGGTTGATGTTAGTGTTGCTATTCACATAATCAAGTGTGAGTGTTATAATTACTTTGAAAATTTTATGGCAAAGTCGATTAGAACAAAGTCTTTAACTCTTACTACATCTACATCTTCAATGTACAAGTAGGATGACTTGGAAATACATTCCTCTGAATTGACAAATAACTCTACTTTCTGAAGGAATCACTTACCTCCAGATGCACACTGTGGGGTGAAGGAGATGTCATCAAGGGCAATAAAGATATTCTCATTTCCACCCAAATCAGCTTCAAATGCCACCTTAAATGGACTGTTACTGGAGAGAGGTACATGTGCATACATCCATCCAGTTCTTTTATTTCCAATCACTGACCATACAAGGATGTTTAGTCCTGATTTCTCAATGATATATACCTAAAAACATAATAACAATCAGAATAAAACCCACAACTCTTCATAATTGGTTGTTAGAGACAGCTGGGCATCCAGCTAATTGATAAATGAAAGAATGACGACTATCAGTGTGAAAGCTTAATTCATTGATTACAGTATTTTCTTTTCTTTTATTAGGGGAGGTACCGAGCATTGAACTCAGGGGCACTCAACCACTGAGCTACATCCCCAGTCCTATTTTGTATTTTATTTAGAGATAGGGTCTCACTGAGTTGCTTGGTGCCTCACTTTTGCTGAGGCTGGCTTTGAACCGTGATCCTCCTACCTCAGCCTCCTGAGCCACTGGGATTGCATGTGTGCCCAACTTGAATACACTTTTTTCTATCTATAGAAACTGTGGGTTATATAGTGAGCAATGTATATTATATTATATTTGATTTTGTCATACCAATTTCCATATACCATTTTAGACATGGTCAAAACCAAGACCATCTTAAGAATCCAAAAAGTTAGTAGAGATATAGAACTAGAATATGTCATTGCTAAGGGATTTCATCTATGTTAGACTTTAGAAAAAGAGGACCCTCACTATAACTGCATATGAGATCATACAAGTCATTACAGAAATCAAAGTAATATGTAGAAAATATTTAACATTTAACAGGTAGAAAAATCTTCCTGGACTAACTAACATCAATATTCAGCACTAAAATTAAAGGATCAATAAATGCAACACATAAAAAAGTGAAATATAAATAGAATTAGCTTTGAAACCAACAACCATATTAAGTTCTAGTAATTTCTAACAATGAAAATAATTCAGAATAAATCAAACAAAAAATACCACTTTAAAATTCTTTAACAAATTCTGTAAACAATAAGAAAAAGGTAAGATTGAAAGATACACATATTATATGTGTGTGTAAATATACATATGTATATATATAAAATGTATATGTATCTTTTCAATACATATATATGTATGTATAGGTATCTGCAAATATACATATATATGTACATACATATACACATGTATGTATATCTATATATCTGCATATATCTGTATATATACATACATTTTTCTTTTTGCAGTGCTAGGGATTGAAGGCATAGCCTCATGCATGCTACAGTCTACGATTGAGCAACAACCTTAGTTCAAGATATTTTCTATATTCTCCTGTACTGAAATTTTAGTTATTTCCTCAGTTGGTTGCTAAGACTATATATATATATTTTTTTATACATATATATAAAATATTGAATTATTTTGTCTCTATATGCTTGTAATGTACTTCAACAATCATTTATATAACCCTTTCTTTCATGGGAAAAATAAGAACCAGAGAAAAGAAAACATGTAAATAGCAATTTTCTTCTATTGCTATACTGTTTTTTCCAATAACCTTCTTACCCACTGAAAAAATTTTTCACAAAACATACTTTTTCCCTTTTTTCTTAGTGTCAAAATTTGTATATAGGTAGTATATCTTCTAAAATTTATCCAAAATAATACCACTCATTTTATTACATGCGATGAAATTAAATTGACATTCCAGAAATAGTGCCAGGAATTATCAAATATCCCCAGAAAATCTTCCCAGAAATTAAGCATGTTGCTAATGGCGATCAGTATAAAAATCTAAGATCAAGACCTAAATCCAATTGTTGACGGAAGTTAAACAAAATCAAAATAAATCAAGATTTTGAAAGACTAAGTAAAAAATTGAAAAACTTGCCCAAAGTTTAGAAGCCTGAAACATGAGACTTTAACACTATAATAATCAAATTGAACATCTAGAAAGAGTAGTTATTTGACATGCAAAAATCACTTTTTATATTGATATTGCCCTTAGTGAGACGAGCTAACATTCAATATTGCCTCTTGACATCATGCGCCCCCACAATAGACCTCGATGACACCCCGACATATTCATGCTGCAGGGGCTGGCAGACCCTATCCGCTGCATCCCTTCCTGCCTATTGATCTCCATCTCCCAACCCTGTCCATGGATTTCATCCAAGGTGATAGGTGATTCCTTGCACAAGGGGAAAGCAAAGGGGAAGGAGCAAGATGGTCCCTCTGTCCTTAAGACATCCAAAGAAATCATTCGAAATTATAAATCTCCTCTGGGCGGTATTCTATATTTTTAAGTTCTGTCATGTATTGACAAGCTAAGAATCTCTCCTTTGAAATTAAATTGTCACAGAATAAAGAATTTAAACACTCTCACACACACGCACATACACACACAGATTTTCAAAGACTAAGTAAAAATTGAAAACTTCCCTGAAGTTTGGAAATCTGAAATGTGAGATTTAATACTATAATAAGCTGAACATCTTGAGAGAGCAGATACTTGCCAAGCAGAAGTCAATTTTTGTATTGATACTTCACTTAATGAAATAAGTTAAGATTCACGGTGAAAGGAATTTGGGTCTGTTGACTATTCCAGGTCTCCCAATGGAGAACACATTTCCAAGAGTCTTTAAATTCATCCATTTGTTTTCTATTTCTTAAAAATTAGAAGAAATGAAGTTTTCGATTCAATTCAGAGATAATGGGGCCACTGAACAGAATCTAACTAAAGTGAGCTTTTATTTTTTTTCTTGCATAAATCCTGGTTATATCAAAAAGATTTGAAAAGGAATGAATTCATTATTTTCACTTTTTAATGCCTTTTTCTGAAAAAACTCAATGTAGAAAATGAAACTAAATGAACATGTAACCCCGTGCTTTCTGTTTCCCCTAAGTATAGCATATATGTATTTTATGTATTAATGTGCTTATTTCTACTATTTTTACGATTTATTTTTCTCTTTGCATCCAGTTTTTCAGTTCTCACTCTATCTTATGTGCTCTTTCTAAATACATTTCTTTCCATTGTCTTCTCCCTCTACTTCTCAGAACTCCATCAGGACCCCTGTTCCAATCATGAGCATTAAACTCTCGAACAAGTGTCCACATTTCTAATCCCATTGTTTGACCATACCATTACTCTAAATTAATTCTGGTCAACTGTACTAAGTTGGTTCACCTAATTTAGCTCAACGAAAATTTTCACAGGATAATCAGTTACTTTAACAGTAACCTATATTTACAATTCATCAATGTGTTAAATTAAACAATTCTTTGCTAAGTGTTTCTGTAGGCATAGTGCCAATAGAAAAATTAGGACTATTGTTTAAGAACTCCACATAATGCTGCTTATTCATTATCACTTATGGGAAGTACAGGAAAGGCTAAAGTTATAATGTGTATTTCTGTCTTCCAATGGCAATAACATTTATTGTATTCTGAGGGATATTTTTCATGATAACTTTCAAAAAAGATTTATTTTTAGTAACTTTTAAAAATCTATTACTTTGAGCAAAATGGCTAATATTCTTGAAAAATGATTGATTCTAACTTGATTTGTTTCTGATTTCACATTTGAATAAATAAATTTTACTGTAAAGTCAATTCATGTCACAGTAATAGTTTTTTATTTGAACTAGCTTTCTAAAAAAATCAATTTCTGGATGAGTTTACCTGGATATTTTAAATTCTGGTTGAATATGGGCCCAATAATATATGAATGGTTAATTATTATGTATTGTAAAGTAACAGTTTTTATGCTCATTTTAGAAATAACACAGCATCAAGGAATATATAAGGTACTAAATGATAATAAACCTTATGCTGTAATAAAGTTATATGTATTCAAATATTATAAACAAAGTAACTACTTATAAGGTGGTTCAGGAAAAAATTGAAAGAAAATATACTAAGTCAAAACAGGAGAAAATAATGTGGTCATCTAACTACAAATATTATATTTCCAATTAAATTTAAGATTTTTTTTTTGACAAAGCGACTTCTCAGCATTTATTCAGAGATATTCTTTGAAGGAAAGCATTTGACAGATATGAAGAGGTAATAAAACATAAAAGCATTAATAGTTAATTTCCAGAACAGGAGGGATATTAGAGACCAGCTACTCAGCAATATCCATGTATTTAGGTGGCCAAGGTGAAGGTTTGAGAAGAACTGATTAGTAGTTCCTCTCCTGCAGCTATTCAGAAACTCCAGGAGGCTGTGACATTGAAGGTGGGTCACTGGCACTGACCTGGATTTTCTGAGTGGACACCTCAGGATATAAGAAATACTTCATCCATTTCATTAAATATTAAGCTCATTAAAACTAATGTATGAAATGCATCGGTGAGAGGAAAATCTGACTTTATGTGGCCCCCAGCTGCTCTCAGCTGTTCTGCTAGGGCTCTACTCTTTAATCACCACTGACAGGGCAAAGCAATGAACTGAACTCCAGCTTCATCCTTAGAAGATCATAGTTTCACATGGTTTCATTTGCAAATACACGAATTTTATATGGGAAGAAAGAAAACATCAAAAAATAACAGAAAAGGGAAATTTCTCTAAAAAAGTAAGAGATCCTATGTTTTTAAAATAAATGGATAAAGTACAGAAATATTAATAATGCTGCCCATATTAATAAAATTAGCCCATTCACTTTATATGAACCTCAATTCATATGTGACTAAGTTAATTGTGCTCTACAGTTCTGGAATTCAAGAAATAGAGATTAAACAATTCATTAAACCTATAGAGCACAAACATGAAATGTTTGGTCCAGCAGGCAAAGGGCTTGGAAATTGTCACTTCGGTTTTCATAACAAGGAAAAAAACAAACAAAAAGCTGAATAATCTGAAAATCAACAGTTCTTAGAAACTCAGAGACTTGAGGCTGCAGAGAAAACCAATGCCTCTAAACCTGGAGAATGAGTGAGACAGACACATTGAATCACAATGATCTGAACAGAAGCTCAGGGCAGATACCCTTATAAGCATTTGCATAGGGTAGAAACATCTAAATTGCAATTGATGAAGTATTGGAGGTTCAGTGTAGACAAGCTTGAAAGTTAAATATTCTAGGGGTGAATTCTTAGGGAAACCCCACACTTAGTGAATTTTACTTCCATGAGTCCTACCAGATTCTCACAATGAAGATCAGGAGGAAAAAACAAAACAAAACAACCAAAAAACCTCAAGTTTCTGGCAGGAAAAGAAGGAAAGTAGTTAAGGAAATCAACAATCATTTTAAATGAAAATTAAGCAATTAAAAGAAGATATTTTTCAGAGTAGAGTTAAAAAATAAGACCTAACTATAGGCTGTCTAGAAGAAATCCATATTAAATATAGATCTAAAGTCTTGGGATAAAGATGTACTATGCTAATGCCAATCAAAGGAACCTAGAGAAGTTTTATTAATTTGGGGCAAAGTAGACGTTAGAGAAAGGAAAAATATCAGGGAATAATGAAGAATTTGCTATAGACTGAATGTTTGTGTCCTTCTCCCAAATTCATGCATTGAAACAATCCCCAAGGTGATGGTAGTAAGAGGTGGGGAGGTGAAGAGGTCTGAGGGATCTAACTTTGTCAGTGGGATTAAAGCCCCTATGAAAGATACATGCAGTGAGTTTAGGCAGACCTTTGACTATGTTAATACAGTGCAAGAAACACATTCGAGCTGTTTAAAATTACCCAGTATAAGGTACTTTGTTATTGCAGCCCCCAAAGGACTGAGATAACATTATATGATTTTAAATGGGTCGATTCTCCAAAATGACATGATAATTCATAATATATATGCATCTAACAACAGAGCACCAAATACTTAGGCCAAATGTCATAGAACTGCAAGGAGCAATAAACCAATCTATTATTATACAGTTGCAGAATTCAACACTTTATCAATAATTGACAGTTCAAAGGGCAACAGACACATTCTTCTCAAGCACACATATGACAGTCACTGAGATGATGATATTCTGGGTCGTAAAACACATGGTAGCAAATTTAAAAGAGCAGAAATCATATGACATTTGCTCTTACATTACCAAATTAATCTCAAAATCGATAACAGGAAGCTAGCTGAAGCATTCTAAAATCTTTGAGATTTTTTCACCATACTTCTTAGTAGAACAAGCGTCAAAAAAGTTTCAGGCGAAATTAAAAGATATTTCAAAAAATTGAAAATACAGTAATCAAATTTTGTGGGATGAAATGAAATAGTGTTTAGGGGAAATTTTATAGCATTGAATGTGTACAGTAAACAAAAAGATCTAAATTATGACCTCAATTATTATGTAAATTTCACAATCTAAGCTAGTTCTTTGAGAAGGTCATTGCTAAACCTCTAGCTAGACTGCTTTTGAAAAAAGAGAATCCACCAATTGTTGATATCAGAAATGAGTGCACCACGATCAAGTGGGTTTTATCCCAGGGATGCAAGGTTGGTTCAACATCCGGAAATCAATAAATGTAATTCACCATATCAATAGACTTAAAGTCAAGAACCACATGATTATTTCAATAGATGCAGAAAAAGCATTTGATAAAATACAACACCCCTTCATGCTCAAAACACTAGAAAAAATAGGGATAGTGGGAACATTCCTTAACATTGTAAAGGCCATCTATGCTAAGCCCATGGCTAATATCATTCTAAACGGTGAAAAACTGAAAGCATTCCCCCTAAAAACTGGAACAAGACAGGGATGCCCTCTTTCACCACTTCTATTCAACATCGTTCTTGAGACTCTAGCCAGAGCAATTAGACAGACCAAGGAAATTAAAGGAATACGAATAGGAAAAGAAGAACTCAAACTATCCCTATTTGCGGATGATATGATTATATACTTAGAGGAACCAGGAAATTCCACCAGAAAACTGTTAGAACTCATAAGTGAATTCAGTAAAGTGGCAGGTTACAAGATCAATGCTCATAAATCCAATGCATTTTTATACATAAGTGAGGAATCCTTAGAAAGAGAAATTATGAAAACTACCCCATTCACCATAGCATCGAAAAAAATAAAATACTTGGGAATCAATCTCACAAAAGAGGTAAAAGACCTCTACAATGAGAACTACAGAACACTAAAGAAAGAAATCGAAGAAAACCTTAGAAGATGGAAAGATCTCCCATGTTCTTGGATAGGCCGAATTAATATTGTCAAAATGGCCATACTACCAAAAGTGCTATACAGATTCAATGCAATCCCAATTAAAATCCCAATGACGTACCTTACAGAAATAGAGCAAGCAATCATGAAATTCATCTGGAAGAATAAGAAACCCAGAATAGCTAAAGCAATCCTTCTCAGGAAAAATGAAGCAGGGGGTATCGCAATACCCGAACTTCAACTTTATTACAAAGCAATAGTAACAAAGACGGCATGGTACTGGTACCAAAATAGACAGGTAGATCAATGGTACAGAATAGAGGACACGGACACAAACCCAAATAAATACAACTTTCTAATACTAGACAAAGGCGCCAAAAATATGCAATGGAGAAAAGATAGCCTCTTCAACAAATGGTGCTGGGAGAATTGGAAATCCATATGCAACAGAATGAGACTAAACCCATATCTCTCACCCTGCACAAAACTCAACTCAAAATGGATTAAGGACCTTGGAATCAGACCAGAGACTCTGCAGATTATAGAAGAAAAAGTAGGTCCCGATCTTCAACATGTCGGCCTAGGACCAGACTTCCTCAACAGGACTCCCATAGCACAAGAAATAAAAGCAAGAATCAATAACTGGGATAGATTCAAACTAAAAAGCTTTCTCTCAGCAAAGGAAACTATCAGTAATGTGAAGAAAGAGCCTACAGAGTGGGAGAATATCTTTGCCAATCATACTTCAGATAGAGCACTAATCTCCAGAATCTATAAAGAACTCAAAAAACTCTACACCAAGAATACAAATAATCCAATCGACAAATGGGCTAAGGAAATGAACAGACACTTCACAGAAGAAAATGTACAAGCAATCAATAAACATATGAAAAAATGTTCAACATCTCTAGTAATAAGAGAAATGCAAATCAAAACCACCCTAAGATTCCATCTCACCCCAATTAGAATGGCGATTATCAAAAATACAAGGAACAGGTGTTGGCGAGGATGTGGGGAGAAAGGTACACTCATACATTGCTGGTGGGGCTGCAAATTAGTGCAGCCACTCTGGAAAGCAGTGTGGAGATTCCTTAGAAAACTTGGAATGGACCCTCCATTTGACCCAGCTATCCCACTCCTTGGCCTATACCCAAAGGATCTAAAATCAGCATACTACAGAGATACAGCCACATCAATGTTCATAGCTGCTCAATTCACAATAGCCAGACTATGGAACCAACCTAGATGCCCTTCAATTGACGAGTGGATAAAGAAACTGTGGTATATATACACAATGGAATATTACTCAGCCATAAAGAATGACAAAATTATGGCATTTGCAGGCAAATGGATGAAATTGGAGAATATCATGCTAAGTGAGATAAGCCAATCTCAAAAAGACAAGGGACGAATGATATCGCTAATAAGTGGAGGATGACACATAATGGGGGGGAGGGAAGGGTTAGTGTTAGGGTTAGAGTTAGGGTTAGGGAGGGGGGCAAGTATGGAGGAAGAAAGTACTGTATAGAGGGTAAAGAGAGGTGGGAGGGGTGGGGGGGAAGGGGAAAAAATAACAGAATGAATCAAACAACATTACTGTATGTGGATTTATGATTACACAAATGGTATGCCTTTGCGCCATGTACAAACAGAGAGGCAACATGTATCCCATTTGTTTACAATAAAATTAAAAAAAAAAAAAGAAATGAAAGAGGAGTCATCACTACTAATCCTATAAATATTAAAAGGATAACAAAGGGTTATTATTACCAAGTCTATGTCACAAGTTTGATCAACTAGACATAATGGATATAGGAAACAGAAAGATCTAAATTTTTCAAAAGGAAAGTTTACCAAAACACACACAAAAATAGTTAATCTGTATTGGAACATTTCTATTAAAGAAGTTGAATTATTTAAAAACTTCCAAAACAATAGTAAAACTCAAGATAGTACTAGAGATGGCAAACTGTGCTCCAATATCTCTCATGAATATAGATGCAAAACTACAAAACAATTAAATCTAACAATGTAAAAAAGAATTGTATATCACAACCAGGCAGGATTCATTCCAAGGATGCTAAGTTGGTAAATCTTCACGAATCAATTAATGCAATCTATCATACCAACAGACTATGGAAAAAAATTGATATCAAAACATGCAGAGAAAATAAGATGAAAAACCAACACCCATTCATGACCCCAACTTTTTGAAGCTAGGATAGAAAGAAATTTCTTCAGCTTGATAAAGGACATATACAAAGAACCTATAACTACCATCTTTCTCTTTTATTATTTTTTAGTTATGTATAATATTAGGATACATTTTGACAAAATCATAAAAGCATGGAATATAATTTGTTCTAATTCAGTCCCCTGTACTTTCCCTTTCCTTACCCTCCTCCCACCCCCTGTTCCCTTCCCTCTACTCTACTAATCTTTCTGCTTTTTACTTAGTTTTTTTTTTTTTTAATTAGTGTCTTGTGGGTATATATGATGATGAGATTCATTGTGGTACTTTCATATATGTACATAGGAAAATTAGGTCCAATTCTCTCCACTGTTCTTTCCTTATCCCATTCCTTCTCCCTCCTCTTCAATCCTTTTTGACTACCCCATTCATCTTTCTTCCTTTTTTTAATCCTGTCCCCCATTTTGGATTAGCTTCAGCATATCAGAGAAAACATATGACTTTTGATTTTGGGGGACTGGCTAATTTCACTGAGCAAGATACTCTCCAGTTACATCCATTTACTGGCAAATGTCATAATGTCATTCTTCTTTGTGACTGAGCAATACTCCATTGTAGACATATACCACATTTTCTTCATCCATTCGTCTGTTGAAGGATGGCTTCGTATTGTGAATTGTACTGCTCTAAACATTGATGTGGCTGCATCAATGTAGTCTGCTGAGTTAAAATCTTCTGGATATATACTGAGGAATGGTTTAGATGAGTCATAGAGCGGTTCCATTTCTAGCTTTTTGAGGAATCTCCATACTGCTTTCTAAAGTGGTTGTTACAGAATGAGAGAAAATCTTTGCCATCTGCTCCTCATACTGTGCATTAATATCCAGAGTCATATCTTTCTTAATAGTGAAAAACTGAACAACTTCCCACCATAATCAAGAACAAGCAAGGATGTTCACTCTCACTATTCCCACTTGACATTGTACTAGAAGACCTTGATGACATAATACCAGAAGAAAATGTGTACTGATGATGAAGAAATAAAACCTTCTTTTCAGATGATATGACTATCTAAAAAATCCTCCAAATCAAGAACAAAAAAATCTCTGGGAACTAATAAGCCCAGGGTTAACATACAGGAGTTAATTGACTTTCTTTTGTATGAACAAGGAACAACTGGAATTTAATTTAAAACAAAGTTATTTTTATTAGCAGCAAATAAAAAAGAGAAAGAACAGAAAGAAATATATAGTTATGTGTTGCTTAAGAAGTTGGATATATTCTGAGAAACATGTCAGGTGATTTTGTTGCTGTGAAAACATCACAGAGGGAACATACACAAAAAGGCAATGAGCCAGGCAGTGCTGCGTGCCTGTCATCCCAGCAACTCAGAAGGCTGACCAGGAGCATCGTAAGTTCAAGGCCAGATTCAGCAGCTTAGCCAGGCTTTAAGCAATTATGAGACCCTGTCTCAAAATTTAAAAAAAAATAAATAAAAAATAAAAAGGCCTGGGGGTATACCTCAGTGGTAAAGTACCTCTGGGTTCATTAGGCCATAACATGCTTAAAGAGATCACTGTGGTATACACAATCTGTCACTGACCAAAATGTCAGTATATGACATGTGATAGTGTATGCATAAATCTAATAAAATTGATATATGATATATGGTAAATATTAAAAAATGCTGAAAGAATACAAAAATAAATAGAAGGGTAGATGATATTTTATGAGGAAGACTCAGAATGGTCAAGATATAATTTCTTCCCAACTTCATAATCTAGTCAATTCAATCCCAGTCAAAATCCCACAGTTTATTTAGAGGATACTGACAAACTCATTCGAAATTTTGTAAAGGAAAAACAAAAGACCCAGAAAACCCAACATGATATAGAGTCAAAACAAATTCAGAGAACTGCAAAGCACAGAGAAAGCTGTAGTGAAGGAGCCAGTGTAACATTGGTAATAAATAAGGTAAACAAATTGTCAATGAAACAGATCAGAAATCTCAGAAACAGACTCACACAAATGTAGTCAATTGATCTCCAATAAAAATCCAGCAGAGAAGGGGTGATCTTTCCAACAAAGAGTGGAAACAACTAAACTCAATGTAAAAAAAAAAAAAAAAAAAAAAAAAAAAAAGAAAGAAAAGAAAAGCAAAAGAAAGAATCTGGTCACAGACCATCTATGTTTCATCAAGTTTAACTCAAAATTGTTCATAGATGTGAATATCAATGCAAACTATAAAACTTGTAGAATATAACACAGAATATAATGTAGGTAACCTGGGGTTTTGTGATGACTTTTTAGATAGAGTACCACAAATAAAACATTAGTAAGTTGGATTTCATTAAATTTAAAACTTCTGTTGCACTAAAGATACCAGAAAATGAAGAGACAAGCCAAAGACCAGTGGAAATATTTTATAACACATATCTCTTAAACAACTGTATCTAAAATATACAAAGAACTTGTAAAACTCAAAAATAAATAATACAATCCTAATTTAAAGAAATGGGAAGATCTGAATACACATCTCACCAAAGAATATATTCAGATGGCAAACAGACACAGAATCAAATGTTCACCATCATAGTAATCAGGGAATTTCAAACTTTTTTTAAAAAATGAGATACCACTAAGCTTATATTAGGAAGGCCTTTCAAATTCCTGACAATACAAAATGTCTACTAAAATGTGGAGCAGCAGAAACATTCCTGTGTTGTTCCTGGGAATGCGAAATATAGTACAGTCAACTTTGAAGATTGTTTAGCTGTTTCTTACAAAACTAATACCACAGAATCTAGTAGTTGTTCTACTGGAAATGTATCCAAGGGAGTTAAAAATGTATGTCCACACAAATCCTGCACAAAGATGTTTATAACAGCTTTATTTACAATTGTCTAAACTTATGAACAGTCGAGACGGCTTGGAACAGGTGAGTAAACAAATGTTACATTCATGGAATTCTTATTCAATAATACAAAAGAAATGAGCTATCAAGCCACAAAAAGATATGGAAGCTTAAATGCATATTTCTAAGTGAAACAATTCAATCTGAGAAGACTTTAGGAAAAGGAAAATCCATGACAACACTAACAAAAAGAAAGTTCCCAGGGTTTTGGACTAGGGAGGTATGAATAGGTGAAGTAAAGCGTATTTTTGGGGCACTGAAATCATTCTGAATGACATTGTGGATATACATAATTATACTTTTGTCAAAAGCCATGGAATGAACAACACTGAGTGAACTTTTGTGAACTATAGACTTTATTTAATAATAATGCATCAATATTAGCTCTTTAATTACAACCAATGTACCACAATAAAGATAATAATAGTAGAGACTGGGTAGGCCTGGGGTAGGGAATATGTGGAGATATATTTTATGTGAACCATTTGTTCTTTCTACTTTTTTTTTTATAGACCTAAAACTGTTAAAAAATCAAGTGTATTAATTTAAAAAATTAATTTAAAAAATACACAGTACAAAAATGAGAGAACCAATATTGAATTTTCCTTTCATTTTTTTTATTTGATTCAACCAGTTGCCTACTTAGTTGGAAAAACACAAATGTCTCATCCATTTCAATATCAATTAAAGCAATTATTAAAATAAGCACTTGGTTCTCTAAACACATTAACCACTGATTCCTCCTCCTTCTCCTTGAGCCCCCCGCCCCCCGCTTTCTCTCTAGAATTTTGAATATTTTAAAAGTCAGTGGCAAGCCATCTCTAACCTTGCCAATATCAACCATATTCTCCAACTCTGTTAAGACCAAGCAATTTTGTAAGATCACAGGCAAGAATTATCAAAGCGCCAGGCACATGAAGCTATGAGAGGAGGCAATTAGAACTCAGTCATAGCTTTTATAGATTTGGGTTCCAGAATCACAAGTAATAAGAATGTCTTTATGATAGCATAAACCTTTTTTTTGCTTTAAAAATGAAAATAAAATAATGGAAAGCATCTACTAAGTAAGAGTCATACAAATTTTTTAAAGTTTCATTAAGTTCTGTCTCCCATTTTCCATTCCTCTGTGTCTGCTTTGTGCTCTCTCCCTCCTTGGTCCATACTCACGAACCCTAGGAACACTTCCAGGCTGGGCTTTGCATTGTTTTCCTCTGTCAGACACATTATCCAGTGCTCAACTCCATATTTGCATGGTTCATTTCCTTGCCTCCTCCGAGTGTTTATTCAGAGTTTCACATTCATGATGAGGCCCTCTCTGACCATGGTTTTGAAAATGAACTCATATCCAGTTATTTCACTCTGCTTTACTGTGTTTCATAGTCTGTAATTGCACTCCATGATCTATGTATTATATTTACTAGCTACTGTCTGTTTGCTCCACTGTAACCTAGTTACAGAGAAGGCAGGGAGTTTTGTATGTTTTATTTATTTACATGGTCTAAACACTAAGACCATGGCTAGGCACATAATAGGTGCTCTCCAAGCATTAAAGAATGAAATAGGAAAGTGAAGGATTGAATAGATTGAAGGACTTTGGGGTTGGGGAGGATCTTGGAGACCTTCTAGTCTAAATTTCCTAGGGAACCAGAGGGAATAAATGACTTATCATGTCACTCACTGTCAATTAAGTGAAGTAGAATCTCATGTTTCTCCCTGAGCATTTTCTACCCTAGCAAATTCATCATTATGTTTGAAAAGGAAACGTATCTACTTATAAATATCAGGATTATTCGGATACTGCTGTGAGAGTTTGTAATACTCTTATTACTGTTCTTACCAATAAATACTTGTTCCAATAAAATACCACCATGACTTCCTTTTCTGGTTTTTGGATATCATTGAGCTAGTTGTACATAAGCTATGGTATATAATATGACATATAAAGAGGAATTCATTCTAAGTAGGAGAATGAGTGATCATAAACACAAAGTTTGGAACACTCAGCATGAGAAGGGAATCCTCTGAGTTGGCTCAGTCACAAAAGGTTGAAGGAACAGATCCCTCTTGTCCTTTTTTCTTTGCCATTCTCATTTAAAAAATGGGAAATGGAAAATTCCATTTGTTTTCTAACACTTCAAAGACAATTAGATGAGTTCACATGTACGTGAAGCAATTGTCCAAATTGTAAAGGACTACCCAAATTTTCTTAAGTGTTTGTGGCATAGGGAGGAAATTCTGGTAATCTCTATCATATTTAAAAAGCAGGGCTGGAGCTACTGCTCAGTGATAGAGGCTTGCTAGCATGGGCAAGGCCCTGGTTTGATCTTAGCAGCACCAAAAAAAAAAAAAATAATTCAAATAAAATAATAAAATAAAAAGCATATAACTTTCCAACTGTGTTTCATCTACTCAGCAGTAACAAGACCAAACAGCTCAAGGGCTAAGACACAGATTCTCTTGCTAATTGGATGTGTTAGGCCAAAATACGTCACCTTTTCAAACTTCTATTTCCTTCTTTATTAAATGAAAGTATTACTAATATCTGCCCAAAAGGTCTACTTTGGGACTTAATGTAGAATGATGTATATGGTTTGTATCAACACTAAGTATATTTACTTTTTAAAAATTATTCATGTGATTGTTATTGATGAACATAAATCACTTATTGTGAAAGGGGGGTTCATTTAGTGGGGTGAGCCTGTTAATCAGAGACTAACTAGGTAATTTCATTGTGAGGAGCTAACACTTTTTTGTAAGATTCAAAATATAATTATAAGGTGCAATTTTAGGTTTTTTGAAACTTTTTTCCTTTAAAAATATTGCTAGTAATATTGTAAACAAGGGAAATGAGAATCAGAGAGTTTAGGAATTTTCTGAATGTTCAACCCTTGGGACTTAAAAAGGTGGGTCTCTGACACAAGTTTTCTTTGTTCCAGTTGGGTAGTATTTCTTGCACATCATCTGGTTTATAAGCATCACCGGATGTATCAAAGGAGGAAGAACTCAGAGAAAGCATAGCTACAATGCATGTAGAAACTGAGATGGCTCTCCAGTATCAACCCCACATATTCAGACAGAGACAATCTATTTAGAGGAAATCCAAATAAAGCACTGACAACATGCCTCTTCATAGCAGAAAAACCTGCTCATTATTTGGTACTAGACTAATACTTGCACATTTCTCCCAGTTAGAAATATCCCTGTGTAGGCCATCTTCAAAATGCCTTCAAAACACCCCTCCTTCAAGTGAAGGAAAATTTAAAGTACAACACATCAAGTAGAAATGAAAATGGACCTTTGGGTGGATTTATTTCACTTTCAGAGTGTTCTGCAAAAGTTGAAAATATTTGGAAAATGGTTTCTGGTTCTTACGCCTAACCAAAAACAGAGGCTTACCTATACTCCCCAGGAATGTTCTACTATGAAGACAGGAAAAAATAATGACATAAATCCCCAGAAGCCCTGGAAAATCAGCAGCACAGCTACCATCATGCAAAAACATTCAAACTTTCTGGAAGTTTTAAGCAAAGTGGAAACTGTTTGATAAATACACAAAAATAGAACTGAAGTACTTGCAAACACCCACAAGTAAAAGAAGACTACACAACAAAAACAGGTGAACTTTTTCAGTAAAATTCTGGAATAACTCGAAGAGATGGGGACAACAAAAAGAACTGTGCTTAAGTTACCAGATAGTAATTAATCAAAGAATTCCCAAAGAAGCCAGGTCAGTATCCTGTGTTAAGAATCGCTGATTCTAGCATTTGTAATCAGAACACACAGGGTGGGTAAATATTGCAAAAGTGCAGATCCAACACAGGTGTTTCCAAGAGTGGGCCCTGGGACCAGGGAAGTGAGGTAATGTCCCCAGTGATTGCCACAAAGAATGTGTACCTCCCTCAACAACCAGCGAGTTATTGGCACTTCATAAACACAAGCCTACCAAAAACACAGCTCCTCTTTGACACCAGTGTGACATAAAGTCAGAAAATGAAATTTCTTACAGGGTCTAAGGAACTAAAATACATGTAGTAACACTACTCAATTTAGTTTCATATACATACACGAATAGAGAAGCAAAGGTGAGAAACCAGACAGTTGAGGAAAACTATAAAAGGAGACACTAAATTGGACAAAATGCAGAACATCTGGGAAGATTGCTAATAAAAACAATTGGAAAATAAAGAAAAAAATGTAGTTTATTCCCTTGAAAGATGTGGGTGTCAGTCATATCTAACAGGTGGATAAGGAAGAAAAGCATTCAGTGTTCTTGGAAATTAACAATATGATTGTTCAGATAAACCTAAGGAGTAAACTGAATAGCACAAATGATACAGATAAAATACAAAAAGTGAATCAAAAATTGAATAAAGTGAAGTCAAATTGAGGTGAAAAATGAAGAGAGCCCACCAAATTTCCAAAGAAATTTATAAACTCCTAGCTTGAAATCTGAGTGGTGTCCTCATTAGAACAGAATATTTGAACCCAGGAGGAACACTAGGGTTGTGCTTCCATAAAGAACATGTGAGGGCATGGTGAGAAGGTCGCCATTTACAAGTTGACAAGGGAGGCCTTGGGAGAAATCAAGTATGTTGACACCTTGATCTTGGACTTTAAGCTTCCAGAACTGTGAGGAAATAAATTTCTGTTGTTTAAGCCACCCACTCTGTGGCACATTTTTGTTCTGGTCACCCTAACAAAGTAATATGTCAAACAAAAATAATCCAATATGGTAGACTACATAGGAATCAACAAAGACTAATGAGGGAAGATATCTATAAAATGTACAGTTTGACTTAATGTTAATATACTGTGAGGTCTGAAGCATTTTTATGATCTATGGTAGCCAAGAAAGTAGACAAATTATTTATAACATATCTAAATTTCCAGTCAATTTTAATGCCATATAGGTAGACCTGTAAAATTTTGCCAGAGGCCTTCTTTTATTTGGGAGATGGAATGGTAAGAAGCATGTGATTAATCTTCAATGATAATGGGTAAATATTTTAAATTGATGATAAAAATGGATCTGATTTAGAAAAAGAGACAAAAAATCAAACTTCTGAACACTGGGAATAAAGAAGAACAAAGGAAATTTAATCAATCCAGCTAAAACACTTGTATAGGAGGAGAGTTGTGAAATAAAAGACAAACATAAAACACCCAGAAATAGTTCTATATTATGATGAAATAGTAACCCAACATTTGTGAGAGGGCTGAATTGATTTATTAAAGAAACCTGGAAGTTCAGATTGTATTAAGAAATCCAGTCATATACAGTTTATAACTGATATAACTAAAGTCAACTATCATGTTATAAATGAAGGGTGGTTAAGAAGTGAAGGAAACTACAGAAGAGACAGTAAGAAACACATATTATTAACAGCAAAAATAGAACTTCCAGAGAAAGTATAAAGAGGGATACAGAATATTGCGGAAACTGTAACTCCCTAATCAGACTAACTGTCCTGAATCGTCAAGCATTCAACAATATAGTTTTGACATATGAAAAGCTGAGACTGATAAAAGCAAAAGAGAAACTTCAAAAATTATGTTTGGGAATTTAAAGCACCTTCCTCCTGACTAGACAAATTAAGAAAATGTGGTTTAATCTATCTCTGTGTTTCTGTCATCTCTTTATACATCTATGTATATCTGTATCCAACTGAGAAGCAATCTTTCTCTCATCAACTGACATATGCATACATGAGTTTAACAAATCATAATGGAAACCTGTCATATTGATAGGGAGAACAAACAATGGAATCAATGGTTTTGGAATGATTGGATTGTTATCATTCTTACAAAAAACATTATAAATGACTAATCAGTTAAATCTAGAAATCAGAATTCTATAATAACTAAAATAAATGAGAATATTTTGTTATTCTAAGGCAGGAAAGGGCTTCCTAAGCAAGACATTAAAGTCTAAATCTATAAGGAATATAAAATTGATAGATTTCACCAAATAAAAATGTTAAAGAAAACTTGCTTTAGCTTTGAATATGTTAAATGGTTTTTTGAAGAAGTCCTATTCAGCTTGGGACCCAGACTTCCAAGCAAAGCTGATTTTGGTTCTTTCTCAAGGTGACTTTACACCTAGCCCTTTTATAGTCAGGTGTAAGAAATGCCTTCTTTTGCAAATTCCCACATCTCGGTCTTAAAACTGTGACTTGATTTTAATTTTTAGTAGTATAACTCTTCAACTGGAGGTCACTTTACTCTTGCTACTTTCATTATACAGTGAAGGTAAGTCTAGTTTGAAGGTCAAGTTAAATGAGCTCCTTCTCTTGTCAACCTTTGCTTTTTGTGTGGCGCCTTCCCATCCCACCTAATTTATAATTTAAGTGCAACTTATAGCACCATTTCTTTTGCCATTCTAAGGCTTATTTTTCTATTATCCACGAGGGAAGATACACAGCACATTTCAGCATAGTTTTCTCTATCTCAGCTGCCAAAGTACCGGTTTGCTATCAAAATCTACACACCTACCTTTGCTAAACTGTTAGTATATGAGTCCATTACAGGTGATAGAGAATATTCCTGTTCTCGACACACTCATAGGTGTATCCTCTCACAGGATCCTTAGTGTCCCCTGGCACACCAGAAAGAAAAAAACAAAACAAAACAAAACAAAACAAAACACCAGACTTCCTCATATGTGCAATAAAACATACCAGGTTAACACATGGAAATCTGATAATATGTAGGGAGAATCTTGCATCTATTTTTAAAATTGGAGCAAATCATGAAAAAGTATTTTGGTTCATTTTCACTATTGCTTTATAATATTACCAGTGTCACCTCGTATAACCGGCTGCAATGCACCAGTGGACATGAAAGGTTGAGATCTCTTGCCCTAGCATATCGCTTTCCATATTTCTGCTTGAAATAGTAAAAAGTGCTCTGACGTAGGATATTTTTTAGGTTTCCTGCAAGTATATTTAGAGGACAGAAATTTTCTCAATATGCTCAGAAACTATTACATCTACTTCCCTAATTTTTATACCTGGGGATATTCACATATATTATTGTTCCTTCTCTTAAGCACTCTCTAATATTATTCCCCAATGCTGTCCTTAATCGCCAGCCTAATACAATTTGTGAAACAATGACCATCAAGTTCAACGTAAGTAGGACAGAAAGAAAACTGGTTCATCTGGAAAATCGATTAAAATGTCCTTTAGAAAAGAATAAAATTCTAGAGAGAATACTGATAGTGCCTATCAATAACTTTTATAATAACAATATAAAGACACAGTTTTACTTTAAGCATCCATAATAAACTAAGGAATAAAACAAAAAAGCCCAATCTGTCGGTGACTTTTAAGCCCATGTTACACAATCTAGCACCTATTTACTTTTTGAATATACATTTTTTTATAAACATAAATCTATATTCAACTTGGCACATTTTCCCTTTTCAAACTTGAAATTGTTTCCAACTCCTTTTTTCCCCATTTCTCTACTCAACACATGCCTGGAAAAAAATTATGTAGCACACATGAATACTGCAAAATGGGTCAGGTCTTGTATATGTGGTAACATCCTATGGGAATAACCAGAACCTTCTGAGTGGCTCATTTTATAAATTATGACTTCACGACACTAAATGATAACCTAGTGCCTCGATTAAGTGGACATAAATCTCAAATGCATTTCCACTATTATTAGGAACTCTTTATGTGCCATATATCATTGGTTCATTATTTAGTTATTCATGTTATTGTCATTATTTATGGTTGGTGAGGATAGTTGCTGAATGGTGTAGGAGAAGGCCTTTCTTTCTTTTTGCTACTGGTGATTGAACCCAAAGGCACTTTACCACTGAGCTATATACCCAGGCTCTTTTATTTTTTAATTAAATTAAATTAATTAATTTATTTATTTTTAGACAGGGTATCACTAAGTTGCTGTGGGCTTAAGTTGCTGAGGTTGACCTGAAACTTGCAATCCTCATGCCTCAGCCACCTGAGTCACTGGGACTACAGGCATGAGCCACCATGCCCAGCTGAAGTCTTTTTTTGTCTTAAAGGTCCTGCTTACTGCTGGTGCTATGTGTCTCTGTACTGTACTCCAGAGAATCCATAGTCACTCCGTATTTCAGATAAAGGCTGTGTTAGGATGAGACTCTTTTCCTTCTCTGTAAATTTGTTCCTCTGAAATTCACTGGTTTGGGAAAAGAATTTCCTCTTAACATTACCTAAAGTTGTGGAGGAAGGAATCTAAAGCTCCAACAATTCTAACAGACAACTGTAGATTCAATAATAAACTGTAGATGATTCCAAATCTACCAGAGAAGACCTCAGTCTGACAAAGAGTATGCAGTCTTGGTGGCTCTTGTCCTTGACTGCTCTTTTAATAATCATCAAAAGTAGCAGAACAAAAGGGTTAAACTATAGGTGACACAAGTACCTACAGTGTCCCCTTCGCCTCTTTACACATACTGCATTATGTGAGAACACCTGGCTATTTAAGTCTTCACTGTGCCACTTAATTGTGTGTTTTGTAAAATTAAGGATTCAAACAAAATTTATACAGAAAACCAAAATATGCAGAACACAAAATATGCAAGGCCTCTCTTTATGAAGTAAATTTCAACAACTATTGGTAGAAAAGTTTTATAAAATGATTTTGGATAATGAAAATGTAAATATTATGCCATAAAATAGCACTGGATGCCTAATAGACAGGAAGACAGTGGTGACAATCAGAGACGGGGCCACCAGATCAGAGGGATCTCAGGCCTGCCACCTCTTAGTTCTCTGACTCTGAACAAGTTTCTGAAACATTTTTGATCCCATTCTCATAATCTGTTAAGCTACCTGCTTCATTGGATGTCATGAGTTTTACTCCATTAATATATGCAAAGGACTTCAAGTGGTGTGTGGCATATAGGAAACACCTGCTATTATAACATCTGATATTATTCTCAGGTTTCTGCTCTGCTTTTACTATCTCCCTAAATATTATCTTAAAACAAACTTTCTAACTACTTGGCCACCATAGAGTCTTTCTGATAAAATCCTCTTTTCTGTGGCAACAGGGATGAAACCAGATGACATTAAGTGAACTAAGCCAGGTGCAGAAAGACAATTTCTATATGTTCTCACTCATATGCGGAAGCTGGAAAAGCTGGTGTCATAGAAGTAGACAGAAAAATAGTGGTTATCAAAGATGGGACAGTAGGAGACAGAGAGGTAGAGAGAGACTGGATAGCAGGTAAAAATTACAATTAATAGGGGAATAATGTTCTCATGTTTATAGCAGAGTAGCCTGACTATAATTAACAAAAGTTCATTATATATTTCAAAATAGCTAGAAGAAAGGATATTGAATGTTTGCAACCCAAGAAATAATAAATGTTTGAGGTGATGGATATGCTAATTAACTGAATCGGACCATTATGCATTATACACATGTATAAAAATATGATCCTGTACACTCTAAGTCTGTACAATCACTACATGTTGATAAAATAAAACATAAACATAAACCCATGCACACACACAAATTCAATAGTTGGGTTGGGCTGATGGCTGACATTAGTTCAAAGTTTCCTCAGGACCATAAGGGAGGAATCCCCAACAGGGAGGACAGCCCAGAGGCAGGAATCACCCACAAGGTGATCATCAATAGGGAGGGATCACCAATAGGGAGAAATCACCAATAGGGAGGAATCACCAATAGGGAGGAATCGAGAGGAATGACAACAGAAGGGTCAGTGAGCAGCTGAATCCTATGGGTCTCCATGGTAATTATGCTCACATAAATCAAAAATTTGCAGTTTCAAAAATGACAGTAGTAATGGTTTCCTGAACTGGAACATTTACATACTAAATGTCACATCTCGTAGATTTTCCTAGAAACCACTTAGGTCTAAAAATTCAACTCTAAGCTAAAACCCATTTTAACATGGTAGGCTAATTGTTATGAAGTATGAACAATAGGCTTCTAGAATCCCATTTAGATATTATTAATTCATGTGTTACCAAAGAAACACATTTTAGGAAGTCATTCATTTTTCCCCTGAGAATTAGAAATTCCCATTAATTAAAAAAGTTATGAAAAAATATAATAAAATGAGTTTGGAATAATAAAAGTGTATTATTCATTCTTTGAGAAATTCTCTTGTGCCAAATTTTGCCGCTTTTCATAGACATTAACTAACTTAAAAGAGATTGCCTTAAATATGGACGTAAGACAAAAACTAGGAAACTGAGCTACTGGGACTAAATTGATCTACATGGCTATTTTGGCCATGTAGACCAAAAGTGACTACTAGCATTTTAAAGAGTACTTTACTTCCATATGTGTGTAGGTGGGTAAAAGACAAAAAACCTGTCCTTTGTAAGTTTTACAGTATTGACAGAACTAGAAAATATGTAATTATTAAGGAAGTAGAAATTGGTACTGTTCTATAATTTCCTGAGACTTTGAGTCAAAGGATACTTATACCTATATAAACATTTCATTATTCTGAATACTATCCATTTATTATCAAAAAGTATTAAAGACTTCCTGCTTCCTATGAAATATTTGCTTCTTCTTCAATAACTTGGATCAATCAGAATTGTTTGAGTTTTCGGTTGTTGTTGTAAAATGCAATGGGAAAATCCATGTCTGAATCTCAGCTTGAATCTCATCAGCTGTATAAGACATCATTGACTGCCTTAGCTTTATATGACGCACTACATTAACAGGCTTATAAAACTTAGAAATGCTTTATTTTGAAAATCTCAATATCCCAGTGAAGTTCTAAGTCCAGTTCATTATTTTCAGACATTGCTTTCCATTACATCCTTATGCTCCACTTTAAATCAAGCTACTTCTCTGCCATGGTCTTCTGAAATAATTTCTAAATAATTTCTAACTTGTTTTCCTGTGTAACAGACTATTTATGACTCCCCCAAATTCATGTATTGAAATAACAACTCCCAAATTAATGGCATTAAGAGGTGGGGTTTTGGGGAAGTCATTAAGTCATGAGGGTCAGACACTCACAAATGGGTTTATTGTCCTTCTAAAGATATCCCAGAGAGCTTTGGACTCCTTACACCATGCCAGGTTGCAAAGAAGCAGTGCTATCTATTTACCAGAAAGCAGACCCTCCCCAGACATAGACTCTACCAGCCTCTTGATCTTAAACTTCCAGGACAGAGGACAAGCCTTCCTTCTCTCTTTCTCTTTGTTTTAGACTAAATTTCTGTCTCACCAAAATTTTATCAAAAATTATAAAATTGCCAAACCATGAAAAAACACTTTTTCATTGTATCATCTATAGATAGTTAACCATTGTAATGTGGATCCTTCATTTCTTTCTTTAACCTTTCATATTTGCACATAGAAATATTTGTTATACATACACAATTAGATACATTTTTAAAAATGTCATTCTACTGTACACATTCCTTAATAGTGTGTTTTGGTCACTAATAAATCTCAAGTACTTTTCTTCATCATTAATCATTGATTCAGAACTAACTCCTCCATGATATTTCAGTGTTAAGAGTGAATGAACTACATTTCACCAATTTCCACTAGTTGATGCTCAGGTAGTTTCTAATATGAAGAATAATACAGAGATGAAAACCCTTATGAATAAAATATCATGCATATGTATTTTTATTTCCTTATAATACATAGAAGATATGGACTGTTAATTAAATAATCTAAAAAATATAAAGCTTTTAATTGCTAAAATGCTCTTCATAATTGCAAACTGATAGCCTGACTAGCAATGACTATCTATTTCTCTACAACCACACCAATAGTGGATATGATCAATTATTTTATTCTTCTAAGATCTCTTTTCAGCATAAAATACAGGTTATTCTTTCCCACCACAATTCCAGACAATATTAGTTGGACTTTTGGCATCAGTTACTTGTGAAAATAGATGTACAGCTTCTCAAACCCTTTACAAGGAGTGTTCTGTCTGCCAAACTTGTCCATGCAATTCCTACAGTTGCAACACATCAGTTAAAAACTACTGCCTGAGAAAATGTGGTAACATGCAATAGTGTATTACCCAATTAGAGACTATCAGAGAGCACAAAGTCTCATACAAAAGAATAGCATGTTGATAGAAAACAACATTCTTCTCAATCTGAAGAATAGGGAAAATAGACTTCCACTTCATTGGTCCATGCACATGTAAAATTATTGCAAGCTCAGAAAGTGTTCTCGTCTGAGAATTATTCAAATTTTCCCAGAGCAACAGTTGGAAAAATCAGACTTGTTCCAGTTATTATGATCCATCACTGACGTATGATCACCTCACGAAAACAAGTTCTACTCAGTCTCTTTAGTGATTATGACTTTTTCAATATCAACTAACAAAAAGAGAATTTTATTGGCTCAAGCAAAGAAGGATCCAGGACTTAACTTCTCTTCAACTCTCTGTGCCTCTGTGTGCTATCTTCTTTCTGTCTCCTCATGGTGGAAAAGACTGCCTGAAATAGCCCCAGACTTAGCCCGTATTCTCACAGTGTCTGAGGCAAAAGAAATTCTATCATCTTCTGCATCAAATACTAGAGAAGACTATGACTGACCCTGCCTGGATCACCCAGGGTATTGCTACAGTAAAGTCACTGTGACAGTCAACCCCATCAAGACCAGTTAGAGCAGGGGATTTTCCTACAAAAAGTAGGTATCTTGCTGACTGCTAATTTCTCTCCATTAATCTTTGCGGTAGACCTCTCTGAAGATTGCCCAGACCATAAAAGCATTTTTGTACTACAGTTGATACCCTCTACTTAGAAAAACTTGTAGCCATCAAAGAAAAAAAAAAAAAAGGGCACCTGAAATCAAGACTGAGGTCAACATTTCTATTTTAGAGTCTGTTTATAGAAACATGGCTAAAAGCAGTGGGCCATTTAACTGAGTAACTGAAGGGGCCAAGTGACCAGCTGGTGAATAGTGAAAGCACATATGAAAGCTCTTTTTGAATTAAGGAAGCAACATTTTGTTAGAAAGTGAGTGAAATCTGCTTGTGTTTCATTGAAAGATCCATTGGCCTTTCCATTGGTGTTTGTTTTCATAAGTAACAAATAACCACAGGCTAAGGTCCTCTACAATCATAGCAATCTATGTTTAATAATGTGAGTGGGGCCAGTGGTTATAAATTACTCTGGATAGAATTCATCATAAACAATAAATTAACCTACTGAATAGACATATATTATATGTAAAAATGAAAAAAAATCAAAATTGTCACATGTTCTGCATTTACACATATATCCCTACACTGTTAAAAAAATGACTCTCTGTTGTTTTTACTGGGTTTCCTTTGGGAAAACAGATGTTCACATAGAATAAGTGTAAATTCCCCATTCTTTTTGCATGTTTGCACTTTTACTTGACAAGAGCTCCCTTTTCTGTCAGTGATTAGAATTGATAGGGCCTTTTTACTTTCTTCCTACAACCCATATTTCTCCTCAGACATCTTGGTAGACCACAGAGAACCTGAGAAATAACACTGAGTAATGGATGTAAGGTCTCTGAAATCATATTTTAGCCTATTGGAAAATTTGCTACACTTCTTTGAGTCTTCAATTTTGTATTATACAATTGGGGAAATATACCTTCTGCAACATGTGAATGAGAGAATTAAAATTGATAATGTGTATAAAATTTATATACCCTGTAAATGTGCATATCCTGGAAGATAGTAAGTGCTTACTAATAGATGTCATTATTAACAATGGAAAATATTTGAGATAAGAAAATAATTCCAGTTGAAATGACAAGTGATCAAGTAATTACTAGAACAGGACACAAATGTTTCTTTCTAATATATAAACTTTTCATTACAACTAGATCTCAAAACCGGTTCACAAAGATTAAAAAACTCATTAATCTTTCCTAAATGAGCAGTGTACATGCAGGAACTTGTTTCTTTAAAGACATTTGCATTTGGGGTAGATTCTGGGCTTAAGTTCATTAAAATGGAACAGGTATCTTATTTTTACTATGAGCTGATTTACACTTAAAAATCTTAAACTTGCTTTACTTTGTTATGGAGAGAAAAATTTTTTCATCATTATTCTTCACATCACATTTTTTCAGGGTCCCCAGCTAAGGTGTTATTATAAGATATATAAAGAATCTACCCAAACTCTTTTATCTCCAGATAATCTTTTAAATAGCATGCACCATAATTGAGTTCAGGTGGCAGTCATCAGTGAGCTAACTCTTGACTGAGATTAAGATGAATGACAGCATTGCATGCCCAAGACCCATTGCCCCAGCAAGAAATGAGAAATTAATAGAATCGGTATCAGTGGTGTGACTACAGGAAAAAGAAAGGAAGGAAGGAAGGAAGGAGGAAGAGAAAAGAAAGAAAGAAGAAAAGGAGGTATGCTTAAACATATATGATGAATATTTCAGTGAACAGAAATCTGTTTTCCCCTGTACCTTTAATATCCCCATATTCCTGGGATCGACCATATAGAACCAGAAGCGAACAGTGCACATTCCAAGGCTTGCTGGGAAGAATTTGGTGGTAATAATTCTCCCAGTGGATCCTTTTCTGGGGCTGGAAGAATTGATGTACAGGAAGTGCCGTCCACTACCTTGAAATAGATAAATACAATATTTTTTCAGAAAATATAATTTTATATTTTAGAATATGACACAGAATATGTTTTAATCCATGCACAAATATCATTTTCTCCCTAAACAAATACATACACAATGAAACAAAACTTTGTTTGTTAGATAGAAATAACAATTCTTTTCAACCAAAATAAGAGTGCTGCTATGATTGTGTGATTCACAAAATTCACTTTGGCACATGACTCGTGCATAAAGTGACGAAATAATTGTGTTGACTATGGAACTGTGTTCCTTTTCTTCTAATTTGCTCTAACCTGTCATTTTCAGGTAAATAAAGTATTTTGTATGCTGTTCATCGAGCTGATACAGAGTAGCTATTGGGGACTGGATGATACTGTTTCTTCAACTCATTCCCTCTGATGGATGCACTGACCATAGTAGAAGTGAATGGCTATAATTGCAGTTATTAATATTATTGATAGTTTTTGGCCATAATTAACTTCTGTATTTCTCAACTGCATTAGTATGGAAAAGATACCTATATTTAAACACAAATTGGATTTTTTTTCCTGTTGATATCATTGTCAAAATTTATCAAAAGCTACTATTCCATTTCATGACTAACACTTGGGTAAGATATACAGATACACATTGTTCCAATTTAAGGCTATTAATGTGTTTCCTAATTAACATTCCTATGACTTTTTAGTGCTCATAGATTGGCAATGATGCTGCCCTTCCATTTTTGATAATAATAATTTGTGTTTTCCCTTTCTTGATTTAGTTAACCTGGATAGAGGGGTTTGAATTTTACTGGTCTTTTCAAAAGACTGGATTTTAGTTTTTTTTTTTTTTATGTTCTCTATTGATTTTTAATATAATTTCATTAACCTCTGCTCTAAAAGTCTAATATTTCTTATTTCTTTCAGTTTTCTTACCACTTATTGATTTAATTGGTGGGGATCAAACGCAGGACCTTTCACATGCTAGACAAGTGCTCTGTCATGGAGCTACAAAACCAGAATTCATCCTTTCTTTTATTCAGCTTACTTGGGTCTTAAATTATTCTTCCTTTTGTAGTTCTCTAAGCTAGAAGCTTATTGATTTTAGGTCTTTCTTCTTTTCAAATATATACATTCAATGTTAAAAATTTCCTTGTTAAGTACTGTTTTAGTTGAAACCCAGAAATTTTGATATCATGTACTCTTTTAAATCTGGTTCAAAATAATGTTAGATTTTTCTTGAGTCTTCTTTGCTCCATGTATTATATAGAAATTTGATGTTTGATCTCCATGTGTTTGGAAGTTTTACAAGTTTCTGTTGCTCATTTCTAGTTTAATTCTATTGTGGTCTGAGAGCATCCTTTGCATGAATTCTATTCTCTTAAATTTGTAAAAGTGTGTTTCATAATGTATTGTATCTTGGTGCTTGTTACATATGAACTTGAGAAGAATGTGCATTTTGCTGTTGAATGAAGTAGTCTATAGACATCATTATATCCAGTTGATTGATAGTGCTATTCCGTTCAACAATGTCTTTCCTGACTTTTTGTCTCCTGGATCTGTTCATTGGTGATAGACAGTTTGAGTTTCCAGCTGTAACAGTGGATTCATTTATTTCTCCTTGAGTTTCTATCAATTTTTGCTTCACAAACCTTGATGTTCTGATGTTAGGTACTTACATATTAAAGATTGTTGTGTCTTCTGGGAGTAATAGTCTCTTTATCATTATGTAATGTTCCTCTTTATCCTTGATAATTTTCCTTGATCAGATGCAAGTCTTTGTCTAAACTCCCTTGTTCTTTTGATTAATGTTAGCATGGCGTATCTTTCTCTACTCTTATACTTGTACTCTGTGTCTTTATATTCAATATAGCTTCCTTATTGACAATAAAATATATTTGGGTATTTTTTCTATTCTGATCATTTCTGTCTTGTAACTGGTGAATTTAACCTACTAGTGACTGAAGTGATTATTGATATAGGTGGATTAATATTTATTATGTTTGTTTCTGTTTTGTATTCATTACTCTTATTTTTTGGTTCTTTTATTTTTTTATTCTTTTACTGTCCTTTGGTTTAATTAAGCATTGTATGTGATTTTGTTTCTTTATCTTCTCTTAGCATATCAGATAGACATCTTTTACAGCATTTTCTAGTGGATGACCTTGAATTTGCAAAATACATTACAACTGATGCAAATCCTCCTTCAAATGTTTTATGCTACTTCATGTTTAGCACATGTATTATATGACAGAGAATTCCCATTAGTTCCTCCCATCTCTTAAAATATCCTTAGGCATTTCTATTCCCCTAGATCAGTTAGATTCTGGTAAAATAGTTTCTTTTTAGGACAGGTCTTGTTAAGAAGAACCAAATGTTCCACAAATATTTCAAAATAAGTGCTTTTCCTCTTTCCTGACTGAAAGCTGAGAAACTCTCTCAGCCTTTCACTGTGAAAACTTGGTGTCTTTCCCAATTTGGGGGTAGTTCTCTAACGGGTCTAAGAAGAGATGTTGATTTTTCAGATTTTCAGTTGCTTAGCTTGTTTCTTCTTATGGGACAGGAATGATGCCCTCTGGCTTCCTTCCATGCCAGATGGGAACTGGAAATGATTGGCATCTCTTTAAAAAAAATTCCTTATCAAAAATTCCTTTCTACCTCAGCTTTATAAATTCCGGCAAAAGAATAAAAGAAAAGAAAATCTTAATCAAATAAATAACAAAGAAACATGAACTGATAATTACAATAGCAAAATTTTCCTTAATATGAAAGAGTAGGAGTGGCCTTGGTATTTATCCAAAAGAATTAAAATCATCATACTATAGTACCTGTGGTATATACAGGCACTTCAGGGTCTGTAGCAGTGCAATTCACAATAGGCAAGTTATGGAATTAGCCCAGGTGCCCTTCAACAGATGATTGGATTAAGAAAATATGGTTTATACACAATGGAGTTTTACTTAGACATAAGGAGGAATAAAAATGGCATTTGCTGGTAAATGGATGGAACTGGAGAACATCATATCCAGTGAAATAAGCCAGACTCAGAAAGCCAAGGGTCAAATGTTTATTCTCAAATGTGGAAGCTAGAAGAAAGTAAAGGGGGAAAAGACCAATGACAGGTGGATTCCATAAAAACAGAGGAGGGTTCAGTGAAGTAGAGGAAAAGGATTAAGGGGGATGGAAGAGGAACAGGAAATGTGAGGAAATATGCAGTGAATTGATAAAATTATGCTATTGCATATATATATATATATATATATATATATATGAATCCTACCCTTTTGTATACCTATAAAGCACCAATTAAAAATAAATAAATAGAAGGAAGACCAGTAGAGTAGAAGAAGGGGAGTTAGGGGGAGGAAAGAGGGGAGGGAAAGGGGAAGCATTGGAGACCCAAATGGAGCAAATTATATTCCATGTATGGATGATTATGTCAAAATGAACCTATTATATATCACTGCAATGAATTAACAAAAGCATTTTTAAAAAGAGAAAGATTACAAGCCCACATGTATAATACAGTGCCAATTTTGTTAAAAGAAAACATTTATAGCTGTGCCTTTGGAAGGATGTATACCAAAATAGTAAAATAGTCATTGTTAGTGTTGGAATCATGGTGGGGAAACTGGATTGTGTTTATTTTCTTTTTATGTTGATTGTTTTTTCTTAAAGTTTAAACAAAAGTTTTTTAGTTGTAGATGGACACAAACCTTTATTTTGTTTATTTATTTTTATGTGATACTGAGGATTGAACCCAGGGTCTTACATGTGCCAGGCAAGCAGTCTGCCACTGAGCTGTAGCCCTATCGCCCTTTCTTAAAGTTTTTAAAACAAGTACTTTTCTGATAAAAATTATGAGATTCATTTTTAAATATATATCTAATGCATGACTTTTCTTTGTTTTAATAAAGGTATACTTCCCCTTTGTTAAAAAAAAAAAAAACACTCTTAAAAAGTGTTTTGTTCCAAGGATATCACTTTTTTGTTTCCTTAGTTGGAAAATAGAGACGTATGTTCACAAGGCCAAGACAACCTAGAGTTCATCAATCAAAACTACTAAGAATGGTGGCTTAATCTTTAAGAACATACTTTATTTAAATCCATGCTATTTTTAATTGAATAAGCATACCTAGGTTCCTCCCTCATCTGGTTGCTTTCTATATACTTTCAGATTTTTGATGCATTCTGACTATACTTTATTAGACAAATTTTAAACATTATCCTAAATAAAAAGATTTAATAAAGTTATATTGGGTATAACCCAATGAACAATAATAAATTTTCTTTCCTGGCTCAATTGAAAATATAGGATCTATTTATTCCATACTGAATATGAAGAAATATTAGTGAACCTGTCTGAAATACCTAGCTAATTAAATAATACACTTGTATAAAACTACTTTATATTTCATAGCTAAGCACTTAAATAGAATAACATAATACGAACTAATGTGCTTCAATCTCAAAAGCAGATCATGTTTCATTAGAATTTTGAGTATCTTTTCCTATACTTAGTGCTAACCTAATGTTGAAAGTTAAATATTTACAGAAGCAGGAAAAGCAACAACTGTGTCCATTGATGCAAATTCAATCAATTTTTACAAAGTTAAGAATTGAATTAGTTTAAAACCTTGTATTTTAATAAGTTATTCTTCTAATTGCACAAATACATTTTTGTATTTGTTCACCATTTCAGATGTTTCTTGTGACTAACCCTAATTGTATATTTATTTTTAACAGGTTAGTTTTAAGTTTGCACAACATCTTGGACTAAGTTTAAATGCTCTGACCGTCCACATGGCCTACATGCTCCTAAAGTAATTCAAAATACAACAGCTTCAGTGTTTCACTAATTTTTTCATGGTCAGAGATAATATCTTGATTTTAAGTACTGAAATCCAAACAAGTTAATCTCATTAATATCCCCACAACATTGTAGGATCAGAAAAAAATATATACACAAATGGACGTAGAAACTTTTCATTATTTTATTCTTAAATAGCCATAATTGGTTTCTAATGAAGTTTGTTCCTGATGAGCTCTGCAAAATTTCTAAAATCTTGAATTCAGATTGAATATCATATCCTTTATTTCCTAGTTCGCATTAATTTTCCCAAGTATTTAACTTTTGTCAATAGCAACTGCCAAAAAACAACTTGGCAGAGATGTGACATCATTGAAAGGAATATCATAAAATCTAATGTTTTCATTTTAGTCCTACATCATGAAACATGCTGTAAAAAGATAATAATTCCTTGGGGATTACCTACAATTTCACTACAGCAATTATTTGAGTGTGGGACAAACAATGTCATGTAATGCTCCACATCAAAACTTGCAATTCAATTATTAGTTAGGGGACTCTGGGCTAAGTTTTCAAAGTATATCCCACATAGCCTCTCCTAATTTACATATTCAATTTTGAGCTTACAAAATCCTGCAGTGGCACACACACAAAAAAAATCAGAAAGTCAATTCCTGGCTGAGGTGTTAATGCATGTCAATGTGAGATTATATTCATTTTAAAACAAGAGGCAAAAGTTTAACCACAAATTTAGAAGTCATATTGTATATTTAGTCTTTGGTGATTTTTAATTTACAAATCTTCCATAGCTAAGTTTGACTCTGTAAGCAAACAACATGTTTCAATGCTATATTTTTTCTCGAGAATTGTAAAGGTAAAATGTTGCTTAGTCTCATGAAATTATTAATAGAACTATATAAATTTTACAGAAACTATGGACTGTAACACAAAGGTATAGTACCTTACATATAATATACTTTCAGAAATAGACTCATTCTTTATCTAGTGAGCTCAGACTGGACCTGCTTTCAAACATTTATAAACTTTCAGCTGCTTCATTGAGAACTACCTATTTATATCTAGCAAAATCCTTGGGGAAGGTCAATATAGTTTCCCACACAGTTAAGAAACTGTTAAAGCAGAAATCAAATCTCAAAAGTCTCATCTGACACAACATATTTTGAATTTAATGGTAAAACATTAAACCAGTTCACTTTTTTATTTATATGTGATTCTGTAGAATGATCAATAAACACCAAAGGACAGGTATTTATAGAAGTAGAATTCTTTTGCCTATTTGTTTGATTTAGGACCATTTTACAGCTATTTGCCATTTTGAAAGATACTTAATTCTCATACAATAGGTCAAAATGCATTCAATTAATTTTGCAAAATATATCATACTTTAATTAAACACCACCAGATGTAGTAATCTGGAACATGGTATTTCTTAATATGCCTGAATTTTACCTCTTTCTGTACTCTGTCACAAAATAATTTCTGCACACTTCCCAGTTCAATATTGCACTTTTGTTTATACAGGCTTTCTGATTTTGAGTTAAGATTCTTAGGATATGGGATTTATATTTCACATCTAACCAGCTCAGATCAGGCACTGGTACAGGTTTCCAATAATATTCAATTTTTACTTCAAAATCTTTTTAAAGTATTATTCACAATTTTGAAAGTTGGGGGTCAGTCCAATACAAGCAGTGTAAATTCAACAACAAAGTGTACTTTGCTTGAAATCACAATGGCAACTTGAAATCAGAGTGCCAAAAATATATTAGCCATATTCAGAACACAGCACACGCTTCATGGACAGTCTTTGGAGTCAGCAGAGAGCAAAGAGTCTAATTTGTCTTTTATATATGATTGGCTACAACCTTAGTTTTTGAAAATGTTTCATTGAGTTATTGTGTTATAAGGTAATAAATGTGACATTTCTTTTTATAAAGAAAGCTATATTTTTACAGGTCCAGTGCCCTAGGAAGAATTATACTCACTTGCACTAGGGTCAAATCATAAAAGACAATTTCCCACTTCAAATGATCTGAATTCACTCCCTGCTTTCAATTGGAGGCAATTTTCATCTTTTTTTTTTTTTTCCTGCTCATGAAATAAAGCTCCCTGATGGTCTTTAAACATGCTATGTAATATGCCTCTCTTTCAAAATAGTAAATTCTCCCTTCTTCAGAATGAGACTTGCTCTGCCTGTCTCATCATCCTCTATAATTTCTGCCTGTCCCTCACTCTAAAATAGAAGGGTACATAATGACTATCAGTTGAAATGCCCTCAATCTCTTTTCATACTTTCATTCCCCCCCCCAAATTTTCAAGGTGCTGCTTATTTGCATCTGCAATTTTTCAAGACTGTGAAATGTAAACATGTTCAGAGAGAACAAAAGTTCCTTTGCAGTTGTCAAAATGGAAAGCACAGATACAGCATCTCTAAAGTGAAATGAAATTTTATCATGGTATTTAATAAAAATCTCTGTCATGACATTACTTCCATTTTCTGAGGAGCCATACAATGACTGGATTATGTTGTTTATTTCTGCCTTTTCCAATAATGTATTCTTTAAGCATTATTCTCCTTTGAGACTGATGATTACCTATTGAGATAAGAAACACTTTTCACCAGAATGTCTCATTTTAATACTATTAACCTTTACCAAATTTAATGCTATAAATTTTCCTTTTGAGTATGCATTAATTGGGTATGAAAATGAAGGTTGTATTTGTGACATGCCAATACGGATATATTCATTTTATTTTGAAAGCTCCTAATTTACTCAGCAGTAAGGAAACCTGGGTCACAAAATGATATATGAATGGAACTGATTGGCATCTCCTATGTAGATAGACACAGGGATTCTGAACTGCTTACTTTTCATACTGGAAGACAATGAAAAACTTCTTCATGTCATTTATCTCAAAATGTCTTTGGGAATCTACATGGGTTTAATAACATTTGTGTAATTTGATGTCATTTTCCAATTGAGATAACAAAGGAAACTTGTAATCATGCAAGAAGAACTAATAAAGTATTAACCCTTTTCTTTAGGTAAGTTATAAATGGTAACTTATAAAAGAACCTGACTCCATTTAGATTTCAGATCTACTTTTCCTGAAAGACTATAGAAAAAAAATAGGAAAAAATAGTTTTCACTGAAACTGAAAATTAGATTTTCAGATTATCTTAATAAATACGGCATCAGAAAAAATTATAGACAGAACTGGCCACTAGTTAAATATATGAACTGGAACTATAAGCTTCAATTCAAATCCCCTCTACCCCTTATTAGGTGCATGACCTTGGACAACCTATTTAAATTCTATAAAACTCAGAAGCAATTACAGATAATTATTGGTAGCACTTTAGGGATTGTGCTAAAAATTAAGTGATACACTACATGTAAAGTGCTTATAAAACAGATGCAAATTGGTGCTACTCCTCTGGGAAATTTAGAGAAGGGATATAAGGATGTTTCCAGCATGGAAATAAGTTATTGATTGGATAACTACTACAAAGACAGCTCTGTGTCTTCCACTTGGATGTTAGAGGGATGGGTAAGGTAGGATAGGGAAAATATAAAACATATACCAAAGAATCTTACAATAAAAGGTTACAGTGGGTATAGTTTAGACAACAAGCTCTGGTTCAGACAACCTGGATTTAAATCCAGACTGACACTTAGAAGTTTTGTGATTTTAAAAGAGTCACCAAACCCTCAGTGTGTCTCACATTTATAGTCTATCAAGAAGGGATAAAGGTAACAGTGCATAGGGGTAATACAGGATTAGCATGAGCATATGATGCCAAATATTGAAATAGGGTATAGACGTATCTCAATTGATAAAAGAAGCTTTAAATTTGATAGAAGGGAAACAATTTCATAAAAGAATTAAAGAATATATTATGAGGTGCGTGACAAGTGAAAGCCTTCCCTCCTGCATTTATGAAGAAACCCCTACAGAAATTTAAATACAATAAGGGAAACAAACAAAATGATGCCAGAGGAAATTTGACCTTATGACACCTACTATTATAGCAGACCATAAACACATTCTGACTCTTGGCTAGATAAATGTATAACCTCATGCTAAACTCCAATTTACCTCAGTTCCTTTTGACCAGTATTTAACGTTTGCAGTCAACAAAAAATCATGTCATACCAAGACAACGATATGACCCAAGGTTGATATTTTTAACACCCAAAGTAGACCTGAGGTGTGAAAGAACAGATTTAGTGGAAAATAACATATGAATTAAAGTTCAAAATATAATTTGATGCCAAAGTAAAGGGCATTGAAGAGGTGCTGGTTTTTTGAGGGGCCAGAAATCAGCATTTAGGGCTATCAATCCTGCATCAGTGTGAGGAACTGCTTGGTTTAGGAGAATATTTGCATTGTGGATAAGTTTCTTTGACATTTGCAATAACCCAGGAGTAAGGTAGATGACAGAAATGGGAATGCAAATAAATGGAAATACATAATGAGTTGAGCATGAAGAGCTGACAGAGCTTGAAACCGAAAGAAAATTAACAGTGTTCATGATGAGGCAGGTACATCTGAGGTGGACATGTGACTTGGAGACACAGGCAATCATCTAGTTGGCAGCTAAAAGCATGAACCAGAATGTGGAAGCAAATACTGGATCCAGGCAGGTACTAGCAAAGTCTGGGCACTGACAGAATAAAAATTCTAAAGCAATCAAGAACATCTAAGAAGAAATGTCAAAAGGGTCAAATCAGAACATTAGGTAAGAGCCACTTTTAAGTTTGGAAAGGAGGAAGAAAAAAACATTTAAAGACAAGATTAGGAGAAAAGTATCACTGTAGAAAAAATACAGGAACTCTCAGGAAAAGCATATGAAGATGGAGATTGATCAACAGTCAAATGCATATCATCCTAAGAACTGGATCACCATGGTCATGGTATCATTAAAGTCCTTGAAGAAAGCTAGATGCACATCCATGAGGCCAAGGACTATATTGTATGTTATAAATAATTATCTCTACAGTGTCTGTACAGTGATCAGTAATTATTTGTTGAAGAAATGATACTTTTGCAGAAGAAAGACTGTAGGAAAGTAAAGGAGGTGTGAATAGTGAGGATGAAGATATGAACAACGTGTATGGAATGTCAACTGGATATAAAAGAATACAAAGCAGCAACAGTTAGAAGAGAAGCTAGGCTAAGTGTAGGTATTTCGTTCTATATTATTATTATTTTTAGTCAAGGTAGTAGAGAACTGTGATACTTGCAAGCAAAAAGTTTGATTGTAATGGTAGAATGGTTTAAGAATACTCAAAAAGAGAAGTAAATATAAGGAAACAATGCTTATGAGAGATCAAAAAGGATAAATTTAATGGCTTGTTATTTTACTAAGAAAGTCTATAAATCAGAATGCATTTAGTAAATCTGAAAGACTACAGAATGAAACAACCAAACTAAAAGATTTTTAGATTACTTATTGAGGGTTTAATCTTGCCTTCCAGGATTCATAAGAATTGGTTCATTAATATGCTTTTCACTTGATATCATATCTCACACATTTTGCCATGATTCTCGTTTTTTTCTTTTATTAAAGCAGACATCAGTTAGTTCTTACTTGATGCAGATAATGAGTACTGTTGGAATACTTTAAATGAATATAGATAAATAAACCAAAATAAAAAAGAGTAAAACAAAATTCAAGATTGTGTTTCTCCAGGGGGAGGGAGTAGAGGGGGAAGGGAGAAGTACTGGAGACTGAATTAGAGCCAATTTTGTTTTCTTTTTTTTTGGTACTGGGGATTGAACTCAGGGGCACTCGACCACTGAGCCATATCCCCAGGCCTATTTTGTATTTTATTTAGAGACAGGATCTCACTGAATTGCTTAGCACCTTGCCATTTCTGAGACTGGCTTTGAACTCACAATCCTCCTGTCTCATCCTCCCAAGCTGCTGGGATTACAGGCCTGTACCACCATACCCAGCTAGCCAATTATATTCCATCTTTTTATAAATATGTCAACAGGAAGCCAAACGTTATGTATAACTACAAAAAAAAAAAGCAAATAAAAGTAAAAAACAAACAAAAATTGGTTTTTATCTTCTTTATTCTGTATTAAAACTTGGGGGCTCAGGTTAGCAGGGTGAAGCCCATGAACCATCTGGCCTGTCACCTGTTTCCATAAAATCCTTGAGTTAAGGAAGCTCTTGTTTTCAAATGATTGGAAAAAATAATTCAAAAGGATAATTTTTATGACATAAAATTATGTACACTTAAAAATTTAAATAAAACTTTTTTTTTTCTTTTTTCTTTTTTTTTCTTAAGCTTGTTTCTCTGCCTCTGGTGCAAGAGCAGCATTGCTTTTGGCAGCAAAATGGAAGTCACTTGTCAGATCGCCGGGATGTTTGAAGAAACACACAGCAGTTATTGGTGACTGGGGCTTTCTCTTGGTGTTGTCTAATATAATCAAAATCAAGTCAACCTTCTATCTCAGGGGAAAATAAGGGGAATAGGAAAGACCCTGGTCTAAACACGCAATAGGATTTCATGGAGACAAACACTTTTATTTTACTTCTGGTTAACTAGAAATCAGTGGGTACATTTATTTACTGCCTTTTTGTGTTGAGAAACTAGATCTGTAAAATATGTTCTGAAGCTTATCAGCCAACAGTCTCCCTATTCTCTTTCTTGGTGGTAGTGTGTTATTGGGAGTGAAATATTTGTATTTACAAAAAGTTAAACAAGACAAGGAGAAAGATAATACTGAACGAAGAGGAGAAAATAGCAACTAGAAGCAGAGGGAAAATGTCCTTGTTGTTTTTGAGCCATCTGATAAGAACAAAATGCAATAGAAAAAGTGATATCATTTTAACTTTAGACATTTCAGAAAGTTTTGAGAAAGTCTTATTAAGCTGTAGAGAACACTGGTTAGAAATACAAGCTTTTGCCTCAGACATCCGTGGTTCCCAATGCTAGATCCAACAAGTGCCATTCATGATGCTGGGGGCGAGTTACTAATCCTCTCTGCATATCATTTCCTTCTCCTGTAAAATCCTCCAGGACGTTGTGAGGATTAGATGAGGGAGCCTGGTTAAACCCAGGTGTACTATGATTAGCGCTCAATGAAAAGTAGCTACCAAGAGTCACATCAGTTTTTGACAAAATGTGTTCTATTGAGGCAGAACTAACAATTTTCTGTTGTATGTTATTCTTTAAAAATTAACAAACAATAAAAGCTTTAAAGATGTTGCAGTTTGTCAAATGATATAGTAAGATAACAAATATCAGTTATGTTGTTCATTATTACCCATTTTTTTCTAATATTTCAAGTCGTTCTCCTTCATAAAATCTTCTATCCTAATGTTTAAATGTCTTGGTGACATTAGAAGAGAGAAGTCAGAGAAAAAGAGTAAAAAGAAGCATAAAGAGGGCAAAATGAGAAGGAATATTGATGTTAATGAGGTACATAAATGCTGTCATGCATTACTTCAGCATGCTGATGAGAAATATTGGCAATGAAAGAAAATAAAATAATACATAATTTGTGGTTATACTAAACACCAAGAGGATTGTTTCTATGTTAGGTCAAATAGATGAACAGTTCTAAAATTAAGTAGAAAAAAGAAAGCTTTTAAAATAATCTGAGATAAATTTTTACATGGTTAAAAAACAAGATCCCACAGTGCAGAAGACCAAACTTTGGGGATAATGCTGTCTCATGCATTGTGAGAGCATAGCACTCAAAACAAATCAGGTTGGTGACTGGTGATGTCCTCCTGGCCATCTTGATGGTCATGGTTAGGGTGGTAGTAGTGGTGAGATTTGCTGGATTAGCACCACAATCCAACCCAATTATACAAAAAGATAAACTTTTTCTCTATTTAAGGAGCATCAGAATATGGTTGTGTGTTAGTGAAACAACTAACCATTTTATTAAGGAAAACCATTCTGTTGACATGGATTATTGCATTTCAGTACTTGTGAAAAAATTTTCAGGTCCTATAAAAATTAGGTTAAAAACTTAAGATATAGTTCTGGATGGTGTTGTATCATTACATCTGGAGATGAGATATGCCATCAGAGAGATATTATAACATACCTAACAGGGTAGCAGAGATTCTGCAATTTCAAGAAAGTAATTAAATATCAACTTAGGAAAAAATATATAAAAGATAGAATAAGGAATAAAGAATTACATTGGTTCTTCCCTTTGAAAAAGTACAGAATAAGAAACTCTCTAATTTCAGAAATAGCTTAGAAAGCTACATTTTTGGACATTGTACTAATATTATAAGAAGACTGCCACATTATAATCTAATTATTAGATGTACTTTGTGAATGTGTAAGATAATATTATTAAGATAATACTTTCGATGAGTTTAAATTATTATATCCCTTTGCTTTTTAGATGTTCTCTCATTTTCACAAACCCTTTACTTATTGGAATTTAAATACATAATCTGTGCAGTTTCTGGTTGTCAGTGTGTGAACCCATATGCAAGAGATTGCCCATCTAAGATCACATCCAGGGATGAATGCTTTTCAATTTTTATTTAATAATTGCAGTACATTATTTATTTGGCAGAAAAAGCTTTCTCTAAATTGGGGAACACCTTTCTTACATATGCTAAGTAAAAGAGTACTGTTCAATAGCAATGCTATGTGACTCACATGTAGTTTTATAATTTTTAATAGCCACATTTTAAAAAGTCAAAGAAATGATGCAATTATTTTATTTAACCCAATATATCTATATACAAAGCACTAACAAGATTTTTTTTTTTTTTTTTTGTAGTGTATCTTTGAAATCCAGTGTGTATTTTACCGGAATAGCACCTCTCAGTTTGGACTGGCCACATTCCCAGGCCTCTGTAGTTCCAAGTGACTGGTGGCTAACACATTGGACCATAAGGCTGTAGAAGAACTGTTTTGAGTTAGACAGTTTGGCCTTCCAACCTGCTTGCTCAGTCATCCATGCAACTCGGTTGTTTTTTAACTTTTCAAAAAATACAGCATGTTGTACATCATAGTGTTTTGAGAGTACTAAATGAGTAACATATGCAAATCTGTTTTTACCGTTTCTGACTCAGGAAACATTTAACAGATGTTGGCTCTCTTTCTCTCAATAATCTGTAATTTCTCTTTATTTTGTTTGAAAAAAATTCTGTCATTTGGATTTGTGTGAATAAATAAGAAGAGCATCTATTCAATGCCCATCTAGAGCCTTTGTAAGACCTAGAACAGTTTCATGAAGGTATTCTCATTCTAGTGTCTCCCTGTGAGTTTTTCTTTAACCCTTCTCTCACCAGCCCCTTAGCAAATCCACCTTTCCTTTCATTCCCATAGCATTTTTCATCTTCCAACTGACCACCAGTTTTTGTAAAGGTTAATAATAATCTATACTGATTTTTCTACCTCTCTGCTACAATGTCAGTGACATGATGTCAGAGATCCTTCTCTGATTTGATCAATATGGATTCCAAGTTCCAGAACAGTGCCTGGCAGACACGGGCTTCAGTGAATATTTGTCAATGAATGAATGATAGTATATCATTTTATGACTGTATCACTCACCTATGTATATTCTGCATTTATTCACAATGTTCCTAAAGTGAGCTGACATCAGATACACTACAGATGTTTCCCTTTTATTCTCTTCTCAGGCTTCAATATCTTTATTATTATCAGCAGTGGTAGTTATAGTAGTAATATATTGATAATTCCTCCCTTGGAGTATACAAACCACCACTAATCAAAGCAGAGATCTCTCCTGAACTCACATGATAATAAATTCCAATATATTAATTAATGATCAGATAAAATGAAAGGATTTGCATGTCATATTATTTGATATATCTCTGTATTCCATGAAAACCTACTGAGATATTTTTAATTATTCTTTGTGTCTTTACTTCTACTTGTAAATAACTCTTCCAGATTTTCTCATCCAGTTTTTATTCCATGCAAGATTTTACAAATTTTTAAATTTTACTCTTTATTTTATATATTTAAGGTGTACAACAGGATGTTTGGATACATATATACACAGTGAGATGATTGCTACAGTCAAAAAATCATTAATCTTTGTGTGTGTATTTGGTAAAAGTAAAATCTACACCTAACAATGTCCAATATATGATACAATATTAACTGTAATTCTCATACTGTACTTTAGGTCTCTAGATTTATTTATCCTATATAAGTAACTTTTTACCCTTTGACCTCCTCCTCATTTTACCTATCCCCTTGCTTATGAGAACCATGTTTCTAAGAATTTGAGTTTTCCTTTTTCTTTTTTTAGATTCTACATATAAGTGAGATCACGCGTATGTTTCTTTGTATCTGCCTTACTTCACTTAGCCTAATGCCCTGTAGGTTCATTCTTTTGTTGCCAATGACAAGACCTTCATTTTGAACAAATATTGCTGAACAATATTTTGTACACGTACATACATATATATATGCACACACGTATATGTGTATGCTTTATATATGAGTGTGTATCTATCTATATATCTCTATATCTGTATCTATATCATAATTTATCTGTCCATCCAAAGAAGGACACTTTGGTGGTTTTCACACAATGGTCATGTGTGACATGAGGGTGCAGACAGCTTTTCAAGGCAGTGATTTCATTTCCTTTGGCTAGGACTTTTAATTTCTCTGTATTTGTTTTTCACAGTGACTGTACCAGTCCGCCTGTCACCAATGTTGCACAAGGATGACCTTTTCTCCTCCCCCATGATTGTTTCCTACTATCTCTTTGGTAATAGCCATCAAGTGTGAGACAATATCTCCTTATGGTTTTGATTGCATTTCCTTGATGAACTGGGACGTTGACAGCATTTTGTCATATACCTGTTTGTTAGCTAATTTTTTGTCTTCTTTGGAGAAATATGTTTTTGCATCATTTGCCCATTTTTTCAATCAGGTTTTTTGAAATTTTTATTTTTGCTATTGAGTTGTGTGAGGTCTTACACATTCATACTTTGTGGGGAACATTATTTTAAACATCTTTATTTTGGAAAATTTCAAATTTATACCAAATTAGAACAAAGATGATGAACTGCTATCTATCCAAAACCCAGCTTCAACAATTTTCAATCCATGTTCAGGTATCTTATTTCCTGTATATTTCCACCCATAACCTCAATTCGATTGGGTTATTGGAACACCATCCTGAATATTGAATTACATTATCTCTAAAGATACATATTTCTATAAGATAAAGACTCCTTTTTGCATAGTTTGTTATACATCTTAAAATTATACTTTCTCATTAAAATAGGATAGCCAATAGGAAAAATATTTCATATGAATATATACATATTCATATATATATACATACTCATATATATGGGACTATATATGAATATATACATATTCATAGTATATAGTATATATATACTCATATATATACGAGTATATATATATTCATATGTATATATGAATATATATATTCATAGTATATAGTATATATATATATGGGACCATATATGAATATATACATATTCATAGTATATCGTATTCCCATATATACTATGGGAATATATACATATTCATATATATGGGACTATACAGTCCTGATATTTTTGTATAATAGTGCACATTAAAAAATACTACTAGCAAAGTGTGTCAAGGTAAATGAGGAAGATGGTTGCTGCTAGCCTCCCAAAGTCTTGCACATGTGCATCTGATAGGCAAGTTTTATCCTAGTACAGAAAAAGTGGGTGGCATAGGACTCCAAAGGCTGGATGATAAACAGGCACAGGAACAGTTTTCTAAAGAGTAATAAACAGCATAGGTATGACTTTAGTCTAGTACACCCAGTTATCTATTTCTTCCAGGGATGTCTGTTCCCTTTTCACATCTCATCTTGCCCTTTCAGTTGTCTTTAAATACTCTGTGATTCTTGATAATCCATTTTAAATTTATTTATTTATTTATTTTTTATAAAAAAGGGATTTATTGGATTGGCTCACATGACCAGAAGCTAGATAGTTCACAATGGCCATCTGTAGGCTAGAGAGCTGGAAAAATGAGCAGCTGCACAGCCCAAGATACAGAAGTCCCAGAACAAGAGAGATCAACAGTACTACCCTAGTCTAAGAGCAAGGCTTTTGAAAACTACCTGGATAATCACTGGCAGAGTCCGCTTTGGAAGAATGAAGAAGTGAGAGTCCAATATCCGATGGAAGCAACAATCAAGAACTCATTTGAGAATAGCTGAGCTTGCATCTGCATCTGCTTCCTTGTTCTTTCAACTTTTATTCCATCCAAACCACCATCCTATTGGGCAGTACTACCCATGCTTAGGAAGGGGCTCCACTCCTGTTCACTCTCCCACATTCTAATCATTCCTAGACAAGCCCTCATCAACACACCCAGAAACCTCTTAATCATCAGTATCTCTTAATCCAATCAAGTTGACAATTCACCATTTTAAATTTATTAATGAAAGACTTTCTTGTTTATGAAAGACTAAACAATGTTCATAGTAGTTTTACAGAACTGTATTCTGGCAGATCTCTCCTTTGATTGGGAGAGTGAATGGCAGGTGATGTACATACGCATAGGCATGTAGACTTGGAGGTTTCCCTCTGGGGCCGGGCTCTCAGTCTCAGCTATATAAGAGAATTTTATAAGTTCTTACAAATCTTGATGCCCTGACCACAACCTGCAGCAATTGGATCTGAATATTTAAGAGTGAATCCCAGATATTAGTACTTAAATAAAAACAAAACTCCTTAGATGATTCCAATATGGACTCAAGGTTGACAATAGTGTGCTTGGATCTGAGCCCAAGGAGTAGGCATGCAGGTAAACTGCAATGCCTTAAGTGTTTATTCTTGTACAGTTAGTTATATTTATCTCACCCCAAAAACCTACTATGTTGATCCTATGTAACCCTAAGCTTGAATCTGTCTCTTTTTCAGGTTGTTATTATCTCAAAATCATTCTTTACCAGGAAGATTCCAATTATCTGCACAGCAGTTCTGATTTTTATCCTGAGGGAAAAGGCTACTCCTGTGGGTAGCTGGAAATGGGGGTCACTGGTAAGAAACACACATGGCAAAGCCACTTCCCCACTCTCCTGGGTGTTTTGACTACTGTTTCTAAGTGAATTACCCTGAAGAATTCATCACAAACTTTATTTTTATTTGCATTAGTCTGCTAGGGAAGCTATCATCAAATAACACTGACCAGGGGCCTTAAACCAAAGAAGTTTATTTTTTTCTCACGATTCTGGAGGTTAGAGGTGTAAGGCCGTAGTGTCAGTAGATTCAGTTTCTCTTGAGGTCTCTCTCCTTGACTTGCAGACGGTCACTCTCTTGCAGTGTCCTCACATGGCTTTTCTTCTGTCTGTCCAAAGTGTCTCTCTCACTTCTTCCTTTTTTTATTGGGATATCAGTCCTGTTGGATCTAGGCTCCACCCTTCGGCTTCATTTAACCCTAATTACCCCTTTCACATCCCTATCTGCAAAACAGTCACATTGGGGTTTAGGATTTCAACATATAAATTGGGGTGGGGGACAATTCTTTCCTTAATAGTATCTTTTACTTTTATTTCAGGATATCTGTTATCTCCCCTGGAAAGACCTATAGTGAACCCTTTTCCCTGGACTGAAATTTATGCTGTTTGTACTGAGTTCATTCTAATTCCATCATCATCTCCTCTTCCTTTCCCTTCTTTTCTTCTTCCCCTTTTCCTACTCTGATCCCTACTCTCATCCCCCTCCTTCCTCTTCTTCTTTACCTTCTTTTATGCCTCCTTCTCTGTCTCTTCCTCTTCAGAATTCCTCGAAAATTACTGATCCAAAGATTGGAACTTTTAAAAATGTGTAACAATGTAGTCACTATCTGTTTTTTTGTATGCAAGCATGTTGTTAGATTAAATATGTGTGTGTGTGTGTGTGTGTGTGTGTGTGTGAGAGAGAGAGAGAGAGAGAGAGAGAGAGAATGTGAATAAGAGCAGAATGATTCCAGAATAATAGTCTAGTTGACATGTGAGGGAAGACTAGTTTTAAATATCAAATTCCATACCCTTGTGATGGATACAGGAGTCTCCATGTACTTTCCCAGAGACCAGTGAGAGATGATGATAAAAGCCTAGAATGCAATTGAAGTCAGGGAGCCCTGAACAGGGAATTTAAGGGGATCCATGCAGAACTAGATATAAGAAAACAAGATACATTAATGTCCTGGAAAGGGACTTGGAGTAGACATTGTGCTCCAGGGTTTGAGCTCAGGCTTTGTTATTCACTAGACAGGTTTACATTGCAAACATCTGTGGTCCTCATCACTAATGTAGGAAGTATAGTATCCTGTCTGCCTGACAGGAAGGACAGTTATCATGTCCTAATCTGGGACACTGCCAACCAAGTATCAAGTTCAGTTATGTGTATTGAACACATTATACCTTAAATTGCTGTTATAGAAATGAGACTATTATCAGTACTAAGATTACTAGAGGATTTTTTTTTTAACTTGAATGGTGAACACATATTTGCACAATAGTAAGCATGTGGGTTTTATACTGGACAGCAAACTCTACTTCAGAAACTTTTCAAACTAGTTAACACATACCCTCAGGTTTCATTACTACCAGTGTATGGTAGTTGATAAACACTAAGGAAATACTTGGTATATTAATTAATCCAAAAAACTTGGGCACTAATGAAAACAGAAGGGGATATATCTAAGTCTCAAGTGAGACTTATCAAAGTCTTATCAAGTGTTTCCATTTGACTTTAAATGCTAGAGGGAACATAAAAATCACAGAAGATGTGACCTCTGACCAACTAGAATGTATGACTTAATTGTGAAGATTGTCAACTCTATTATTAAAAAGAAAACAAAATTATGAAGGAAGAAAAATAAGGATATAGGAGCCTTGTGCATGATAATTTCATTTACTCATGTCACGGAAATGTCACTCTTGCCATTAAATCTTGTATATATTAACTATCAATGCTATTCATATGTAGACTAGAGAATGGATTGATGATGTTTGTGGTTTCTCTCTACAGCTGGGCAATGTCTCTAAAATGGCTTATAAACAGGCCTGGGACAGACATTGAAAATGGCTTTCTTATGTATCTAATTCTTCATCTTGGTAACAATATGTGAAAAGATCCATAAATACAGTTTTAATTAACAGCAATGTTGTGATGCTTAGAAATAGGCTGCAGGCTCTTTAATCTGTTGGCCTTCTTATAAAGAATTTTGTTTTTCCCAGAGGGTCAAAATTAATTAATGTCCTTACAATTTATTTAGCAGCCCATTGTCTCAGAGATGCTTCAACAAGCTCACTGAGCCATATTTGTGCACCAAGAGTGACACAATTAAACTGCTTTGAAGAGAGTACTCTAAAAAATATACTGTCTCAATTAGTGATTAACAAGGAAGATAATAAAATATCCTGTCAGAATCATCTTTCTTTATCAGTGAACAACATACTGGTACATGATATTACATAAATAACCAGATTCAAAACTTTTTACATGATCCTCAGTGAATTTGCACAAGTGATAAAATTTGAACAAGGAAATAAATATTCCCACTAATAGTCCTTAATAAGTTCCATTAAAAGGTATCATTGATCACTCTTCTCGAACAGTGAATGTGACCTTTCTCCTATCTATTGTCCACTGTCTTTTGCTCCCTAAGCTTATAATATTTTTGTACCATTGGCATTAAACTAGTAGAAATGTGCTTAGTTTTCAAATACCTTCTTAGGATCAGGGAAGATTATTGCAGATGGATCTAAAGAACTCCAGCATTTGCATCTACAGGTTATTATCTGGAGCTTAGCAGCAAAACTGAAAATCAGCTTATTTTTTATAATTTCTCAAGAAAACAAAACCTATATTCATTCTCAGAAATTACCATAAAAGTAAAAAGAAATCCACTTAAATGTAGATTCATTGTTGTGAATGCTTACTGTACTGGAAGTGTTCTAATTCATCATTAAATAATTTTATAAATTTGGATCTATCCTCAAAGTGGAATACTATAAGGAAAACTACCTACTACAAATATTCACGACATATAATCTTCTTTGACTTTATTTTTTTCAATTACTAAAATAAAAAATCCTGTTTTATTTGAAAATATGTACATCAAAAAGGAATGGCAGTATGTATATACAAAGATAATACTTATCTTCTTTCTTTAGTGTTCTGTAGTTCTCATTGTAGAGGTCTTTCACCTCTTTTGTGAGATTGATTCCCAAGTATTTTATTTTTTTCGAGGTTATTGTGAATGGGGTAGTTTTCCTAACTTCTCTTTCTGAAGATTCATCACTTATGTATAAAAATGCATTGGATTTATGAGCATTGATCTTATAACCTGCTACTTTACTGAATTCACTTATGAGTTCTAAAAGTTTCCTGGTGGAATTTCCAGGTTTCTATAAATATATAATCATGTCATCAGCGAACAGGGATAGTTTGAGTTCTTCTTTTCCTATTCGTGTCCCTTTAATTTCTTTGGTCTGTCTAATTGCTGTGGCTAGAGTTTCAAGGAAGATGTTGAATAGAAGCGGTGAAAGAGGGCACCCCTGCCTTGTTCCAGTTTTTAGGGGGAATGCTTTCAGCTTTTCACCATTTAGAATGATATTGGCCATGGGCTTAGCGTAGATGGCCTTTACAATATTAAGGAATGTTCCCACTATTCGTATTTTTTCTAGTGTTTTGAGCATGAAGGGGTGCTATATTTTATCGAATGCTTTTTCTGCATCTATCAAAATAATCATGTGATTCTTAACTTTTAGTCTGTTGATATGGTGAATGACATTTATTGATTTCCAGATGTTGAACCAAACTTGCATCCCTGGGATAAAACTCACTTGATCGTGGTGCACTATCTAGAAGATGGAAAGATCTCCCATGTTCTTGGATAGGCAGAATTAATATTGTCAAAATGACCATACTACCAAAAGTGCTATACACATTCAATGCAATTCCAATTAAAATCCCAATGATGTACCTTACAGAAATAGAGCAAGCAATCATGAAATTCATCTGGAAGAATAAGAAACCCAGAATAGCTAAAGCAATCCTCAGCAGAAAGAGCGAAGTAGGGGGTATCGCAATACCAGATCTTCAACTCTATTACAAAGCAATAGTAACAAAAATGGCATGGTATTGGTACCAAAATAGACAGGTAGATCAATGGTACAGAATAGAGGACATGGACACAAACCCAAATAAATACAATTTTCTCAGACTAGACAAAGGGGCCAAAAATATGCAATGGAGAAAAGATAGCTTCTTCAACAAATGGTGCTGGGAAAACTGGAAAACCATATGCAACAGAATGAAACAAAACCCATATCTCTCACCCTGCACAAAAATCAACTCAAAATGGATCAAGGACCTCAGAATCAGACCAGAGATCCTGCATCTTATAGAAGAAAAAGTAGGTCCAAATCTTCAACTTGTTGGCTTAGGATCAGACTTCCTTAACAGGACTCCCATAGCACAAGAAATAAAAGCAAGAATCAACAACTGGGATAGATTCAAACTAAAAAGCTTTCTCTCAGCAAAGGAAACTATCAGCAATGTGAAGAGAGAGCCTACAGAGTGGGAGAATATCTTTGCCATTCATACTACAGATAGAGCACTAATTTCCAGAATATATAAAGAACTCAAAAAACTCTACAACAAGAATACAAATAATCCAATCAATAAATGGGCTAAGGAAATGAACAGACACTTCACAGAAGATGTACAAGCAATCAACAGATATAGGAAAAAATGTTCTATATCTCTAGTAATAAGAGAAATGCAAATCAAAACTACCATAAGATTCCATCTCACCCCAATTAGAATGGCTATTATCAAGAACACTAGCAACAATAGGTGTTAGCGAGGATGTGGGGAAAATGTACACTCATACATTGCTGGTGGGGTTGCAAATTAATGCAACCACTCTGGAAAGCAGCATGGAGATTCCTCAGAAAGCTTGGAATGGACCTACCATTTGACCCAGCTATCACACTCCTTGGCCTATACCCAAAGGACTTAAAATCAGCATACTACAGAGATACAGCCACATCAATGTTCATAGCTGCTCAATTCACCATAGCCAGACTGTGGAACCAACCTAGATGTCCTTCAATTAATGAATGGATAAAGAAACTGTGGCATATATATACAATGGAATATTACTCAGCCATAAAGAATGATAAATTTATGGCATTTGCAGGCAAATGGATGAAATTGGAGAATATCATGCTAAGTGAGATAAGCCAATCTCAAAAAACCAAAGGATGAATGGTCTCGCTGATAAGCGGATGAGGACATATAATGGGGGGTAGGAGGGGTTAGCATTAGGGTTAGGGTTAGGTTTAGGGTTAGGGTTAGGGAGGGGGCAAGAATGGAGGAAGGAAGGACTGTATAGAGGGAAAAGAGGGGTGGGTGGGGTGGGGGGGAAGGGGAAAAAATGGCAGAATGAATCAAACAACATTGCCCTGTGTAAATTTATGATTACACGAATGGTCTGCCTTTACTCCATGTACAGAGAATCAAAATGTATCCCATTTGTTTACAATAAAAAAAGAAACAAAAAAAGATAATACTTATCAAAAGTTATATCATTGCACTAGTATTACAAGAAAAGTTTTCCTTTTTATCTATTATTATTCTGAAACTTTTAGAAATAAGGTATATTACTTAGGAATGGAAAAGTGAAAAAAGAAATCTAGAAGAAAGATAAATATTAAAAATCAGAAGCAATGGTTTAGATTTTCCAATTGGCAACCCTTTAAAGTATTCACCATGTTTTTCACAAGTACATAAATGTATTACCATCATATATGATAGATTTTCTGTTGAGGTGAAATTCTTGTTTCCATTTACTTACTTTTGGATTTATTCCTGTTCTTGTCAACTCCAACTCTGTCACCCACCTAAGTAATCCATGTTAATAAGCAAGTATTTATCCTTTTCTCCTTTTCTTCATGTGCAATCATTATGGAAATATTTATGGGTAGATTTATACATATATATATAGAAATATGTGTGTTAGTTGTTTGCTTTAGAAAAATTGGATTAAACTCTATGACCACTTTTAATATTGTTTTACTCATTGACAATATCTCTTGGAAATCTCTATAAATCAGTTATGTGGTACTAAACTCATTTTAGCAGGGACTTGATACTGCATGCTGTGGATTTCATGAGTGACTCTGCTTCTAGACTACTTTGGATTCTCAGTGGGGTTGATTTTGTCCCCCAGGGGATAGCTAGTGATTTAATGACAGTTTGATTTGTAAAGACTCTCTAGAGAGAGGTATTCTTCTGGAAGCTGGTTGATAGAGACCAGGAGTTCTGCTAAACATCTCACAGTATTTAGGAAGGCCCCCGGCAATTCATGTGAGTGCTCCAAACGTCACTAGTCCCCAGTTGGAGATCAGACCAGGCAGTCTAATCTACCCCTGGCTAGGATACTCTTTCCTTGGGTATTCCTATGGTCCCTTCCTTTCTTCTTGGCAGTCATTTTGGGAGTGGCATTTTCTCCTTGGCTTATTTTGACCATTTATTTACATTGCAATCACCAACCAAGGTGCAGACTCTTCACTGGACTTTCCAACACGACTTCATTTTTTTCTTTTTTCCTCACTGAACTTCTAACAAGTCATATAATTTATTTATTCTTTTTATCATTATCTTTTTCTCTCTTCCCAGAATGCAAGCTCCACTGTGGCTGAGATTATTTTTTTTTTCTGTTTTATTCACTGATGTATCCTCCAGAGCTAGAATGGAGCCTGGCATTTGATACAGGGTTTGCAAAAGAACACAAATGATTGTATGAGGCAATCACTTACGTCCCTGTTTTTGACTACGAACATGCCGAAATCAATGTCCTCATGAACAAATCATTACGAGTTGCTTCTTATGTGTCTATGTGGCAGAATGTTTTTAAAATTAGCTTTAGAAATTGACTAATGGGTTTTGGAAGGTATATCATGCCTCTCAAATGCACATAATTACTCTTTTTTTTTTCCTTGCAAAGCATTTTGTTTTTATTTGTTACATTCTAGTCTTTATCTGAAATGTATGTCTCTATATGACATAAGACTGGGGTTTAATTTCATATCCTTCCAGGTGGATAACCAGATATGCCAGCAACAAATTAAATAATATGGATTAAAAATATTAAATAACACTAATTCTAATGCCCACTGAATTAGAATACCCATCTTGGCTATAAATAATAAAATGAATTTGCTCTTTTTGTTAGTCATAAAACAGTTAAACCAATCTTACATATTTTTGCTTTGAGAAGTTACTTTAGTTTTTCATTATCCTACTATTTTTCATTGTACTTGTGGTCCAGTTGTTCTGAAGAATACTGTATTAGGGTCCTCCAGAGAAATAGAACCAGTATCATGCATACATAAAAAGAGATTTCTTAAAGGAATTAATTCATACTAGTTGTGGGGAATACAGACTCCACAATCTGCAAAGGGGACTGGTACCTGGAGAAGCAGGAAAGTTTATAGCACAGATGAAGTTCTCAGAAAGTATATTTAGGAAATTTCTCACTGAGGAGGATGGTATTTCTTGTACCATTGGGACCTTCAACTGATTGGAGGCCACCTATGGACAGCAATCTGCTTTCCTCGAAATTTGCCAACTTAAATATTAATCTTATCCAAAAATATCCTCCAGGTTGACACACAGAATTATCACAAATATCTCAGGTTACTTCTCATTCATAAGAAATGTTGTATTTTTTTAGAAGAAAACTTATATTTTGTGTCTGAGAAAAGTTAGACTCTTAAGTGCTGAGTCTGCAGGATTTCTCAGTAAGAGCAAGATTATTAGCTCACTTCTACTTTGAGTCTACTGACAATGAAGCCATTAAAGGTTGCATTCCTCTCAAATTGTAGAGCAGCAAGCAAAATGTGTCAAGATGTTGTTGGTGCTCGCTCGTTCCATCACCACTTACCTTGTCCATCTTCACTTCTGCGTTTCAGAGTGACAGGAATGGTGGTTCCCTGACTGTCCATTGTGACAGGAGGAGAACTCTCATCATTATCAATTGCCTGTGATGCTCACCTATTGCATCTATTCACTGGAATGCCACCACCCATGCCTGTCCCAATTGGGTACTTTAGAGATACCTTTAGGGTAGAGTGAAAAAAATCTCTACCTCTTAAGATAAAAGTCCTGGGACTCCTTGCTGTGGCAATGTCAGCTTTGGGTCTATTTAATAATTCAAGGGTTAAAGTAGAAGGGAACTGCCCTCTTTCCATTAAGCCTATGGGGCTCTAACCCCACATGGACATGAGAAATGTCCTCTTACCTTCACACAGTAGAGGCTTACTTGACCTGGGTATTGCTACTGGACTCACCTGGTGTGTGATCGGAGTCCACACTCAAGGCTTCAATAGGAATTTCGCTGCCAATGTCCCAAACCAAGTCATTCTCAGAGTCTTGAGTCAGACCGCAAGCCATAGTCCAGTTTGCTGAAGTCGTTTCAAAATTGCAGCTTCCTGTTGTACTTGTGTAAGGTCCTAGTGGAACAAACATGCTCATGGATGTGACTAGAGATATTTATCACATTTCCTATGACACTACATTCATGATGATTTAAAATTAGTATTTGCATGTATTAATCTTTTGTAAATACATGTATACAATCGATATATTCATAATGGTACATAATATCAGTTATACACTGCAATATCAGTTATACACTGCAACTTATTTTATCAATGGATTTAAAAGCAGTGCATGAAAAGTATCATTTATGTCTCAAAGTATTATCTGGACTACTAATATTTGTAAGTGACAGATAAAACTGTCTGCACATGAACAATGAACATAGCATCATGATAGTACAGATAATTCAGGTTGAATAAACAGCTTCCACCATCTGGTTGTTTAGTGCAGTCCTTTGGTTGGGTCTGCTGTTTGAACAACACAGGACTTGAGGCGGGCAGGCATTTACAAAAGGCAAGTCACCTTTGAGAAAAGTAGTAAAAAGTATAGGTACCATACCAATCACTGGAGCACATTTCAGAGCCAGCCACTAAATAATGAAAGAAATTCTCTTCTAAGTATTGATTGATAACTCATTAAAAATTAAATTGTTCACAATGAGAAAAATTAATAGATGATCACTGAATGTCTACTCTAGTCATCTGTGAAAAGTTCCATAATAATACCCTGATATCTAGGCTTTCATTTTTCTTTCTTTCTTTCTTTCTTTTTTTTTTTTTTTTTTTTTGGCACAGCAGTTATTATTTTTGAGCACTCACTGTAAAATCTGACTGTGTTATACAGACAGAATGAATGATTGGGTTATTTAATCAGTATGAATCTACTGAGATTGTCATTGACTTTTCCTTTCTTTTTGAAAAGATGAAGTTGATGTTATTATAAAAAAAAATTTTCTCCATAATCTTTTCTTAACATAAAACTAATGTTAGCATAAAGAATCTTAATCAGAAAGAAAACCTTGCCATTACATGAATGCCAAACATATAACAAACAGTTTTAATGTTTTTATACCAACTTTTCTGAACCTCTGAGAGGATTTTTGCTTTTCAACACTCCACTTCTTAAGCATTACTGCATCAAATCCCTAAAAACAAACTAATTTTTAATCATATACATTTTTACTATTCTATATGATTATATAATTCATTCTTTTTAACATTTTTATTTATGGCTATATGCATTTTATGCATGTCATGCCAGTATTCTATAATACACAGCAGTTTATATTATGTAGACAAGTAAAACAAGTTTTTAGTGGTTAGCCAATGCATCTGCAAATACTTAGTATTTTCTAATGCACCTGTAAGACCACCATTATGCATCCTTTAAAATGATGTCACATACAGGTTCTATACTAGCTTACTTCCACAAAACTAATTTACTGACATACAAACCCTATGAAAATTATTCTACATCCTTTTTCATGCACTAGGACACCCTTACTCTTCCTATTCCACCTTACTTAACATGTGTCTTTATTTTCAACTTTAAAGACCCCTAACCAATCAGGATAAAGTCTCATATTTCATTCTCTCCATCTCAAAATAGGTCACTTTCCCTTTTCCCTTTTCTAAGGCTAATACACTCACGTTCTCAACTCCTTGTCAAAATACCGTTATTAGTATACCACAGCTTTATTTCCTTCAAGGTTACACAATTTTTCTCTATCTCTTAATTGTAGATTCTCTCCTAATTTCATTTTTATAGCTTGTAATCACAGTCAGACTACCTCTCTTCTTTTTAAAATATATGTATATATCTTTACTGGCTTATTTCCCATTCTTTATATTCACCCTCACTCATGGTTTCCTGTTACTGTTACATTTTTACATGGATGACCTGAGTCTACAACTACAATGAACAGCAGACTAATATCTTCAAATACTCCTTTTTTATTAGCAAGATAAATTGTTCTTATTATTCTCTTTTCAAAAAAATGTTCTTTTTGGTATATTTCACTTGGGATATACAATTGTCACTCAAACCCTAAATCCCAAAATAAACTCATTGTTCACCACTCGAAGGTTCTTCTCTATGAGATCATGGCTGCATTTCATAACATGAATCTTATCTCTTTTAAAAGACTCAAACCTTCAGAGTCACTTTTGATTCTGTATTCTATGATTCACATTTCTAATGTTCCACCAATACCTGTAGAATTTCCTTGAGAACTTGTTGAGTCTCTTCCCTCCATTACGGACCAGTCACCATCATACTGGTTCCAACTGCAGGCTTATTTTAAGAGACTCTCTTTAATGCAGGCTTCATCTTATCAACCTTACAAACCCGAACCACATGAGCATTTTTAAGATTGCTCTTGTGTTACTTTCTCTTTCTGAAAATATTCCTTGTTTTTCACACTTTCTGAAACTACTCTCACAAATCACTAGCCTTGAATACAATAACCTTTACTTTGAGGCAAAGTATTTTTAGGATGAAATCTGTCTCATGTTCAAAATGGTCTTTACTCCAATCAAATTTTTCAGAAGATTATTTCTTAAAAGTAAACTTGCTTTTTAAAACATTCATGTTTCAGACTACTTCTTTCTCTTTTTTGGATATTTTCTCTAGCATGGTTACTATTTTATAACCATTCTTTCCCTATCTTGTTCAAGATACACTTTTATCTAAGTATCCCCTTTGTTTTGCTCAGGTATGGGCAGTCCCTCCTCACCTCCAGAGGTGGCTCATGGATCATCTAACCTGCTGTGCTGAGATTTTTTTTTTTCTCTTTTGTTCCCTTTGTTAGCTTAGGTACAGATTAGGAACACAAATCTAGATAATGAGACTTACTATGGAAGAGACATCTAGGAAAAGTTTGCCTTGTTCTTAAAAAGAAGCCAAAAGGAAGGAAATCTATTTGTTTATTCCTAGGATATGGTTGCAAATATAAAAATTTATACATGGAGTTAATTCTATAGCAAAGAGAGTTATCTGAGGATAAGAAGCATAAAGAAGACAGGCATCTGTGCAGTTCCATATATTTGATGACAACACAAGCTACTGAATTAAACAACGCAGAGCTGCCAACAGCTTAGACTTTTGTTATTTGAGATAATACATTTTGCTTATTGTCTGTATTAGTTAGAAAAGTATTTGGCTCCAAGCAACTAAAACTCCAACTTACAGTAACTATAAACAGACAGGAATTAATTTATGTCAGTTAATGAGAAGTCAGCAAGTTGTCATTTTGAGATAAGCACTGTGGCTCAACTTCGTGGTCTTTCATTTAAAATACCTTTTCCTCCCCTTCTCATTCATGGTTGCGGGATGACCATGTACTTCCTAGTACCACACAGATTCAAGGCACAGAAAGAGAAAGAAAGAGGAAAGGTTAAAAGAAAGAACATTTTTTCGACTATTCTAGTCTTCTTTTTTTATGAAATAGATAACTTTCTCAGATTTCTATATAGAATTCATTGGTCTCTTGTGGCTGGAAGAAAATTTGGAGAAGGTGGGTTTTGTTGCTGATCACAATGGTGTCAAAAATAAAGTCATTCTGTTATTAAGAGATGAAAGGGAATGAATAGGCACCTAGCAGATGCTGATAGGTTGTTTAAACTGGTCAAGATCAGAAATTCTGCCCTAGGCATCTTAACTAACATATCTTCCTTTTTTTATGCTCTATATCCACTATTACTCATCTCTGAATATCCAACTCAAGTCCTATCTCCCCCTTCCCAGAGCACATCAGTTCTCAGGGTGGTGTTAAAGACACTTACCAGCAGTGACAGTTGTTACCATACATCTGGAAGTCCACTACTTCCTCATTTTGCATTGCCATCTTAATTGATCAGCATTAAGCTACTATAAACATCTCTATGTGATCAGGGATTATTACTGAACCACATTATATATAAAAGTGGTTCAATAAATATCCACTGAAAGATGGATGATCTGAAGAATATAATATTTCCTGATAATGAATATGTATCAGTCTTTTCAAAATGGCAGTTACTTTGGAAAAACCTACTTTTCAGATTGTGATATTTGTCATGATCCTTTGAACGGAAATAAAACATTGCTAACACTTACAACTGGCTTTTTCTCCAGTGGCTTAATACTCAGACACATGGCTATATGATCAGTGCAAATACTGATAAACTTGTATTTTTAAAGACACAGTTCCATAGTTTATTATTTTTAATTCCTTATGTCCAAATAGTCACCTCATTTTGAACATATCATAATGCATGGTACAGAAATATTAATGCCCCCTCTAATGAAAAGTATTTTTCACTATGAAATGGCTTCTTGAAACTGCATTGAAACAGATTTTAAAGAATCTGGTTATAGTAGGAAAGAGTGACATGACTAAATAATGATGTGGATCCACACTGTAAAAGGGAGGAGAGAAAGCCCCTACCCACATACTGACCCAGAACACTATGATGGCTGAATACAGTCCATGGAGGAAAAAACATATTATCTAACATAATTATTAATTTTTTACAAGATAATTGATCTCATTTGTTGGAGACCATGCATTTTTGCAAAAGGGGGCAGAAATGCAAAAGAAAATTTATCTTTGTTCATATCATACAGTAATATTTTACTACTGAGGAGTAGCACCATTTCTTTTTTGATTGTAATAAAAACATGTAAGACATTAACTCTCATTGACAAATTTTGAAAGAATATAAAAATGAATTGGAAATGGCTAACATTATACATTCCCAAACACTGAACAAATATTTAATTTAATTCAATATATTCATTTATCCAGCATATTCATTATTCTATTAGATGGATATTATTATACTTATTATACAGGTTAGGAAAATGAAATCTTGAGAATTTAAATAATTACCTAGCAAGTGAGGACTTTAGTCAAAATGAAGACTTCAGGTTAATAATCACAAAAGTCAATTCATTCCCTATATTTCTCTAAAGATCATTTTGAAAATGTGATCACTTATTCCATTATACACAACAGATTATCTATTAGACTGCAGGTATTCAGCTCTAATGCCTATAATGCATCCAGAAGAACATCAATAAGAAATACTGATGAAGTTGATTTGCAGAATTAATGTCTCCTGTATGTCTATGTGTGCTGTGCAGTTCGTTTTATGGATGTGAACAAAATCCATCAAGAGATTTTAAGAAAAGAAACTATTCTATTTCATAACATACTGCTTTTGTTTTAATAAATTTAAATACTTCCTGCAGCAGTCCATCAAAATTGTGGGTATAACAAACCATATTTAAGTATGTCATTGACTTCAGTTTCCGAAAATCAAAATTGCCCCTATGTGTTTTCACATCAATACCTCAGATAGCTGTGGGAAAAATAAAAATCACATAAGGCAGCCTGAAAAGAAAAATGAGAAAAGCAAAAAGAAAATGGGTCTCATTTATATTTGAAAAACCAATATAGTTAGTAACTCTTCCTTATGTTTTCAAGCTTATATTTACATTAGTAATTCTTATGTTTTCAAGCTTATATTTACATTACATATACAGACACGTGAATATAATGCTCACACACATTATTCTTCATTTGTAGTCCCCAAGTAAGGTTATAACATTATTGGCAGCATGTTCTTTATTTTAAAACTAACCAGGAATCTTTTCATTTATGAACAATTTATATGATAAAAAACAAAGAACATTATATTTTAATACATTTTGCCCAAGTTTTTTTTCCCACATTATAAAGTGAGTTTTTGAAGACAAAAATAAAATCGTATGCATATAGAGGTACTCAATTCTTAGAAAGTTGTTCCTAGCACATAAAAGGAATAGGAATAAATGGAAGAATATTGAGTTTATATTTTTAATACATGTGCATCTTTTAGTGAAACCAACATAATATTTATTATAACCCTGCATGTACATGTGGAAGTTGCCATTTTTTTCTTCACTGGGTTATGGATGTTAATGCCTCCACATTCAAATTATTTTTCCTTAAGAATTTTCATAAAATTGTTCAAGATTTTATTATTTGTGGGTGATTATTAGATCCTCTACTTGCTATGTATTTGTGGAGAAAATGGTGATTTAACAAATATTTAAGACTTTCTTTTATAACTTCATGGGAATTATTTTTTTTGTAGACAGTATGACAATATTATCTTGGTGCTTTTAAAAGTAGCTAGAAATAGCACTAGAAAGTGTTCAGTGTATTATGAATATAATAATTTATATATAAAAAAACAGGACATTTTATAAAATTACTATTATAATGCTATGGTATTCATATAGTGCAAACCTGTGCCAGGCACTTTTGCTTCCTTTTAGAAATTCATTTAAAATTAAAATATTAAATAAACATGTGAGACATTATACTAATCCAGTCACTGTAAGACAAATTTTATATGTGTCTACTTAGATGGGGTACAAAGAACAGTCAAATTCATAGACAGAAACTAGAACGCTAGTTGTCAGAGGTTAGGGAGAGGATTGGAATTATTAGTCAATGGGTAGAATTTAAATTTTATAAGTTCTAGAAATGGATGGTGGTGACAGCTTTACAACAATGTAAATGTACTTAATGCTACTGAAACATGGGCTAACAATTATTAAAATAGTAAATCTTATGTCACATACATTTTATCACAATTAAAAAAACAACAAATACATAAAAAAGAAACAATGAAAGAGAATCTTTCAGAAGCATCATCACTATAAGATGTCAAGGAATAAAAATGATATTAAGCTAAGAAACAAAAATTTAAATAAGCTCGTGTGGTAACTCATCTCCAAAAATCCTTCCTTCTCTGTAATAGGTGGCATTTTCCCTTTGAGAGATGAAAGTCTACTTTCTCTCTTTGAATTCAGCCTAAACTTTGTTATTTGCTTGCCCACTACAATGAATTTGGTATACATCCTGGAACATCTCAGGCTAAGTCAAAAGGCTCTTCGCTGGTTTTCCCCGGGGCTCTTGGAACACCAACTCCAGTAAGAAACTAGTCCCATGTATGATGGCTGACAACCTGTTCTCTGTGGCTGCCATGTTCTGGGACCCTCAAGAACACATAATACCCCTGGAGAATGAGATGCTCATCAAGTAGGATGATGAGACCAAAGAGTTCCAAACCTGGAAGGGGAAGAAGCTATCACAGAAGTGACTATCTAGTCCCACTATACTAACTCATATCATATAAAATAGAAAGCAACATCCTGGCCTGAATTACTGACCCATAATAGTTGACCCAAAATGAAACTACTGTTGGGGATGCTATTTTGGGGATGCCTTATTTGCAGCAAATTATAACTGTAATAGGTAGTATGAAAGCTCATCAGTTAAGATACATGAAAAAATTATTTGGACTTAAATATATCCTATATTTTAAAATTATGTACTTGATTTTATACATGACTTTAAAAAAGTTACTTAAATGAAAATTTGAATAGAAGAACTAGTGGAGTACATCTAATCCAATATAATTGATAAAATCAGTTATTAAACTGATATTAATTTAATGAGCACATTTTAGCCTCAACTATAAAATAAACCTTTTTTGGAAACAGAACTGGTAAAAGAAATAAAAACAAATGAAACATGTAGACAGAGTTCAGTTTCTGGTCATTTTAGATATGATCTTTTATACATTTCTGCATAAATATTGGTGAAAATTTTTTGTCATATAATTTGTTACAGTTTTCAATATAAAAGTATAAAGAATGAGAAGGCTACCATTTGGATGTTTATGTAGAAAAGTTGGGGAAAATATTTTCGTGATTCTGAATCTATTCTTGTGCATGAAAAATAAAGTTATTTTCTCAGCCACCAGAGCCCAGGTATCTTTACTCATAAGTCAAAATCTGAGTAAACTGGCTACAATACATCAGACAGATACACTTACCACAGTGAGCTTCGTCAGATCTGTCAGAGCAATCTGGCTTGTAGTCACAGACAAGGTGGCCTGCAATACACTTCTTGTCCTGGCACAAAAAATCAGTGGCTTCTGAGCAAATCTCAGAAGTCTCTCCAACTAAGGGGAAAAAAAATTATTTAGTCCATGTTTTCATTACATTTGAAGAGTCCTCTTGTTCTATAGATTCCACACTATTAAATAAGGTAGCAATTTTAACAGTTGTCCAAGATAAGCTTCTGTTTAACTGCCTGTCTTTCAACTCCACCTGCAATTGTTCAGAAAGTTACCCAAAATTACTTTCGAAATACCTTTTAGTCACTCAAGGGCTGACCATAATCTATTACATAAACCCAAACTCTTGATCAAGGTATTAAAGATCCTTTATTTTTAATTATAGCTTTACTTAGTTTTCCAGTTTTATTTTCTGGGAGTCTTCTCATAAACATCTGCAGATAAATTATACCCTGTGACTGAAGATTTCACACGTGTGACATTTACTTTTCATTTTCCATGCATCTACACAGGATGCCTGATCTACTTAAACAGACCAGTTCCTTTTAGACCCTAGACAGTCAACTGTTCAACATCGTACTCAGAAGAAACAACTTTCTCTCCTCTTCTTCCCTATCTTTTTGTCCTCTTATAACCATTTTATTCCTATATTTGAATGATCCCTACTTGCTTAAGAGTTGTTTAGATATCTGTCTGTCCCTCTAAGAGTCCAAACTCTTGACATTTTCATAGTGTTCTCTTGGGCATGACATAGCACCTAATATACAGTAGGTGCTTATTAAGTGTAGGTTATAATAACTGAAGGTACTGGTTTCATTTGAAGGGGGCCTAGAAAAGTGTATTGGCAGAGAACTTTCAAAGGATTCATATATTTGAATATCATCTTAACTGATATGTAGACAAATGATAATACTTTACAGCTTTACAGTCACTTTAGCTCAGGTTCTAAAATTACTTTTAAAATCAATTTCAACAAATTAAATAAAGGTCAGCAATTTCTTTATTATATAGACTATTCCACAGTCTTGGCTGTTATACCTGGTGTTGGGGTAATTTACTTACAGAAAGAGTACTTCCATGAATGAACAGATTAAAACTATAGACTTGAAGAAAAGTATGTATCTATCATCTCCAGATCATTCCCTTAAAACATAGCTAAGGCCTGTATAATTTCTGGGAATAACTTAACTAGTAAAACTTAGATGATATAAATGTGAAAAATGAAGCAAGGGTATCTAAGACAAGAGCAAATATTTAACTATGGGCATTAGTAAGATGAAGACTCAAAGGTCATGTTCGTTGAGTAGTTTATAAAGTTTGCCACATAATTTTAATTAACTCTAGTGAAAAATTATGGTTAACTCAGAGAAGTATGTGGACATTGTTTAGTATGCAAGTATATGCAATTGAGCTTATTTTATTTGTCCAAGCCATTAAGATGAGAAGCCATATAATTACTCCACAGGAGAAATGCATTTTGACTTAAATTTAAATAACTGGCTCATTAATTCTTTAAAATATGACTAAAAAGACTATATTTCTAAATGAAACTTAATTTTTTCTTAATAATACAGAACTGCAAAGACATGGCAAGAAATCAAGTCAGTGTTTTGAATTGCAGTACATCAAACAATAACTAGAATTGCTATGGTATATTAGGAGCACGAAGAACAAATAAATTAAAAGAGCCTGCAATTCCAAGAACGGTAAATTTTTAAGACAAGACTATGGTAAATTGAAAAGGTAGATTATTTTAGTTAGTGGAGGCCTTGCACATGTTTAGTCATTTATTTCTTTATTCAGTCAAAATGATCAGAACAACAGCTAGTCAACTAGTTGGCAAATATGTGAAATGAAAGACAGCCTCACATCTTCTATAGTTGGTAATATAAGAATGAAAAAAAAAAAAACATTAGTGCTTTTAATAGAGAGTTGGAGATATCCTGGCTAGCAGCATATGGAATATAAAGATTACACAATTATTTGTAGAAAAAGGTTGATTAAGAGAGTTCTAAAATCCTAAAGCTAAAGCATGATAAATTGAAAGATCCCACAAAGAACAGATGACTTGCAAAATAATGTGGTCATAAGAAATACACTTTTAATCTAGTAAAAGCCTGGCATCATCAGACCCATAGACTGTGAACTGGAACAACCAGTAAACAGCTTGAAAGTGACACCAGTTGAAAACTGGCTTAATTCTATTTTGAAACAGAATTTACAACCAAAGAAGTTCTTGACTATATACATTTCGATTTAGATTAAAATAGGTGCTCTCCCCACCCCTGACCCCAGGATGCATTTTTCTGAACTAGATAGAGTCATTCTGTAGATGATATTTACTGGACATACACTTGTGTGATCGTCTTCTTCAGGCGATGATATTCAGTAAGCCCTGAGAGTTTAGACTGTGAATGTCACCCAGCTACACATTTTAGGCACCTTCGTTTCTCCATATAGAATACTAATCTGAAGAAGGATAGGGAAGACAAAATGGGCTCATATCTGGTCCTTGTAGACCTTAGTTAACTAATCAGCATGTTTGATATGGGAATCAACTGCAAACAAAACAAAACAGAACAACTTGCGTTTCTAAGCTGCTATCTACAAATAAAAGAGTAAGTGAAATCTAAACAGAGAACTTCCCAAAGAAATATAGGAAGTCAGGAAAAATATCCCAAAAGTTGTATTTGTATGCTAACCAAATAAGCATCTAGACGCAGAGAGAACACATGGTTATATAACAAACAAAGATTTTTTTTTTTTTTTTTTTTTTATGAACAAAGACTCAGAGGTGTTCATGAGTGAGCAAGGGTAAATAAATTGGTCAGCTCTGCCTAGGCATGTTGCTCCCTGAAGCACTGAGAAACTCGGTCTTTTGGTTCTCAAAATGCTTCTAACTTTTGACTTAATATGATAGGTGAATGAGAATTCTGAGTTTTAAAAAGTATCTTGTTATAAAAATAATTTAGATACATTATGCAAAAAGTAGGTAAAAGTCCTCTTTCATACAAGTACTTTTAATATTTTGTTGTATTTCCTTTCCTGTTTTAATATTTTTGGAAAATATAGTAACATACACTTAGAATTTTCTTGTTTATCGAGAAGATATCATATAAATATTTTCCTATTTTGTTGTCTGCACTTCGGTTATTATTAACACCTACAAAATACATTGAACACTGAATATACCTTAACTTACTTAACAATTCTATTATTGTTAAATTTTCATAAGTTTTCAGTAATTTTATATTTACAAAACTGTATAAATTATGCATAGTTGGGAATATTTATATGATTTTTCAATTATGGAATATGCTCAATATTATCTCTCCAAATACCATCTTTCTCTAATTCTCAGTTCTCTGCTCCTTGAATACCCATTGGAAAAGTGTTGGATTTATTCATTCTATCCTTGATGACTCTTAATCTCTGTCACATAGTTTTTTTCTCTTTACCTTAAGGTGCCACATTCTGGTGAACAGACTCACATTTATTTAATGGTTTGTTTTTCTTCTGTGTCTCTAATCTATTTCACTTTTCCTCTGATGTTGAATTTTAATTATAAATTTATTTCTTTTGAGAAGTTAAATTTAGTTATCCCAATTTAATATTCAGACTATTTTTCATGCTTTCTTTTTTCTGTTTTATGATTCTAAAAACATCATAAATTCTACCTTGTCCTTGAAGTTCAAAATTTTCCAGAAATTTTACTATTCATTTGTTGTTTTAGAATTTCCATCTCACATCTTATACTATAGTATGTGTGGTGTGGCACAAGTTTTGGCTTTGGCTCTCACATTTATTTTTAATTCATTCCAAGTCTCTGGACTGGCAACAGATTTCCTTGTGAATTTCCTGTTGTAAAGGGAATTTTCCAGTCATAGAAAAATTGAGACATTAGGAAAAGGGTTCAGGTCTAGCTCTCCAGTTCTCATTAAAAAACCCAGCCCCAGATTCTATATTCAATGTACAGAGCGCCAAATTGTTTAGCCTTCTGGAAAGTACATTTTTACCTATAATTCATATTTTAACTTTTGGTAATTGAACTGGGAGATTTTCTTTTTCCCTTTAAATTTTAGTTAAGAGTAATTAATGAGGAGGATCCAAGATGGCGGACTAGAGGGAGGCTGCGTTCCTTGTCGCTCCGTGACTCCGGTTTCAAGCAGAGGATATCTGTTTCTTGGTGAGGCAGTTTTTGTTGCTTATCGATTCCCTGGTGTTTACCCCATTTGTCTGCTGTGAATGACTTGCAGTCTGCCAGCATATCGACATGTTTTTTGAGTGCAGATTGCTCACTGTCAGGCACCTATCATACGCCATTTGCCTGCCTCTCGCCTGTCCATCGCCTGCCTTACACCTATCCATCACCAAATGCATGTCCCGATCATCCGACAACAGTCAGCAAACTGATCACTGACCACAAGTGGAGCAGCAGCTGCCTGCTGTTGCCTAGAAGTTCTCTGTCACAGTACCTGCAGGTTTGATTACATGTGGCTAGCACCATTTTGAGACAACAGCCAGGCCTCGTAGGACCCCTGGCCGGGCTGACTGAGCCCCATATCCAGGAGCCCTCAGACCGACCGATCACTCCCTGCCTCTGGGGACCTCAAATCAACTGACTGCTCCCCACCGGCAGGAACCCCAGACCAACTGACTGCGCCCTATCACCAGGACACCAGACCGACTGATTGCACCTGGCCTCCGGGATCGCGCAACCACACCAAATACACCCGAACTCCAGGACCCCTGCCTGACCAACCGCACCCCACCTCCAGGACCTCCAGATGACCACATCCACACCCTGAGCTGCAGCTCCCCACTTGCCAACACATTTCAAAGCCACAGTGACCATCTTGAATAATCCTGGAAGCCATAGCTCCGATCTTTAGGTGGGGCAAATACCATCCTGACAAGCCTGCTGAAGACTTGAAGCTCATTGTCTGGTACCTCTCATGTATCAGGCTACTGAACACTGAGAGGTTTCATTACTATATGACTGTTCTACTGTAGATTTTCTTTTTTCTCTTTATAGAAAAAATTTAAGTTTTTATTTCTTTACTTTTCTTGCTCTCTTTTCCTTTTGCTTACCTGTTCCCTCAGAGTGTCTTTCTCCCATTTTTGCAGGCTAACATCCAATTTCTTTTGATTACACTCTCACATTTTCTATTATCTAGAACTTCTGTATAATCTTTTCTTATCCCATTAACAGCCACATTCTACATCCTTCTGCATCCTCTTTGTCCTCCATTAGAAACTGCAGACCTTACTGCAAATCTGTTTGTTTTATTGAAGATAATATTTGAATTCATTCTGTTTATTATGACAATTTTGTTATTGTCCTCATAGGGGCTACTTGGTCTAGGATTGCATAGTGTCTGAATTGGGCACTGCTAATATTGATCTTCCCTTAAAGAAAGGGTTTTGAAAACCTAAAGGGCCACTATAAGCCTATAGGGGGAAATCTGCAATACGCCAGATCTGCACTGCTAGAGGGGAAGATACATGAACAACATGAAAAAAACAAGGGAAGAAAATGATCCAAACAATCTTGATTCTATATTGATAAAATCCAATGACAGTTTGTTAGAGGAATTGTCAGAAAAGGACTTCAGATTATACATGATTAAGATATTCATGAAGCAAAGGATGAGATAAGAGAGCAAATGCAGGTAATGAATGAAAATACCAATAAGGTGAAAGAGCACCTGCAGAAAGCAAAAGATCATTTCAACAAAGAGATAGAGATTCTCAAAAAAAAAAAAAAAAAAAAAAAAGATATTCTTGAAATGACAGAAACAATAAACCAAATAAAAAACTCAATGGAAAGCATCACCAAAAGACTAGACCACTTGGAAGACAGAACCTCAGACAAGGAAGACAAAATATTTAATCTTGAAAATAAAGTTGCCCAAACAGAGAAGGTGGTAAGAAATCATGAACAGAATCTCCAAGAACTATGAGACATCATGAAAGGACCTAATTTAAGAATTATTGGGATTGAGGAAGGCACAGAGATACAAACCAAAGGAATGAACAACCTATTCAATGAAATAATATCAGAAAATTTCCCAAACCTGAAGAATGAAATGGAAAATCAAATACAAGAGGCTTACAGAACACCAAATGCACACAATCACAACAGATCCACACCAAGGCACATTATAATGAAAATGCCTAACATTCAAAATAAAGATAGGATTTTGAAGGCCGCGAGAGAAAAGCATCAGATTACATATAGGGGGAGACCAATACGGATAGCAGCCGATTCTCAACCCAGACTCTAAAAGCTAGAAGGGCCTGGAACAACATATTTCAAGGTCTGAAAGAACATGGTTGCCAACCAAGAATCCTATACCCAGCAAAACTGCTCTTCAGATTTGAAGATGAAATAACATCCTTCCATGATAAACAAAAGATAAAAGAATTTACAGATAGAAAGCCTACGCTACAGAATGTTCTCAACAAAATATTCCATGAGGAGGAAATGATAAACAACAATGGAGGTCAGCAAAGGGAGGAACTACCTTAGAGTAAAACCACTCAAAAGAGAAACCAAGCCAACTTAAAAACCAAAAGTAAGCCCAAATGACTGGGAATACGAATCATATCTCAATAATAACCCTGAACGTTAATGGCCTAAACTCATCAATCGAAAGACATAGACTGGCAGAATGGATTAAAAAGAAAGACCCAACAATATGCTGCCTGCAAGATACTTATCTCATAGAAAAAGACATCCACAGACTAAAGGTGAAAGGATGGGAAAAAAACCTACCACGCACATGGACTCAGTAAAAAAGCGGGGGTTTCCATCCTTATATCAGATAAAGTGGACGTCAAGCCAAAGTTAGTCAGAAGGGATAAAGAAGGACATTTCATACTGCTTAAGGGAACCATAAATCAGGAAAACATAACAGTAGTAAATATTTATCCCCCAAACAATGGTGCATCCCTGTACATCAAACAAATCCTTCTCCATTTCAGGAATCACATAGACCACAACACAATAATTCTGGGTGACTTTAATGCACCACTGTCACCAATAGATAGATCTTCCAAACAAAAACCAAAGAAACCATAGAACTCAAAACACAATCAATAACCTAGACTTAATAGACATATATAGCATATTCCATCCATCAACGAGCAGATACACTTTCTTCTCAGCAGCACATGGAACCTTTTCGAAAATAGACCATATGTTATGCCACAAAGCAGCCCTTATGAAATGCAAAAAAATAGAGATACTGCCTTGTGTTCTATCAGATCATAATGGACTGAGAGTAGAAATCAATGACAAAATAAAAAACAGAAATTACTCTAACACCTGGAGACTAAATAATATGCTTTTGAATGAAACATGGATAACAGAAAACATCAGGGAGGAGATAAAAAAATTCTTAGAGGTCAACGAGAATGACGATACAACACATCAAAATCTCAGGGACACTATGAAAGCGGTACTAAGAGGAAAATTCATTGCATGGAGCACATTCCAGAAAAGAATGAAAAGTCAACAACTAAATGACCTAACATTACAGCTCAAAGCCTTAGAAAAAAAAGAACAGAATAACAGCAAAAGTAGTAGAAGACAGGAAATAATTAAAATCAGAGCTGAAATCAATGAAATTGAAACAAAGGAAACAATTAAAAAAATTGAGAAAACAAAAAGTTGGTTCTTTAAGAAAGTAAACAAAATAGACATACCCTTAGCCACACTAACAAAGAGAAGGAGAGAGAAAACTCAAATTACTAAAATTTGTGATGAAAAAGGAAATATCACAACAGACACCACTGGGATACAGAACATAATTAGAAGCTACTTTGAAAATCTGTATTCCAACAAAATAGAATCTACTGAAGACATTGACAAATTTCTAGAGACATAGGCTCCTCCCAAACTGAACCAGGAGGACATACACAATTTAAACAGATCAATATCAAGCAATGAAATAGAAGAAGCCATTAAAAACCTACCATCCAAGAAAAGCCCAGGACCAGGCGGATTCTCAGCCAAGTTCTACAAGACCTTCAAAGAAGATCTCATTCCAATACTTCTCACAGTATTCCAGGAAATAGAAAAAGAGAGTACCCTACCAAACTCATTCTATGAAGCTAATATCACCCTCATACCCAAACCAGGAAACGACACATCAAGGAAAGAAAATTTTAGACCAATATCCTTGATGAATATAGATGCAAAGATCCTTAACAAAATATTGGCAAACCGTATCCAAAAAATTATTAAGAAAATTGTGCACCATGATCCAATGGGGCTCATCCCTGTAATGCAAGGATGGTTTAACATCTGTAAATCAATAAATGTAATCCATCATGTCAATAGACTTAAGGATAAGAATCATATGGGTCAATTGACGCAGAAAAAGCATTCAACAAAATACAACACCCCTTCATGCTCAAAACACTAGAAAAAATATGGATAGTAGGAACATACCTGAACATTGTAAAGGCTATTTATGCTAAGCCCACCGCCAACATCATTCTTAATGGAGAAAAACTGAAACCATTCCCTTTAAAAACAGGAACAGGACAGGGATGCCCTCTTTCACCACTTCTATTCAACATTGTCCTCCAAACTCTAGAGCAATTAGGCAGACTAAAGAAATTAAAGGGATACGAATAGGAAGAAAGGAACTTAAGCTGTCACTATTTGCTGATGACATGATTCTGTATTTAGAGGACCCAAAAAACTCCTCCAGAAAACTTCTAGACCTCATCAATGAATTCAGCAAAATAGTAGGCTATAAAATCAACACGCATAAATCTAAAGCATTTTTATATGCAAGCGACGAAAGAGCTGAAAGGGAAATGAGGAAAACAACTCCATTTGCAATAGCCTCAAAAAAAATAAATAAAATACTTGGGCATCAATCTAACCAAAGAGGTAAAAGATCTCTACAATGAAAACTGCAAAACATTGAAGAAAGAAACTGAGGAAGACCTTAGAAGATGGAAAGATTTCCCATGTTCTTGAATAGGCAGAATTAATATTGTCAAAATGGCCATACTACCAAAAGTGCTATATACATTCAATGCAATTCCAATTAAATGATGCAATTCCAATTGCATCATTTAATTGCAATTTCAATGCAATTCCAATGATGTACCTTACAGAAATAGAGCAAGCAATCATGAAATTCATCTGGAAGAATAAGAAAACCAGAATAGCTAAAACAATCCTTAGCAGGAAGAATGAAGCAGTGGGTATCGCAATACCAGATCTTCAACTCTACTACAAAGCAATAGTAACAAAAACGGCATGGTATTGGTACCAAAATAGACAGGTAGATCAATGGTACAGAATAGACGACATGGACACAAACCCAAATAAATACAATTTTCTCATACTAGACAAAGGGGCCAAAAATATGCAATGGAGAAAAGATAGACTCTTCAACAAATGGTGCTGGGAAAACTGGAAAACCATATGCAACAGAATGAAACAAAACCCCTATCTCTCACCCTGCACAAAAATCAACTCACAATGGATCAAGGACCTCAAAATCAGACCAGAGATCCTGCATCTTATAGAAGAAAAAGTAGGTCCAAATCTTCAACTTGTTGGCTTAGGATCAGATTTCCTTAACAGGACTCCCATAGCACAAGAAATAAAAGCAAGAATCAACAACTGGGATAGATTCAAACTAAAAAGCTTTCTCTCAGCAAAGGAAACTATCAGCAATGTGAAGAAAGAGCCTACAGAGTGGAAGAATATCTTTGCCACCCATACTTCAGATAGAGCACTAATTTCCAGAATATATAAAGAACTCAAAAAACTTTACCCCAAGAATACAAATAACCCAATCAACAAATGGGCTAAGGATATGAACAGACACTTCACAGAAGATGTACAAGCAATCAACAAACACATGAAAAAATGTTCACAATCTTTAGTAATAAGAGAAATGCAAATCAAAACCACACTAAGATTCCATCTCACCCCAATTAGAATGGCAATTATCAAGAATACAAGCAACAATAGGTGTTGGAGAGGATGTGGGGAAAAAGGTACACTCATACATTGCTGGTGGGGCTGCAAATTAGTGGAGCCACTCTGGAAAGCAGTGTGGAGATTCCTTAGAAAACTTGGAATGGAAGCACTATTTGACCCAGCTATCCCACTCTTTGTCCTATACCCAAAGGACAGCATACTACAGAGATACAGCCACATCAATGTTCATAGCTGCTCAATTCACAATAGTCAGACTGTGGAACCAACCTAGATGTCCTTCAATTGAATGGATAAAGAAACTGTGGTATATATATACAATGGAATATTACTGAGCTATAAAGAATAATAAAATTATAGCATTTGCAAGCAAATGGATGAAATTAGTATCATAATAAGTGAGATAAGCCAATCTCAAAAATCCAAAGGGCAAATGATCTCACTGATAAGCGGATGATGACACATAATGGGGCGTGGGAGGGTGGCAAGAATGGAGGAAGGAAGGACTATATAGAGAGAAAAGAGGGGTGGGAGGAGTGGGGGGAGGGAAAAAAATAACAGAATGAATCAAACATCATTACCCTATGTAAATGTATGATTACCCAAATGGTATGCCTTGACTCCATGTACAAACAGAGAAACAACATGTATCCCATTTGTTTACAATAAAAATAAATTAAAATTAAAAAGAGTAATTAGAGTACTTTTTAAACTTATTTTCCTGTATCAATAAATCACTTTCTATAAAGCAAGTTCACTAATTTTTCTGCATTCTAATTGTCAATGTAGCTGGCATTTTAAAAATTATTATATTTTATACCATGCATCCTAAAAATAACCCAAAGAAACCCCTCACAAATCCATTTTCCACAATACTCCTTTCCTAGATTACATTTTAGGCTAATTGTATATTGCCCAATGGTATTAGTACTTTAAAAAATAACAAAAACTGACATATATACTCTCTTTTCCTTGTGGTTACATAAAACTTTATAGATATTAATGAGTATCTGAGTGTATTAACTAAAATGTAAATATTAAAATGTATTTTTAGTGACTAGAAGAAGCAACACATATAAACATGGTTTCTTTTTACTTATTAATACATGGATTTTTCATCATCCCTTACTGATTTTGTTTTGATGAGTTGTGTTTAAATAGTTTGATAGATATATTTCAAATGTTTTGATATTATAAATAACAGGTTTACATCTAGTTAAAGTTGCTAATTCTGGACAGTAAATAATTGCTAATGGGAAGTTCAAATATGTGGACCAAGATAATCATTTGAACCTGAGTTCTTTAAAAGCTCTTTAACCCTCAGTAAACCATTCAATGTTGGTCTTAAATGACAATAATAGTAATCTCCCTCTTATACAAAGTACAGTATGTTTGCATCCAGTGATAGTATCAATTTAAACCTTCCATTTATTCATTTAGAAACATGTTAAACAACTGTCGGACACTTTGAAAGTTATTGAGATAGTTCCTACCTTCGAGGGATTTATAATCTACCAATAAAAACTTACCAAATGGTGTATTTAATGCTATAATTGAAGATATTTATGGGTTGCTGTCAAAGAACAAAGTAGTCCCAGCCTATACTGGTGTGTCAATACATATTTAGTACATTTATTCAGAGGGTTGCCTTTCAAATGACCTATCATCCCAGCTAGAAATTGAACCAAACAGAGAGATGAGTTAGAACATAAATAAACTTATATGGAGATAATTTAAAGGAAAAGATATAAAATTTCCTTATAAAACTCCATTCTTCTCAGTTTGTTTATAAGCAAGTTTGGCAACAGAGTAAAAATTAGTGTGACTAGAAAATTCACATTTATTTAAAGGAAGAACAACATCTGGGATAATAAAAGGGAAGCTTATTTCAGAAAGATCATGCACCCCAAAACTTTATTCATAAATGACTATTTCACTTCAATGTTCTCTTGTTTAGAAATAAATACCAGGAGCCAATTTTAAAATACAAGAAAATCTCAACACTAGGGACAATGTGATATTATATGACCTACATTTTTCAAATGTCCAGAAAATAACAATACCTTTTATCCTTTTTATTCACCATGATTATTTAAATCTATCTTATGTTCAAAAGAATCGCCAGGTTTATAAAAGGTCAGCGTGTATATCAGGCAATTTATGGCAACACATCCGAAACTATAACCTTAGTGATCTCAATGACAGCAAAGTTCAGTTTGTGTCAAAATTATCAGAAGTGTTATCAGAGTTACTGGGCCGTGTATCAGTGTATAGCAAGAGTCAGGGAAATATTAAAAAAAAAAAAAAGGTGATTTCATTTACACAAAGGCAAGGTGCCTGCTAAAAGGAATATATCCTGAAGATCGGCTTTTGACTTTTTTAAAATAAAAGGTGACTTTGTAAACCTTTTGATATTTGTTTGAAATAAAATTGTAGATAGCAACTTCTCCTTTCTCACATGAAATCCAGATTTTTACCTTTATATTTTTTATATATGGATATACCTTAAATATCTATTTTTGTTTGTGAATTGTCTATATGACTTATAAAAAAGATATTGAAGAATCCTAGGCTGTATATATTTCAAATTACTGGTTTCAAAGATTTTACTACAACAAAAATAATGTTTAGAAGACCTAGGAAGAAGGAAGAGGTGAGAGTAAGAAAATAAAACAATAGGACCAACAAAAGGCAGAACCAATGCACCTGACAAGGACCCTGTGATTTTATGTGAAAACTTTTAGTGATCTAATGATTCAGAAGCCCCCAACCACTCATTACCTCTTTGTACCTCCTACTAGTCCACTCAAAAAACCCTGACTCAGATATTTGATGATTTCCTAACCATCATTTTAAAAGACACCCAATCGCTTTCTATTCTGGACTCTAGAGCTGCATCTGATGCATGACCCTCAATTCTCTTACCCTGCTGGCATTATGTTCTTGGTACTATGCCCACATTTCTTGACATGCCTTCTCTTTTGGCTCCTTTTCAGTCCAGGCCTTCCTTCAAATGCCAGAGGACCAATCACGTTTCTGTCTCATTTTCATTCATTCTCACCTACGGGTCATACTTACTGCCGTGATTTTAACTTTCACCTGGGGTTGATGGGACATCTACATTCCAATCTGTTCCTTTTGTTAAGTTCTGTGGGATTTCTCTATGGCATATCAGATATACTACTAAGGACAAAATTGAGATTTTTTTCTCCCTACTTTACATTCCTCTCCCCTTAGCCTCACAGTACACCTTACAATAAACATCTATTCATGGTCCACAGATGCACAACTTTTTTCATCTACCTTTGCTTTTCTCAAATATTTATGCCCTCATCCTTCCCCAGTCATGTGGTGGAGATGGCTGCTTGCAACGTACATGCTTACCCTTTTAATACTGCATAATTATTGCTGGGGAGTGGTTACTTGGATAGACATTTTATTTCTCAGCTCCATTTAAGAAATAAGATGGTCTCTGGTGAGACCATGAGACTGACTTCCGGCCTGTGACGTGTTCCACCACCAGGTGAGGTCATACAAACTGTCACATGCTGCTCCCTATGGTCTGTTCCTGAACTTCCCAGATGGATAGGAAAGTCATAATCTTCCTGAACTTCCCAGATGGATAGGAAAGTCATAATCATTAGGGTAGATATTGAAGGCCACAGTCTGAAAATCTGCCGGGGTCCTTGAAAAAAAAAAATGCATGAAAAAAGCTCTCCATTAATCTGTTCATTAGGTAATGGCTGTAAAGTGAATAAAAAGTGAACTTCTTAAATCGAAGTATTGTTTTTGGGTCTATTTCATTATAATGGTAGCCTATTGCAATAAGTGTGCCAACACTGATGCTGATAAAGATGGTTGCTCCAACCCCTTTGGAAAAGGTGTTACATCCTTCGTTCTGTATAAGCACATCACATATATTAATTCATGTAATTTTACACAACCCCATGAAGTAGGTACTAGAGTTTTTAAAAAAATTAACTTCCTTAGGGTCACTCAGCTATTCAACAGCAAAGCCAAAATTCATGCTTGGGCTACAAAGCCTTCACGCTTAACCAGCAAATCATTACGTCCTTTCATTCTACTCAAATGTCCAATCCTATAAACCACAAGTTAAGTGCTGTATCTTCCAAAACTGACCTTGTTCAGGCCTATTTTATCATATAGCTCTCCTGGTACTGTGGCCATCCTAAATTTAAAACAAGTTATTGATGTAAAAGATGATAATACATTTTCTATTCGCTTTCTTCTCTACAACAGACAAGCTAACCCCCTTCTGAAAACATTAAAGAATCCTTAAAGAAAGAGGTGTATTATCATTTATCATTTATTTATCATTATATAATTGATACAGAGCACAGAGCCCAAGAACATTTTGAGTGGGCAAGTTCTATTTGTCAAACTGTGTTATTAAACTTGGTAAAGCTTATTAGGCTTTTACAACTACAATCAGACTAGATGGCTCTTTTAAACTGAATATATTCTAATATGCTTAAGTACTAAGGGCTAAGTACCACATTTACTGAATTTAAACTATATCATGTAAAAAGATTCCGAGAATACTGTGCAGTTAAAAATGATTTTAAGAACACCCTTAACCATTGGAAATCAAAGAATCAACAGGCTAGGTGATAATGATTGGCACGGCCTAAGACAAATTCAGAGATATGGTATATTCTTTGATTTTGATAATCTATGTAAACACAGACAATGAGATAATTCATTAATAGCGGTGTATAAAAGAAGACCTATGATACAGAATGACAGAAGATAGAAAGGAAAGACAATCCAAGCAGATATAGGCTGAAACTAATGTGGGGTATTGAAACTATGAATATTCCTTGTGAAGAAGATGAATTTGCTAGGAGATATAAAATTGCAAGAGAATGTGAGAAATCACCCTAGGAAACTCTAGTCATCATCAACAGACATCATTAAGGATGTCTATTCACAAGGGGCATTCCAACTCCAACTTGAAGAAAGTTGTAATGGATGCCACATGTCATGCCTGTAGACCTAATTACAATTTTCCAGTTGCTCTACTGACAGGGAAGAACACTCTTTGCTCAAGGTCTATCTCTGTTTCATTGAATGTGAAGTGTAAGAGGAAATCTGTACAACAAAGCATCAGTGTCATATACCTCTGCTGGAGAAGGACAAAACAGAAAGTAAGTTCAAATGATCAGTTCATTTTCGTCTCAAGAGATGACTTTTTCTTATGTTCAGGTAACTTTCATTTAGGATTTATAAGAATAATAATGCAGGAAAGGGATATTTGTTCAATTAACTTTGCTATTTGATAAATAGGTGTACCTTCTTACTGGGTTGAAAACAGCTATTTTTATATCTTACCACCAAATCAACAAATATTGTACTGAGTTATCCACATGTATTTTTTCATTTCCAACCACTAGAGAGTAGTAGAATAATCATTAAATTGAGAGTCAATAAATTCCACATTTGTAAAATGCCCAAAGTAACCTGAAATAATTCTATTACTCTGGATCTCTAAATTCTAGGGCATTTTGAATATTACCTTGAAGGTACTAACTTAATTTATTGAATATCCTTGTTTTTAAAATTTATTAATGCAAATACAAAAATGCTATGAAAATTAACCTAAGCAGAATTATTCTTTCCAACTCCACAAAAACATAAGTCTTGTATGAAGTAAAATGTAAGAGGAAAAATTCCTTTAACATTGTTGGGCATTAGGAGGTTAAAACTGTACTAGCCCTTGTAGGGGGCTTTGGCCATAGGCATCCCTATCGCAGCATGTATACTTCCACTGGAGTGGAGAAATCAAGGGTCACATACAACCTAAGGGTTTATGTCTGCTGACCTTTTCAAAATGAGCTGGAAAAATCAAAACGTTAACATTTTTAGTACAAACTATATAAAAATAATTAGGCAAAAAAAGTTGGGCTATTGAAATCGAGCATTTGAAAGTGTCCATTGCAATATACAGTGATAGTTCTGAAGTGTACACACTCCCTAGGAGAGGGTCACAGATCTTCTATGTTCAATGTGTCAAAAACTGTCACATGGTTAAAAAATGTAACAGGGAAAGTTTTATAAAATAAGTTCCAGTCTTTGCATCCTGAAGTGGTGTTCAAAGCAAATACAAGATGAATGGGTTTCCCAGTTCACAACAATTGCTCAGTTGATGACTGTAGGTCATAATGTATGCTGGGACAAAGCCCATTCTCATCTTCATAGTCACCTTGTCACCACCCCTCCGGCCCACGGGATACACACCATTCAGAAGGGAGGGCTGGGGAAGAGGCCTGCGAAGACTTTGTCTGGGTACGTGGGCTTATGTCTGCATAATCAGAGACACCTGAATCTGGATCTCTATAGAGCAGGGAGCACAGACTCTGAGGGGCCTTGTCCTCTTAGCTCAACAGACTCCTTACTAAATGCCAATAGGAGTGTTACCCCTGGAGGGACAGAATAGAGTTCCTTACACAGGATGATAAGGTGGTACAACATATTTTATTCTATCAGAATAGACAACTAATCAAAGATAGACCAACAGGATTATTTCATTTTGGATTAACTTTAATCAAGACACCTAGAAATAGTAGGTATAGGGAGCACAGATATCTCAAGGGCAACTCATTAGAGCAAATTTTCATGCGCTCCAACAGCTTAGGTTATTGGAGCCTGCGGTTCCCAAGAAAGCCTTAGGCCCTGGCTTCTTCAATTCTCTGACCTGCCATTCCAGAATCTTTAGTAAAAAAAAAAAAAAAAAGTTCTTGATTATTTAGGGTAAGTAAAATTGATATCCAGAATGTGTATTATAAATGATGAATATTAATCATATCTATTGTTAAACTGTGTTGACCCTTTTCTAGAAGCTGGGGGGAGGACTATAGTGACAATCAGCAATATATGTAATAAAAGAAAAACAATCTCACAGTCAAGAAAATGTGTGGCTTTCCTAAAATGACATGATTCTAGAACCCCTCTGATTTTAATACCATCAGTGGGCTTTAATGAAATACAAGAGCTTTTGAAATGCTGAGCATCTGATTCAGATCTTTTAATTAGCCCCTCTTATCTATTACTTATGTAGTAAGGTCACCTCAGGGCACTGTTGTATAATTTTCAATTTACGTGCAAACTTCAGGGTCAAGCAATGATCAAGTTATGTTTTTCTGAATAAAAAGAACACAAACAAGTCTAATCAAAGGATAACATTATCTTTGACCATTTCTATTGAACTTTCTTATATTTGTGAAGTGTGTAAAAATTTAATCTGAAAGCATTTCTCCTATGGAATTTCAATCAGATCTCTAGAAATCAATGGTCTTACTATGGACCAAGGATAACTGTTAAAACTGGAACTCACGGTGTATGCTCTTCGCCTTACATTCTTTACTTCACAGTTATTAAAATATATATTAGCTATTAAAATTTGTTGAAATAAAATCTCCCTAAAATCTGTCAAAACAGTTTGATCAAGAGAAATTTAACTAACTGATCTTTCCAAACCTCAGATTTCTCATTTGGCATGGCTACTATGTGGCTGATTGATCTAAGCACAGACAAGTGATCAAAGATGGGCTAATAGGATTATCCCATTTGGGATTAACTTTTCTAAGAACACACCCAGAATCAGCAGGGTTGGGGGCCACAGGCTTCTAATGGGCAGCTCATTGAAGCAAATTTCCATAAATCCCTCCTGCTTAGGTTCTTGGAGCCTATTGTTTCCAAGAATAGCTTATGCACTGGTTTCTTCAGTTCTCTGACCCACCATGTTGAAGTCCCCATATGAATAAAAGGTGAATGAACATGAAATGAACTAACATATACAACATGCTCTATTAACATTAGTTTTTCCAGTTTTTCTTTCTGATTCTTGATTACTTGTCTTCTTAGACTTTTACCTTCTTTGTCTGTAAAAGGGGTTCTTGAAATATTTAACAAAGGTAAGATACATAGAGTTGGCAAAATGGTCTTTAACTTGGAAGATTTTGAAACTTCTAATTCTTTTTGCTTTCACCATGGGCCAGCATTTCTCCTACCACAAAATGTTGCCTTTTGGAAACATTAATTACATTTTATATTATCATTTACTTTCTAGAGTTATAAATATTCATAATTAATATATTAATTTTCAATTTAAAATGAGCTGCTCCCTTGTAATGACTTCAGAGATGACATGGCTATGCTTAATGAATGCATATCATGGCAGAAACCACTGTTCTACAGACTGTCAAAAATTACAGTACATTAAATAACAAAAGCTATGCCTGAGAACAAACAATACTGTGTTACTAATGAGGTTATAGAAAATAGTCTTGCCTATTCAATTAAAAGACTGTTGAAATATATATGGACATATTTACTCATCTATTTTGACTTATATTGGAACTAGAATAAATTTATAAATCCATATTTATGTATATGTATATACATATACTTATATACATATATATTCATATATGCATCAGAATATATATACATATATATGTATACATGTGTATATACATATATATATATTCTGATGTAACAGCTCAATGACAAAGCAAAATAGTGGTCTTATTGCTTATATTCGTCTTTCTACTCATTTAAAAAATAACTGCATAGAATTTCAATGATAACATTAAAAAACAGCCTGATTAAGAAAGAGGCAAAGAGGGAAACAATAGGAGTTCATTGGATTAAACAAAGGAGAATGAAGGGAAGAGTGGGGGAATGAGAACAGGAAAGACAGTAGAATGAATTGGACATCACTTTCCTATGTTCATATATGAATACATGACCAGTGTAACTCCACATCATGTACAAACACAAGAATGGGAAGTTATATTCCATGTATATTGGATATGTCAAAATACATTCTACTGTCATGTATATCTAAAAAGAACAAATAATTTAAAAAAGGAAACAACATGAATAGACATTTTTCAAAAAAACTCAAATGAACACATGAAAGAAAAAGCTCAACATCACTAATCATTAGGGAAATAAAACTTAAAGCTGAAACGAGATACTACGTCACATCCCCAGAATAGTTACTACTCAGAAACAGAAAATACAAGTGATGGCGAGAATGTCGAGAAACTGGAATCCCTGCTCACAATCGAGAGGAATGTAAAATGCTCCAGCCACTGTGGAAAATAGCGTGGTGGTTCCTTCAGACATAAAAAATATAATTCCAACCTGATCCAGAGTTCTTTCTGGGCAAATATCCCAAAATACTGAAAGCAGGGACTTGAAGAGAAATGTTCATTGCAGCATTATTCATAAGAATGAAAACATGGAGCAAGCTTTCCACTGAGAAATGAACAGATAAACAAAACATAATGTGTGTGCACAATGCAGTATTAACCACAGAAAGGAATGAGGTCCTGTCACAACACAGATGAACCTGGAAAATACCCTGCTAAGTGACATAAGCCATTCACAAAAGGACAAGCACTATTCCACCCATAGGGACCCAATCAAACCTACAGAGACAGAACAGAATGGTGTTGCTGAAGGAGAAGGGCAGGTGGGTAATGAGGGACTATTGCTTAAAGGGTACAGAGTTTCAGTTTTGCCAGATAAAAGAGTTCTGGAAATAGATGGTGGCGACAGAGGAAGATGAGGTGAAAACATTTAATTTCACTGTCCCCTTAAAATTAAGGTGGTAAATATTATGTTTTATGCACTTTAATACAATTTTGAAAACAATAAAATATATTTGCTGATTTTCTAGTGTACTAGGTACTCTCCCAGAAGCAAGGCTACAACAAAATTTTATGTTCAACTTAAATCTGGAAGCATCTTTATTGATAAACTTTGAAGGCTAAAATGCTTTGCCTTGATTTGCATCAGGATACTCCCATCAAATCTGGTGAATATTATCATCTAGGTTTTTAAACTCGTATATTTTTAAAGATATATGTGAGGAATATGTGATAACTTCATTTTTAGTGCTGATTGCATCTAAAAGTGAGGGAGAAAATGATTAAATCAAAAATAAATGAAATAGCCATTAGAAAAAAATTAAAAGGATCAAAGAAACTGGGTCACTTTTTTGAAAAGATGAATGAAATTCACAATCCTTTGTCTGGACTCACTAAGAAAAAGGATAATATGAAAATGCATAACATTATAAATGAAAGAGGAGATATTGTGTCTGATACCACAGAAATACAAATGACCATAAGATCATGTAATTGTTCACAATTGTATGCTGACAAATTGAATAACCCTAAAGAAATGGATAAATTCCTAGAAAGAGACAAAATCCTAAGAATGAGCCATAAAGAAATGGAACATCTGAATAGAGAGATTGAATCAGCAGTCAAAGACCTCTCAACCAAAAGAGCTAAGGACTAGATTGATTCACTGGTAAATTCTACCAAACAGTTAAAGAAGAATTAATAGCAATCCTTCTTATTATGTCCAAATAATTGAAAAGGAGGGAACACTGCTCAATTCATTTCCCCAGACCTACATTTTGCTAATATCAAAGTCATAAAAGGGAACTATGGGAAAAGAAAATGACAGACCAACATCCCTGATGAATATGGATGCAAAAATCCTCAACATAATACTAGTAAGCAGAACTCAGCAATATACTAAAAAGATCATACACCAAGCCAACTGAGATTTAAACATGGGATACAAAGATGTTTAAATATACATGAATCAATAAATGCCAAACACCACAGTAACAGAATGAAAAAAATCACATGAGCATCCCAATGGATGCAGAAAGAGCATCTGATGAATGATAACATTTTATCATGATAAGCATTCTCAACAAACAGGTGTAGAAGGAATGCACTTCAATGTAATGAAAGCCATATATGAAATAAATCCCACAGATACCACAACACCCAACAGCAAAAAGCCGAAAAATATTTCTTTAAGATCGGGAGCAAGATAAGAATACCCATTATCACCACATCCATTCAATGTTGTACTGGAAATTCTAGGCAGGATGAATAGTCATGAAAAGAAAAGAAAAAAAAAAAACATCCAAATCTGAAAGGAAGAAGTAAAAATATCTGTTTGTAGATTACCTCATGTGGTATTTAGAAAAACCTAAAACCTCCACAAAAACTATCAGAATTAATTTGAAATCTAGTAAAGTTTTAGGACAGAAATTGACACACAAAATATCAGTTTTGTTTTTGTAGAGTAACAACAGATTATTGGAAAATAAAATTTAGTGAACGATCCCATTTATACTATGATCAAAGAAATAAAATAATTAAGAATAAATATAATCCAGAAAGTGAAATATTTATACACTGCAAACTATAAAACACTGATGAAAACAATTAAATAAGACACATTAAAGATATCTTGTGTTCACAGATTGGAAGTATTAATATTATAAAACTGCCCAGTTACATCAAAGTCATCTATATATTCAAAGCAATTCCTATCAAAATTCGAATGATATTTTCACATAAGAAATCCCAAAAAATCTAAGAAAGAAGAACAAAGCTTCTTCATCACACTTCTTGATTTCAAAATATATTATAAAGCTACAATAATCAGAACAGTGTGGCACTAAAAGATTCAAACATATAGAGCAATGGTACAGAATAGAGAGCTCAGATGTAAATCTGCACATAGACAGCTGAGTACACATGGGGTATACATCCTAAGGAATTGAAATCAAAGAGACACCTGCATACACATGGTCATTGCAACATTATTCTTCATAATTATGGAAACAACTTGAATGTCCATGGGTGAATGAATACATAAACAAATTTGGAAGGTATTATGCAAACTAATTGCATAATACTATTTGTCATTTTGTAGCCAAACCCACAAAATGACAAATAGCATATAATCTTAGTTATATAAGGAATCTAAAATAATTAAATTCATAGCAGTGGAAAGAATAATGGTGCTGGCCAAGGCCTGGGGTAGGGGAGCAAGAAATATGGAGGTGGTGATTAAAGAGTCTGTTTCAGTTAGGCAACATAAATAAGTTATGGAGTTGTTTTATGCAGCATAATATCTGTAGCTAACAACATTGCATTGGATGCTAACATCTGCTAAGAAGGTAAATCATATGTTATGTGTTCTTACCATTAAAAACAACAGCGATGATAATAAAGAGGGTGAGAGGCAACTGGGAAGTGATGTATGTGTTTAAGATCTCGATGGTGGCAACTGTTTCATGGGTGTGTATTTATCCCCAAATTTGTGTAGTTACATACATTAAACATAGCTTTAATATGATAATCATATTTAAATAATGTAGTTTCAGAAAAAAGAAAACTTTTTTATTATGGAATATTGATTTTTTGCTTGTAACAACTTTGTCATGCCATAGAGTTTCTATATTGGAAGGACAGTATTGTAACAAAACTCCTATCTTAACAACATCAAAATCTTAAATGAATGAGTTTTTCCTTACTATTTACTTCCATAAAAGTGAAAATTAGAAAAAGAATAAAATTTTTTCTTATTCTAAGACTATTCATCTATGACAACATAAAATAATTAATGAAAGGAATGAGTTACCATTTCCATGCCTACTGAAGAATCTTAAAAACATAAAGCTCCAAAGGAAGCAAGTCACTAAAATACATGCCATTTTTCGTGATGATTCTGTCTATATAGGACAAAAAAAAAGTAGGAAAATTAAATAATATTATTTAGGAATATAATAAGTTGTGCAAAAATTAAAAGAGAGTAAATAAAGATCACTATCATTGAAGGCAGGGAATTGATTTCCTCTGACAGAAGAGAAAAGCACATCATTACAGAAGAGTACATGAAAGATTACCAAAGCACAAAAATGTACTTAATTCTGTGCAATAACAAGTGATCATATTTTTTAAGTTGAAAGTGCACATTCAAAATTCTCTTTTATATATACTACAAGGACTCACAACACTGTGTATTAGAATTATGTGAAGCTTTAAAATATGTGGATACTTGGATCCCACACCCAGAGAGAATGAGGTAATTGCTCTAGTGTGGTGCTTAGGCAGAGAATGTATTTTAAGCTCCCCAAGAGGTTTTATGTGGAACCGAGGTTGAGAATCACAATCAGTGATGCCTTTCACAATAGGATGTAAACATTATTTAAAAAAAAAAAATTAAAGAAAAAGAAAGAGCTCAGGAGGGGGGAAAGAGAAAGGGAAGAACACAGGAAGGAAAATAAGATTTGTCCCTTGAGAGAAATGACTTGTTATGTAAATTAATATCACAACCAATGAGAGCTAAGAGAACAAAATTCAGCAAAGAGTATATTTCAGGAAAGAGGCTTTTTGGGAACCTAGAGAGCCAGAGACAGAATTTTTCAGATCATCCAAATACCCATGGTTTACCCCTCTTTGGGGCCGTCAGGTAAGGAGTATGTGCTCCTATGTCCTCTTCCTGACATTTTCCAGCTCCTTGAAAAGTTGCATCCAGTGTACAAGGAAAGTTGTATTTGCTCAGAGTTCATTTCAAAGTGTTTAGGATATTAAATTCATATCGAGATAACTTTCAATCAATGACTTCACTCAAAACCACACCCAGGCTTCAAACAACTTACAGAGAGGATGATCTAGAAATAAACTAGAGTAAAAACCCAACCATTGAGTGATAAAACTACTCCCTTCTTTGTATTTTCATTTCTTTTCCTGCTTTCCTTTTAAAAATAGTTAACCTAACACATTTATTCTTGGTGTGGATTAAAAGAACCTTTTAATACTTTGGACCATGCTTATATGAAAGCAATTAAGAAAATGAGAGCATCCTCCAGCCAAGTGGATTCCTGTGAGTCCTTGATAATCAGGATAATCACCTAATTCCACATTTCTATTTCCACCAGAGGGGGACAATTAAGAGAATTCTAATTAACCATTAAGAAATAAACAACTAAAACGAATCCAGGGTGTTCCCCCAGTGCAAAGCACAATAGAATTAAAAAGAAATATGTAGATTATGCAACTAGGAAAGTAAAATGTAGCAGCATTTTGTAAAGGGGAAAAAATTTAAAAAGACACACACACACACACACACACACACACACACACACACACACACACAAACACACACACACAAGACCCTTAAGGCTTTAAGGCACATTTTTAGAGAGGGACTTGGGAACAACCAAAATTATAAAGCATAATTAAATTTAAACAAAATCTAAGTGGTGCTGACAATATCATGCAAGAACTTTTAAATATAAGCACTGTAGTACTTTGTAGGCTGAACTGTCTCCCTTCTTCCCCCATGTGTGGGATTTCCATGTGCTGAAGTCCCAACTCCACTATGTCAAATGGAACCATATTTGAACCTGAGGACTTTAAAGGGTGGGAAGAGCTGTCCCTACTTATGCACAAAGGGCGCTTTCCAAGATCCATAGTGTGTGCCCCAAATCAAAGATATTACTGGACCCTACATACACTGTTTTTTTTCCCTATACATATGTACTTTTGATAAGGCTTAACTTATAAATTAATCACAGAGATTGACCACAGTAACTGATAAAAGAACAATTAAAACAATATACTTAAAGTTTTTTGAATGTGACCTCTCAAAATACTTTATTGTACTACAGATCTTAGCAACTTCAGCATTTTTTTTTTTTTTTCCTTATTAAGTGGAGAACTTGAACTCTTCCCTTTTCACTTAGAATAACCATGTTGTGGTTTCTCTTGGGTTATCCAAATTGCCAGCATCACTACTCTTGCACTTTGGGGACATTATTAACTAAACCAAGGGTTGGTTGAACAATAGTGCTGATCCTGGGGTTGGCTGCTGGTAACAGAAACTGCAGAAAGGGAAACCTCCAATAATGGGGTCTACTGAGATCATATGAGTGGGCTCTAATCCACAGGATTATATGTGGAGACAGGGCTTTCACAAAGGTGAGTAATTGAACTGAGATATTTAGGATGGGCCCTAATGCGAAGACTGGTGTCCTTGAAAGATGAGGAAAGGTGTCACACATGCACAGAGGACAGTACCCGAGCAATGGCAAGAAGTTTAAGCAAAAAACCAAAACAACAACAAAAAAGGAAAACTCTGACTAAATTAAGTGAATTGTATAAAAAAGTTATCATCAATAATCCCAGAAATAATGTGAAAAGACAATGGAAACCAGGGAAAAGTATTCACGATATACCTCATAAAAGGGTAAATAGTTCACAAAGGAAGACCACCTCCAAATCAATGTAAGGGAACAAATATTTCAGTAGAGATGCTTGGCAGAAATGAAGGGGAAATTCTTAAGAGAAGAAAAAGAAAGGCTTATTAACAAGCATATGAGAATCAAAGATGTAAACAAAAAAAATACTATTTCGTCTACAAGGATAGGAAAAATTTCCTTGTTAAAAACTTAACTAAAACATTGCTGATGAGAATTTTTTAAAAATTGATGAATTATTTCACCTAAATTGAAAAGGACAAAAATTCTTGATGAAAATGATGGGTTATAAGAAAATTTAAGTTTTTTGAATTATTGAGATAAGGAAATACCCCAAAACTGTGGCAAACCAAGCAGTAAGCAACAGAGAAATATGGAGAGACATCACAGAATACTGGGTTAAGTGAAAATTTGCTTTCTTATCTGAGTTAATTGAGAATATGGTTGTTCCACATCCGCATGTTTCCCATCTGCAGATTCAATCAATCTCTGGAAAAAATTTATTTTTTGCACTGAATATATACAGAATTTATTTTCTAATGATTATTCCCTAAATACAACAGCAATTTATATAGCATTTTGATTGTTTTAGGTAATATAAGTCATCTAGAGATGATTAAAAGCATACAGGAGGATTTGTGGTGGTTATATGCACATACTATACCATTTTATACAAGGAATCTGAGCATCTATGACTTTTTGTTATCAATGGAGGGTCCAGGAACCAACCTCCAATGAATAACAAGGATGTCTATACATTAAACTATTATAATTTTTCATATTCTCAAACTTCTAGGAAATTGTGGTAAACTATTATTTCTAAATGCAACTATTTCCTTCCTCTTCCCTTATAATAAAACTTAGTTTTGAGTAAATACATTTCCTAGAATTCCTTATGCTTTGATCATGCAAATAAATTTTTGCTAATTAGTTCTAAGTATAATTGATGTGCAACAACTTCAAGGAAACATTTTTAAAGGTAGCTGGTATATACTCTTTGCTTCTTTCCACATCTTATTTTCTCCTGCCAGCTGGAAGGAAGCCACAATGACTGGAACTAATGCAGCCATGCTGAATTATTATCACTCCCACAATATTTCATGTACTCATCTCCCTTTCCCTATTCCCAATGTACTAATCTAGTTCAGTTCTTTGTTTTTAATGAGACATTGGACTAGCCATTTATTACAAAAATCAGCTTATCTTTGTAATATCCTTCAATGCTTTATAGGAAGCACTCTATTTATATTTGCTGAATGCATGTTCTAATGTTCTAAGAATATATTTATTGTGTACTTGTGTTTAAATATAGGCTTTGTTATTATGTAGGCATAGTGAGGCCAACAAATGGGGATATGACTTTCACTGAAAAGATTGTTGTACTCACAGATCCCAAGAGGAAATGGACATTATGCTATGAAAGTCTAGGGTTGGTCTGGAGGCAGGAGATGGGGGAATTCTGGATAAGAGCATTTATTGTTGTGGAAGGTACAGATTTCCAGTCGGTTAGACTGGATATTTTCAGTAAGCTCTGTGGCATAGTGGCTGCTCCTAATCTCTGGTACCTGGACCTGGAATGTTAATGGCAGGTAGATAGTGACCTAAAGTGTTCCATAAAAAAAAGTGGCTGGGGGAGCGGACTCTGGATTGGTTGATTTTCATTTGAAAAAAATACACTCAAGAGCTAGTGGCTTCCTCTATCTCGGAAGCATCAGAAGACAGAAAGCAAAAGACATGGTTAATATAACCTGTATACCCAGCTCCCCTTCATCAAGATGGCACCAAGGTTGGGCTCCAGTAGGCATGTATGTACAACGTATGCCTGTTCTCTGACTGTTGTGGTTTGGATATGAATTGTCCCCCCAAAGCTCTTGTGTGTGACAATGCAAGAAGGTTTAGAGGAAAAATTATTGGGTTATGAAAGCCTTAACCCAATTATTAGCTTAATCCCCTGATGGGATTAACTGAGTGGTAACTGAAGGCAGGTAGGGTGTGACTGGAGAAGGTGGGTCCCTGGGGGTGTGCCTATGGGCTATATATTTTGTATTTGGCAAGTGAAGTCTCTCTCTGCTTCCTGATCACCACGTAAGCCACTTTCCTCCACTACACTCTTCCACCATGACTGCCTCACCTGGAGCCCTGAGGAATGGAGCTGGCCTTCTATGGACTGAGATCTCTGAAGCCCTGAGCCCCTAATAAACTTTTCCTCCCTGAAATTGTTCTTGTCAAGTCTTTCAGTCACAGTGGGGAAAAAAAAAAAAAAAAAAAAAGCTGACCAAAACACTGACTATGGTTAACTAGTCTAAAGGTACATTTGACCCAGGATATGATATCTGAGAATTTACAACTATAATAAAAGTGTCCAGGCACTTAAACTCTGTTCAGTCATGTTTTCTGCATGCATAGGTTGAAGCTGAGAAAACTGGTTACACAGAGAAGGGAATGCAATAGATAACTGAGAAGAGACAGAGACCCAGGGCCAAAAGAGACAAGATGCACAGAAAGATCATCCTTGAAATTTCCTGTCACTTTTCAGTCTCTAGTTTTAAAGTCATCCTGAGAATGATCTGCATTCCTGATCTTGGGTTTCATAAAATTTCTTGTATCCTTAAAAACTCCCTTTATGTTTGATGTTATTGGTAATTACAGAAGACCTCATTAACATAGAAATTTCCTAGGAATTATCATGAGAAAGTATAAAGACCCCAAAATTGAAAATTAAGCCAGAAGAAAGAACTCCAGACAACACTTAGTTTCTTTTTCTGAGCTCCTCTCTGACCTTCTAATCAACAATCTCAAACTCTTCATTTCCCAACAATTCTGAGGCAGTTTTCCAGACAGTTTGATTCATTTGGCTCAACTCCTTTGAGATCCATTCTGTATTAAACACCTTTATTCCCTCCTTAATGGCTATCCTGTATGTAGTTGTTCTGGTATGACCTTGACTCCCATTCATTCTTCAACATACATTTGTTTCTTTCTATTGTCTTGGTTTACATTTATCCAAGGCACATTTCTGTAAAAAAATGACATTCACATGCATGCAACTGAGCAATGGAGGAAGTGGTTCCTTATAACACAGAAATCGTGTTGATTGCTACAGGAATTTTCCCACAATAGAACCAAGGCACAGCAGATGAAAATCCAGACAGTACACTCAGCTGAGCTCACAGTAAGTCACAGGGTGGACTTAATTTGTGTGTCACTCACTCTTCTTTGCTGTGTTTCCCCACATGCTGCCTTGAGGCAGTATTTATTTATTACATAATTCTCCCTACTGTTTGGATATTTTTCCTTGTCTCCAAAATTCTACAACCTCAACTGTTTTATACCACTCTTCCATCAAGATCTCTTACCTCCCACCCACCTCACTTTTCCGTAAAGTTGCACAGTTATAAAGTTGTCTATCAGGAATTTGGGGAACATTAAATTGCGTTAGGATTTTAATTGTGTCCATATTAGTGTTGTTTGACTATTTAAATATGATTATAGCAGATTTCCCAAACTTATTTTCCCTTAAGCCCTCTTCTTTTCATATTTTTCAAACAATAAATTTTTCAGAAACACACGTTATAGAAAATATTCTCTGTGTAGGTCTGTGTGTTCCATCAAATATAATGGACAAGAAAATTAGTTTCTAGTCCTAACTTAATATTTGGGCATATATAAATATCTATGGGTTTTATTGTAACCTGTTTATGTTTGGTCCAACTAGATATAACTTTCTTGAATTCCATATCAACTTATCTTATGTAGCATACCTGAGGCTTTTATTTCTTATATTTTGTATATATTCATACCAATATTTCAGGACTGAAGAGCTCATCTTTTTTTGTGCCATGGGAAATAAAAACTACACATACACAAGAATAAATGAAAGCCATTGATAACTATTACTATTTACTTAGAATAGAAAATGAGTAAAATATACATCAATAAAAATTAAAATTAAAACACTATATTGTCACCAATACTTTATTTAATAGTCTTAATGATCTAGGTAATAAGTGTGGAGAAGTTAACTATGAAAGAAATTCTAATTACAAATTACATGAATTGAGGATAATGTTAGCATTCAGATTTATAGTTGTCTTCATTTGAATCTAGGGATATTTCAAGCATTATTTAAGACTTACTAAAATGTCTGCTCAAGTAATTACTTTTTCTTAACATTATGAATGAGCCAAGTTATATCATTGTGCTTAGATAATAATAAAGTATAAACACATTAATTAGAATATTTCATTTGCAATTATGATGATTAAAATGACATCTTCGAATTGTAGACCTTTTAACATTAAAATGCTAATTTTCTCAATTATTGAAAGATAAAGCAGTATCTGATATTTTCTAGGTATATAACAAATGGTTTACTTGAATTCAATATTAAAGTAATTAGATCCATCCATGGCTTTGATTTTTTAATTTAAGATAGCTGATTAAAGATATAATAAACTCAATCACATAGTCCTTCGGTTTAAGAAATGGCATTGGGCTAGGAATAAGAACTATTCCCTGATTGCACGAGAAGTAAATACTCTAGCTGTGAGGCCTGAGGAAGAGCAATGAGCTTGGTTGGCCACAGCAATGAGGCCTCTCTCCTGAAACCTGTCTCACATCAAGGGCAGCAGGAAAAGGAAAGTGAGGGGGGTTTGGCCAGGCAATGACGGGAAGGACAGGGTTAATGCCATAGGACCATCTTCACCTCTTAGTGTGAAAGTTTGTTCCTCATTAACCTTATTCACCTGAGTACTTTCCTCACAAAGCAGGGACCAAGAAGGCCAGAAGGCCTTTCTTATCGCATTTAGACTAACAGAATCTAAAGGTAAGTAGACTCCCTCCTACATCTTCAGGTTGAATAAACCTACGAAGGATTAATAACTTGGTTGTCATTTCCTTTCTTTCATTATTTAAGCAAATGCAAACCTTAGGATGTAGCTTGAAGTACAATAATGTACTTGCCTCCAAGGTTAAAATGCTGGGTAACCCAATGTCAAATGCAACTCTGCATATACACAGAATGACTATACAGTAGCTCGAGTAGTGTCCCTCTTTGTAACATTGGAAATTGTATTGTGTGTTAGGATGGACTGTATTGTATCACACATTAAAAAATAATCCATGAATCTAAAATAAATAAATAAATAAATAAATAAATAAATAAATAAAATATACATTGTATATATATATGTCACTCAGTTATACATTACCCAAAACAAGTTGGCTGAGAGAGACTCTTCTATACACACTGACCAGAGGACTGGTCAGATACAGATGTGCCATCTGGAACAAGAGTTTCCTTGTAATACACAAGGGGAGACCTGAAGAGATTTGTTTCTTTATTTTCAATAAAACAATTCTGTAGAAATGGGGATTGCACATCAGGTTTTTAATGCTTCAAACTGGAAGTGATATATATTGCTTCTCACGGCACACTGGCCAGAACTTATTCACATGAACTCATTCGCATGAACTCACTTAAATGAAGGGAGATGAAAAAATGCATATTTTGATATGCAACAGTAAATATTTTTGTCACATATGGCAGTATGTTAAAGCAATGTAGTATTTTTTAATAAATCAATGTCAATGATATTACCATTCATCCTTTGTAATAAAGAAACACCTGGGGGGGTGGTACTGGGGTTGAACCCAAGGGCATGTAACCACATCCCCAGTCCTTTTTTGTATTTTATTTAAAGACAGGGTCTCACTGAGTTGCTGAGGGCCTCACTATGATGCTGTGACTCACTTTGAACTTGTAATCCTCCTGCCTCAGCCTTGCAAGCTACCGGGATTACAGGTGTACACTACTGCACCAGCCAAGAATCACAATTTTGAATCAATAAAAATCAGTTACTTTCATGGACCAAAATGTCAAAATTACTAATGTTTTCATCAACATATAATATGTGCTAATTAGTGACCACAAAGAGTCACTATTCAAAGGATACTGCATGTATTGACTTGTTAAATCTTTATAGAATATACTCTTATATATGAACATGTTATTGATGAGAAAAATATAAGCAGGATATGTTAATTTTAACAAAATCTTTTTAAACATGACTTTTTGACTTTTGTTAATCCATAAAAGATATTTACAAAACTACAGTTACTTTGACTAAAACTAATTTTTTTCACTTGAGAAGCATTGGGCATTTCAAATAGCCAATAAGTCAAGCTTAATTTAAAGCACCAGGTTTAATTTAAAGACAGGAATTGGCTCTGACATTTAGAGTATATTTTAAAATTTTTATCAACTCAGGCAGAAAATCTTAGCTGTAGGTCCAAAAGGTACACTGCAGTGTATTAGAAAACCTAGAATAAAAATAACCCTATATAATCAGGTTCAGAAAGAAACTGTTATGACTTGAATCTGGTTCAAGTTTTATAGCACTTACAGGGTTCTTTTCTTTTCTAATCTCTCCTTCCTCTTAAAAGTTTTCCTGAATCCAAAACAAAACAACTTTAGAACAATGACAATTCCTTGAATATTAAAAAATTTAAAAATGGGATGTACGCTGTTTTAAATATTTTAACTAATATCACTGACACAGATATATCTGTTATCACCTATTTTCTTTCAATGCCATTTGAAATAATTGACAGACTAGATATTGCAGGATAGGTCTCTTGCTGGATGTCCTTCAGTATTTTGGCAAAGCATGTCCTGTTTCCCAAGGGTATAAACCTCAGGAGGGCTTCTTTCCCAGGTCCCTCAGCTATGGTGCAACTGATCCACCATCCTGGGCAGCTTCCCTGAGCAACGTGGGACTAGCTTACCATGAACTCTAGGCTTCTTTTGTTCCTTGCTGTCTTATGTAAGTAATACATAATTCATCATGTTTGTGAGTGTTCTGTCTCACTGGACTCAGACAAGTTGGTAACTACTGTACATTGAATTTACTTTTCATACATATTGGTGCTGGGTAGCTGCTTTTACCATGTACTTATCAAGATTTTGGTAGTATCCTATCGTACTAGAGCTAAATATGGCTAGGTTTTGGCGCCACAAAGCAACAGTAAGGAAATCAACAGAGCTGGTATTACTTAGTATGACTTCTGGGCACCTCACTTTTCCAGTTGTTGGGATTAAATTAAATTTGATGACAATAATGAGAATCATGGTGATGCTAACCATATCTAACATTTATTAGGTAGCAATCATGAAAAGTTACTGTGCAAAGCACATGGTATTTATTAATTTCAAATCCTCATGATCACCTAATAATGTAGGTTTTGTTTTTATTCCCATAAATACAAGGAAGCACAGATTTGATGGGACTTGTGCAATCTCATGTAGCAAGTAAGTGGTAAAGTCAGGATTTAAACCAAAAAGACTCCAAAGTTTGATTGCTCAATCCCTACACTGTGAGAAGTGCCTTAGTAAGAAGCAGGCATTTCTGATGACAAGGTTCTTCACAAGGAGAACCCTCACTAGCTCGCCATCCTTATTTCTGCCAGGTCTCTAGGCCTGGATTGTTCTTCCCTGAGATATTCGCATAGCTGCTTTCTCATTTTACTTAGGACTTTTCTCAACTGTGTAATCTTTAAAGAGACTGTTTTTGATCACTCTTATCAAGGTAGTCATTCTCTGTCACTTCTTTCTATATCATTCAGAACACCTGTCACCATCACATGGTACAATATTACATATTACTTTATTATGTGCATCTGCCACCAGAATGTAACTCCTCCAGAAAAAGAACTCTTTCTGTCCTCAATGTTCACACTTATACCAAGATTTGAATACATATGCATATTCTCTATTAATCCAGCTATCTGTCCATCCATCCATTTACCCATCCATCCGTCCGTCCACCTTCCATCTATCTTTCCTTCCACCTATCTATCTGCTCATCAATCATTTTTCTACACTTACAATATAAAGTGCTACACATTATTTAATCATTCACTATTAAAAATAAGGCACTTTGGATTACTTCATTAGGGTAAAATGTTTATTATTTTTTCTGCTTTTGTTTCTTTTTCTCATCCTCACTTCAAAAGAAAATCCTGAGCAATCTGAATGCAACACTTGGAACACTCATATGTTGAACAGAAATATAGCTTTTCATCTTACCTAAGTGAAGAGGGTAAGTTTTAAATTCAAACTGTACAGGGTTCTGTTTATACATTTATTTATTCTTGAACTTTATGTGGCAATCACTGCTTTGTGATCTCCCAAGTTCAATTTGAATCCAGAGTGAAACTGCATTGAAATCATTACCATCATGCCACTATTTTTCACTCCAGATCAATTACTGTTTAAAGGACACTTAGGAGTCATACATACAGTTTTTTAAGAGGAAAAACTGGAAGATGTGAAATTGGCTATAATAAAAGAGGATGTCTTTTCTAAGTAGGTATGAAGACAATGGATTAGACATCTAAAATTGTAATGATGCTGGGTTTTTTTATTTCATTCTCAAGGTATTTCCTTCTTTTCATGTTTAAGATTATTTGGGGGGACATGATGTGGCTTTCTGTGTATGAATTTAGAAAGAGACAGAATAGCTACTATCTACTTAGTAGATTTTATGGACTTCTGGATACATTTCCTATTCACAAAATTATTTCTTCTTTTTCCCTGAACTGAAAACTGGTCATCATTCAATTGAATTTCTAGATTTTCAGTGCAAGGGGCAATATCTTAGATAATTATTGAATCCTACCCCAAGCTCCCTGGTTTACCAGTATCTTGAAGGCAGTTTACAGATGAGTCTTGGAAACAGAAAATCCAGGGGTGACACACTACAGATGGGGGAAATGCCAGGAGTCAAGAAAGGGGCACTGAAATGGGAAGTGGAAAAGTCCATGTGATCAAACCTTGTGGAACACACACATTTCAGCCCTTCTTTTTTCTTTATTTCATCCCTTCTTTATTTTTATTTTTTATTTTTATTTTTACAGATTGCATTTTGATGCCCTTCTTGGAGGAGCAATAAGCAGTATATTGCAAAGAGCCTAGACAATTGAGAGGTGTTTGCTGAACCTGTAAAACTGAAAGAACCGAACAGCATCAGATCCTGAATGTTGGTATAAAATGTTTCGCTTCTTCACTGTTGTTCATGTATCCTTCTTAGCTTACTCATATTAACATGCTTACTATTTTATGCATTTGTCAAAGTTCATACAGAGTGAATAATTATTCATACAGAGTGAATAATTATCTCAAGAAGTCTAAGAAATGGGAGCATTATTATTACTGCTTTATAAATGAGAAAAAAAAGCAAAGGAAGATTATGGAACTTGGCTTTAAAGCACAGAGTAGCTGGCAAGTGGATGTGCTAGGATTGACATTCAATAGTATTATTGCAGATCTGGGCTCTTAACTAATGAAATAAAAGCTAATTGGTGTTAACAACAAAGCCAATAAGTATCAGGTAAATAACACTTGAATACATAATATTCTGATGAAAAACTGAGTAGCCATTCAAATTTAGAACTTTTATAATTACAATGATGAAATATTCCTTTTCTTTCTATATGAATGCTCTCCTTCTTTTTTCTATGGAATGGTGGTTGCATTTTATAAAGATTTGTGTGCAAACCATTTGCAAACCAACTTGAATAAAAGAGAAAGGCAGATATCAAATTCATGTTTTGTCAATTATTTTTCTATGAATAAGATACTTGTTTCCTTATTAGCTTGTCAAAAAAAGGAAGAAATGTTTCTTAGTGTGTACTTGGAACACAGGAAATGTCCATGTTTTTGCATTAGTTTTTCTTTTAGAAAGTACAATAAATTTGATAGTAAGTTGAAGATAGTACCATCATGTATTTACAATGTTAAAAAATAAAAAAGGAATATACCTAGCTTTATTCTGACCATTTACTAAATATTGTTTAATAAACTGAGTTGTAAGTTTATAAATAGAAAGTAAAATATACATATTAAACTCAAATAACATTTTATTTGCAGTAAAAAAACACTTAATATATGGTATGTATATGTGTATGTACATATATATGTATGTGGTATGCATGTATTATATATAATATACCATATATCTTTTCTCATTTACACTCACAATTTTAAATTTTAATCTCAATGATTTTGAAATTTGAAATATATTCATAGGGACCTCAGATTTAAGTCAGATAACCATGGAGCAATCACAGATCATGGAGAGAGTTCACAAGTCTAGACTGTTCCAACCCCATAGACCTCGTCCAGCTCCTGAGGGTCCATTAGTTCTCCTAGTGAATAAAACCCTCCTCAGTGTTGGCTGCTACCCTCAAACCACCTGGCTGTGTTTTCCAGTGATTCTGTTAGCTCCTTCCCCATTCTTCTGCCTTTTCCCTTATAGACACAAGTAGTACATAAGTCTTGCTGCTGTTTGCAGGTTGTTTCCATTGGTTTGTATTTGGGACTTTAGAGGAGTGTATTCTCAAATAATTTTGTGTGTAGGTTTTTCCATGGCTGGTTGACTTTGCTAACCAGTGCTCTGTTTTGATGAGAAGACTTGGGAAACACTAAAAGCTATTCTGTCACTTTCATACCATCTTTCAGAATTCTCTGTCATTTCTTAATATTTTAAAGAGCTCCATTGATTTACAATTTATAATTCATAATTAGATGCCCTTAAGTTCAGCTATGTAAAAGTCATATAAAGTCATATATAAAGTTTAACATTTAATGACTTCAGTGTATTTATGAAGTTGTATAAAAATCACCAAACAATATTATAACATTTTCATCTCCTTCTAAAATAAACCTTATAAATCATTCCCTCAGCCATACATAATTTCTAATCCACTTTTTATCTATACATTTCCATAATCTGGACATTTCATATATGAGGTATCATAAAATGTATGGTGTTTTTCTGTGTTTTAGATAGGATGTAAATAAACATTATTTTTTAAGTTCTTTATCTCAACTGGAGAATGGTAACAATTTCACAATAAATTTTATGGTGACCTATTCATATGCGATTTCAAGTCAGTTTCCTAAAACAGGGCAATAAAGCAATCTTTGAGTAGGTAATAAAGTAACTTTAGGATATAGCAAGACTATTCCAAGATCTTCACATGTGTTAATGTATTTAATATTCACAGAAGCTTATAATGGGACTCTTGTTTATCATCTTAATTTTACTGATATGAAAACTGAGGCAAAGTGAAATGATGGCATTTCCCCAGCCTAAGTGGCACAGCCAGATTCTACACCCAGGTATTTTGCTTCAAACACTACTTGTTCCTAGCCAAGTGCTTCTCTGACTTATAGGTGTTCTATCAAATACCATTCTCTTCTAAACTGGCAACTGAAGAAAACTAGGGGTAAAATACTCAAAGCTTCTTCCCATTGACTACAGGACATGAGAATGGCATATATCTTTAAACTAAATCCTGAGCAATCTGAATGCAATACTTGGAATACCCAAACTAGGGGATTTACAAAGTCATTGGTTCAGTTTCATTCATAGTTTCCAAAAGTTCTCATAATACTTTTTTAAAAATTATTTCTATCTTAAGTAAGAAATACTTTTAAAATACTCATTATTGTATCACACTAAGTTATTGAAAAACAATGACTGCTTTTTCCTAAAGTGTATTCAATATGGATTGATCATATTCAACTGCAATTGACAACACAATGGCTCCTTATTGAAAACATAGAATGTTAGACTTACAAGTAATTTATCAATAACTATAAGATATTAAAATATCACCCAGTAAGATGAGTATTAGATTGAGTGGAATAAAATTACTTATAATCATGTTAACTATCAAATTACTTTAAAACAGAGAAGGGAAGAAACAGTGCAAACTTTGACACGAGCCAGGCAAAGCTGGAATAATAACTCTCAGTTCCCTTCTGTCCTGAATCAACTCATCTAGGAAGCATTCTCCTTCCCTTGAGAGGAAGGAATTCTTGTGGAATAAAAACTTCTTTCTTTCTAAAATCTTAGAAAAAAACTTTTGAAGAATTTTTTCCTTTTCAAGTTGCCAAAATCATTTATAGATTGAGTTACAAACTATAATAGAAATCAACATATTACTAGAAAATTGACTAGGAAAGACTTTAAGAAGCATATTCTCACATCTAAGGTTCCCTTTTCATGATTGTATTTGCAGAACCCCATTTCCTTATGTCATGGAATCCTACCCAAAAGCGCTCCCATCTCAGATTTTGGCTCCTGCATGGCAACAGATACAGCGTTCTGTGCTCCCTGGATCCTCAGGTGCACATGAGTTCTGATCTTATGTAACACACATAAGGTAGCTGAGTAGCATCCACCTTTGCTGGAAAGCAGGATTGGTGCGGGGGGGGGGGGGGGGGGTGGTAAAATTTTAAAGGTTCTATCTCTTGTGAAGCAGAATCCTTTGAAGCAGGACTGCTCATAAAAAGAACAGATGCTATAACATCACTGAAAACCAAAGTCGCATTTTTGAACTGCCTGAGTGAAATGATATTTTAATACGAGAGCAACAATAAAATTAAATAGCATTCAGGTTTAGCTCTTCAGTCCCAGAGGCTCGCCGCCAAGTGAATCAGTATAGCAAACCACAGAAGGCATATTCTTCATTGGCAGAATATTTCACACAGGGCTATTTTGGAAATCAAATGGAATAATTCCCCCTAAAGAACTCTGCAAACTATGAAACTGTACCAATGTATTTATAATTATTTTTGACATTTTCTGCATAGTTTTATAAAGAAAATCTGAGTGTAGTTATACTTCACATTTAGAAGCATGACAAAAGATAGCAATTTTTTTTCAAGTTATTGTTCCTTCACATGCTGGAATAGCATTTTTAAATCTCCTGAGCATAGTTTTCAACATGAGTTTTGCTTGAATTTATTTCTCATTATGCACTAATGGCCAGCTTCTAATATTTTTTTTACTGGTTCATTTTTCACCAATTTAAATTTTTAAAAATGAATGTAATTTTTTTTTTTGCTACCAGGGATTGAACCCAGGTGTGCTTAACCAGTGAGCCACATCCCCTGCTCTTTTTACTACTTATTTTGAGACAGGGTCTTACTAAGTTACTTAGGGCCTCCCTGAGTTGCTGAGGCTGCTTTGTACTTGCAATCCTCCTGCCTCAGCCTCCCTAGCAATTGTGATTACAGGTGTGCACCACTGTGCCCCACTGGATGTAAATCTTATAGTTACATTTCACATTGTGTTGAAAAAACAAATTTAAAGAATACTTCTACATGTTAGGGGACAGTGTGGAAGGAAGAGGGGAGTCACTTCTGCAACTAAAGAATGGAGAGGTATTGCTATGATCTGCATATTTATTTCCTCCTTAAATTTAGATGTTGAACTCCTTTAAGGTGATATTATTAGGAAATTAAACCTCTTGGGAGGAGTTTAGGTCATGGAAACTGAGTCTACATTAATGGAATTAGTACTTTTATAAAATAGGCCCATGGGAGCTCATTTTCCCTTCCAGGATGTGAGCAAGGAAGTTCCATGTATGAGCCATGAAACAAGCCCTCACCCAGCATGAAATCTGCCAGCCCCCTGGTCTGGGATTTCCCAGCCTCCAGAACTGTGGGAAATAGTTTTCAGTTGCTCCTAAGCCACCCAGTTCATGGTATGTTGTTACAGCCTCTCAAATGGACTGACATAGGTGTTATCTCTTAACATGTATTGCAATTTTACAATTATGAAGCTCTACTTGTGAAACAATTTGTATGTGTATAGGAAGTACACAACAGAGCCTTTTATAACTGTGCTTCTAAATAGAAATGCTTTCCAGAAACTTACCAGTTGTGCAGTTTGTAAATTCAATATCATCAATTGCAGCTCCTCCTCCCAGGTCCCTTGTCCTGATACCTTGAAAGATGACTTTAAAGTTCCTCCACTTTCCTAGCAGGATGACAGCTTTTTGCCAGTGATTACCAAGGTTCTGCCTACTTTCTTGCCATACTTCTGAAAGTCCTTTTTCTGTCTGAAGTTAAAGAGGGAAAAAAAAAAATTAAAAACAACAACAATAGCAGCAATAAAAACAATAATAAATACCCAGTTATTTGGCACAAAATGATTTGACCAATGAAAATTGGAAAAAAAATTGGAACTCTGATAAAATGGACATAACAGAGTTTATCTCACTAAAACACAGGCCTAGTAATCTACCAATGTTCCCCAACAGCAGTTATAGTAAGATTAGCAATAAATTTGTTTTGGTATTCTCAGAGAAACTATTATAGCATCCTGCTCAGTTAAATCTACCTGTCCTTTCATGTACACAAAATTCTTAATATTGGATGAAATGTCAACAATTTATAGAGAAGAGGAGGGTTTATAGTTCTGGGTGCCCTATCCCCACTTTCTAATCATTTTCTTTAATTACTGAGTTTGCACTTTCCTTCCATGAGCCTAAATCACTGGCCTAGATAAAGAGAAAAGAGATGGAAAGGAAACATGTGGGAAAAATCACTTCCTCCTGATGTACTTGGTTAAAGAGTTGTGTAGTGAATTGAGCATGGATGGAAAATGGTAATTTCTGAAATAAGCCAGATTTCAAAAATCCTATTATTACATAATTACATTATTTTCAAAAGTCCTTTTTCTTTGCAAAATTCTTCAATTATAAAAAAGAATTAATTTTTCTAAAACTTTTATCCAAATATCTCCTCTGAATAACAGGCTGATCAACTAGTAGTACAATATTTTAATACATGAGTAGCCCTAGTGATGTAACAAGCCACGAAATGATACATAATATAACCCTAATGATCTAGTAAAAATCATCCTTTGTTAAATATGCAGATATGCCAGTTGAGCACATGGTCTAGACTGGGATCATATACGCTGTTTCTTTGGTGTTCTAGGACTAGGCCATTTTGGTACTCGGTGATGTAACAAATCTTGATCATGGATATTTATCAAAGAAAAAGAAACAATACATTGCATTGCATTTATGGTTAGTACCCAAATAAATAGTATTTGGTGGTAGGTCATGGTGTTTTCAGGATGAATATATGAGACCCTTATCTGAAGCTTGTAATCAAAATATTGGAACAGAGGGGAGCATTTAATGGAATGGTATCCAACAAATGAGATGTCCAAACAGATTCATACCATGCAACTATGAAATACATAATTTACAGTTATTTTAAAGAATATAAAACAACAGCAAAAAGAAAAATAAATGTTTAAAGAGGGGATTCAAAAATTACACATTCATGGTTTCAAACTTTTGGGGAATTAGTGTTAATAAATATGATTAATTTCTTGTTCTGTTGAGGGAGAAATAAATATTGTCATATGATTTTTTTGTGTGATAGAAAGTATAACTATGTATCAATTAACTTAAGATGAACTTTGCAAAAACAACTACCTATATATATATATATATATAGATTCTTCAGTATCTGTCAGAAAACAATGATGAATCTTTACTCGCAGAGTCAAGTGACTTCTACATTGAAGGGGATGGGAAATTCACACTTAATTAATGGAACGTCATATCTTTCTGACAACTAACGAGAAGTTCTTTTCAAGGTTAGTCTTTGATTTGCAGTGATGTTTTAGTGATTTTGAATCAAAGAGATTATTAGTTAAATTAAAGGTTAAAGTAGAGGGTATCTGTCTGACACTTAGCAATATTAGAGGCATGAATATTGATGAAAGCCTGTCTTAATTCACAAACTTTATTAACTTCTCCTATGCATCTGTCTCCAGTTATAGAATCACTTATGAGGTGTATGAAGGCCCCAAAGATTTTCAAAAAAAGGGACATGTTTTCTCTAAACCAATGAAATTTGAACCATTTCTTAAATCTTATAACTAGGCTTCTTGTAAAAGAAAAAGAAAAGAACAGACTTAAATATTCACTGTGATTTTATGTGATAGCAAAGAAAACGAGGGTAAACATCCATGAGTATAAAATAGAATTCTAATATATTTGCTATTGTTCAACTTTGGATCTAACACCAACTCTTATCCCTATAATTACCAAAGTATTCATCCAAATAAACAGGGGAACGTATTTACTTATCCATCTATTTATTCAGCAAATATTTAATGCTTATATATTGCTAGTTGCAGATTTAGATACTTTGGGTAAAAAGTGAGACAATATGGAGCCTACCTTGTGGAGAAATTAACCTAATGAAAATAAAAATAAAATAAAAATAAAATAAATCACTGTGGAATTGCGTCCTTAAAGAAGAAAACATTTTTAAAAAGTGATCATGTAGTCAACTTGCAAATATTTCTCCTATTTACAGAGATCTTTATTTACTTGATATGCTGATTTTGATTCATTTTGAATGGAGAAAAGATAAAACTCTCTCACTTCTAACCCATGATTTTGCCTCTAAGGAGTTCATCTTACATTCACGTGGACTTTATTGCTTTAATTCTTCCAGAGATTGAACCCAGGGCCTCCTGCATGCTAGGCAAGTGCTCTACCACTAAGTCATAACCTTAGCCCTTTAAACACAAGACCTCAAGAAAATAAACATATGAAAAGTGATTGAACACACTAATAATAGTAAAAAATAGTCATGAACACTAAAGTGGTTAAATTATAGAAACTGGAGAAATGTTATCTATTCAATTTAATGTTTTCAGCAACCCAGAATTGATTACCTACACAGTGTGCATATTGGCCCTGTGCCTTATACATCGCACATTTGCCTTTGTAGTCCAAGCGTTGGCCCTATTCTTTATACCATCTTTCCTTTTTGGTCATGGGAAAGTAAGCAATCAAAAGTACTGAAAATGTAGAGCCACTTCAAATTATACAGACATATTAATAGATAGAACCACCTGGAATTTCTGTTTGATGTTTAAAGTGAATATATAAATTTTTCAAAAAGAATTAGTCAATGCTCTGAAGCCATTTAAGCAATCCTTCCTTTCTCCACTTATATCTTTATCATATTACAGATGCTTGCGGAGTTTCTATGTCAGTCTCTGTTCTGGTCATCCGTCAGTGTTATACCTACTAAGTTCCTTATTACCATTTTCAGGAAAGATTTTAGTGGAGTTGCTTTTTCATGTTGCTCCTAGACATTACATATAATTATATGAATATCTAAGAAGACTGAAAATTAGAGAGAAGAAGGTAAACTTGCTAGGGACCTCAAGTTCGAAAAAACCACAAGATGGTGAATTGCCTAAATTTTCTTTATCCATCATGTATCCCAAGTAAAACATTAAAAGCTAGCAAACTGGGAACTCTCTTTCTGGCCAAAGAACTAGGAAAGGGCAAATCTAATAAGAAACAAAATACTTGGAAAATAACTGTTCTGTAACAGCCAGACGTCACTGGAAAACCAGCCTGATCTCCACCGGCAGAATAGCAAAGGTTGAGCAGAGAAGTCCAGATTTCCATCCATGTCAGTTTATAACAGGGTCCCAAAGACTTCCCAAGATGTTTTCAAATAAAGGAAAACTAAGAAATTTATCACAGTATTGTGGTCTTATCTTTTTGGGGTACATGTCATTTGTTTCTGCAATGGAACTCTGCTTAAAACAAATCACACTCTGCTAATATTTATAGCCATTTTCATTTCACTTTTTGTGGTGCTGGGGATTGAACCAAGGATCTCACCTGTGGTAGACATGTCTTCTGCCACTGAGTTACATTGCTACCCTATGGAAATTTTAATGTTTGAATAATTGGCATACTCTTCCTCAAGCGCTCCTTTATATAAAATTGCCATGACATTCTGGAAATTCGAAAACTATGGAAATGGTAAAGAATTCAGGAACTGCCAGTGGTTTGGGGAGATGGAAAGAGACTTCAATAGGAGAAGTACAGGGGAACTTTTTAGGAGAGGAAAACTTCTTTATATATTATGCAATAATAAATGTAAGCCATTGAGCATTTGTCAAAACCCATGTCACTTTATAGCACAAAGAGTAAACTTAGGGCATGTGATTTGAAAAATAAAATCACTTAAAAGTGTGAAATATTTCTGGAAAAAATGCAGAATCTGACAAATCAGTCTAAACATGACAAAAGTGTGAAAAACCTCACTGAGGAGTCTTGGGAATTAAATTTGGAAATGAGTGGCGCTCATAAGAATAAAGAGAAAAGAAGCTGTACATAGACATTCTGGAAAGCTGCTTCCCAGAGAGGTATAAATGACTTAAGAGTTCTGAAATCCCCTGAAGATGTTTACTGGAACTGAAAAAATAATTAAATTTTTGGAAGATGATGGGAGACAGGTTTCTCTGTGTTCCAGTGAAATGTTACAGATAAGCTGAGGGAGAAGGCTGCAATGACCCACGCGGTAAGGGACTATATTTGAAAATGGCATGATTTGATATTTAGATTACTAAAGATGCAGATGGTTACATACAGAAATATTTATAGATACATGCATGCATGCAGAAATATATATTTACAGATTAGTAAACACATACACATGTGCATGTCTGTCAGCTGAGAGGCCCTACAAGCAACAATATCTGACTTAGTGCCCAGACTTGGTTTCTAAAACCATTTTCCAATAAAAAGAACTGGGGTCCTTGGAGAAATAACAGATTCTAGAAACTGCCTCAGGAAACACACATGAGCCTGAGCCAGAAAGGAAACAAGGGCTTAACTAAATACCCAAAATGACTGGTGGTATGTAAAAAGGAATACAGAAGTCAAGTAAAAGTGGTCTCAGTGCCCAAAGCAAGAACAATTTGAGCAACAAAATAAATAAAGTGTATTGGATTACAATGTATTGTGTACAATAAATATCAGTGGATCCATGCTGATATAAATAAATAATGGGAAGAATGGATAAACCTCCCACACTGAAGGAATCTGAATAATTTGCATAAATATTACAATTTTAAGCAGGTGGAGTGTAAATTCCCACTCCTTCAGTGTAGACTGTACATAGTGACACTCTTTTAAAGAGGACAATATGAAAAGGAGAGGACAGGAAAAGCTGACAACACTATTTGAAGCCAGGTAAGGTTGATGTTACCAGTTGTGTCTCATTTTGGTAGCATGCCTCCTTGATAGATTGTAAAAACAACGGGATGTCTGTGGTCTCACTTTCCCAAACCTATTACCAGATCCAGAGAGAAAACATTAGATTAAATACTAATAAATGGACAGTCTGCAAAATATCTGGTCAGTACTTCTCAAATCTGTCAAGATCATCAAAATGAGGAAAATCTGAGACACTACCACAAATGGAGGCCAGGCAAGCATGAGTAATACAAGAGAAACAGGACAGAAGGGGGAAAGGAGGAGATCTGGATTAAGTATGAACTTCAGTTACTAATGATGTCTGATATTGGTTTATTTTTTGTGACTAATGTACCATTCTAATGTAAGATGTTGATAATAGAAGAAAAAAAGTGTGGGTGTACCAGAACTCCTGGAACTATTTTCAAGACAGTTAAATAAACCTAAAACCGTTGTAAAATTTAAAAAATGTATTAAACAAATTTTAAAAATCTTCCCTTATTACATATTGATTATAGATATTATGAATATTTTATATATATAAATTACTTAATTCTCATGAGAAATGAGAATTTATCAAATCACACCTGAAAAAGTCAGGAAAAGTAAGTAGTATTTGACTTTTATTCAATTTTAATTAAATACAGCTCAATTCACCATAACTAAAATATAGAACCAACCTAGAAGCCCTTCAAGAGATGAAAGGATAAAAAAAATGTGATATATATATATATATATATATATATATATATATATGATGGAATATTACTCAGTTTTAAAGAAGAATGAATTTCTGGCATTTGCTGATAAATGGATAGAGTTTAAGAATATCATGCTAAGCCAAATAAGCCAAACCCATAATACCAAAGGCCAGATGTTTTCTCTGATAATGCAGATGCTAATTCACAATGTGGAGAGATAGGTAAAAATAGAGTTACTTTATATAAGGTAGAGGGGAGGGAAGAGAGAGGAGGGAAGGGAGGGACAGGGGTAGGGGTTAGAAATGATAGAGTGAAACAGACATTATTACCTCATGTACATGTATGACTTCATGACTGATGTGCTCCTATAATATGTATAATCAAAAATGAGAGATTACACTCCATGTATGTATGATCTATGAAAATGTATGCATGCATTCTACTGTCAAGCACAACAAATTAAAACAAAAAAAATTTAAAAACATGGCTTTTTCTTTTTTTATATTTTGCATTTGGTGAGCAAGTTTTTAAAATTTAATTTTATTGTTATTTGTTCTTTTTATGTATACATGACAGTAGAGTGTATTTTGATACATTATATAATATATGGAGCATAACTTATTCTAATTAGGATCCCACTCTTGTGGTTGTACATAATGTGGAGTTTCATTGGTCATGTATACAACGCATATATAAGGATAGGAAACTAATGTCTGATTCATTCTACTGTCATTCCTATTCCCATCCTCCCTCCCTTCCCTTCATACCTTTTTGTCTAATTCAATGAATTTCTAATCTTCCCCTCCCTACTCTCCCTTCTTATGGGATAGCACATAGTTTCTAAATAATCCAATTAAATAAAACTTTCATTTGTGTCTTCCAAACCCATGAATTGTTTTTGCCATATTTTTTTAAATTCCATCAATAGAAAAAAATGTTATAGGAGTCGATAGTAGAATAAATCTAACATAATTTTCCTATGTACATGTACAAAAATACCCAAGAGAATCCCACCATCATGCCCACCCACAAGAATGGGGTCCTAATTAGAATAAGATATATTCCATGCTTGTATAATTTTATCAAAATGGATTCTACTGTCATGTATAAGACTAAGAAGAATAAATACAAAAAAACCCGTTGTATTTCAATAAACATAATGCTCACAAAATATTAAGCATATAACTGATATGAAACAAGACTCCATGCCATACAAGAATCTTTTTATATCTAAACAACAAAATAAAATCATTTCATCTAAGTTTCAACTGAAGCACTGTATAGGCCCCTGCTTTATTACCTGACAAAGGAAAGACTAGATTGTAGAATATCTCAAGACACATAGATGGTTTTACTGGCATTAAAATCCTTCACATTTAATATATTTAAAATATCTTTTAAAAAATGGAAGAGTAGCTACAAGTTTGAGTGTCTGTATCTTGCAAATACATATATATATACACATATAATTAGTTAAGTCATCTAAAATATCAACTGAAAAAAAATGAGTATCTGTAATACAAAATTTTAATTTCTTAAATTGCAAATATATCAAAATGAAGTTTATATATGTGACTGCTATTTTGATTCTCAAAAATAAAATGAAAGCAAGTACAGATTATTTAAAATTTGCATAAGATCTTTTACTCGGAAATATCTTACCATCAGCTAATACAATTGAAGAGAAATATGAAGTCAGTGACTCTGATTTTCACAGAAAATTTTCTACCCCAAGAGAATAACTGTGAGGGTTAAACAAATTTACTCTTTGGGTAAATGTGTGCAAATATAAACATATATAAAATATTTTACATGTGTTATAGAATTATTTTAAACAGGCAGAAGTTCCTCACTTGTTTGATAGAATAGAATTCCTTTAAATTCAAAAAGTTTATTTCCTCACAATTTTCTTCAAAGATGTAGGAAACCAAAATGGGACCCACAGGTGACAAAGGCATTTTAACGCAAAGCATTATAAAGATCAGTGACACTGAAGTTGTACAAATCATTTTTGAAATGACTTTCCTTTTTGTTTTTACTATACTAATCTTTTTTCCAACTACAGAATCATAAACTCATTTACATTGTATAGGATTGAAAATTTAGCTTGTTTCCATTCACACAAACACACAAATGACATAATTAGCCCTTTATACATCTCTACATTTTTTTGTAATATCACAGATAGAAAAGCCCTTTGAAGTTGCTCCTTTGGGATTAAGAGCCACATTATTTCAGGGGATTTTGGTTTTTTTTTTTTTTTTGTTTGTTTTGTTTTGTACTGGGGATTAAACTCAGGGGCACTTAACCCCTGAGCCACATCCCCAGTTCATTTTATACTTCGTTTAGGAACAGGGTCTTGCTAAGTTGCTGAGGAACTTGCAATCCTCCTGCCTCAGCCTCCCAGGCCTCTGGGATTACATGCTTGTGCCACTCTGCCCAGTAAAAGTCACATTATTATTTTTTTTTTTTTTCCCAACCAACTACTTTTTTTTTTCTTCTCATTTTTTTATTTATTCTATTTCATTATACATGACACCAGAATGCATTTTGATTCATTACACATAAATGGAGTACACTTTTCATTTCTCTGATTGTACAGTATAGAGTCACACCATTCATGCAATCATATGGATGGATGATATCCATCTCATTCCACCATCTTTCTCACACCCTATCCCTTCCCCTTCCCTCATTCCCCTCTGCCTAATCTGAAGTTTCTCCATTCTTCACTTACACCCCCCCCCCATTACGTATCAGCATCCACTTACCAGAGAAAATATTTGGCATTTGGTTTGAAGGGTTGGCTTATCTCACTTAGCATGATATTCTCCAACTCCATCCATCTACCTGCAAATGCCGAAATTTCATTCTTCTTTAAAGCTGAGTAATATCCCATTGTGTATATATACCACAGTTTCTTTATCCATTCATCAGTTGAAGGGCATCTAGGTTGGTTCCACTATCTAGCTGTTGAGAATTGAGTTGCTATAATCACTGATATGACTGAATCACTGTAATATGCTGATTTTAAGTCCCTTGGGCCAAGGAGTGGGATAGCTGGGTAAAATGGTGGTTCAACTGCAAGTTTTCTAAGAAGTCTCCATACTGCTTTCCATAATGTTTGCAACAATTTACACCCCCACCAGCAAAGTATGAGAGTACCTTTTCCCCATATCCTTGCCAAAATTCAATGTTGCAATGTTGCTTGTATTCTTGATAATTGGAGTGAGATGAAATCTTAGTTTGATTTGCATTTCTCTAGTTACTAGAGATGTTGAACATTTTTTCATTCATTTGTTGAACTATGGTGTATCTTCTTCAGTGAGATGTCTGCTCAATTCCTTAGCCCTTGTATTAATTGGGTTCTTCGTATTTTTGGTGTTAAATTGTTTGAGTTCTTTATAAATTCTGGAGATTAGTGCTCTATCTGACTGTGGTAAAGATTTTCTTCTACTCTGTAGACTCTCTCTTCACATTATTGTTTGTTCCCTTGGCTGAGAAAAATTTTTTCAGTTTGAATTCATCCCATTTATTGATTCTTGATTTTATTTCTTATGCTTTGGGAGTCTTGTTAAGGTCCTAGGTCGATATGATGACGATTTGGGCCTATTTTTTCTTCTATTTGGTATGGGGTCTCTGGTCTCTGGTCTAACTCCTAGGTCCTCGATCCATTTTGAGTTGAGTTTTGTGCAGGGTGAGAGATAAGGGTTTAATATCATTTTGCTGCATATGGATTTTCATTTTTCCCAGCACCATTTATTGAAGAGGCTATCTTTACTTCACTGTGTATTTTTGGCACCGTTGTCAAATATGAGATTACTGTAATTATGTGGGTTTGTCTCTGTGTCTTCTATTCTGTACCATTGGTCTACCTGTCTATATTGGTTCCCAAACCATGCCATTTTTGTTACTATACCTCTGTAGTATAGTTGAAGGTCTGGTATTGGATGCCTACTGCTTCACCCTTCTTAGTAACAATTACTTTAGCCATTCCAGATCTCTTAGCCTTCCAAATGAATTTCATGATTGCTTTCTATATTTCTATTATGTATGCCATTGGGGCAGATTGCTCACTGACAGGCGCATATCATCTGCCATTTGCCTGCCTCTCGCCTGTCCATCACCTGCCTTGTACCTATCCATCACCCACTGCAGGAGGTTCACCGACCGCATGAGGTTCTCACCTCCTGATCGTCCGACAACAGTCAGCAAACTGATCGCCGACTGCCAGTGGAGCACTAGCTGCCTGCTGTTGCCTGGAAGTTCACTGTTATAGTACCTGCAGGTTTGATTACACATGGCTGCTGCCCGTTTGAGACAACAGCCAGGCCCCATAGGACCTCTGGCCGGACTGACTGAGCCCCGTCTCCAGGAGCCCTCAACCCAACCGATCACTCCCTGCCTCTGGGACCCTCACATCGACTGACTGCTCCCTGCCGCCAGGAACCCCAGACCAACTGACTGCGCCCTATCACCAGGACACCAGACTGACTGATTGCACCCGGCCTCCAGGATCCCGCAACCACACCAAACACACCCGAACACCAGGACCCCTGCTGGACCAACCGCACCCCACCTCCAGGACCTCCAGATGACCATATTCACACCCTGAGCTGCAGCTCCCCATTTGCAAACACATTTCAAAGCCAGAGTGGCCATCTTGGATGATCCTGGAAGCCATAGCTCCAATCTTTAGGTGGGGCAAATCCCATCCTGAGATGCCTGCTGGAGACTTGAAGCTCAATGTCAGGTACTTCTCATGCATCAGGCTACTGAACACTGGGAGGTTTCATTACTATATGACTGTTATACTGTAGATTTTCTTTTTCCTCCTTATTAAAACATTCTATGTTTTTATTTCTTTACTTTTATTGCTCCTTTTCCTTTTGTTTACCTGTTCCCTCAGAGTCTCTTTCTCCCTTTTTTGCATGCTAACGTCCAATTTCTTTTGATTACACTCTCACCCTTTCTATTATCTAGAACTTCTGTATATTCTTTTCTTATCCTATTAACAGCCACATTCTACATCCCTCTGCATCCTCTTTGTCCTCCACTAGAAACTGCAGACCTTATTGCAAATCGGTTAGTTTTACTGAAGATAATATTTGAACTCATTCTGTTTATTGTGACAATTTTGTTATTGTCCTCATAGGGGCTATTTGGTCTAGGATTGCATAGTGTCTGAATTGGGCAGTGCTAATATTGATCTACCCTTCAAGAAAAGGTTTCAGAAACCTATGGGGCCACTATAAGCCTATAGGGGGAAATCTGCAATACGCCAGATCTGCACTGCTAGAGGGGAAGATACATGAACAACATGAAAAAACAAGGGAAGGAAATGATCCAAACAAATCTAGAATCTATTCAATGGAAAGCATCACCAAAAGATTAGACCACTTGGAAGACAGAGCCTTAGACAATGAAGACAAAATATTTAATCTTGAAAATAAAGTTGCCCAAACAGAGAAGATGGTAAGAAATCATGAACAGAATCTCCAAGAACTATGGGACATCATGAAAAGACCTAATTTAAGAATTATTGGGATTGAGGAAGGCACAGAGATACAAACCAAAGGAATGAACAACCTATTCAATGAAATAATATCAGAAAAATTTTCAAACCTGAAGAATGAAATGGAAAATCAAATATAAGAGGCTTACAGAACACCAAATGCACACAATCACAACAGATCCACACCAAGGCACATTATAATGAAAATGCCTAACATTCAAAATAAAGATAGGATTTTGAAGGCCGCGAGAGAAAAGCATCAGATTACATATAGGGGGAGACCAATATGGATAGCAGCTGACTTCTCAACCCAGACTCTAAAAGCTAGAAGGGCCTGGAACAACATATTTCAAGCTCTGAAAGAACATGGTTGCCAACCAAGAATCCTATACCCAGCAAAACTGCTCTTCAGATTTGAAGATGAAATAACATCCTTCCATGATAAACAAAAGTTAGAAGAATTTACAAATAGGAAAGCCTGCACTACAGAATGTTCTCAACAAAATATTCCATGAGGAGGAAGTGAAAAATAACAATGTAGGTCAGCAAAGGGAGGAACTACCTTAGAGAAAAACCACTCAAAGGAGAAAACAAGCCAACTTAAAAACTAAAAATAAGCCCAAATGACTGGGAATACGAATCATATCTCAATAATAACCCTGAACGTTAGTGGTCTAAAGTCATCAATCAAAAGACATAGACTGGCAGAATGGATTAAAAAGAAAGACCCAACAATATGCTGCCTGCAAGAGACTTATCTCATAGAAAAAGACATCCACACACTAAAGGTGAAAGGATGGGAAAAAAACCTACCGCGCACATGGACTCAGTAAAAAGGCAGGGGTTTCCATCCTTATATCAGATGAAGTGGACTTCAAGCCAAAGTTAGTCAGAAGGGATAAAGAAGGACATTTCATACTGCTTAAGGGAACCATAAATCAGGAAGACACAATAGACACAATGATAGTAAATATTTATGCCCCAAACAACGGTGCATCCCTGTACATCAAACAAATCCTTCTCCATTTCAGGAATCACATAGACCACAACACAATAATTCTGGGTGACTTTAATGCACCACTGTCACCACTAGATAGATCTTCCAAACAAAAACCAACCAAAGAAACCATAGAACTCAATAACAGAATCAATAACCTAGACTTAATAGACATATATAGAATATTCCATCCATCAACGAGCAGATTCACTTCTTCTCAGCAGCACATGGAACCTTCTCAAAAATAGACCATATGTTATGCCACAAAGCAGCCCTTAGAAAATGTATGCCATTGGGATTTTAATTGGAATTGCATTGAATCTGTGTAGCACTCTTGGTGGTATGGCCATTTTGATAATATTAATTCTGTTTAACCAAGAACTCAGGAGATCTTTCCATCTTCTAAGGTTTTCTTTAATGTCTTTCTTTAGTGTTATGTAGATTTCATTGTAGAGGTCTTTCACCTCTTTAGTTAGATTCCCAAATATTTTATTTTTTGAGACTATTGTGAATAGGGTAGTTTTCCTAATTTATTTCAGAGAACTCATCACATATGAATATTATGCATTAGATTGATGAGCGTTTTATATCCTACTACTTTGCTGAATTCATTTATGAGTTCTAGAAGTTTTCTGGTGGAATTTTTTGGATCCTCTAACTATAGAATCATGTCATCAGCAAATAGTGATAGTTTGAGTTCTTCTTTTCCTATTAAAATCCCTTTAATTTCTTTGGTCTGTCTAATTGTTCTGGTTAGAATTTCAAGGATTATTTTGAAAAGAAATGGTGAAAGAGGGCATACCTGTCTTGTTCCAGTTTTTAAAAGGAATGCTTTCAGTTTCTCTCCATTTAGAATGATGTTGGCCTTGGAATTAGCATAGATAGCTTTACAATGTTGAGGTATATTCTTATTCTTGCTATTTTTTCTAGTGTTTTGAACATGAAGTGGTGCTATATTTTATGAAATGCTTTTTCTGCATCTATTTTTAAAAAATATTCTTTTATTTGTCCATGGACCTTTATTTCATTAATTTATTTATATGCAATGCTGAGGATCAAATCCAGGGCATCATACATGCGAGGCAAGTGCTCTACCACTGAACCACAACCTCAGCTTAAGCTTTTTCTGCATCTATTAAAATGATCATATGATTCTTTAAGTATATTGATGTGATGAATTACATATATTGATTTCCAAATGTTGAACCAGCCTTGCATCCTTGGTATGAACCCCACTTGATCATGGTACACTATCTTTTGAATATGTTTTGAATGTGATTTGCCAGAATTTTGTTAAGTATTTTTGCATCTATGTTCATTAGGGATATTGTCTGATGTTTTCTTTCCTTGATGTGTCTTTGTCTGGTTTTGGTATCAGGGTGATATTAGCTTCATAGAATGAGTTTGGAAGGGTTCTCTCCATTTCTATTTCATGGAATACTTTGAGGAGTATTGGAATTAGTTCTTTTTTGAAGGTCTTATAGAATTCAGATAAGAATCCATCTGGTCCCGGGCTTTTCTTGGTTGGTAGGCTTTTGATGGCTTCTTCTATTTCATTCCTTGAAATTGATCTGTTTAAATTGTGTATGTCCTCCTCATTCAGTTTGGGTGGAACATATGTCTCTAGAAATTTGTCAATGTCTTCGAGATTTTCTATTTTATTGGAGTATAGATTTTCAAAATAGTTTCTAATTATGTTTTGTATTTCAATAGTGTCTGTCGTGATGTTTCCTTTTTCATCATGAATTTTAGTAATTTGAGTTTTGTCTCTCTCTTCATTAGTGTGGTTAAGGGTTTATCAAATTTGTTTATCTTTTCAAAGAGCCAACTTTTTGTCTTGTCAATTTTTTGAATTGTTTCTTTTGTTTCAATTTCATTGATTTCAGCTCTGATTTTAATTATTTCCTGTCTTCTTCTTCTTTGGGTGTTAATCTGTTCTTTTTCTAGGGCTTTGAGATGTAATGTTAGATCATTTATTTGTTGACTGTTTCTTCTTTTAATGAATGAGCTCAATGCAGAGAACTTTCACCTTAGTACTGCTTGCACAGTGTTCAAGAGATTTTTGTATTTTGTATCAGTGTTCTCATTTACCTCTAAGAATTTTTTATCTCCTCCCTGATGTCTTCTGCTATCTATGCATCATTCAATAGTGTATTGTTTAGTCTCCAGGTATTGGAGCAGCTTCTATTTTTTTATGTTATCATTGATTTCTAATTTCATTCCATTATGATCTGATAGAATGTGGGGTAGTATCTCTATTTTTTTGTATTTACTAAGGGGTGCTTTGTGGCATAACATATGGTCTATTTTAGAGAAAGATCCATGTGCTGCTGAGAAGAAAGTGTATTTGCTCATTGATGGATGGAATATTCTATATATGTCTGTTAATTTTCTAAATTATTGATTGTGTTATTGAGTTTTATGGTTTCTTTGTTCAGTTTTTGTTTGAAAGATCTGTCCAGTGGTGAGAGAAGTGTGTTAAAGTCACCCAGTATTATTGTATTGTGATCTGTGTGATTCCTGAAATTGAGTAGGATTTGTTTGACGAACATAGATGCTCCATTGTTTATGATTGTTATGTCTTGTTGATGTATGATTTCCTTAAGCAGTGTGAAATGTCCTTCTTTTTCCCACCTGACTCTGGCTTGAAGTCCACTTTATCTGATATGAGGATGGAAATCCCTGCTTTTTGACACAGTCCATGTGCATGATATGTTTTTTTTCTCCCCATCCTTTCACCTTCAGTCTGTGGATGTCTTTTCCTATGAGATGAGCCTCTTGAAGGCAGCATATTCAGGGTTATTATTGAGGTAAGATTTGTATTCCCAGTCATTTTGGCTTATTTTGGTTTTTAACTTGACTTGGTGTCTCCTTTGTTTGACTTTTCCTTTAGTGTAGTTCTTCCCTTTGCTGACTTATATTATTGTTTTTCATTTCTTCTTCATGGAATATTTTACGGAGAACATTGTAGTGCAGGCTTTCTAGCTGTAAATTCTTTTAACTTTTGTTTCTCATGGAAGGTTTTATTTTGTCATCAAATCTGTAGCTTAGTTTTGCTAGATATAATATTCTTGGTTGGTAGTCATTTTCTTTCAGTGCTTGGTATATATTGTTCCAGGATCTCCTAGCTCTTAGAGTCTGAGTTGAGAAATCTGCTGATAACCAAATTGATTTCCCCCTATATGTAATCTGATACTTTTCTCTTGTGGCCTTTAAAATTCTATCCTTATTTTGTATGCTGGGGGTGCTTTCATTATAATGTGCCCTGGTGTGGATCTGTTGTAAGTTTGTACATTTGGTGCCCTATTAACCTCCTGTATTTGATTTTCCATTTCGTTCTTCAGGTTTGGGAAATTTTCTGATATTATTTCATTGAATGTGTTGTTCATTCCTTCAGTTTGTTTCTCTGTGTCTTCCTCTATTCTGACAATTCTTAGATTTGGTCTTTTCATGTTATCCTATAATTCTTGGAAGTTCTGTTCATGATTCTTACCATCTCTGTGTGGTCAACTTTATTTTCAAGAGTAAATATTTTGTCTTCATTGTTTGTGGTTCTGTCTTCCAAGTGATCTAGTCTGTTGGTGATGCTTTCTACTGAGTTTTTAATTTTGTTTATTGTTTCCTTCATTTCAAGGATTTCTTTTTTTTTTTTTTTTGAGACACTCTCTCTTTTTATTGAAGTAATCTTTTGCTTCCTGCATTTTCTCTTTTAAGTGTTTATTGAAGTGATCTTTTGTTGCCTGAATTTGCTCTCTTATTTCATCTTTTACTTTGCAGATCATTTTAATCATGTACACTCTGAACTCCTTTTCTGAATTTTCTTCTGCTATGCTGTCAATGAACTCTGTTAATATAGCATCTTGGTTTATTTGGGGTGCTTTCTTTCCTTGTTTTTTCATGTTGTTCATGTGTCTTCCCCACTAGAAATGCAGACCTGAGGTATTACAGTTTCCACTCTATAGATTTATATTTTCCCTGCAGGTTTTCAATACCTCACCTTTAAAGGGGAGATTGATATTAACAGTACCCAATGCAAACAATATGCAGCCCTAAACCAAATAGTCCCTATTAAGATGTTAACAGTTTTATTGTAATAAAGAGATGATATGTCTGATTATTATCTACAACGAAAACAATAGGTTTGCATTAAGTCTACAATTTCTAATGGTGGACAAAGATGGAATGGGGGAGGAGTATAGGATGTGATATTTATGAGGTGAGAGGTGAGAATTTAGAGGTATTAGATCATAGGAAGAGTGACAGGAATCAAAAGAAGTTGGTTGTTAGCAGGAGAAAAGAGAGACTCTCCATGAGGAAAAAATAAGAAGAAAATAGAGCAACTAAAAGAAAAAGAAAATTGTAAAAATAAATAAAGGAATCTACAACAAAATTGTAATACACTATTCAAACCTCCCAGTCCTCACTAGCCTGATGCATGAAAAATACTTGATTTCAAAGACGTTGGGAATGTGAGAGTGGGGAACGTAAAAAGAAAAAAATAGGAGGAAAAAAGAGTCTTGAAGGAAAATTGAACAGTTTTTTTTTGTTGGAGTTCACTATCTTCTCTGCTTCTCTTGTCTTCTATTAGGCAGGGTGGTCTGGAGTCTTCTGGTAACTCCAACTCAGGATAGTGAAAGTTACTAAGGTGGGAGGATTAGACTTGGAGGCTGGACTCCTGGAGGCAGAGTACAGCAATTGTTAGTCCCACTGGAAGACTGCACCCCAGGACTCTCCTTTGGGGTCCACTCATGTGACACAGGAGCCTGGTCATAGCCCCTTCCCTCACCTGTGGACCCCACAATTCCTGGTCTGTAAATTAGTCTCTAAACTGTATCTCTCCTGTGCCTGCCCTTTCAACTTCCCAGTCAGGAACCTCTCTCCCTGGAGGTCCTGGGGGCTGAGCGCTGTGACCTGTGTGCCTGTCATGGAAAGCTGTTCTGTTTTGGTCACATAAGAACCAGGTATTGAGAGCTGTAGGCCAGCCACATAGCTTCAAGCACTGGGCTGGGTTGGTGGCTAGGGGCTGGTTGGGAGACTGGGGATTGAAGAACTATTGATTGCCAAACCAGTCAGGCCCAAGTGAGTGGTGGGTGCCATATCCAGGAGGGAGTTGTGGACCAGGCTGATGTCGGGTCCCAACAAGTGCTGACTGAGTTGCCTCTGGGATCCCAGTGGGTGTTGGGCTGGTTGGCTAGATTGGCCATGATCAAGATGCCCTCAAATCCTTTTTCAATCTATTGACCACGTGCAAGGCTCTTTCCTGCCTCTGTAGCCAGATGCTGGCTATTAGCAAACCTAGAAGGGATATTTCAGATGTAACCAAGCATACAGGGACCTTGGTGATGTTCTTTTAGGTTCTGGCTATTATCTCTAGATGGAAGTGGCCACATACCAAGTTGGTGGTGGCAGCAGTGGCAAACCTGTAGGTGCCTTGATATTGGGCTTCTAGTTTCCAGTAGGTGTCCCAAGAGGAAAGCTGCCCAAACTAAAGATGGCGGTGGTGGAAGTGGAGGTAACCCAAGATGGTGGTGGTGGTGTCCCAAGATAGAGGCCTCCAAGAGTTGGTAGATGGAAAGATGCAGTGTGGCAGCTGTTGCATTGATCTGCAGGAGTGGGAGTGGGGCAAATGCTACATTCTTAATAAGTTCTATAGAGACACACTGTAGGTTGCATCTGTCTAAAAAGCAGTCATGGTATCCTCAAGCACAACTCATTTGATCCTTTCCATTTCTACACAGTTATTCATTTTTTCCCTCATGTTCATATGGTAACATGAACCATGTTCCTGTCTAGAAGTCAACAATACAACATCTGAAAACTCTTTAGGTCTTCAAACATAGCTAGTGAGGTTAAATCATTTTTCTATTAAAATGACTTAAAGCATATTGTCACATATACTGAGTCTGCACCTCAAGGATGACACAATATCTCTGGCCCATGCTCACTCTCTCATCCACTAACTGTATCATCAAGATATCCTTCAGGTGTGAACCCATGGGCACTGATCTTCTGTCTGGTAGGGTAGCTGTGGCATGGACCCATCTTTGTAGAGGTAGTGCACATTATGTCTGCATAAGTGGTGTGCATGTTCAATTAGCACTATCCTTTATGTGCCCATTGAACAAAATGGGTCTATCAAGTGATCTTATGAAATTAATGCCCATAATATATCTGGAGGATGCTAATGATCAATGCAGACAACATGATCTCAGGTTAAAGGGGCTCAGAGGCCTCTGCTCACTCTCATTTCCTACCAGTCTTCTCTTTATTTTTCCTGCTCCAGTTATATCCACCCTCCATTACTCCTTCAATGCCCAAGCTCCCTCCCATCTCAGAACATGAAATACTCTTTCATTTTCTCCATTCCAACCTAGCTTATTCCTACTCACATTGCAGTCAAATCCTCACTTCTCGTGGCCTTCTTTATTGACACCTTCATCAGGAGCATACCTTCCTGCCACACACTCTGAGAGCACAGCATACTTCTTAATAGCACTTAACACAGTTGCTGTTATATATATTCTTCCCTGGCATGGGGAATTGATAACAATAAGTCTCTCCCATTAGATTAAGAGATTACAATATTGGGGAAAATCTGGTAAAAAAGCAGAAACACAGTGCTTTACACATAGGAAGTGCTCAATAAATAATTACAAATGAAATAAATTCCTCCACAAATACATGTGTGAAGAGGAACAGGACTCAATTATATAACTGAGTATTGGAAAACAATTTGCAAATATATTTATTATAAAAGAACTTAACTATCTGTTTCTTTTTCAAACTGTGGACAGGGCCTTAGGATAAGTCTAGGGGAGGAAGAGAAGACATAGCAGGAATTCACTTATTGGAATTACAGGAAAACAGTGTTTAGGGACTGGATTTTTCCCTTTAAATGTCAACTTCAGAAAACATTTCAAAAGTTTCACATGTTCCCACTCATATATTCCCACTCATATGACATGGATTTGTTTTAATATTTATAGCAACTTTCAGGTCTCACTTTCCAAAATAGTATTAATTGTCTGTCTTCCCCACCACAGTTTAAAGTCCCAGAGGACACATGAGGACAGGAGCCTTCTTCATCTCATTCACCTCTGGATCTTGCATGTCTAAAAGAGAGCTTGGCCTAGTGTAGACACTGAATATTCATTTGTTTAATGAATTCATGTATATTTAATCTAAAGTCTGTGAATTAAGGTGCTAAATGAAGTTGCTACCACTGGCTAAAAATTGATTCAAAAATTCCCTAAATGACTATGAGACTTTAGATTCTGTTTCTGGTACAAACTAATTTTAATGTATTCAAATTACACAACCAAGTTGCATACATGTTAAAATAGCATTTTAAAACTCACCAAAGGGTATTTTTTTCCCTAAACAATGAGTTATTACAATTATAAGGAAAGATTCCTAGAACAAACTGTAGTAGATCTAAATCTCAGAAAATACCAAAAGGAGTGAGAATTGTATGTAATGTTGAATAGGTCATGAAGCTGATTGTTCTGACAAAGTATCTTTCAGAGTGACTCTTGCAAGGTCTTTGCTATGCTCTTTGTATAGAAAAGGCTCACTAACCCAATTAAGATCCCTCTCTATGATATTTAAGATGATTTCCTACTTAGAGGTTGATGGCTGATTTCCACTGTCTTTCACACTACATTTGGTTTCTCAAGGAGGAAAAAAAAATCATATGGTCGAACATAGAAGAACAATGGGAAAAAATAAAAGAGGAAAGTCCTTAGGAAGCACCTGACAGGAAGAATAATAAGAAAAGGCAGCAAGGCCAAAAGCAAGATGTCAGTTATGAATGGTTCTATCTGTCTGTGGCATGCTGTCATTCATGAAGGTTGATAACCATTCAATGCAAACAGAAGAACAGCATTTTACAACAAAATTACTGGATAAACTCAGCTCACTTGTCTTCCTCAAAGAATGGAGAACAATGAAAGAGAAAATAAAACAAATATATGCATGGGAAAGAACAATCTTTCAATCTCAATAAATGAACCCCAATCTTCAAGCTAAGATGCTTGTACAAAATTCTCTTTATGTGTAAAGGAACAACTGTTTATGTTGTTTATGAAGCATTAATGAAAATCTTTTAACAAGTATTAAAAGTAAAATTCTCAATATTAATCTTCTGAAAACCAATACTAACAGTAGACACAGAATAAATTTATAAAGGTGTTAGTACTCAGCAAAGTATATATTGTGTATGTGTAAGAGAAATTTTTTGATTGAATAAATTATTGCATTCACCAAAACAGAAATTCTCTTTTGTTTTTTCTTAACAATAGACAAATCAAAATATCTAAATTGACTAAAGACTATAAATAGTCTGTCAGTTTTGTCAGATCTGATGTCAAGTGTGTTACAATTTAAAAAAAAAATTTAGATAGTTTTAGACTGAATTGATGAACGGGGTAGTTTGTGGACTGTGAGTCCTAATACACAGCACAGGATGGTTTAAAGAGATAATATGGGTAAAAGACTTCAGATATCACGAAATAGTGCTTGTTATATTGCTGATGGTGATGATAAGAATGGAGAAGAAGCAGAGATGAGGAGACTAAGGATTTGGGGTTCCATGAGAAAAAATACAATGTTAGCAATTTGAGAAATAAAATGAGAGAAGGTCTCAATCAGGGGTTAGAATTTCAGAGATGAAGAACTCAGAATCTGAGAGATTTCAAGTGGAGATATGTTTCTGAGGTAGTTGCATAAATTTAGAGGTTAAAGAGAAGAAAAAGGACAAAGTCAGGTAAGCATATGCAGGAGCGTTATAAAGAAGGAAGAACTTGGATAAAATTAACCAAATATGGAACATGCAGTAAAAGCTAAGAAAAACTTTTGGAGACCAACCACTCACCTCTTAATGACCAACAACCCATCTCCCAAAACTCCCCTCCCTCCCCGCCACAAGAATGTGGGCAAAGGGGGAGAGTGATATTGGGTCAAACTGTTCTTTATTCTGTCCACAAGGTGGGGTCGTTAACCCAGATCAGTTGACTTGCTCAGAGCTGAACAGAGGAAGAGAAAGAGGCCAAGTGCATACATCTCCTAATGCTTGCAATTCAGGAAATGACCACAAGGAAAATGTGATGTTTGGTCTGCTTGTATGCTTATGTATGTAGAGTTACATGTAGCATACATGTGTTCCTTACTGGGATGAGTTCCTTCATGGCACATTCATGTCTTATAGAAGTCTTCCTTTATCAAAGCTGCCTAGTACAGTATCCTACACAGAGATGTTTAATAAACTATAAAGTAATCAAAACCTTTTAACTTTCCTATGTGAATGCACTATATATGAATTAGAATAACACTAACATAATAGTATCTGTAACTTTATGAAGATTTTAGGTATAGTCTGTACAATGTTAATATCAACACTGAAATTTATGTTATTAATCCCTTTTACAAACAATGAAACAGAAGCTCTGAGTAGTTAGAAAACTTAAGACTAAGAACACAGAAAGAAATGCAAGGCAGAACAGAGATGGGACACAGACTTATCTACATCTGATATCCATGCTGCAACTACCACTACCTAGAACTGGGAGTTGTGTTGCAAAACACCATCTACAAAGCAGGTCTCAAGTCTCTGCTAGAACAAGTGTAATGTGGATTCCTCTTTAAAGGGGCAATAACAATATTCATTTTATCATTTATAATGTGGACATTTTAACTACTGAAATGCCAGAGTAAGAATAAAAAATAAAATTTCAATTTGGTTTAGTCTCTCAATTTATTATGCATATAAAAATTATGAGAACCAGCCTCATTAAGGTTTAATATAATAAAGGAGCTGTGCTCATCCCTTAAAGGCTTGGGCAACAGTGCTAAGACTTAAATGCTTATGAGTAATGGAATTAATTATCAATATATGGTAAGATATTTACTAAGGACAAGAATACTATACAGAAAGAAAAATTTTTGCATTTTATTTATTCCTATCTTTGTCCCAAGGATTAAAAAATGGAGATACTGGAGAATAACAAGATAAAACTAAGTGATAAAACTGAGATAAAGTTCATGTGGTAAAAATAAGTGAATCTTGGTTCTATACCATGACTTAGATATTGGCCACAAACATTCTTCATGGTCACATTCATTAGTTAAAAGAAACTGCAAATATACACACGCTCACACACTTACACATCTCTACGGGTATAATTGAAAGGAAGGTAATCAGAAGTATTAGAATATACTGAAAAGGATTAAAAGGATACAGAATTCTCTCCATACACGTGAAGTGCCAGAGTTCCTTCTCATTTATCAAAGACTGACAATTCCAAAACTGCATGTGGGCTTAGCAAGAAAGAATGTCATAACCAATTAGTGATGTCTTTCATGAGAACTGGCTGAGAGACAGTGCTTTTTATAGGTATCTCCCTTCCCTTCAACCCAATGGAAGTGACAAATGAACTAAACTCTTCCACCACTTTCAAACTCGACTCATCAATGTTTACCTCATTTTGAGCTCACTGGAATATCTTGGAAATAACCCAGTTCTCCACTAATTTGATATGTTGTTCACCACTGTGAGCCTCTTTTTGCTCATCAGAAGCATGACAACTGTCAAATTTACCTTGCAGGTTTTGGTGAGCATTGGGGATCATGCTGCCTGGCATATAGAAGGCTTTCATGTTTTAATGTCGAAAATTATTTTAGCTCCAGTTTTTGAAACATATGTATAAAGAGACATGAACATTTATTAGGATTGTGTGTATAACTAATTAGAACAACTTAAAAAGTTTCTTAAAAATGTTACTCCTAAAATATAAATCGTAATTGTTTAAAAGATATCATCTCATCCTATTTTCTTTGGTGAGAAATACTTTGAGATAAAAGATGAAGAAAAAGAAAACCAAGAAAAAATTATATACATTTCAATTTCTCATGGATTTGATCAGTGCTTTGGGCAGGAAGTGAGATTAACCAATGGGCTGGTAGCCTGTGGATTGAAGGAAACCCCAAAGATAAATATTTACCCAGCAATTGCTCTATTCCACAATGCCCTGGACCAAGAACTCTCTACACTAAACTCATGTGCGCTATCAAGAAATGGAGGCCCCTCTCTCTTGCTACCCTTTCTAGTTCTAACCATCTCTGAAGAAAGCCTGGATCCTTACATAAGGAGAACTGGCAGAGCATCATCCCCCTGTGCTTCTCCCTTGCAGTTCACTACAACTCACAGGGAACCACCACGTCCTTCCACTAATCCACACTTGTCTCCAGTTTAAATACATAAGCAGGAATGTATGGATGCACATGTAAACCTGTGCACACACACTCACAGGCACACCACAAAGACCCATTCAATGCTACTATTTCTTGAGAGTCACCAGAAGGCATTTTTCCCCCAATAGGTATGACTCATTAATGATGAAGGAAAGGAAGAAGGGGAAATCATGAGTAATGTGTTAAGATTAAACTGTGATAAGATGTCAAAAGAAACAGCCCAAACTCTATTATTAAGGCCAATACAAAAGAAGACTGATTTTTGAAGGCTAATAATAAGGGTTCAGGTTTACTTTTCAAATTGTCATTTAATAGCTGCTAAGGGCACATAAGGCTCTCTTGGAAACCAATTCCAGCATATGAAAAGACAGGGATGAGAAAACCCCAGACACTTTTTAATGATGTCATTTAAAACTATAATAATTTAAAAGGCAAATCCCAAAATAATTCAGATCAAACTATTAATAAGGTTTTGGAAAAGTGGTCCCTCTCTTTTGATCCTACCCTCTTTTGCTTTGTATCATTTTTCTTTTTATTTTACTCTTTGGTTCTCTTGACATTCAGTTTTAAAAGGCTACCCTTCTGTCAGCTAGAGACCCACAATTTTCTGGTACCTGATGTTAATTTGGTTGCCGGTATCTGCTGCCAAGCAAACTCAGGTCGGAGTTTTATTGCTTTTGGACACAAGCCATTTCAAGACTTGGAGAGCAAAACCTAATGTGATTTTTAAAGCAAATTTTAATATTTAATGCCAAACACAATTGGAAGACTTTCTGAATTCCAGAGCAGGTAATATAGAATTGTCCATTTCACAAAAGCAACACAATTTTACAAACTGCTCATTGTAGCCTTGAAAATTATTTTAGCTCCAGTTTTTAAAACATATCTATAAAGAGGCAGATCTCATTGTAATGTATGCTTTGTATAGGAAAGTCAGTAATGTTTCCTTTATACTATTGTTTTATAATTGATATTAGTTAAGATTACCTTAAGGAACAATCAGCATCAGTCCAGAAATATGGGCTAGAGTACCAAACTCTTAGTTCAATTCCTTTAATTATATATATATATATATCCAAACAAATTCTTGGATTTTTTTAAAGTTTTAGTTCAGACTATGCATCTTTATCAATCTCTTCTTGAATTGGTTTCATTTATAATTTTACATGTCATCCCTGCGGGATTAACATCTGACATGAATGATCCTTGTGACATCACCTCATTTTGTTCTTGTTAGATTCAGCTTGGCCTTTCCCTATGTCAACCTGCTCATTGTGAGGATGGTCGTCCTTATGCTGCCTGAAATCAGGCTCCCCGCTGCATCCTGGCCTTCACGAGGAGCAGAAGGAAGTGCTCTGGGGAAACATGAGGCTGCCAATTATATAAGTCTCTTTTCAGCTTTGTTACTAGGAAGGCATTGGGCATCATGTGGGGAGGAGCCCGCAACCTTCCTGCTGGGGTTTCAATCCCTGATTTCTCCTCCCTTCATTCTCGGCAGCTGAATGGGTTGTCTCATTTATTTACACATGACAACCCACCATCAGGGTCCCCCAAAAGTACCACCTGCACCATGCTTTCTATACACCAGTAGCTAAAACTATTTAGTTTAAGTTTTGCACCATCATATGCCTAGAATACTCAGGTTTTGTGTTTAGTTGTGTGTGCGGGTGCATGCGGTGGGTGTGCAATTTCTATGTCATATTAAAGTCTATCCTTCTTAAATTTGATCTTTTGAATTAAAATAAACCGCCTTATTCACAGCATAGCCAATCCTTGTTACATTTGTTCATAGAGTACTAATAACCTTTTGTCCCCAGAGAGATAATTTTTAAGTAAAATTTAGCAAATGGGATTGCATTTTATTAAGGAATGCGAGTGTATACAATATTCTAGGTTTGTGCTTTGCAGGAATAACATAATCATTTATAACCCATAAAATTCTTGATGCAACCCATTGCTTAACCTTCTTATAATAATTACAGGCTTCTTCAAACTTCCTTAATCATGAGCACATTTTTTGGCTGATTTCAGTCTCTCCAAGGGACATCTTTCATCATGGCACCATGACTCAGACAACCATGAGTTCATGGTGAGCACCTTATGAACCTGAGCTCATGGGGGACTTCATTGCTTAGGACAGCAGTTATGATACTACTAGAGAGAGGGTAGACTGCTTACTGATGACATTGCCCTACCATAAGACAAAGAGAGAGAGAGAACAGATCCAAAGTACTTCCCTTGGGATGCACAAGAAGTACAAGAGTGAAGAATGAAAATGATATCATTATTTGGCATTTTGCATTCTTCATTGAAATTTCCAGCCCAACTTGTGGGAGGTTTCAAAAACATTCCACATTGAAGGAAAAATGAAAACTTACCTGAAGTAAACTTCAGGAATGAATTCTAGAGAGAATGTGAAATCCAGCTTAGAAGAAGATCATATAATGTGAGAATTATTTTACATTGTTCTGGTAAACCTTAGATACAGAGTATCTGGTAAACCTTAGATACAGAGTATTCTACATCTTATTATTGAGTATAAAAATGGAATTCTCATTTGTCAATTTTACTCTCAATTCCAGTATCTTGAGCCAAAAAGCAATTACTACTTTATGCACAAATAATATGGAGTAACAATTATCTTTGGTGTTCTTAAATCTTCTTTAATATTTTATCTAATTAGTCTTCAGGTTTTTATGACTTATCCCAAAATTGTTTGTCTTCCTGTTGCTATGTGTTGCTGTTCATTTTCTGTGTGTGACATTTGTAATATTTAAAAGACATTTATCTTGCCAAGATCTTGGTTATTGTTTTGTTTGAAATTCATTTCTCATGCATTGATTACTGTGTCCTGGCATAAAGGTATTTTATTGATCATAAAGCTGAAATGATATTGCACAGTGGCATTCCATCTTAAAGCTCCATAGTCAGTTTTGCTAAATAGTATTAATATCAACATAAAGACAGGAAAGAAAATTACATACATGAGATAGAGCACACTTAGAAAGAGTGAGACTTTTCTAAAGATTAAATAAATGGTTTTCCTTTTCGAAATTTTTTCCTGAAAGAAATGCTGCTTTTTTGCACCAGCTCCTTCTCTGTCTTCCAGAGGATTTTGTTCATTATGGGGATCATTCACTATCCTTTGTTGTATTTTAATTATTTTTTGTTGCATCATCAAAGGCAACTGGCTACAGATGGGCCCAGTCATCTGCTCCTTGCATTCTTCTTCTTGGCATTCATTTACTAACTTTGGCTCTGATCTTTGAAATCCCTGTACCTAAGCCAAGCTTTCAAAATGTCTTTCAAGTTGAGGGCTTTAACCCTGTAGTCACCAAAGGTGGTGGATGGGGGAAGCAATAGCTCTCTGTCTTTGAAGAAGATAGAGAGAAAAATGATGATTTATCAAAATCTCTTTTGTGAACTACTGACAATCCAACACTCTGAGAGTGAAAAAAAAAAAAAAAAAAAAAAAAAAAAACCACAAGGATAATTTTAACTATATCGATGTGACTAGAATATATAGTATACATTGGCCACAACAGCAATTATTCATTCACTGTGTTTGGTCACATTTGAAATAATAAAATAAATTCTTTACACCCTTCAGCATGTGAAGCTTTTTAACATTCTGTAACCCTGTGGTAATTATCTAGGGAACATTAAACTGGGTATCTATAATGTCTCAAACTTATTTCATTATAGACTCGAACCAAGAATTTAAAAGTGCCCCCTTTTAATTCACTCATCTTTACCTACAATGATCTCAAGTGAATCGAGTAGTACTTGTTATTCCCTCTTTAATTTAGTAATTGTCTCCCTTCATTGCCACACCCAGCATGATAAGGTCAGGGCTTAGAATCAGAATGTATCAGAAAGCCAGTACTGAAATCTTGGTTTTCACTGGCAGAATTTTGGAAACACAGAACAAATTCCAGGTTTAAAGTATGCACACATATGCGCACACCAAATACACGGCCAGTGACTAGAGAAGGTAACAGGTAGCAGATACATTGTTTGGGCATATTTGAAGGGAGCCATAACTCTTTGAAGCCAGTGCTCATTCAACAAGATCTTTCCCATTAGCTTAACTTCTGTACCCCACAAAGCCTTAGCAGTATTTATTTTTATCTTGCAGAGCCAATTATGCACAATATAGAGGCATTCTGCGCATAAAATGGAGGTGTAGTCAGGTAAGTTATGTTGAATAACATAAAAGGAATTGAAACTCAAGAGAAAAGTGGACTTGCTTTTCCAGAAAAATGAAATTGCACACGTCATTTCCACATGGCCACTTCCTGTTCTCTCATAAGAGAGTCTGTGAGCCTTCAATGATATGCCACCCTCTCTGCCCTATTGTATATCTCTTCATCTCTGGAATTTTATTTAAGAAAATGTATTTTTTTATTTATGATATTGCTATCCAGGTTGGTGGATAAAGATCTGACCCAGGTAGCAAGTGTGCAGGCACAAAGACTCTAAGAGACATAATAAGAGGGCTTTAGAAATGACATGCTCCACATCTGGTTGCAACCTGATTAAATGGCTCAAAACCCAGAGCATGAATCTCTGATAAGCATAAGTTAAATATAGAGGTGACTTTAATAAGAAACTTTATTTCCCTCTTCTTCCTATTGGATGTTGAGAACAGTGATTCCACAAATAAGACACCATGAAAGCAAATATATGATTGCCCTTCATTATGAAGATGACTTTTATTTTTCCATGTAATAGAGGACAATGAAAATGACACGTGTTTATGTCTGATTTATATTTACTTTTTTATTCCTGTTAGCAGGATGGCATTTAGTGCATTGATTCATTCAATAAACATTTATCATGCCTGACCCAAGTCTTATGAATAAAAAAAGTTCACTGCCTTTCAGGAGTTCAGCATCTATTTAAAAATATATCCATAAAATACAATACTATACACACTAACAGCATGAACACAATGCCAAGAGTACTCTTTTTGATTGGTCTATTCCAGAGAAGAAGTAGTACAGAATTGGTTTTGGAGTGTAAAATACTTTTTTCCATTTAAAAGACAAGATCATGCTAAGAGGACCATATATAAAACAATGAAAGTGGAAAGGAATATGTATTGTTAAGAGAAAAGTAAGTATTAATAGATGAAGAGTGGCTGGGATACAGATCATTCTCAGACAAGTTTTTAGGATCCATTTCCTTATAACTTGAATTTAACTGGCACACTTATTATCTTGTTTTGTTTATCTGACCTATTCAAACCAAAGATTCAGTAGAACTTCTAGATCTCAACAGATTATAATAAGGACTTCAGAATTGTTATGGTTTAGATATGAGGTGTTCTCTGAAAGCTCCTATGTGAGATAATGCAAGAAAAGAGGTGAAAGGAGCAGGTTATGAGAGCTTTAAGCTAATCAGTGGATTAATCCAGGGATACAGATTAACTGGATGGTAACTGCAGAGAGGTGGAGAATGGAGGAAAGAGGTGGGTCACTGGGGGAAAGTCTTTGGGGTTCATATTTTGTCCTGGTGAGTGCAACTCTTTTTGCTTCCTGGTGCCATGTCCCCAGCTACCTTCTTCTTCCATACCCTTCCACCATGATGTTTTTGTCACCTCAAGTCCACAGCAATGGAGTTGGCCATCTTGTCATATCTTTTGGTCACAGTGATAAAAAATAATAAGAGTAATGCAAAAAACCTGACTAAAAGAAGTATTTTCTAGAATTTAGGCAAATCAGTTCTTTATTTGGATGGCATTTTTTTTTTTTTTTCTTTAAAAGACTACTTCAGCCACGTGTGTTAGTGCACACCTGTAATCCCAGTGGTTTGGGAGACTGACACAAGAGGACTGCAGGTTCAAAGCTGACCTCAGCAACTTAGTGAGGCTCTAAGTAACTTAGGGAGATCCCATCTCAAAATAAAAAGATAAATAAATAGAATGAGCTAGTGATGTGGTTCAGTGGTTAAGCACCTCCAAGGTTCAATTGATGGTACCAAAAAGGAACAGAAAACACAAATAAACAAACAAACAAACAAACAAACAAACCCATTTTATTTAACAAATAAATATTTAAATATTTGAATGTCTCTCTATACCAAGCCCCATTCTTAATGTTTGGAATTCATGTGTAAACCACACACCCAACAATTAATGACCACTTTTTAAAAAGATTTATTGTTTAGAAACCATCAGCACACACTTTCCTATTGGTAATATTACATCACCAAGGTTTTTCAATTCTTAAAATTTCTACTTTTTTCTATTTAGTATGAAAGTTGTCTTAGTGTCTTCTTACAAATAGTTATCATGTGCAAGTCTGCAGAAATCATTTATTCTTAGGACCTCTTTCTTAAAAGAGCATATTCATGAATTTAAGAACCCAACCATTAAAATTATCTCATAATTTGATTGTTTCCTATTAAGAACAATCCTGTTTTCCAATATACCCTACATGTAGAAACCACTTGTTGTCATTTATAACATTTACTTACGCTAATTAACTTAGCCTGAAGAAAGCCTACAGATACATTATGTATGAAAATACAAATCGTCTTAGACAATAGCTACTCAAAAATTAGAGGGATTTTATCTTTCAATGGTTGATTTTTGTCAGGAAGTGAATCCCAATACCATTAATTATTTTTATGGAAAGTTTACATAACCACTTTCACTTAAATGAAAACAAATCCAGCACTAATCTGAAAGTATGATCCTCAGTAGAGGAATCTCTTTATGAATGTGCCATTAATAGGTGTGCTTGCTGGCTGGCAGTCCAACTGGGTGGCCTCTGGGGCTCCTTTCCTCACCAGGCCTCGTATATAACACCACCTTTTCAGCATCCTTTATATTCAGTTGGTGAGTGATCCTTTCACATCCACAATACCTGATCTGGATGCCTGATTCTTCACATCCCAATTCTACTTTTTTTGGTGTAGAAGGTACATAGTACCACAGACACTTATAAAAAGATATCATCAAGGGAGGCAAGAATGATGATATCTTTTTATAAGTGTCTGTGGTGCTACAGTTCTTTTGAGCAGGCCACTAGAACCCTCCAAAATGTTTTATGTCCCATAGTTTAATTTATACCTCTAGGGTAAAGGGGTTGGATATAAGTCTGAATTACTAGGGGAATGAGTCTCTCAGGGTAGGAGGGGCCACTACAATGCCAGGGATGTTACTGCAAAGACCTAGGACTGAATAGGACTGAGTTCAGATATCTCCTGTTACAAGAGCTGGTGTCTAGCTAGAGAAACACAGTAAAAAAAAAAAAAAAAAAAAAAAAAAAACCAAACATGTAAAAGAAAAAGAGGAGAAGAATGAAGGAGTCAGGCTCTTCCACTGGAGGAGAGAATAATGTAATGAGGAAATTACAGGATACTAGAATATAGAAAATTAAAGGAAGGAAGAATAAGAAGGAATTTTAACTGTGAAAAGTCAGGAGATTTAGATAGTTAGAAATGTTAATGCTTTCAAATGAAAATAGTTCCTTCAATTATAGTTTAAACAAACACAATGATTATAATCATACTGGTGAGTAGTGGTGAGAAAAGTAAAATGATATGAGTTAAAATAAAAGTGACAGAAAAGTAGCATAACTGCTAAGGGCTTAGAAATTGCCCTATGAATTCTCCTTAATGCAAATCTCTTCCTTTGCCCATATACTTCAACACTTCTCAAACAAATTTAATTGTCCTCAATTAAATTGGCTAACATCCAAAAGTAAATCTAAAACCTGTTTTACTCAAGGCATATTTTCAATTAGCATTAGTTATTTCCAATATATCTCATTAAAATTTTTTCTGTCCACAGAAGTTTATTTTGTCTCTCCCATGTGATTAATTATATTTTTGGTGTTTAAGCCAAAAAAAGAGATTATTTTATGCCTATTATATTAATTTCAAAAGTAGAGGTACCTTATAGTTTAAATAGGGTTTTATAGACTACTTGGTAAAACAAATCATGATTTATAGCATTGTTTCAATGGCAATAAAACTTACAAGTTTTACAAGTTCCACCAGTTGATTTGCTGATCTATAGGAAGCAAACCATTTATATATTAGGGTCTTCTTGTTATTAATTTGAGAGTGGAAGTATCTGACTTGTAGTAAAGAGATACACTGAGATACTTTGTGCTCTTTTTGTCATTGTGTGGAAAGCTGTGTGTTTATGAATTTTTGAAGAAATTTCATGAATACCCCAGTTGTCTAGGAAACTGTGAGCTTGTAGAGTGCTTGAGAGAAGAGGTACCTCAGAAGATGCCATTTATCCTACTGATGATCAACACTTGCAAATTGCACTTATAAATTTCTTAAAGAACTTGCTGATTGTCAACAGCAAAGGAAATGATTAAGTGTGTGAAGAGAGAGAATGGAAGATCTACAGAATGGGAGATCTTTGCCAGCTGCTCCTCTAACAGGGGATTAATACCCAGAATATATAAAGAATTTTTTTCTTTATATATTTTATACCTAACACCAATGAAAAGAAAAAAGAAAAAGAAAAAAAAAAAAAAAACATAACCCAATCAATAAAAGGGCAATAGAACTAAATGGACACATCTCAGAAAAGGAAATGCAGGCTGGGCCTGGTGGTACATGTCTGTAATCCTAGCAGCTCTGGAGGCTAAAGCATGAGGATCGCAAGTTCAAAGTCAAGCTCAGCAACTTAGCTAGGCCCGAAGCAACTCAGTGAGCTCCTGTCTCAAAATAAAACATAAAAAGGGCAGGGATGTGACTCTGTGGTTAAGAGCCTCTGGGCTTAATTCCTAGTACCAAAAATTAAAAAAAAAAAAAAAAAAAAATTTTTAAAAAAGAGGAAATACAAATGGCCAACAAATGTATGAAAACATGTTCAAAATCCCTAATAAGCAGGGAAATCAAATAAAAACTATCTTGAGATTTCATGTTATACTAGTTAGAATGAAAATTATCAAGAAAACAAATAATAATAAATGCTAGAGAGGCTATGGGGAAGGGTACACTCCCGCACGTTTGGTGGGACCACAGATTAGTACGACCACATTGGAAAGCAGGAGAGAGATGCCACAAAGTAGTAGGAATGGAACACCATACAACCCAGCTCTCCCTCTACTTGATATTTATCCTAAAGAACTAAAATCAGCAGCCTACAATCACACAGGCACATCAATGTTTAAGGCAGCAGAATTCATAAAAGCCAAGTTCTGGAGTCAACCTAGGTGCCTGTCACCAGATGAATGGAAAAAGGGTCAAATGTTTCTTATATGTGGAAGCTAGAGTCAAATAAGGAAAAAATAGTGGGGGAGATTCCATAAACATAGAGGGAGGGGATAGAGGGGAAGAGAGGAAGGATGGGAACAGAGAGGAACTGCAGAATGAAATTGACCTAATTATGCTACATGTCTGAATATACCACAGTGAATTTCGCCATGATATACATCTATATATAGACTAGCAGTTTAAAAAATCATAAAGGAAGAACAATAGAGAGAGGAAAGGGACCAAGGGTGGGGAGAAGGGAGGCAGTTCTGGGAGCTAAAGTGGAGCAAATTATGTTCCATGCATGTCCAATTATGTCAAAATGGACACCAATATTGTTTTATTCAGCTTTTTCACTGCTGCGGCTAAATGATCTGACCAGCACAATCATAGAGGAGGAAAGGTTTATTTGAGAACTCATGGTTTCAGAGGTCTTAGTCCATAGAAAGTTACTCCATTCCTCGGGGCTCTAGGTGAGGCAGAACATCATGGCAGAAGAGTTTGGCAGAGAGAACCTGCTCACATCATCAGGAAGCAGAGAGAGACTCCACTCTCCAGATACAAAATATATACCCATAGTCACACTCCAATTCCCATCTCCTCCAGCCACACCTGACCACTTCAATTAATCCCATCAGGGATTAATTCACTGATTGGGTTAAGATTTACAACCCAATCATTTCTCCCCTGAACCTTCCTGCATTGTCTCACATGTAAGCTTTTGGGGGACACCTCACATCCAAACCATAACAAATATTTTGTATAACACATAATAAAAACATTTTTAAAAAGTTAAAGGTGATTTGCAAAAGAGAATCAGCACAATATTATTAATAGCCCCTCACCCTCAAAACTATTTAGCAGTAGTTGATTGTCATCTAGGATTGTGAAGTCAGACAGATTTAACATCTTTGAATCTCAATGCTGTTCGTATAATGAAGTGAATAACTGCTTTGTAGTATTCAGAATTAGATTCCATCAGGTACGCAATGGTGCACTTGTACTTAAGAGGGACGTCACAATCACTATCTATTATTATTTTTGTTTCAACTAGATCAAGTCAATTCAATTTGTATGAATATAATGATGTTGCAAAAGATATCACACAGGGATTTTTACCCCCTCCTCTGTGAAATGGAAATGTCTGATGTTCATAGTAATTTGCTCAGTGCCTTAAGACTCTATGCTTAACTTTATGATCAGAGAACACAGGAATCACGGGTCACCGTGAGAGTGAATGGGGTTTTCTTGGAGAAAGATAGCAAGATACAAGCTTGAAGAGTGGAAATGAAATGGTGAACCTAGGGTTTCAGGGAGGCTGACTGCCTCCTGGTGGCCCATACCCCACATCAGCATGTCACTTTTACTATGAGTTCCTTGCAGGAGTCTGGATGTCATTTCTGTATGCTAACAGGGTTTCAGGGTCCACCCGAAAGTTCCAGTTGCTCTACATTTGTTTCAAAGCAGATTTTTAAGCTAAGTACCTTTCCATTATGCAGATAATATGCATTTAGATTTCCTATTAAAGAATTTTCAAATTATTTCCAAAACTGTTTTGGGCCCACTACTGTCAGACGACAAACTTTTCCATTTCCCCTTTCCTGGTTGATAGAGTTTTCCAGCAACATTTGCACTAAGTATTTACTTTATGCAGTCACTTTGTATAAACCCAAACCCATTTGCCCTCTTTAAGAGAAAAAAAAAGTTCTATTATAAACTCTTTAATACTGTTGCGTAGCTTGTGATATTTTGTAAGGAATGATCAATATGCAATAAAAAATATCTAAAAAATGAGGGTATACTCAGATCTCATGAGACTTATATTTTTTAAAAATTTTTATATATTTCTGAAATAACATGATGAAATTTTCTTACTAAACTCCAAATCACGGTTATGGTTAAAGAATTCTAGGAAAATAGGAGTGTCCTTTAGTTGTTTACTGCTAGATGTTTGGTGAAGGTTGTGTGTGGATTTCACAAACCTCTGAGTCCTTCAACATGAGTGCCAATTGAAGGTTGTGGTTAGGAGCTTGAATCTTGGAGCTAAGCTATCTGTAATTACACACAGCTCAACCTCTTAGGTACTCATGTTAACAAGTTAGTAAGTATTCTGGAACTTTATTTGTTCACCTGAATAAGATCACGTTATAATAGTGCCTTTTAGGATGAAATGAAATCACATATTTATATTCAGGGAGGACACGGCCTAGTCCACAGGAAGAGAAAAATAAGACTTTGCTACCATTTTTTGTTCCACATTGCCCTGACACATTTATTATTTGCCTCTGATGTGTTATGTATTGTTTGGATAATACTGAAACTAGAGAGTACATGATAAGTGCTCACTGTTGCTGCTATTGCCAATTTATAGGACTAGGAATATGTATTCACAAATCCAACTATTTTAGTTTGTTTTTTGTACCTTTACTTGGCTTGGTAGGATGATGGAGTTCAAGTGATACATTTTTATAAGTCTGAATTTATACATTCAGAAGTGGTTCTACATCATCATTGACAATTGCTACAGTATAATTTAAAAACTGTTTCTTCCACATACTGTTACCTAAGACATCTAAAACAGTGATCTGGTATTTAACTTAATCAAAGCTTTGTCAAAACTGATATTGTATTAATCATATGTTCATTGAAAATGGCTTCCTGGAAAAATTGTAGTACAATTATGAAGAAAATATGAGTGACCAAAGCTAATCTAAGTTATCCATCTTTTCAAGAGGGACTACATGTGGCAAGGAAACATTTAGGGCAAGAAGATTCAGTTTTACATGTAGATTTGATTTTTGACAGAGCATGTGTCTAACTAAACCTATGACCTTTGAACTACAAACTACATGGAATTCTTAAAATATTAAATTAATCATGTATTTGCTGCTAACCTGTGACATTTAGTTCCAACCTGGCTTAAAGTAGGTCCTTACTAAACAGAAGGAAGGGAGGGAGGGAAGAAGGGAGAGAGAGAGGAAGAAAGGAAGGAAGCAGGAAGGAAGGAAGTAAGGGAGGGAGGGAAGAAAAGAAGTGAGTTCTTTAGCTTCTATGTTTCCACTCTCACAGTATTGATTATGAAGGTCATTTCCTGAAATGCACACTGTTCACACTTAACTGAGAGATTTAATTTAGATTTTCAGAGGTTGAGAACTGGACTTGCACTATGAAAGTCATTTGGTTTGAGATGCCTGACTACAGCCTCATTCCAAAGTGAAAATTATTTCACCTTCATTTTTAAAGTAGTGAGAAAAAATGTCCGATTTCTAGACTTGACATACATAAGGACTGCTTCAAGGTTCATTTAGAGTAGTTTGTAATTAGGGCTTAAAAATGACTAAATTGAACTTGGGTACAAAATATCAAAAACCATTTACATTATTACTAGCTAAAATCTAAAGTTTCACATGCAATAAAATAGGCAATATGTGAAGAGAAAGTATAAAATAATACATTTGTAATTTTATAAAGAATTATTTAAATAGGGAGGGATAAAATTGACAAGAAACTCTAAGCAGTTGGCAAAGTTATCTATATATTAATGAAAGGATATGCTTCAAACAGATACGGAATAAACTATTAATTGAGTTAAATATGAACTATAGTAAACTAAGATTAATTGGGTGTCCAGCTGATGATAATATCATGAACTTTAGCTTCTACAGATCTGTCAGATTAAGAGAACAGAAATACTTTCATAGATACAAATTATAAAGTTTAAAATGAAACAAAATCATTATTAAGATTTAAATTTCAAAACATATAATTATCTTAATTAAACTTTTTATTTAGGGATAATTGTAGACTCACATGCAAATTTAAGAATCATAAAGAGATTCCCAAGATACTCTTTTTTCAGTTTCTCCAAAGGTAACATCTTGGAACACCATCGTACGATATCACAACTGGAATATCAACATTAACACAGTCAACAGACATTTCTGTCATCTATGGATTGCTCTTATCTCTCATGTGCTCATGCTGTTCTGCAGAGCTCCACCCACTTCTCTCCCATCCCCAATCTTCTTTAACTATTGGCAATCATTTATCTGTTTTCCATTTGCTATAGTTTTGTCTCTTTAAGAATGTTGTGTGAATGGAATCATACAATTTGCAGTCTCTGGGGATCATTTTTGGCTAGTATAATTCTTTGGAGATTTGCCCAGTTTATTGCATTTATCAACAACTTATTCCATCTTGTTGCTGAATAATATTTGATGGTATGGATGTACCACTGTATGTTTTAACCATTCATTCACTGAAGTACACGTGCATCATTACAATTTATTTTAACCATTTTGATAGGTGTGTAGTGGCATTGTATTGTGAATTTTGCTTGTATTTCCTAATGTCTAATGATGTTTAATGCACTTTGGTGCTTTGTCATTTTTTCCATTTTTGTATTCTTCACAGTGAAATGTCTCTTCATGTCTTTTCCCCATTTCCTAGTTATATGTTGAATTTTTTTTTTTTTTGTACAAGGGATTGAACCAAGGGGTGCTTAACCACTGAGTCATATCTCTAGCCCTTTTTGTTTTTTATTTAAATACTGGTCTCACAAATGTCTCAGGGCCTCACTAAGTTGCTGAGGCTGGCTTTGTACTCATGTTCCTCCTGTCTCAGCCTCATGAGATTCTGGGATTATAAGTGTGTGTCACCATGTCCAGCTATACTGTTTAATTTCTTATTTGGTGATATAATTCAGTAAGGTATTATTTTCATCATCTGAACATATCACACAATATTTAGTGGACTCTATTTGTTGAAGGGATATAATGTGTGATTCTTCGTAAAGAGAGAGTCAAAGCTGAAGGGAAGGGCTGAGGGTGGGAATTAGTTTGTACTGATGGAGCGAATCCACATGGGGAAGTTCAACCTCTGACCTCCCTTTTATGTTAAGGGAACAACCACATTCAGTTTTCCACCCACTGAGTGACATTCAAGTTGGTCATAGTTTATGGCTTTTGTAAACTCCCTGCTTTGAACACTTTGGTTTGTTTCTCTGACACACTAACAAATATTTTTCTGGAGAATATACAAAGAAGGAATATACTGTGTAACAAGATACGTATACCCTCAATTTTACTTACTGCCAAAGTATTTTCCAATATTGTTTTACCAATTTAAATTCCCAAAAAGAGTATAAAAATGCTTTCATTGCTTGTTCAACACCCATGGCAATCCCTGATACTGCTTTGCAATTTTTGCCCAACAGTTGGGCATAAAATGATCTCACTGCAGTTGTGATTTGCACGTTCTTGATCAGTACATTGACAGGGCATTTTTTCAATATGTTCAGTGGTCATCTGAATTTTCTCATTTATGTAATACCTATTTATGCCTTTTCCCTATTAGTCTATGTTTTGATACTGTGCAGGAGTTCTTCATTTACAGATGTAGTCACTGTATGGTGGTTAAGAATACAGGTCATAAAGCTCAAAACCTCATGATTTCATCTGACTCTTAGCCAGATCCTGGGATGATGATAGAATGAAGTCCAGAGGAAGAAGAGTTAGACTTCATCAGGAAGATAGACCCCTCCCATTTTAAAATAGTAAGCCACACACATGTTCAGAGGTGAGAAGTAGACACCAAGGTTATATATGTGAAAATTTAAAAAATGATCTAATATAGTATTAATCATTTCATTACCCTGCTTGTATTTGATGCTTTTATAGAGAATTGGCACTTGGGTAACGAAGCCAGGATGTATGCTTCCTCAGTACAGAGTTCCTAAATGAGTTGTGGGTGGCACTCTGTTATGAGAACATTCTGTCTGTGAGGTGTGGTGCTGGTTTAAACTTTCATCCTGTGAGAGAAGGAGGATAATTTTTTTTAAATGTAACATGTCCACAGACCTGAATGTTCTTTCTTTGTTTGGAAAACAAACATTTTAGTTGTCTCTGGATATTTGTTTATCACGAGTTACCTACTCCCTGACCACTTCTGCTTTTCCAACATTATCTCCTGAAGTGACAGACACCTTCGACCAGGTCATGGGAAGCAGACAAAGGTGCTCTAAAGCTTAAAGTCAAAAGTGCTCTAAGCTTAAAGTCTGACAGATATCGCCATGGCTCAGCTCTCAGTGAATGCAGGAACAAAGCTCTACACATAGCCATCTAAACAGACAAGGTGTTAAGAACAAACACATAGGGCAAGATCAGCCCTCAAAGGGAAGGGTGTTCAGGTGGAAGAGCAATGAAAACTGCCATTTAGAAAGTAACAGGTCACACATTTTTGGATGATACATCTATTATTAATGTCTAATTCATTTTTAACAGAAGAACAAAATAAATATTCTGAGAATTTTTCCCCTCCCTTTTCTATGTTCACTTTTCATGAGGGATTAATAGGAAAAATTAATTTTGAAATGCTTGTTTGTAAAGTACATACTTGACACATTATTATTGCATTTGATGATCCTGACAACTATTTGTAGCTCATATGATGACCATGATTTTACATATGCAGAGAAGGAAGCTTAGAGATGCTAAGTAATTTACCCAGATAACAAGTACTAAATGGCAGGTCTCTCTGAATTCACAGCCAGTGATCTTTCATCATATCCAGAAGCCTGTGATGGTAACATGTCAATTAAATACTTCGCACTTTGGGAAATGAATTGCAGAGGTCATAGTGTCTTTGTTGTTCTAGTTACAAGGAGAAAAATGCACCCAAAGACAAGAGTAATCTTTATGTAAAAGGGATGTGTTACCTGAAGATGGAGTCTGTCTATGCATTAGAAGAATAGAACATATGATTTCTTGAAAAGATTCAAAGGAGGATCAAGATTGAAGTAAAAGAGAGCCTGGGAATATTACTTTAGAGCAAATACATGTGTATATTTTCTTTCTTTTCTTATTCTGAATAAAGTCATAGTCTGTTTCTAATTTTCTTGTCTTTCCTAGTTTCTAAAACAATATTTAAGCTCAACCCTTCTGTAAAAGACTATGAAGTACACCTGAGCATTACATTGGTATTTTTGTTTTGATTTAATGAAAGAGACTGAAATGCGACATGGTCTTTTCTCACCATACTTCTATCGAAGGCAGCATGTGACTATAGCAGATTATCAAGCCAGGGGCTCATGATCTCAGGCAGCAACCAGAACAAAATAATCAATGGCTCACGCTATCGTCAGGATTTCAGAAGAGTCATTGTTGTAAGGCAGCTCTGAGTGAACCACTCAGTCATGGCTCTAAAAATATTCTAAAAAAATATCAAAGCATAGTAGTATTTCAAAGGGAGAGAAGGATAGACTTTCTTAATAGACATAAATTTCCAAAAGGTAATGATTTTGTTCATACTGTTTTCTCTACATCCCATTAATATTTCTTATTTCCTTCATCAAAATAACAGGAAGATGTCTGAAGTGTTCTTGTCAAATTAAGAAATATTAAGAAAATTAGGGTAATGTCATATGTTTTAGATGCCTCATTTCTAATGCCTCATTTTCAATAATAATTATTTTCACAAATTTTACCTTTCATAGGATTAATTAATTAATTTATTTATTTTTGGTGCCACTATGTACTTTCTGAACAAAATCCTAGTTATCTTCATGAATCCATATGTAGACCATGTATTTCCATGAGTGTATTCATAGAAACTTGTAAGGAAAAGAAATTAGTAAATTTACTGTCTCTTATATAGAATTATAAGTATAGAATTTCATATACTTTCAGAGAGATAATGATATATGAGAAGGTATAAATGGATGAATTGCATGCCATGTCTTGTATAATTCTGATTTTAGACTTCCACGCTGAAGTTGCTAAAGTTAACAGAACTTTCTTGAAGTACTGGCTTTGAAAACAAAGTAATTATTTCAGAAACAGAATTTTAAGCAAGTTAACAGAGAACTTTCTTGAAGTACTGGCTTTGAAAACAAAGTAATTATTTCAGAAACAGAATTTTAAGTAATTGCATTACAGGTGTGCAAAATAAGATACAATGTAGAAATACCATTTCCCCCAGAGATCTAAGAAAATGAAATGACTCTAGAGTATAGATTTGTCAGTCATTCAGAATAATGCACTACTGCTTTACCACTCTTGGCTCTGTTCCCTGTCTAGTTATGTGTGCATTAATAATTTTTTTTCCTAGAAATTTAACAGTATGTAAGAAACTTTGAAAGTATATATTTGTGATGGGAAAGTTTAGAGAAAAAGAGTGTTATTTTAAAGGAAGGAACATAGGTCAGAAGTTCGAATAAGAAATAGAGGATACTACATCTTAGCCAAAGATGAATTATCTTGAACTTCGAGTCAGCACTCCTCCCTTAATTATTTTACAAACTTTATAGACATATTTCAAGTACTAAATTATCTGTTTAAAATTATTCTATAAGTTCTCCCAATGATGTTTAGCACTATATGAACAGAGCACTAATAAAAGAGCAAAAATGCATTCTAAAATCACTGCTAACTATATATCTGTAAAAATAAAACCGTTAACAGTCTCTTCACAGCTAAGTAAACACAGTAAATTGCAAAGTTTCATTTGTATGCTCCCATCATAATTTGTTTTCAAATGGAGAAACAAAATGCAAAAGGAAAAATGTTCCTCTAATTTTGATTATTTATGTTCTTAATTTATCTTCCGCTTAGACATTTTAAAAACTCAAAAGAAACAAAATTTCTTTGCAAAAAGCATAACTTGTTTAATGTCATTTGAAGCGTTACTTTGTTTTTCAATTTGCATGACAGAGAGAGAGAGAGAGAGAGAGAGAGAGAGTTTCTTTTGACTACAAAAAAAAAAAAGGAGCTTCAATTTTAGGAAGCCAATAAGGTCCTTCATTTCAATGTTCTACCTTATAATTTGGGATATTTTCTGAAAATAAATTTAAATGCAAACAAAAAAAAGACTAAAGAGTTTTCTTAACCATTCTCTCATCATTCAGGAGTCAAATGCACCTCTAACTCTGGTAAGATTTCATTTGCTGAATGACCGCCCAGTGAAGTCAAAGAGAGTCAAAATAACTCATTAAAAATATGACCCCTAAAATCCTTGGGGCTCATGAATGCTGATGAAAAGAAACCCATGAATTCACTTAAAAATATTATTTTACCCTTCTTTATAACCTCAAGCCTCTTTGTCATTTCAGTTGCTAGCACTCAGAATAATGATTCCCCCAGCTCATAAATCTGAAGCACTAAGTATATCCTCGTGCCACCAAGAGGTGGGCATAAGAGAGGACAAGGCAGGACACAAGGGTCATCTCTGGGATGCAGTAAATAGCACAATGTGGATGGAAAATAAAATTTATCAGCACTTGAAAGCCATAACAAAGTCTTTGGTGATTTATTTGCAGAATTTCTAATGGTAAATCCTTAGTACATATGGTCTGGTCCATAAAGGAAATCCATAAATAGGTGGTCTAATTCATAAAAAGAAATAATAATTCAGTCAAGTCCACTTTCAATAGCCTTTATTTTTCCATTCTTGAGGGAGTAATATTGACCACTTCATGATATTGGGCTTTAAATCATCGCCATGAAAATAGTATTTTTATAGAGAACCTAGATTCCTTCTAGACTGCATAGGTAATTCCATTGCCAGTTCTCATTTAAAACTTTCCTAAAAAGCTCTTACTTTGTAAATTATTTTTATTATGTCTACATACTTTTCTATCATTTATATATAACCTCCTTTAGATGTGTTGAATATGTCTTATTGTATTTCTACGATATATTTTATGTGCCTACAATAAGTCACTCATAATGGGAACACAAAAATAGACTATAACTGTATCATGCCTTCAAGACAGTGACAGAGAGCTAAGGAGCACCATGAGAGAGAATATTTAAACTGAGTTTAAAAAGATGTTCAGGATTTGGACATGCTAAGGGGGAGAGAGAGAGACTGTGTGCATGTGTGTGTGTGCTGGTGAAGAGACCATAGGAAGTAGGAAGAACAGAGTCTTTCCAGGTGTTAGAAAATACATTGATTTTTAAAAGGCATGGATAAGGGAAAAGGGTGGGTAAGAACATGGAAAATAAAAGCATACATATAAATATGTGGTCACATTTGCTTGATGAGAAATATTTAAAGAGAAATACTAAGTTTAGTGATGCCATTAAGTTGGAGAGCTTGCTCTCTGATGAAGAATGATGTCCCTCCCAAGAGAAAGCAGGTTCCCAGAGCACATGGAGAGAGGTACATAGCAGCTGGAGCATGCACTCCTAATGAGAGCTGACATTGCCTGCAAGGGTTCAAAATCGATTCTTACTGGAGAAAAATATCAGCTATCAAAGTGGATTGTGTGCTGTCCAAGCTTGATATTATCCCAAAAGGTCTTATTCCTGAAAATTTATCTTGTTGGATTTTCTTAGAGATCACAAGAGTAGCATTGACACAGAGATCTTAAAAGTGCAAACAGTGTGTGTGATGTAAGTACTACAACATGTTGGCAAACAGATGGCTTTGACTGGGGGAACGTCTATTGAATGATAGCTCTCTCTTGACTTTATAACACAGAAGTTGACCTTGTGCACTTATTGGCTGCCATTGACTGTTTTATCAATGGTATCTATGTTTGAGCCTCTGACCTTTTGTGCAACTTGGGCTATTAGAATTAAACTAAAAATTTTAACTTTTTTTATACTTTATAATTTATATCTCATGATGAGATCCAAGATGGCGGACTAGAGGGTGACTACATCTCCCGTCACTCCAGAAACCAGTATTCAAGAAGGGGAGGCAATGAGAGACTCAGACTAACATAGAGCTCCGGGGTGAGTCTCTCCCACTGGGTGAAGCTCGGCCCAGGTGGCAGGCCCAGACAGGGGCGGCTTCTTGGAGCAGGGCAGGGCAGCTAGAGTCTTCCCCAGGCAGCCCTGCTTCCTCCAGCGGCGGGCTCCTTCCACAGCCAGCTTCTTGGAGCAGGCCGCCCGGTGGGAGCCTTTCCACGCAGAGCCAGCTCCGGCCCCGGACCCAGCAGCGGGCCCCCGCCTGCAGGTGGCTTCTGGGACCAGGGCAGGGCAGCCAGAGACTTCCCTGGGCAGTTCTGCTCCCTCTGGCGGCAGGCTCCTTCCACAGCCAGCTTCTTGGAGCAGGTCTCCCAGTGAGAGCCTTTCCACACAGAGCCAGCCCCTAGCCCTGGAACCAGTAGCAGGCTAGGGACAGCTTTCTTCGGAAGCACTGCATTATCAAGTTCCTCCATGACTTCAGGTTACTTAAGGCTGGGAGGTGATATACTGGAAATCTACAGGGCCACTATAAGCCAAAGAGGAAATCTGCAATATCTCAGAGTTCCACTGATATCTGACCAATATGAGAAAACAAGGGAAGAAAATGTCCCAAACAAACCTAGATACTATATCAATAAAACCCAATGACAGCACAGCAGAAGAAATGTCAGAAAGGGAGTTCAGAATGTACATAATTAAAACAATCAGAGAAGCAAATGAGGAGATGAAAGAGCAAATGCAGGCATTGAATGATCGCACCAATCAACAGTTAAAAGAGCAAACATGGGAAGCAAGAGATCATTTCTATAAAGAGTTAGAGATACTGAAAAAAAAAACAAACAAACAGAAATCCTTGAAATGAAGGAAACAATAAACCAAGTTAAAAACTCCATAGAAAGCATAACCAATAGGATAGAACACCTGGAAGACAGAACCTCAGACATTGAAGACAAAATATTTAATCTCGAAAACAAAATTGACCAAGCAGAGAAGATGGTAAGAAATCATGAACAGAATCTACAAGAATTGTGGGATATCATGAAAAGGCCAAATTTAAGAATTATTGGGATTGAGGAAGGCTTAGAGAAATAAACCAAAGGAATGAACAATCTATTCAATGAAATAATATCAGAAAATTTCCCAAATCTGAAGAATGAAATGGAAAACCAGATACAAGAGGCTTATAGGTCTCCAAATATACAAAATTACAACAGACCCACACCAAGGCACATTATTATGAAAATACCTAACATATAAAATAAAGACAGAATTTTAAAGGCTGTGAGAGAAAAGAATCAAATTACATTCAGGGGAAACCAATAAGAATATAAGCAGATTTTTAGTCCAGACCCTAAAAGCTAGAAGGGCCTAGAACAACATTTACCAAGTCCTGAAAAAAAAACGGATGCTAACCAAGAATCTTATACCCAGCAAAAATTACTTTCAGATTTGATGACAAAATAAAATCCTTCCATGATAAACAAAAGCTAAAAGAATTTACAAAAATAAAGCTGGCATTAAAGAACATTCTCAGCAAAATATTCCATGAGCAAGAGATGAAAAACAATGATGCAAATCAGCAACAGGAGGAACTAGCCTAAAGGAATAGCCAAATAAAGAAGAAACCAAATCATGTCAAAAAACAAAAATGAGTCAAATGACTGGGAATACAAATCATATCACAATAATAACCCTGAATGTTAATGGCCTGAACTTATCAATCAAAAGACATAGACTGGCAGATTGGATTAAAAAGAAAAATCCAACAATATGCTGCCTGCAAGAGGCTCATCTCATAGAAAGAGATACCCATAGACTAAAGGTGAAAGGATGGGAAAAAACATACCATGCACACGGACACAGCAAAAAAGCTGGAGTATCCATCCTCATTTCAGATAATGTGGAATTCAAGCCAAAACTAGTCAGAAGGGATAAAGAAGGACATTACATACTGCTTAAGGGAAGCATAATTAAGCAAGACATAACAATCATAAATATCTATGCCCCGAACATTGGCTCATCCATGTACGTCAAACAAATCCTTCTCAATTCCAGAAATCAAATAGACCACAACACAATAATACTAGGCAATTTTAACACACCTCTCTCACCACTGGATAGATCTTCCAAACAAAAATTGAATAAAGAAACCATAGATCTCAATAACACAATCAACAATTTAGACTTAACGGACCTTTATAGAATATACCATCCAACCAAGAGCAAATACACTTTCTTCTCAGCAGCACATGGATCCTTCTCTAAAATAGACCATATATTGTGCCACAAAGCTACTGTTAGCAAATACAAGAAGATAGAGATACTACCTTGTATTCTATCAGATCATAATGGATTGAAGTTAGAAATAAATGACAGAATAAAAAACAGAAACTTCTCCAATACCTGGAGATTAAATAATATGCTATTATATGATGAATGGATAACAGAAGACATCAGGAGGGAAATAAAAAAATTCTTAGAAGTAAACGAGAACAAGGACACATCATATCAAAATCTCTGGGACACTATGAAAGCAGTACTTAGAGGAAGATTTACTTCATGGGGCGCATTCAACAAAAGAAGTAGAAATCAACAAATAAATGACTTAACACTACAGCTCAAAGCCCTAGAAAAAGAAGAGCAGACCAACACCAAAAGTAGTAGAAGACAGGAAATAGTTAAAATCAGAGCTGAAATCAACGAAATTGAAACAAAAGAAACAATTGGAAAAATTAACAAAATAAATAGTTGGTTCTTTGAAAAAATAAACAAAATTGATAAGCCCTTAGCCAAAAAAAAAAAAAAATTATACTTTGCTATGAAACCCTACAAGTCATTCAACTTGTCATTACACCAATTCTTGCTAATAAAATAATGTTGACAATGTTTGAATGAATATCTAGTAGCAAAAATGGAATGTTCATGAAAATCTTCTTCAAGGATAATTTTTCTATAGTTTTCTTTTACTGTTTAAAAAGATTTAAATTAGTTTTAAATTTAATTCCATTGCTATTACTAATTTTATACTAATTGCTAATTTGCATGTAAAATTGATAATTACAATATATTTAATGTAAATTCATCACATGAAAAGTTACTCAAAAAATATGGCCATGAAGTCAAGTTAAAGCTAAAGAGAAGTTAAGTCACATACCTTTGAAAATTACAAAAAACAATACAAGTAAGCAATTCTGTGTTAAATAACAAAAACAGTCATAGTCTTAATTATACAAATATATGATATAAATTATTAAGGGGTAAAATAAATGCTTACTTAACTATTTTATTTTTATCAATATTATATCCTTAATTACTATCTGATATTTGGTAAATTCAGGGCTCACTGAATGTATCTTAGAATTTTCTACATCTTTCACTTAAAGTAACCTTCCTTTTTTCCTCTGTTAATCTAAATTCAACTTGTCATTCAAGATCCATTTTAAATGTTTCTTATTTCCTCTATACACTTTAAGTCCCCAACTACATTAACAGTTTTTGCATTTCTAAAATATTAGATGGCTTGTTCTATTTAGTTGGCATTTAATTATAAACTGCCTAAACAGTTACTCTTTCAATGAATTTTTTAAAAATGTACATAATACCTACTCTGTGCCAGGCATGAGGCTTCATGTTAGAGGTGGTAGAGTCCATAAGACAGATAGAGTTTTTTGCATCATGAAAACCATCTGGTCATAGAACTTCCACTTAAACAGTCGTCATGTAGGATAGTGATGACTAACGATAAGGAATGGATGATGTGGGAACACACTGCCATGTTGATTTGGTCCCAGAGTGACCAAATAAGTGGAACTCAGAGAGGTTCCAGTACTACAAATGCAACACAGGAAGTCATAGCTACCTTTTCAGAAAAAGAATGATTTTAAATACTGAAAAATGCTCTGATTAGTAGGGTAGAGTTTCTTCAGAGTCTGATGGAAAGACTCAGGGTCATACTTATGTTTTTTGCATGCAGGGAGCCCATTTTAAACTATCAAACTCGATGAGAGCAGAAGACGTACTCAGAAAAACTCACAAAATGTGTTTGAATGTATGAATGAACATCAAAGGGAAGAGCTGGCATTGAGCTAGAAACTCAGCACTCACAGAGGAAAGTTGTCCAAATTAAAGGACTGCAGGTTAGAAGCAGTCCAAATTCCAGATAGTTGGTGGTATGTGATGGCACATGTGTGTAATCCCAGCAACTCAGGAGGCTGAGGCAGGAGGATCATAAGTTTGAAGCCAGCCTCAGCAACTAAAAAAGACCCTGTCTCAAAATTGAAAATAAAAAGGACTGGTGATGTGACTCAGTGGTAAAGAACCTCTGGGTTCAAATTCCAGTACAGAAATAAATAAGTAATAGTACATAATTATTTTTATCTTTCACGTAATCCACAGAGGGGAAAATCACAGCAATGAGCTTTGTTGACATAAATTAATAGATTATATGAAAATATTCCTAATTTCTATAGAAGATATGGAGAGAGTCTCTAATCTAGGAAATGTAACTTTACAAGTATTTATTCCTTTTTAACAAGTTTTAAATATCTATTTTTATTGAAATTTATACAAATTACAAATAGAATAGTGATGCTTCTTCATCCCTTACAGAGTTAAGATAGCAAGAGTTTTGGCATTTTAATTGCTCATTCTGATAATGCATATGAAGGAGAATCACAGGGATTTTCATTCTAGTCCAACTCTGTGATTGATGATTGGTAGAAACAGACTACCAATTTTAAAGCAGCATCTGATTCAGGGATGTGAGTCAGAATGATCTGCTCCCTGATAAGCAATTCTCATCTATTTTGGTTGAGGCATGGGTTTCAAACTCTAAAGAAAATGAATAGAGTAAACATTTAAAAATTTAATTGATGAGACCATACAGGGAGTTATGATCAAGTGCTGAAAACTATAAACATTTTTCAGGCAATTCCCAGAAAAAAATGAGGAATGAAAAAAGGAACGTTTTACTCTGACATACTTGTTTGGAATAGTTAAAATACAAATATTGTCTGTAAGCAAACAAAGGTTGAACTGAATTTAACTGATTCTCAGGATTCGTATACAGAGCAATTCTGCTCCCAACAATTTTACCTACAAATTTTCTGTGAGTAAATGAACAGTATCCGTGTGAAGGAATTGGCCAATTGCATCTGAAATTAGGTATTAAACTTAAACTACACCATTGCTTTGCTTCCTTTCCTTCCCTCAGATTTTATGATACATTAAAAAATCAATGGCTGTGACTACTTATGACATTTGAAGAGACACTACTGAATCTGGGTGACAAATCTCTCCATACATTAATCCACTAGCAGTGAGTTTGAAAGCTGCTGACTCTACTTGGCTGCAGGCCTGATGCTGGTCAGCTCAAGTACCTCTTGGCTGTGGCAACCCCTTGCCCCATTTACCCTGTCTGCTTTGCAAGTGACTCCAATGAATGTTACCTTCAGGAATAGTATGTGTTTCAATTTTTGGAAGCTGTTATTTTTTCATGTAGAAAAAAAATCCTAGTGAAGGCCCATTTTTTTTTAAAGTTTTGTTTTCAGTTGACCAAGATAATTGTACATATTTATGGGGTACAATGTTATGCCTTTCTTTTTTAAAATATTTTTGGGGGTACAAGGACGCTTTACCACTAATGCTAGATCCCCAGCTATTTTTAATTTTTATTCTGAGGCAAGTTCTCACTAAGTTGCTGAGGCTGGCCTCAAATTTGCAATTCTCCTGCCTCAGTCTCCCAACATGCTGTGATCATAGGTATGTACCATCGAGCCTGGCACAGTGTGATGTTCCAATGCATGTATACGCTATGTAATGATGGAATGTAGGTAGTTAGCATATCTGTCACCTCAAACACTGATCATTTCTTTGTGGTGAGAACATTGAGAATTTTTTTTCTAGTTCTTTTAAATATTGGTAACTAAAGTCACCCTGCTATGCAAGGGAACGCTAGAACCTACCTCCCCTAAGTGCTATTTTGTACCTGCTGACCATTATCTTCACTCCCCTTTTTAGCTTCTGGTAGCCACTAATAAGTAAATGTAAAAACTGACCATGTAAGATAGATTCCCTTATAAAATTTAAAATTCTCCAGGATCCTTATTTAGAGAATATTGATTTTCAAGAGAGTTGTAACATAGGTGGAAGAAATATATCTTTATAGTTACTAACTTCAAATAAAATTTGGTATTCAATTTATAGATATGGGAGGCAAATCATGGATAGTAGCAGTACCAGGGACTGTCTCACCAATAATAGTAATAGATGTTTTAATATCACATTACAGTAGCATGAATACCTCAAAAATAGTGTTCTTAGCAATTGTTTGAAACAATGGTAGGTACTTCATTTTCCAGTAGGTCTTGCTATGTAACTAAGTCACAATCCTAATTTTAAGAAAAGGATTTCTAAAAAATATTTTGATAATTACTATTCATTTGACTAGTTTATAGCTCATTCTTTTCTCATCAATATTAACCTTTAACTATTAAAAGTAACTTCAACTTTTTAAAATTATATTGGATATGATGGAGAATTATTTAGATAAACAGGATTATATTATTAAATGACACACTGGGAGTAAACAAATACTCTAATCACAAAAACAAAAATACATTTTTGAGAGGATGGTAACCTAAATATTCTGAGTTGGCCATCACACAATGTTCACATGTACTGAAATATCACACTGTGTCCTACAAACATGTATAATAACTACTTGTCAACTAAAAAATTAAGTTAAAAAGAAAGCAAATAAAACTGCAGAAACTGATGAATACAAAGCACACCTCTCCTCTATTAACATATGTGAAACAGGTCTGTGGATTAAAATTTGGGAAAAGGAAATCTCATTCATATGATTTCAGAACCCCTGGAGAACTTTGATGGACAGTCATCTCTCTACCTCCTAGGTATCAGAGTGTTTTAAATTCTAAGGGCAGGAGTTGAGTGTAATGGTAAAGATCACAGATACAGGGGTCAAAATTGACTTTTATTCCTGATTATACAATTTTATGTGACCTGGACTTCAATTTCATGGTTGGCAAAGTTGGGAAAAAAACTATCTCCCTTGCAAGTTGATTTTAAAAGATTAAATGAGTTAATATGGGAAAAAGATAGCACATTATATGGAAAAATGATTCAGTCAGTAAGTAGAAGTTGGTGACGGTATTAATAGCACAGGTGGAAATAGAAATGAAACAAGAGCAACAGTAATAACAATATGATTCCTTAGAACTAACCATGTGATTTTCTTGTAAAGCAAAAAACTCCTGGGATCAATTAAACTAAAGTGTTAACATATTAGCAGAATTTTTTTCTTTTTGACAAAAGAGATTGTGATAAGGCTGCTTAGGATCCTGGTTGGTAGCAGTAGAGATTTGTGAAAGGTGAAGGACATGGGAAAAGCATTTAAAAGAAAAGTCAAAAAATTAGGACTCATATCCTAATTGTTTCTTAAAATATTATGTGAACAGAGGTAAGAAATATAACCTCTTACTCTTACTTCCATCTTCTGTAAAATGAATAGCTTATGCCCCAACAAAAATTACCATGTTTGCCAGGATGATTAAAAAATATGTATATAAAGCAGGGCATTGTGACTTCATGATTTTGATATCATACATGAATCTGCAGATCAGATTGTTATGGTACAGAAACAATTCTAAAATGGATAATTAAATCTGGCACTAAAAATTTAGTTTGATATACAGTTCAAAATCCATGTCAACTCTTTGCAAAACTGATTTCTTTCCTATTCAGATTCTATTTATTCTTTTAAATCTATATTCTCTACATCCATTTTTTTTAAATTTTATTTTACAGACTGCATTTTGAGTCATTGTACACAAATGGGGTACAACTTTTCATTTCTATGGTTATATATGATGTAGATTCATACCATTCATGTACATACGGTAAGGATGCCTGTCTCATACTATCTTTCCTTCTCCTGCCCCTCCCCCCTCATTTCCCTCTACACAATCCAAAGTTCCTCCATTCTTCTCTTACCCCACCCCACCCGCCATTATGTATCATCATCCACTTATCGGAGAAAACATTCAGCCTTTGGTTCTTTGGAATCAAATGCCAATGTGCCTGAAATAACATTAGATATTCAGTGTTTTGAAGAAATCAAAATAAGACAAAATTAAAAACAAACGAATAACCTCTCCAATATACCCTAGTAGTTTGCCACATGTATCATTTTCAACTAGTTGTAGATCTCACATGGGGGTTGTAGTGAGCATGAGTGAGAGGTGGGTATTTGAGGGTTGAAGCTTAGAGAGCTCTTGCCTTTAAGTCAATAGATCCTGTGTCCAATTAAGACACACTGTTTGCTACTTTTAGGGCAAAGTTTTTCCCAGCATGACCACAGTCTTCTAAGAAAGCAATGGAAGCCAGTCTTTTGTTTAATCATTTGACCTTTTCCATAGTCTTCTTAGCAAAATCTATGTAGTCATTCCTCAGTATCCTTGGGGGATTGGTTCCCAAGATAAAAATCCATGGATACTCATGACCCTCATATAAAATGGAGGAGTATTTGCATATATTTAAGTACACCCTCCCATATACTTTAAATCATCTCTAACAATGTAAATGCTATGTAAGTCAATGTTATGCTGTATTGCTTAGGGAATGATAATAAAAATAAGTATGCACACAGTTTAGTATAGGTGCAAATTTCCTTTAATGTTTTGATTCATGGCTGGTTGAATCCATAGATGGAAACACATGGATAGGGAAGCTGACTGCATTTCCATCTTGAATATGACAATCATTAGATAAAATTTCCAGAAAGTCAATTTAGAAGTCAGAAAAATTGGATTCATATCCTAGTTTTTTCTTAAAATATTATGTGAACAGAGGTAAGAAATACAACCTCTTACTCTTACTACCATCTTCTGTAAAATGAATAGCTTAGATTAAATTTATTTTGAAGAGCCCAGCCCCACAAGCTCTAAAAGTCTCTGTAACACTAAGCAAGATAAAACAATGAACTAATTTAATTATGGCCTTTCAGCATAACTAGGTTGTTTTATCAGGAGAGCTCTCCTGAAATACATTATTTTTCTCCACTTCTGGCTTGAATATATTATGTGTTCTATCATGACTGCATAATGGATAGTCCTGAATGCCTTCAATTAAATATATTTAAATTCCCCAAAGCATGCAGTCATCTTGATTAAAATATCAACAGTTTATTACAGATGGAGTACTTCCAAAGAAGGGTAATACTCCTCAGATAGCAGGTGTTCCTGCATTTTATTCAAATGGCTAGCTGAAAAGATGCAAAGGTCTTTTGTTTCTTGATGAGGCTAGATAGACTTTTAACTAAAAAAACTAAACTGTCAAACACAAAGCAAATTTTAAAATTCCACAAAAATTCTTTTAGTATGTTCACATCTGCATGTCATTTGTCCTTAATTAACCCTATCAGAAATCAGGTAACTAGAAAAATAAAATGCAGGGAGTAAGATTAAATATATTTCTAAACCTAGCTAATGTTTATGCTGCAGAACCCTTTTCTACTGCAAAATACTTGTTTTATTTTTTGTTTTAAATCTTCAATGGTCTGAAAAGTATGCATTTAAATTTAATGAGAAATTTAATACTGAATGTGAATGAGTTCAAAGGTAGGTAAAAGTAAAAATGCTATCAAAAGGGAACATACTACATTAAAAATAAATTCTCACTGAATTCAAAAAAGGCCATTGTCTACTTATTTCTGATTAAGAACATTCAAACATCATCCACTGAAAGACAGAAACCAGATTGATTGTGTAGCATTCCCATCTAAATTTCAGAATACTTGAGTTAAAGTCCTAGTTCATTCACTTACTTGTGAACTTAGATTTACTACTTAACCTCAATTAGCCTCACTTGGCTGACCCATAAAATGAAGAGTAAGAGATCATCATTCCTTCCCACTAATTCACACTCATAAAGGTTTAGGGTTGGCCCAAGCAGCGAGTGAGGGAAAGCTAACCTATTTAACTCTCTGATACCTTAAAAAATTACCTGTATTTTAAAAAATTATTATTAATTTTGAAAGTTATTAAAAATTCCATATTATTTTCTCATATAACTAAAGCAAACATCAAAGGAAAAATATTAATTTCTCAATGAATTTTTCATTTGTAATCTGCCTATCATCTTGATTTAAGTTACAAATATCACATTGTTTCAATTGCATCTATTTAATAAAAAGTAGCTGTCATTTGACTGACAGTAAGAAATATAGAAAGAAAAGAATAAAATATGCAATCTGTAAAACAGTACTGCTTTTCACTAAATGTTCTCTAAAGAAATACCTTTCTTTTCTGGTGTTTCCCTGTATTCACTCCTATATTACTAGATTAGTTTAGATATCATATCTCTCCATTCTAAGAACTATTATCCATTTCATTTTTCTAGAGAATTATTTCATGCAATATCCATAGGTCTCAGTTAAACACAATCTCCATTTCATTGTTAGAGTCAGTGTGGAATACTTGGGAATGGAGGTGGGGAAGTTGGTACGTGAGTTTTGGGTGTATACATACCTATATTCAAATTCCCACTGTGTCACTAACAGAGTGAGTCATCAAGTGGTTAGGGTTCATTAGCTCTTTAGTAAAGTGGGACTCACATTAACTCAGAGGGTTGCATCAAGAGTGAAATGAAACAATACAGATCTGATGTTCAATAAATGGTATCTGCTACTGCGCATAATTGCTGCAATCTGTAATCAAGACTACCCCATGTTAACTATGCCACCATTAAATTATTTTTCAATTGCTGCATGTCTTCATGTCCACTTGCATGCATATATTTCAGATTTCAATTACAAATTCTTCAGATCAGAATTGAAGACCATGCACGTAATGCATCACAGCCATTCTGTCACAGGGTTACTCTTAACAAGGGCCTCTGAAAGGCACCACCCTGTCTTGCTTCATTCAGCAAGATCTAAGCAGGACATGCAAAGACTAAAATGTCAGTGCCCTGCTCTCAAAATTTTGCAATTCGTTTGTTTAAATAGAATAAATATGAGTTACCAACCATTGAACTGTAATCATTCCCAGAGGGAACACTCAGAAAATGCATGATCATGGTAGGCGAAGGTGGTCAAGGAAGATTTTGCAAAAGGTTAAATGTTCCCGACTGTGTTGGACTTGGTGTGGGGAAACACAGAAAGGGACCATCCTGATGAGCAGGGAACACTGAGTCAGAGGGAGCATACCCATAGACTGGAAATATTTTAAAAGATGAAGGTAAAGCAGAATTCCTGCCCCTGTTGAATTGGTCATTTGGCTAAGATGTTTTCGAACTGAAGAGCAAGGAAAAAAGTCTAACATGGTTCCACACAGAGAGAAGCCTACTGAACGATGATCAAAAATATAGATCATGTTGCTGAAATAAAATGATTTTCCTATAACTCATGGATATTAACTTAATACATTTTATGGAAGGTTTCTGTCCTTCACAATCCATGTGACTGTATCAGAGTAGGCATAACTGATTGATTTTACAGTGCTGGGGATAAAACCCAGGGCCTTGTCCATGCTAGGTAACCACTCTACCATGGAGCCACAAGCCCAGCTCCAAGAAGAAGCTTACAATTTGAAAATAAACATGTGTTCTTTTGTTTGTTTTTGTATAGTAGGAAGACTGGTGTTGAAGAATGCAGTTAAATTTTCACAGGAATCAATCAAAGGAACTGTAGGAGTTCTACATGCCTTGATAGGAATGTTAATATCCCAAAATGGCTTAATTTTTCTATTTTATAGTAACATAAAGTTTGTCCCTAAATTGTAAAGATTGTTGAAGAGTAAATATGAATGAAGTAAATAATAAAGCCGATTCCACAGAACACTGCCAAATCCTCCCACATAGTGCACACCACATAACCAAGTATCACATTTAAAAGAATACTTGTGAAATTCTCCTGCAAGAGCATTAAGCTTTATGTTTCTGTAAATTTCCATATTTAAAAGTAAGAATAAGTTGCTGTGGTTATTTGCTTGCATGTGTCTTACTTGGCTGGCTTTTCTGCGTGGCTCTAGAAAATCCTAAGTTATAAAGTCAATTCAGGTTTCAATAAAACATGAACTATGCAGCTGTGAGCTACTCAGACACATGAGCAGACACACGATTCTTTGGCATTTGGGTCAGGCCCCTGCCATAGTACTGGGGCACTTCATCTTAATCTCATGTGTGATAAAATAGCAGTGGCTGCTACATCATGTTTTAAATAAGGTTTGTTGCAATTCTGACTGGATTCTTGAAGTAAACATACATGCCCACATACCTCCTTTTTGTTGCTGTTTTAACTTATCAAAGAGTAAAGGTATTTGAACCAGGTCTCATTAATATTAATATTGACTGTTATTTTGTTCCCTGAACACTGTCGCTTTGTTATACTAAATTAAAGCTCTGATGGAAACATCCAATTAATCCTCCATAAGAAAATGCATTAGTGTGTCACAGTTAATAAGCAGTTCAATGTAATCATACCTTGATTATTCTGAGCCGTTCAGTCCTTTGCACAGGGTGCTTAGAACCAGAATGGCTATTATTAGTTCCCTTAATGATTGCTCATACAGGAGAAAAAAATGGATCGTTGCTCTCCTGTCAGATAGACAAATAATCTTTTTCTCTTTCTTTTTTTCTTTCTTTCTTTTCTTTTTTTTTTTTTTTTTTTTTTTTTTTTTTTTTTTTTTTTTTTTTGAAAAAGATAGGAAAGGAAACTAAATAGAAAGAATTAGATTACTTCTTAGTATAAAGGGAAAATCTCTGGGATTCACAGGGTGTGATGATGAACTCAAAGTTCGTTCCCATGCCCTCATCTACCAAACCTCAGAGCACTTGGGCCCTAGGAACAGTTTTTGGGAATGAAATGAGGCTTCTTCTGGCCAAGTCAAAAGATGCATAAAACACTCCCTCAGACTGTGGGCTGCCTGCAGGAGCCTCAACAAGCTGAGAGGCATAGGAGCCGAGATCTTACCTTAATGAGAATCTGAATGGACCCCGTGGCTTTTGCAGATATGAAGTACCAGAAGCTCATGGTGCAGGCAGCACTGGATTCTTGCCACATGGCGCTCTTGAAGTGGGCTTTGTCACCCCAAAGGCCCACTGGTGTGGCCTCCAGATACATGAAATGCCCTAGAAACAAGGGTGGGATTCAGATAGAACCAAAATAACAATGAGGAGATTATTTTAGTTTTTCCATCTTAGTTAGGGTTTTTAATTACATTTCATAAGATCTGAGCTGCCAACACCATTTCCATCTGAAAGAGAGAATAAATCTAATAGCCTTGTCCCTAGCTCACTGACAGGACAATTTCCAACTGTCTGTGCTTTTAGTGAAGTGCTTCACAGCGTGCAGATTAACTGATCTGACAGGATATTTATGCCATCAGATCAACGAGACAGTTATAGAAATCATTTAATGGACTCCTTTAGCTATCCAGTTATTATAAAACAATGCCACAGTTCCCTGTGAAATCTAAATAAGGGAATATGATGTGTTTTCAAATATTCAGTCACCTGATGAGCGTGTAAATAAAATACTGAGAATTTTAATATGCAACATGAGAGGGAAGGTATTGAGTTTACTCTTGTGTATCAAAATTTTGTGTATGGAGGGCTGAGTGTTTGAATGGGATTTAGGTCTTCCATTCCCTGACTTGGTAAACCTCGCTTAGTTGATTTTTTAAAACAGACCTATGGAATATCAATATTTAAACATCTTTTCACAATTTTGTAGTAGACCCTAGTCTTGGATCTTTCTGATATTGTTCGCTCCTTGAGCAATGAGTCTGAGTTTTATGGCAAAAATAATCCACACCCGATACTCTTAACATACGTGGTTTTGCAGTTACATTTTCACAGTCTCTCCACAGTTTACAAACACCTTTCCCCTTATATACATCATCTCCTGTGATCTGTACAACCTCTGCTAGCTACACAGTGACAATTTCATGATGTCCATCTGACAAATGAAGAATCTGAGATTCTGAAAATTAAGTGACTTGCTGATGATCAAACAAGTGTATGAATTTAGGGTTACGTACTACAAGTGCATGCCATTTGGGAATGATATCTAATGACAGCATACTTTATCACCTGCCTATCAAAACAGTGGCTGACATTAGAGTTTGGCTACTCACTGTTGTGGGTTGAATTGTATCCCTCCACAACAACAACAAAAAAAAAATTACTGAAGTCCTAACCCCCAGTCCTTTTAAATGGAAATGGGGTCTTTGTTGATGATGAAGTAAAGATGAGGTTATCTAATCCAATATGATTGCATCCTAATAAAAAGGGGGAATTTGGACAGAGAAAAAACACATGCATCAAAAGAAGACAATTATGAAAACATAGAGGGAACCACCATCTGCAAGCAAGGAACATTTAAGACTTTTAGAGCCAAGGAGAGAGGTATGGAGGAAAAGATTCTCCCCAAGGACCCTCAGAAGGAAACAACTCTGCCAGCAGCTTGATCTTGGACTTCCAGCCTTCAGCACTGAGTCAATAAATGCCTCTTGTTCAAGACACCCAGTCCTGGCCATGCCCAGTGTTACAGTGGCCACAAACACTGTATGCTGAACTGACTTGCAGAGTCACCGTGGTTGTCTCTCCAGTTACTCTCATGGAAGACAGGAGATGTACCTTGTGGATATGATCAGGGCAACCATAACAATCTAATCACCTACCATTTTCATTTCCAAGTGTGTGGTCTTTGGGAGGTCGGAGACTTTGATGAGAGCCAATCCCCAAAACCCAATCAAAGTTTTCAGCCAGGGAGTTCTGCCAGCCACACCAGCCTTTTTCAAAAGTACAGGAGCCACCACATTCATTTTCATCAGTATTATCTCCACAGTCGTCTACAAAATCACAGCTTTGCTCTGCTCTGTAGCATTTGCCATTTTGACATTCCCGATAGCCATGTGGGCAGTAACCTAAAAAAAGAAAAATGGAAAAAGAGGGATGGAATATTCCAGTCACATTCAAGTGAGGTATAAGACAGAGTAGATTCATTATAATATATATAAAAAATATGGTGTTCTTAAGAATTTGAGGTACCTGACCCCCTATCTCTTTCTTCTAAGCTGCTCCAGAGTTCTGGCCTAAAGATCATTTACAAGTGAAAAAAATTTAAAAAGTATCACCTTATTGATCCAGGAAAGTACCCCAAAACTCCCAAAGCTGCATTTAAGAATATTAATTATATCTAAGAGTCAAAGTGAAGTCTTCCATTTTTTACCTTGAAACAAAATCTTTAGGGTGCTAAAGAGCTCATGCATTACGGGGAATTTGGAAGTACATTCTAGCATCCATTTATTCCAATGTTTCTCAGAAACCAAACATATACAAGATGCTTCCTCAGAAGCAGCATCATAAATATATAGCTAATGCACGACTTCCAACAATTTTTTCTTTAAAATGCGTATTTATTTGTCAGCTGTTTGGAGTTTTAGAAGCAACTTCCCTGCAAAGCAACACCAGCCATAGATATCTCTTTACAAAATCTAACAGAAAGAAGAATACTTTGGAAGACTGCTGATGTTTATTAGTTATGTGACATGGTTCTTACTGGTACTTGATGAACTTTAGGTTCCTTGTCTAATAAGAGAGACAGAGGGAAAAAGAGAAGCAAAATCCTAGAGAAGTTGAGCTAGCTTAAGAGATTACTGATCAAAAAGCCTAGAATAATGCCTGGACCTTAGCAGGTGATCAGTAAATATTAGTCAAATAAATGAATGAGTGAAATCAACTGCTTTGGAAATGATAAAACATTTTAACATGGACTTTGAAGGTATCACAATTACACTCTTCCAATATTACAAGAGAACATAACCATGATAAAGAGCAAAATTTCAGAAGGAAAGTTTCAGAAACTTTTCCAACTTGAGACATTAGCTTCACATTTGATCTCTGACAGCACGGAATCAGAAATGCTCTTCTGTTTTCCCTACCTGGCAGGAGAGGAGCTGATAGTACTACTTCTTGCTTTATTTCTTAAGTGGTGGCTCCCACGGCTAGACGCAAGTTGCCTGATGGTTGAGGCTGGTGTGGTTCAGAGGTAGTGAGTAATGTTTCAGGGGTTTATTGTAAGGTGGTCTGGGAACTTTTTCTGGTAAAACCTCTGCTATAATTTGGGTGTGAGATGTCCTCTAGAGACGCATGCTTTGGAGAGTTGGTCCCCAGGATAGCACTACTAGAAGGTGGTAGAAACTTTCAGAGTTAGGGCCCAGTGGAAGGTCTTTATGTCACTGGAAGTATTACTTTAATAGAGATAGTAGGACTTTAGTCCCTTCTTTTCCTTTTTTCCTTCCTTCCTTCCTTCCTTCCTTCTTTCCTTCCTTCCTTCATTTCCTTCCTTCCTCCCTCCCTCCCTCCCTTCCTTCCTTCCTTCCTTCCTTCCTTCCTTCTTTCCTTCCTTCCTTCCTTCCTTCCTTCCTTCCTTCCTTCCTTCCTTCCTTCCTTTCCTCCTTTTCCCAGTCATGAAGTCAGCGCTTTTCCTACGACATTTACTTCTGCTATGATGTACTGCCCCACCACAGGCCTTAAAGCAATGGAATCAATCAATCATGGACTGAAACCTTCGAAGTTATGAGCCAAATAAACCTTTCCTCTTTATATGTTGGTTATCTCAGGTATTTGTTATAGTGACAGAAAGCTAACTAATACGACCTTATCCAAACTCCTCTTTCCTGAATCAGCCTCAAATTTTAAACAACAGATGGTCAAGAGGAAAGAAGTAGAAGAGTAGTGCAGTTTCAGATAGAAAATGTTGGGAAGGAAATGTGTTCTGAGACTTGTACTCATGGTTTTTCCTAGACTGCTTATTAACTGCTTGACTAAATGGTCTTTCCTTTTGCAAACACTTTTAAAATAAGCTTCAACTATGCATTCTGTCTCTAACCAAACTTTTTCTGTCTGGGTTAATTAATTGCTAATATTATCCTTTTAGCAGTATGGGATTAAACTTTTTGTTTAGATGCCTGGTCATCTTAGTAGATTGGAAGTAAGACAAAAAGACTTGCAATGATGCTTCAATTACACAGCTTGGTTCAGAATCATGACATTAAAGCTTTTTCAAGCTACACAGAAATGGAGGTCATTTACATCAACTCTCTCATTTGGAGATGAGAAAACTCAGGATTCACAAGCTAAATGACTCCTGAATTTTTCCAAAGCAGAAGTGTGATTTAGAAGCAGGTCTCTTGTCTTCTGAATTGTTTTTTAAAAGCCATAGATTTAAAAAGAAGGGTAGCGGATAATGAGAGCATGTCAACTATCTCAGGGACACCATCACTGAGGACCAGGAAAGGTGGGGCTGGCCACCAGATGCATCATTTCTAAAGGAACTGTTGAGCACCTGAGAAATTACTAGATCATTTAATTTTATACAAGTTGGCATTTGTATTGATTCTGTCAATTTCAATTTGTTTGAAGATAAAAAAACAAAACTGTCTCTTATGATGCTTTTCTCTAAAGTGACTGAATTAAGCTACAACCTAGTTCTTTCAAAATCAACAAGAAATATATAATGAATTCAGACATAAGACACAAATCAATACAGCTAATATTTTAGAGTAGTAATAAAGTTTTACACTTTAAGAGCAAAAATAGCTGCATGAATAAAATATATAATAATTTAAATACTGTACAAACCTAAATTTGAATACAGTTTCTACATTGATTTAAAAAAATCACTTCCTTAATTTTTCAATCTATAAAATAATACACAATAATATTTTGGTAAATGCCAAAGAAAATTATCGACTGATTTTTTTTACCTGTTTCCAAAATATTTTCCATGTCTTTGTTTTGTTTTGAAAAAAAAAAAAAGAAAAGAAAAGATAAAAGAAACAAAAAAGAGAGTGAGAGAGAGAGAGAGAGAGAGAGAGAAAAGCTAATTAAGAGTAGGGCATGTATCTTTAAGTGATTCTCTTTTTAAATTCTTATGAAGTTATGCAGGTTTGATTTTTTTGAAAAAATAATATATTGCTTATGTTAGGCAGAGACCATGTTGGTAGGACATTCCATTTTGCAAAAAGGAACAAATTATAAAATTTGAGGACCTTCAATGTGTATCCTAGAGTCATCTGAAACAACATGTTTAATCTAAACACTGACTCCTCCTCCCTGAACTTTCACATGAACAGTTTTCTCCACTTCTGGGAATGGCAGCTTTATACTTTGAATTACTTAGGGGAAGAAATCTTACAAGCAGCACTGTGTAGTAATGAAGCTACGGAGTATTTTTTTACTTTTCCTTTTTTTTGTTCATGTTTGACTTGACTGCTGACAACCTCTAAGTTTCACTCTTTTCCTCCCTCTTTGTGCCTCACATCTAGGAAACCTGATTAGAAAGTCCAAGAGCTGTCTCCTTGAACAGGAAGTTCAAACCCCTTAAGCCCCCACCTGTATGCAGGTCTACCCCACTAACCACCAGAAAAGTCCCTAGCCAACTCCCCTCCCATACTTTCTCAAGTTATTTTGGGGCATGTTTGAGAGTAAACTTGTTTTCCCCTAAAGTCCCATTTTAAAACTTTTCAAGACTTCTTGGTGTGTATATGATGTCATCAGTCTCATATCCAATCAAATTTTGGATGTGAGTTCAGTTCACATCTGTTGATGACAACAAAGCCCCAGGGAAATAAAGTTATCATATGTAAACTTTAAAAATCTCATTAATTGCTTGTAATCTTTTAGCAGATTCTGTCAATTTCCAACCCTACCATTAGAATACATCTACAGATATATTTTGGTCAAAGTCACTATTATTTTGTATGATTTTATTACCTTGCTTTCCTAGCTAATCTCTGTGCCCCTAACCTCACACCCTATGGCCCATTAATTAATAAAGAACCACATTGGCCTCAACCTATAATATTTACAAATATTTCTTCCATATAAAGAACCAAGTCTTCTTGAAAAGATTGTCTCTTTTGTGCTGAGGAAAACAAAGTTCAAGATAAGCCTGGGATGATGGGTGTGAGCACATAAGCATGCCAAAAATTAAGAAAATGCTAAAAAAAAAAAAAAAAAAGAACATCATAGTAGATAAAGAGATAACTTCTGTTTCCAGCTATGAGGAAGAAAGATAGGATGAAATTATCCTTCAGCTAAAAGCAATTGGGACCCAGGGCAAAATACATTAAACAATTGTTTCCCGACATTGAACAACAGGAAGCACAGGACTATGATCCCCTAGAGAAAGGACACAAAGCCAGAGCCTATCATCGCCCTGGACATGTGCTTAGAGGTACTTTCCAGGCTGAAGATCTACAAGAGAAAACCAAGAAGAAAAGAGGTTTCAGCAAATGGAGGAGACAGAGGCTGGGATGGCTGGAATTTGCAAGGCAGAGCAGTGGAGGAAAAGGAACTGTGTATAGGAAGAGATCCAGAGATGTGCTGAGTCTTTGGCCAAATTCCAACTGCATATGTGTAGGGCAGAGTTCACAAAGAGAGAAAAAGAATAATTTCCAAGAAAACAATAACTAGGAGCTAGGAGCTAAAATATTTCTGGTGTTCACAGAAAGCCAGACATCTTTGCGTTTCTACCAGCCAGAGTGGATGGTCATTGATAAATACATAGGATATTCAGCAGGAACTCTAGAAAGAATCCATGCTACTAATGGGTCCAAGTAGTTCTAGAATGAAGTATTCTTTAAATTATGGATTGGAAAACTGCAATGCCAAGGTCAAATCCAGTCCAGCACCTGTTTAAGTAAGTAAAATTTTATTAAGACCTAGCATGCCCACATCACAGGTTTACATATTAGAATACGGCTATTTTTAGATTGAGCAGAGCTGAACAGTTGCAACCAAGACTATGTGACCTGTAAGAAAAAAAATATCACGCTGGAACTTTATAGAAAAAAACTTCCTCATTTCTATTCTAAACCTGCCCTGAAAGAAAGGCTAAAAACAAGTTCCAAAAGGACAAAACACAACCATGAGCAAGTTAACTTCCTTCCAGGACAAATTTCATCATGCTTGAAAGAAAGAATGTACCAAACTACAGGACTTAGCAACACAGAATTCAAAATTTCTGAAGTATCAGGAAATATGATCTATACCAGGAAAAAAAATAACTAATAGAAGCAAATGTTGATATGACAGGGAGGGGGTGGTGAGATTGGGAGATGTTGGTCAAAATTAAAGTTTTGTTTAGACAGAATGAATAAGTTCAGGGGACCTATTGTACATTGTGATGACTACAGTTAACACACTGTATTCTTGAAAATCATGAAAACAGTAGCCTTCAAGTGTTCTCACTACAAAATATAATATGGATGTGAGGTAATACACATGATAACAGGTTCAATTCAGTCATTCTACAATGCATATATATTTTAAACATGCTATACTTGATAAAGATATACATGTCTTTCCAGTTAAAATAAAGAAAAAAGAATATGAATATGACGCACTGAGAGAATTATCAGAAAACTTAACATAGCTATTATAAATAAGTTCAATGCATTCATTTATGATTTCACAAAATCTATAAAAGGCTACTAGCACTAAGTTAAGCAAGAGTATATATCATCACTGTACAAAGATCAATTACATTTATATATGCTAGCAATAAACTAGAATCTGAAATTCAGAAAATGGAAAATTTTTTTCAATAACACACCAAAACATGAAATTCTAGTTATAGAATATAACAAAATTCATACCAGTTCTTTATACAGTGAAAACTAGAAAACATTCACAAATAAACATAAAAACCCCCAAATAAATAAGATTTTATATCTGAAACAACTATAAATTATTCAAAACTCATTCTCATCATTTTGATATAATTCTAATCAAATATTTAGAATGCTTTTTTAGAAATTTGCAAAATTATTCCAAAAAGTATATGGAAATTCAGAGCCCCTAAATCAACTGAAGAGTTAACCATCTTATAGTACCTGATGTAAGGACATATTATAAAGCTACAATGAGTAAGATGACATGATATTGATTAATGAATAGACAGAATAGTGGATTGGGATAATATCATGATCAACTGATTTAAGTCAAGAAAGTATGCAGTATTTTCCCAAATATACACAAATTGACTCTAATTATGAGGAGAAATCAACAAATTGAGAGATAGTCTTCAAAATGAAAGCCTCATCCTTTCCAAAGATATCAAGGCCAAGAAAGACAAAGACTGAGCACTCTTTTAAATTAGAGAAATATGCAGGCATATCAAATCTACGTGTAGTTGTCGGTAGGTATGGATTCCTGGATATCAAAATTTATGGATGCTCCAGGTCTCATGTATAATGTGTAGTACTTGCATAAAACCTATGTGCATTCTCTTTTATATTTTAAATCATGTAGATTCCTTATGATGCCCAAGATATTGCAAAAGTCATGTAAACAGCTGTTTATATTATATTGTTTATGGAATAATGAATCCGAAGGAATAGTGTGTGCATCTTCAGTGCAGATGCAACCATCAATAGCCTACCTCTATATTATAAGTCATTAACTACAAAACTTTTTTTTTTCAATTGTTTTTGATTCACAGGTAGTTGAATTTGAGGAGGCATCATAAAAGTGATGGTCATTTTATGGTCCATCATCCTACACAGGATCCTGAATGAAGTAAAGAAAAAAATTACATGATATTCCCTTGCCAGACACTGATGATACCAGCAACTTGGAAGGCTAAGGCTGGAGGACTGTAAGTTCAAGGCCAGCCTCAGCAACTTACTGAGACCCTCTCTTAAAACACAATTTTTTAAAAAAGGGAGTTGGAAAGCACCTCTGGGTTTAATCCCAGTACCAACAAAATAAAAATAGGATATTTTTAGGACAGTGGTAAAATGTGAATGATGTATCTGTAAGTAAGATAATAGTATACTAGTATTTAATTTACTAATGCCATATTTCTTAATTTGATTACTATGCATATAAGTGAATATCCTTCACATTAGGAAACTGAATTATTTAGAATAAAAAGGCATGGTAGTATCTTCAACTTACTCTGAAATAATTCAGAAAAAGTCAGTTTTCTATAAAACAAATGGAAAAAATGACAATTTGTGAATCTCTGTGAAATGTAGACATGAATTCTCCTACAATTCTCAGAACATTTCTGTGAATTTGAATTATTTCAATTTTTTAAGTCATTAAAAATGTAAAACTTTAAAAGTTACAAAAAAGAAAAGAAAAACCTCCAAAGGTATCACCTTGACCCCCATTTTCTTATCATTGCCCTTCATCCAAAGACTACCAGATGCACACCTGTACTTGAATGAGTTGGGTTTATTACTTGTTGCAGTAATGGAGAACACACACGTTAGGGAATTGTGGAGCATTCAGTTAAAGGATGTCAATATAACTTGCTATAGGAGTGAGGCTTTGGTCCAAGGAATTGAAGGTTTGCTCTGAATTGGGTATATGAGGAAGCAGGGACCATACTATAATTGCTTATCTTAATAAGTCTTATCTAACAAAGGCAATATCAGAACAAGCTAGAGTTGTACTTGGTTAGAGGTGGCTTTCACTCATATTGATCAGGATAGGGTTTCTCTTGGTCTTGCTTTTAGCTCAGACAATGTTCATGTCTGATCTATTTTCAAACATACTCACAAAATGATCTTGATTTTTTTAAAAAAAATTCTTAGTTGTAGATGGACACAATACCTTACTTTTGTTTATGTGGTGCTGAGAATTGAACCCAGCGCCTCACATGTGCTAAGCAAGCGCTCTACCACTAAGCCACAACTCCAGGCCTGATCTTGTTTTTATCTTGACTCATCATGATCCCAGGATAGATTTGTTTGACGATGAGGTCTTGAGAAATTGTTCATTTTTGAACACAAAAGACTAGCCATAAACCTCAGACCAGCTTATAGCAACATCAAGGCCTCATCAATTGTACCAGTCCAGGTCCTGAATGTCAAAGACTGCTTTTCTTTTTCTCACTATGCAATTTTATTTATGTGGCAACAGAGTTAGATGAACCTCTACATGGTGAAACGAAATCAATTGATTATTCTCTTCTGGTTATTCTCTTGACATACACGTCTATCATCAGATTGAGAGATCCTGAAACATTTTAAATGTCTTCATATTTGTGACTTGTGAAAGTTTCTTCCTTTATCCCCCTTCGTCATTTGCCGCAAAAATTTAAAAAATATGAAGGTGCGGTGGGGCCTGCTTTACAAGCAGCAAGTAATGTTGGAATGCTAGCATGGAAGGAACTAATATTCAAAAAGAAATTCTAGAAAATATTGATGATAGTAGCCTTAAAGAATTGAAGTGGGGGAGGGGGGGAGAATTACAATTTTCATTTAAAAAAAAAAAAAGGAAAATTTGGAAATAAACCTAGACAAGAAAAGAAAGCTTTGGGCCTCAAAGGAGTAAAGCCTTATGTGGGTCCCACCTGGCTTGAAATTGCAGTATGGCAGAGACTGGTTCGTGCACAGGGGGTTTCTGTGTTTCTGTTTCCTGGCAATGTTTACTAGCCCTAGGCTCAGCTCTCAACCAGAAACAAATTGAAAGTTCATCCAAATAATGTTCCTACTTCCTGCACCTTCTTTATTCCAAATAACATCAATTCAAATATTCAGTGTACTTTCTAAAATCTTGATCAACAAGACAAAATTTACATGACCAAAGTTACCACTGACATTCATTTAAAAAGACATTTTCAGAAGCAATGGCTTATTCCTTCATTTTAAATAGTATCCAGTTTTAATACCTAGGGCTTCAGAAATCTTTATATTGTATGTTAACATAAAATTAATTCTTATTCTACAGTGACTGAGCATTCTAGCAAGAAATCCAGTGATACCCAGAAAAACAAAAGTTCCTTAATGATTCTAACTTAGAGGAACTTTCTGATGCCTTGTTATGAATGATTTGTTCACACCAACTTTCTAGTTTTATATTTTCATGCAGGTAAGACATGAGAGTGATCCCCCAAAATTACTATTTTCTGAAATTTTAAACTAGGAGAACATGAAGAAAATCCAGCAAATTCCTTTTTGCTGTCAATAAATGTAAAACCTAAGAGTTTGTCATGGTGTTTCAAGAGCCTGGTAGAGGCGTAGAATATTCCAGGGGAACTGGTTTTACCTTCAGTCTCACAAACAGAGCAGCTGCTATGAGACAAGTTGGAGCTTGAAGTATGATCTTAAGTCAAAATCATTTTAGCAAAATTATATTTTCTGTTTTGCGGAATCAAATTTGTCAATATTTCCTTTTTATGGTTTTCAGTAATCTAATATTAAATAAAATTCTCTCTCCTTTTTTATAGTACTGTATGATTTCACTTGTTTTTGTTTGTTTGTTTTAAACCTTGATGTACCTGAAATTTTCTGGGGCATTTGGAATGAAGAATGGTTAAGATTTTTTGAGTGAGAATGAAAGATACCAAGGAGAGATTGATGCTTGTATTTATATATACAGAAAAAGAGGAACACACATACACACTGTCTCTCTATATATCTACATACATACTGCTGTATTTATTGAAAGTCTCTGGAAAGATACACAAGAAATTAGTAATTTCTCTGGAAATAAGAACATAAGCACAGAAGCCATAAAAATTGCATGTGTATTAAACAAACATTTGCTTTTTATAAAAAGTAATATAGTGGAGCTAGAACAATGTTCTACCAGGGGGTCATTCTAGGGCAAAGAAAGGGTTGAAGGAAGCCTGGATAGTTTTCAGGACACCATGATTTGTGAAGAGTAGAAGACAGAACACTCCACTCTAGATGGCTGTGGAAGGAATCCTGAATTAAGAAAGAATCTGCTTTTGTTGAGAAAAGGAGATTTAAGAAAAGATATGCTCTGTGAAAACATCTAGGATCTGTACTAAATTTATATTGGACACCAGAATCAAAAGGTAAAGCAATAGGAAAGTCACGAGAAGTGATATAAAAGAACTGAAGAGGACCTCAGTAGTTATCCTTGTTACCTGTTTCTCCCTCTTTTCTTATTCAATTGGTCACCAACACCTTCCCATTTTACTTCCTAAATATCTCTTATATCATCCACTTCTCTCAAGGGACTTCGAGGGATAACCATCTCTCTCCTCAACTAATAAATAGCTTCCTAATTGTTTTTTTCTGTGTCTATTCTTGCCTCCTGCAATTCCTGTCCTTGGTCAACAGATTGATGACTTTGAAATGCTAATTAGATCACCACCATGCGTCAAAGTCTTTAATGGCTTCCTATCACAAACAGTTTAAAAATCAACTTCATTATCATGACACAGAATCAATTCAAAGTCTGTGGGTTACTCACAGATCACAGTCTGATCTCTTAGCCTGGACTCCCCGCCAGAGACAAAATGGCCTTCTTGCAGCCTCTCTAACCACAGACACTTAAACATTCTGGGCCACCTGCCTCCAAGACTCTTTGAAATTCTAGCACATTTCAGCTCCATAGATCGCCACTTCCCTGAAGAAGCCTTGTTTCTGATCCCTGTATTATAAACTTGATGGCACCAAGTACTTCTTCACAGGACTTAAATAAGATTAGTGCTATTTTTGTTTGGATGGCTATTTGTGAATTAAATATCACTAGTTTGTAAGGTCCATGAGTGACAGAAGATGGCTTGTATTTAGAAAGTACTACCTGCATATTTGCTGGATGATAAAGAACAAAATGAATGAATGAATGAATGAATGAGCTGAATGAATCAACAGAGAGGCACAGGCCAGTGAGTGAGTGACAGCGTGCTTGTAGATGGTTGAATAAAAGATATATCAGCACTTTGGTTGTTAGACAAGGATGACAGGGATTGGGGCAGCAGTGGATTGAAGAACTCAGGGATACCAAGATGAGGGCTTGACAGAGAAGTAATCACCTATGACCCATCTATTGCAGTAAAAATGACCAACATGGGGTGGGGGTCTTTCTTTTGTTTTCAACATTGACAACAGCTATTCAGTTTCTTCAAAATATACATTTCCAAAAGTTTAAACAAAGTTTTCCCTATTATGTCCACAGAATTCTACAATCCCAATCCCAATTTAATAATGTCTTTCTATAACTTTATTCTGTTGCTAATACAGGTAAAACAATTTTGTGTAATGATACAGAGATAATTATCAAATATAAAAGGCAAAATAAAATAAAGAATTTAAGCTAAAGTCTATTATTAGGGAAAAAAAATCCATAGTATTTGTGTGTATAAATGCCACTTCCATTGGTGTAGTATATTCTAAAATTAATTAAGATAAATTATACTTGAATTTATTTCAGCGCAGATATTTGTGACTTTGTATATGTATTTCATAGCAAGTGGTACAAAATTCTTTTAATAGGATTAGCACATGGGCTCCTTGTCCCTAAAATGTTTATCATCTAACTAGGGTAAAACTTTTTCAGTATTTGTGTGTGTGTGTGTGTGTATGTGTGTGTGTGTGTGTGTGTGTGTGTGTGTGTGTGTGTGTATGTTTGTTAGTATATTCATATGTAGTGCACATATGTATATATTATAGTGCACATTTACTACATATATGTATGTGTCACACATATGTATGAAATTACTACATATACTTATGTACATATGAATAAAACCTATTTAAAAGCAACAAAAAAGTAATTTTAAGTGAATAATAGAATTAGTCATAATGATAACTATTAATCGCCTCTTATATGATATCTCTTATGTTAGGCATTTTAAAATATTGTCTCTGATCCTCATAACCACCATCAGGAATGTTGGTTATCTATCCTCATTTTCAAGAGATGAAGTTAAAGATAAGAAAACTAAAGTAAAAATTTCCAAAGCTCTAATGTAGAGTGTGTGTCTGACTTCAAAGTAACTAATTTTATTAATACTTATCAAAAATAAAAAGAAAACAGTAAAATCTATTGACTGTTTATTCTGCTGGGCCCTCTGGGAGAGTTTACTGTGCTTGTCATATAATCATCAAAGTCATCGTACGTTACACATATCAAATATTTATTATCATGCTTTTTTGGACCAGGCAATAAATTCATAATACTAAATAGCTAATATGATAAAATCAACTCAATCTAAAATATTCCAGGGAAAGGCTTCATGTCTTACTCTCATGTCTCCCTTTCAGCTGGACACCATAGCCCAGTTTATATTGCTGTGCCCACTGGTAACTCAATACAACAATAAAAAGAGTATGACTGTCACATTGTTTCAGGCAAGAACAACAAAGAGACCTTTGGAAGGCCCCTGGTTAACCCTGAATGGATGGCAGCCTCCATGAACACAGGAGCCCTGGGCTTGCTGTGTCCTGGAGACTCTCCCAACAGAGTGCAAGGATTGACAGATATGGAGTCAGTTTTGCTAGAATCACCAAGTATTTCATCTGGTCAGCTTCAGCCTCTGGAATTGAGGGCAAGCGGTTGTGTGTCTTAGTTTAACACCTGAAAAGCTTGTACATATTTCAAAAAATGAATAAACAATTTCAGAGAGACTGGCACAGACAAATTTAATTACTATTGTTATGTTTTATTTATTTTCCATATGAATTCAAGTGACCAAACTGATAAATTCATTGAATCAGTGGATAAAAAGGGACTACTAGTACATTGAATCTAAATATAACTTCAGAACCTAAAATGGTCTTACAGAGGTAATAAGTAGGCACAAACTTACTCTGAGAGTTCTGTAAGAGGGGACTATAAGATAAAATCATACCATTTGCTTAGGAGTAACATGGTACTTCTGACACAATATTGGAAAGAAATTTCTTCCATAGATCTTCAATAACATAAAGAACAAATTTTAAAAAGAATAAATTGAATCTAGTGGATTTACATTTTTCAACAAGACCAAAAAACACATCAAAAGAGTTTTTTTGTCATTATTTCATTTATTCCTTTGCATTGTGGTTGGGATCTGGAATGACCACCCATGTCATGTGTTATGTTCAGAGGTGAAATTAGGGGCTCCAATCTCATCAGTGGCTTAATCATTTGAATGAACTACTATAGGAAGGTGGGATATGGCTGGAGGAGAAGGTCACTCTGAGCCATGATGGTTCTGCATTAGTGTTCACTGAACATGGACTGAGAGCTCTCAAACAGGAGCCAAAATAAACATTCTCTTTCTCTAAGTTGTTCTTGTTATTTTATCAGATATTTTGTCACAATGATAAAAAGCTAACAGGCTCTATGTAATAAAAACTGGCCATCATTTCTATGCCAGGCACATTTCCCTGTCACAGGGAGTATAGTGGGAAAGAGGACAAGTACTAGTCCTCATGGTACTTGCTCTCTAGAAGTAAAAGATTATGATCAAGTATACAGAGAAAATAACAGTCAAGTTGAACTTCTGGGGAAGAAGGGATATCTGATACTTTGATGATATTGCTATAGAAATAACATTTGAGTAAAGAACTTAATTAAGTGAAGGAGAAGCCCTGCAGAATAGGGCGAGATAATTGTAAATGCAAGGACTTATGCAGGTAAGAGTTTGCAGTTTTCGAAACTGCACACATGGTCAGATCCCAAGAAGCAAACTACTGCATTTCAGGAAGAGAGTCAGGTCAGCAGGTAGTATCTGCAGTTTTTATGGTCCATTGTAAGGCTTTTGGTTTACTCTGAGAAGTAATTATTTGTCTAGAATTGTGGGATAGTAACATTAAAAATAAACCTGTCGATGTCACATAGAAAATAGTCTTTAAAGAATAGCATGTATAAGAGACCCATTAAGAGGCTGTTATAATAGTCTAGTTAGGCAGTGAGTTAGAATCAGACTCAAGGCATTAAAAATATTAAATAAGGAGTGCCTGGAATGAGTGAGTACACAATAATGTAAACCATTATCATAAGATAATAGTAGCAGTGTTGACAATAAGAAGTAGACAAATAGGAAAATATTTTTTAAATAGAGCCCAGAAAAATATCTGGTAGCTTCAGTGTAGAAAAACAGAGAGATGCTTTTAGGTTTTTTGACATGAGACACTGGTTTAATTATCTAAACATTCACTGATATAGGGGGTAGACAGAAGTCTGAGGCAGAATAAAGATCTACCTTAGGCTTTGTAAAAAATAAAAATTAGTTTTATATACTCTCTCACTATATATATTAGTATACTTAATTAATATTATATTATATATGTAATTAATTTATTAGTATGTCACATATATAAATTAAATATACATTAAAACATACACACATAATAATGCTTATATAATATTATATATCTAGATATAGTATATATATGAAATGTTCACAGGACATTGACATGTATTATTTTATATTCCCTTCATTACAATTCACTGAGAAGTTCAAAGACCAGGTTCCAATTGTATCAAATGAGAAATTAAAATTGAGAGAAGTCTAAATGGCTTCTAAGCCTACAAATCAGCCAATTTACATCATCACAGCAAATCACACATTGGTAAATATTGACCATACTATTGTATTCATCTGACCTCACAGAAGATAGGTAATCCTAAATCTTCCTCCAAGTGTACTATTGATTAGCAATACATATGATGTATTTATACAGACAGGAGGCATAGTCCTAAATGACTTAGAATAGATTGAGAAATGAGTCAAAGACTGAAGGAAATGAAGTAATTAGGATAACCAAAAGCAAATGTAAATTATTTCCTCCTAAAGTTTTTGAAAAATGTAAGAAAAAGTTTAAATAAAAGGAAAATAAGAATCAGTGTAGGGTTGAGGTTGTGGCTCAGTGTAGAGTGCTTGCCTAGCATGTGTGATGCATTGGGTTTGATTCTCAGTACCTCATAGAAATAATCAATTAATCAATCAATAAAATAAAGTTCCATCAACAACTAAAAAAAGTATTTAAAAAAAGAATCAGTGTAAAAATTTTCCTTTTTTTTACTTATTATAATTAAAAATCATAAATTTACATAGGACAATGTTGTTTGATTCATTGTTATTTTTTCCCCTTCCCCTCCACCCCTCCCACCCCTCTTTTCCCTCTATACAGTCCTTTCTTCCTCCATTCTTACCACCCTCCTTATCCCTAACCCTAAACCTAACCCTAACCCTAACACTAACCCCTCCTACACCCCCTTATATGTCCTCATCCGCTTATCAGCGAGATCATTCGTCCTTTAGTTTTTTGATATTGGCTTATCTCACTTAGCATGATATCCTCCAATTTCATCCATTTGCCTGCAAATGCCATAATTTTATCATTCGTCGTGGCGGAGTAATATTCCATTGTATATATATGCCACAGTTTCTTTATCCATTCATAAACTGAAGGGCATCTAGGTTGGTTCCACAATCTGGCTATAGTGAATTGAGCAGCTATGAACATTGATGTGGCTGTATCTCTGTAGTATGCTGATTTTAAGTCATTTGGGTATAGGCAAAGGAGTGGGACAGCTGGGTCAAATAGTGGTTCCATTCCAAGCTTTCTGAGGAATCTCCATGCTGCTTTCCAGAGTGGCTGCACTAATTTGCAACCCCACCAGCAATGTATGAGTGTACGTTTTTCCCCACATCCTCGCCAACACCTATTGTTGCTTGTGTTCTTGATAATTGCCATTCTAATTGGGGTGAGATGAAATCTTAGGGTAGTTTTGATTTGCATTTCTCTTATTACTAGAGATGTTGAACATTTTTTCATATATCCGTTGATTGCTTGTACATCTTTTTCTTTGAAGTGTCTGTTCATTTCCTTAGGCCATTTGTTGATTGGATTGTTTGTATTCTTGGTGTAGAGTTTTTTGAGTTCTTTATAGATTCTGGAAATTAGCGCTCTATCTGAAGTATGAGTGGCAAAGATTTTCTCCCACTCTGTAGGCTCTCTCTTCACATTACTGATAGTTTCCTTTGCTGAGTGAAAACTTTTTAGTTTGAATCAATCCCAGTGGTTGATTCTAGCTTTTATTTCTTGAGCTATGGGAGTCCTGTTAAGGAAGTCTGATCCTAAGCCAACAAGTTGAAGATTTGGACCTACTTTTTCTTCTATAAGATGCGAGGTCTCTAGTCTGATTCCGAGGTCCTTGATCCATTTTGAGTTGAGTTTTGTGCAGGGTGAGAGATAGGGATTTAGTTTCATTCTGTTGCATATGGATTTCCAGTTTTCCCAGCACCATTTGTTGAAGAGGCTATCTTTTCTCCATTGCATATTTTTGGAACCTTTGTCTAGTATGAGAAAATTGTATTTATTTGGGTTTGTGTCCATGTCCTCTATTCTGAACCATTTATCTACCTGTCTATTTTGGTACCAATACCATGCCGTTTTTGTTACTGTTCCTTTGTAATAGAGTTGAAGATCTGGTATTGCAATACCCCCTGCTTCACTCTTTCTACTGAGGATTGCTTTAGCTATTCTGGGTTTCTTATTCTTCCAGATGAATTTCATAATTGCTTGCTCTATTTCTGTAAGGTACACCATTGGGATTTTAATTGGAATTGCATTGAATCTGTATAGTACTTTTGGTAGTATGGTCTTTTGACAATGTTAATTCTGTCTATCCAAGAACATGGGAGATCTTTCCATCTTCTAAGGTGTTCTTTAATTTCTTTCTTTAGTGTTCTGTAGTTCTCATTGTAGAGGTCTTTCACCTCTTTTGTGAGATTGATTCCCAAGTATTTTATTTTTTTCGATGCTATTGTGAATGGGGTAGTTTTCCTAATTTCTCTTTCTGAAGATTCATCACTTATTTATAAAAATGCATTGGATTTATGAGCATTGATCTTGTAACCTGCTACTTTACTGAATTCACTTATGAGTTCTAAGAGTTTTCTGGTGGAATTTCCAGTTTCCTCTAAATATATAATCATGTCATCAGCGAACAGGGATAGTTTGAATTCCTCTTTTCCAATTCGTATCCCTTTAATTTCTTTGGTTTGTCTAATTGCTCTGGCTAGAGTCTCAAGAATGATATTGAATACAAGTGGTGAAAGAGGGCATCCCTGTCTTGTTCCAGTTTTTAGGGGGAATGCTTTCAGTTTTTCACCATTTAGAATGATATTGGCCATGGGCTTAGGGTAGATGGCCTTTACAATGTTAAGGAATGTTCCCACTACCCCAATTTTCTCTAGCGTTTTGAGCACGAGGGGATGCTGTATTTTATCGAATGCTTTTTCTGCATCTATTGAAATAATCATGTGATTCTTAACTTTTAGTCTGTTGATATGGTGAATGACATTTATTGATTTCCGGATGTTGAACCAACCTTGCATCCCTGGGATAAAACCTACTTGATCGTGGCGCACTATCTTTTTAATATATTTTTGTATGCGATTTGCTAAAATTTTGTTGAGAATTTTTGCATCGATGTTCATTAAGGATATTGGTCTGAAATTTTCTTTCCTTGATGTGTCTCTCTCTGGTTTAGTGTCAGGGTAATATTGGCTTCATAGAATGAGTTTGGGAGGGTTCCCTCCTCTTCTATTTCATGGAATACTTTGAGAAGTATTGGAATGAGCTCTTCTTTAAAGGTTTTGTAGAACTCGGCTGAGAACCCATCTGGTCCCAGACTTTTCTTTGTTGGTAGGCTTTTGATGACCTCTTCTATTTCATTGCTTGAAATTGATTTATTTAAGTTGTGTATGTCCTCCTCATTCAGTTTAGGTAATTCATATGTCTCTAGGAACTTGTTGATGTCTTCGAGGTTTTTTGTTTTGTTGGAGTATAGATTTTCAAAATAGCTTCTAATTGTGTTTTGTATTTCACTCCTCTGTTGTGATATTCCCTTGTTCATTCCAAATTTTAGTAATTTGAGTTTTCTCCCTTTTTCTCTTTTTTAGTGTGGTAAGGGTCTATCAATTTTGTTTATTTTTTCAAAGAACCAACTATTTATTTTGTTAATTTTTCCAATTGTTTCTTTTGTTTCAATTTCGTTGATTTCAGCTCTGATTTTAACTATTTCCTGTCTTCTACTACTTTTGGTGTTGGTCTGCTCTTCTTTTTCTAGTGCTTTGAGCTGTAGTGTGAAGTCGTTTATTTGTTGATTTCTACTTCTTTTGTTGAATGCACCCCATGAAATAAATCTTCCTCTAAGTACTGCTTTCATAGTGTACCAGAGATTTTGGTATGATGTGTCTTTGTTCTCGTTTACTTCTAAGAATTTTTTTATTTCCCTCCTGATGTCTTCTGTTATCCATTCATCATATAATAGTGTATTATTTAATCTCCAGGTATTGGAGAAGTTTCTGTTTTTTATTCTGTCATTTATTTCTAATTTCAATCCATTATGATCTGATAGAGTACAAGGTAGTATCTCTCTCTTCTTGTATTTGCTAACAGTAGCTTTGTGGCATAAGACATGGTCTATTTTAGAGAAGGATCCATGTGCTGCTGAGAAGAAGGTGTATTCGTTCTTTGTTGGATGGTATATTCTATATAAGTCGGTTAAGTCTAAATTGTTGATTGTGTTATTGAGATCTATGATTTCTTTATTCAATTTTTGTTTGGACAATCTATCCAGCGGTGAGAGAGGTGTGTTAAAATTGCCTAGTATTATTGTGTTGTGGTCTATTTGATTTCTGGAATTGAGAAGGATTTGTTTGACGTACAAGGATGAGACAATGTTCGGGGCATAGATGTTTATGATTGTTATGTCTTGCTGATTTATGCTTCCCTTAAGCAGTATGTAATGTCCTTCTTTATCCCTTCTGACTAGTTTTGGCTTGAATTCCACATTATCTGAAATGAGGATGGATACTCCAGCTTTTTTGCTGTGTCCAAGTGCATGGTATGTTTTTTCCCATCCTTTCACCTTTAGTCTATGGGTATCTCTTTTTATGAGATGAGTCACTTGCGGGTAGCAAATTGTTGAATTTTTCTTTTTAATCCATTCTGCCAGTCTATGTCTTTTGATTGCTGAGTTCAGGCCATTAACATTCAGGGTTATTATTGTGATATGATTTGTATTCCCAGTCATTTGACTCATTTTTGTTTTTTGACATGATTTGGTTTCTCCTTTATTTGGCTATTCCTTTAGGCTAGTTCCTACTGTTGCTGATTTGCATCATTGTTTTTCATCTCTTCCTCATGGAATATTTTGCTGAGAATGTTCTGTAATGCCAGCTTTCTTTTAGTAAATTCCTTTAGCTTTTGTTTATCATGGAAGGATCTTATTTCATCATCAAATCTGAAAGTAAGTTTTGCTGGGTATAAGATTCTTGGTTGGCATCCATTTTCTTTCAGGGCTTGGTAAATGTTGTTTCAGGCCCTTCTAGCTTTTAGGGTCTGGATTGAAAAATCTGCTTATATTCTTATTGGTTTCCCCTAAATGTAATTTGATTCTTTTCTCTCACGGCCTTTAAAATTCTGTCTTTATTTTGTATGTTAGGTATTTTCATTATAATGTGCCTTGGTGTGGGTCTATTGTAATTTTGTATATTTGGAGTCCTATAAGCCTCTTGTACTTGGTTTTCCATTTCATTCTTCAGATTTGGGAAATTTTCTGATATTATTTCATTGAATAGATTGTTCATTCTTTTGGTTTGTTTCTCTAAGCCTTCCTCAATTCCAATAATTCTTAAATTTGGCCTTTTCATGATATCCCATAATTCTTGTAGATTCTGTTCATGATTTCTTACCATCTTCTCTGTTTGGTCAACTTTGTTTCAAGATTAAATATTTTGTCTTCAATTTCTGATGTTCTGTCTTCCAGGTGTTCTATCCTATTGGTTATGCTTTCTATGGAGTTTTTAACTTGGTTTATTGTTTCCTTCATTTCAAGGATTTCTGTTTGGTTTTTTTTCAGTATCTCTAACTCTTTATTGAAATGATCTCTTACTTCCCGTATTTGCTCCTTTAACTGTTGATTGGTGTGATTATTTAGTGCCTGCATTTGCTCTTTCATCTCCTCGTTTGCTTCCCTGATTGTTTTAATTATGTACATTCTGAACTTCCTTTCTGACATTTCTTCTGCTGTGCTGTCATTGGGTTTTATTGATATAGTATCTAGGTTTGTTTGGGACATTTTCTTCCCTTGTTTTCTCATATTGGTCAGATGTCAGTGCGACTTTATGATATTGCAGAATTCTTCTATTTGCTTTTAGTGTCCCTGTAGATTTCCAGTGTATCACCTTCCTGCCTTCAGTAGCCTGAAATCTTGGAGTAACTTGATAATGCAGTGCTTCCAAGGAAAGCTGCCCCTAGTCCTTTACTGGTCCAGGACTTGGAGCTGGCTCTGTGTGAAAAGACTCTCACTGGGGGGTCTGTTCCGAGAAGCTAGCCTGGAAAGGCGCTTCCCGCCGGAGGTGGCTGGACTGCGGGCTGCTTGGGGAAGTCCCTGGCTGTCCTGTCCTGGTCCCTGAAGCAACCTGCGGGCAGGAACTCGCCGCCCTGGTTCAGGGACTTGAAACTTGGTTCTGTGCAGAAAGGCTCTCACTGGGGTGCCTTCTCGGAGATGCTGGAGAATCTGGCCCTGTGGGAGGAGCCCACCGCCGGAGTGCGCAGGCGGGCAGCGCTTCCCCGGGTGGGGGATACTCACCCCGAGGCTCTATTTTAGTCCGAGTCTCTCAGTGCCTCCCCTTCTTGAATCCTGGGTTCTGGAGTGACTGGAGATGCAGTCACCCTCTAGTCTGCCATCTTGGATCGCCAAATGTTCCATTTTTTAAGATATTGTCGGCTATATAACTAAAAGGCCAAATAATTTTGATGGATACAAGGGAATGCCAGATAGTTTTAGCAATGTGAGGCTACTTTTGCAAAGACAAGATTAATTGCAGGAAGCAAACTGGTCTAGTTAAATACACAGGACATAAAGTCACCCTATTAAATTCAATTCACAGGCCTTCAGTGACTCAAAGTCTGGCCTTAATCAGATCCTGAACCTTTCTATATAAAACTTTTTTCTATTTCTAAAAAGTTCTTAATATATTTGTTTCCTCACTTTCAAACCTGTTTTGAAATATAAGTAAATGATTATAAGATATTTTGTTAATTCACTGTATTAAAACAAATTGAGGTTAACACATGCTTGATTAAAACTAGAAAACTTTACTAGTTATCACTTTCACTTCACAGCTAAAATTATTGAATGATCCTGTCTTATTATATTAAAAATAAATACTACCTTTATTTTTATCAATTTTTTCTTCTTTTTTCTTTGTAGTACTGGGATGGAACCCCAGGTCTTATATTTGCTAGCCAAGCACTTTGTCATTGATATACATCCTTAGTCTGTCTATCTATCTATCTATCTATCTATATATATATATTTTTTTTTTTGAGATGGAGTATTACTAAGTTGCCTAGACCAGCCTCAAACTTGTAATTCTCCTTCCTCAATCTCCCAAGTAGGAGTAGCTGGGACTTCAGCATAAATCACCACTCCTACCTATACCAATCTTAATTAACTTAGGCAAATTAACCTACAGTGCTGTTATAGGAGAGATATGGGATTTAGATGCAGGTGTATCTAACAATGAAGTTTGTGTTCTTTTTCATAACAAGAAGCAGAAGAACATATTGCTGTTCTGATAGAAAGCATAAATTACATTCATGTTTTAAGTTATATTAAAGTTTAACTAATAATATAATTCTCCATGTGGTAGGAGAAGTGAATGATGTAACTAATGCTAAGAAGGATCAATGATACCAGGAGAAGAAGAAACTACTGGTGATAATTCCACAGCTGAGTTAGTTACCAAACTGCCTTAAAAAATAAGCAAAAGTCATCAGACAAATACAGAGAATGAAAATAACTTTCCGGCAGCTACAAGATGGCACAAATGATGAGAGGAATTACCTTATGTCATTTTTGTAGATAAGAGTTAAATAAGTTTGGGTATTATAGTACTTGATAATTTACAAAGAATTTTTACGTGTGTGCATATATAAAAATATACACACAAGTACATGTGTCTATGCATACACGTGTGTCTAATAATACTTGCTCTGCACAAAAATTCAAGAGCAGCTATATAGGGAAGAAACAAATCAATACTGAAGTTAGAACTCAAAAAATCATGTTCTGTCACCCCCAAATTCATGTACAGAACTAGTGAAGATATGCTTAAACAGGATACTATGTTGCCTGACACATTTCTTCATTCAACATCTGCCATGAGATTTGGTCTAAAAACTAACATATCAAAAAGTTTAAGAAGTCAGTCCCAACCTGTATTTCTGGGAGTATTTTTTCACTTTTTCCCTAGATCTTTCATTCATACCAGATATATCTCCATTCCTCTAAATACACATGGGCCTTTCTATACCTGAGCCCTCGATTATATTCTTCCTAGTTTTGAATATATATTGCCTTCTCTATTAAAATCCTACAATTTCTTCAGTTCCAACTAAGCCAACTTGACTAGTTGTGTCTATTCTTTGGGGAAAATGGGATAAAGAAATTGGTTTTATAGAATAAATAAGAAATCACCAAAGACACCCCCCCCCCCAGTCTCTAGAACCTCTGAATATGATACAGATGGCAAGAAAGAAGTGATTTGGCAGATGTTATTAAATTTGAATATGTTGGGATGGGAATAGCATTCTGGGTTATCCAGGTGGGCCTACTCTATCACCTACGTCTTTAAAAGTAAAAGGGGTGGTAGACAATGATCAGAGCAGGACAAAAACTGAAAAGGGGGCAGAAAAGGTTCAAATTATGAGAGAAGACTTTACCCACTGTTGCGGAGTTTGATTATGAAACAAGTGTTCCCTAGATAAGAGATATGTTTGCTGTCCTCAGGTTATGTCTACCATGGAAATGGGGATGTCAGTCCTACAGCCACAAATAACTTAACTCTGCCAACAACCTCAATGGTCAAAGAAATGGATTCTCTCCTAGAATTGCTAGGAAAGATCACATTTCTAGGAACACCATGATTTTGATCCAAAGAGCTCCATGTCAGATATGTGACACACAAAACTGTGGAAAAATAAGTTTGTGTTCCTTTAAGCTATTAAATTTGCAACCATTTGCTATTACATTCATGGAGCATCTTTGCAAGAAACACATCTAAAATGCCTACCAGTGACCTGGTATACTTTGTATGCTAATCAGACTGTCAGTAAATGATATCTGCTATCATCATTATTATCATAATAATTATTATTGTTATTGTTTTGTTTTTGAGGTCCTTATAACACTTAGAATTATCACAATACTAGAGCAACATTATAACTTATTTTATCATGTATATCAAACATATATTGAGTTGAACCCAATTGGAATACCAATCTAAGAAGCATGAACTTTTTAACCTTCGGCATAGGGAAGTTACTCAGTAATTCTTAGCAGAGAAGGCTTGTGATCATGGTACTGTTCTAACAAGTTTAATCTTTTATGACTACAACATCAATTTAAATTGGGAGTGCCCAGAAGCCACAAGATTAGTTAGGTCTCAATTAGTTGGCAGTTTTCATTTTGTACTTAGTATTAGGAAAATGACACAGAGAGGTGAAGAGACTTATTCAAGCCACTATTTTTAATTCTGAGAAAAAGGCCTAAAATCTGTGTTCAAAATTTCAAGTCCAAGTTTCTTTCCACCATGTAGCATTGCTAGTTGTAGTTTTGAATCCATTAGTGAACTTAATATAGAACCCTAAAAAAGCAATATAACCTATAAACCATTACCCACTTTGCAAACTGATAGGAGGCTAACTAGGGATAGCACCCCCTAATCCCACTTAATTTCCAAAGAAGTACTGTTTGAGAAGGCCGAAGCTGCTCATACAGTCATGTGACGCTACTCCCATGAATCTGACTACTGTATTTTCTGTTTACATTAAGATTCATAAATATTAAGAATTATAAAGAGCATAGTATAAGAATGATAACTAAAGACAATAGATATAAACAGAGATCATACAGTCTAATGAAATTCTTTGAATCAAGGAGACGAATTTCTCAGGAACCAAAACCCAGGTCTACCCTCAGTACATCTAACTGAACAAAAATGTCAGGGGGATCTGTACCATGACATAATAGAATTTACTTCTTATCATCTATTCCCAAACCTTAGTCAATGAGGAATTTAAATATTCCAATAACAATAAAGTAAATGGTTTTGTGGCCTTATCACTGTTTTTAGAACAATCAGGTTACAAATAAATTATATCTTCTAAATACATTGAGCAAAATATAAAAATCTTTCAAAATAAATCAAGATTCAATTTATATTCAGCTAAAATAAATTATAAAATTCTTTAAAAATATAACTCTTGAACTGGGAAGCTACGGTCTTAGGTATTGACATGGAAAGATGTAGAATAAAAAAACCTGATCCCTGGGGCTGAGGATGGGGCTCAGTGGCGCAGTACTTGCCTAGCCTGTGTGAGGCAATGGGTTCAATCCTTAGCACTACATACAAAAATAAGCCAAGGACTGGGGATATAGCTCGGTTGGTAGAGTGCTTACCTGGCAAGCACAAAGCCCTGGGTTCAATCCCCAGCACTGAAAAACAGTTAAAATAAGCAAATGAAATAAAGGCATGCTGTCCATCTACAATAACAGCAACAAAAATAAAATAAAAGGGAAAAAAAACCTGGTCCCTGCCTTCTTTGGGCTTAAAAATCTCTTGATTTAAAATAAAACCTTGAGGGTATGGGAATGTAGCTCAGAATAGAGCCCTTGCCTCGCACTGAGCCTTGTATTTTATCTCTAGCATCACAAAAGAAAAAAAAAATTCAAACTTTATACAGAAAAGACGCAGCAAAGTCTCTTTTGCGGATTCCTGGACTAAGACAAGAGTAAGAGTCTTCCAGAGTGGTTCTTGGGGCTGGATGTGTGCTGCCACCCAGTGGACACTAGCAGCTTCTAGTTTGACCACGCCATCAATGAACCAAGCCCAAGTACCCTGGAGAAATTCTTGGAAATAAGGTCCCAAGGTAAGACTTCTTGTACCCTTGTCAGGGGGAGGGTAAAGGGCTCATAAAAATGTGATTGTGACCTTCTTGCATGAGGATGAGACACCTGCAGGTCCAAATGGGTTTCTCTCTGGAATTTACCCTCTCCATCTAATAAGAGAAGACTATTGAGCCTCCACAACTCTGCATTAAAGTGACTACAACCCAAGATGAGACTATCTGTGCACGGTGTTACCTGGCAGTCTGGAAGAGGTGGTATCCACAAGTTCTCAGTAGCAGTCCCGTAACTATTTCTCAAAGGAACTCTATTGAGCAGACCTCTTAGGGAGGCAGAAAGTCAAGGACCTGGAATCCTCCAAGCAGAATCTACCTCTCTTTGCCAAAGAGAGTCTGATTAGATGAATAATTTTTTTACTATAGTTGGGACTATAGGTTTTCTTTTTTTCCTTTTTTGTCTTATGGATCAATATTTGAGTCTCAGCTGCCATTACTCATAAGAATTTGACATGGGTGTCCAGGATTGTGGACAATCCTGGGATTTTACCCTACATTTCAAGTTAATAAGCTAGCTTGTCACAGTTTCATGAATGCTGATAGAAAACACAAGATTACCTGGTCAGAGATAAAAGACAGTTATTATTCATAGTAATAATGTTAGTCAGAGTATGCCTCCCCACCCCATACCCCCCAGTTCTTAAATTCTAATTTCCACAGGGTGATGTGATGGGAAGAGAAACTAGACTGAATTACATGGGAATTTTAAGGAACCAAAATATTTTATAATGAGATGCTTGTCTCCTGCTACAGAGAAAGCAGTAATCTTGCCCTTCCAAATTGTTAGTAAACCCTACATTATACTTGGAAGGGAGATAAGTCTATATCTTTCAACCTGTTTTTATACACAAATTCATGGAAAGATAGTCCAAAAAGGAGACAAGTCAGTGCCTTGTAAAGTGTATAGATAAGTAAGAGACACAAGGAGAATTGCCTCCTCATATTTTGTGACTGGTCCCTCCTTATACCTTGTTAAGATTAATAAGTTATTCCTGGGATCTGATGTTAATATCTCCTAAAAAAATTGTCATTTGCTTTTTGTTGGAAGCCTATCAGCATATTATCACTATGGGTGAAAAAATTAGCCCTTCAGGATGAGGGTATTTTTTTTCTCAGTCTCAGTGCAACCATTGGTGGTAATCAGGAGAGCTCAAATATTTCTAGGCAGCACAGTAAATATGTCTTGAAGACACAACAAGATGGAGGCAAACTGATCTTGGACTGGTACCAGAGGGATCAAGACAAAGACATGAGTAATGACTGTGAAGGCATTCCAGATGCTATCAGTTGGACATTTGATTCACTAAGTATCACAATATCTTAAAAATCTTGAACCACAGCAACCAGGGCTAACCTCAGTTGGTGACATTCAATTTTACATCTTCCACTGGCTACTCAGGGTTAACATATTAAGTTACTCTACAAATGACTTTATTGTGTTGAAGCCCTTTCCTTTTTTTATTTTTTTCCTTCATGGAATGCTGTTCTGGACCTAGCTGTGGCAATAGGTCCACTATTGGCTCTATATAAGATGCTCTTTCCAATTTGGAAGGACCCACCTAGATTTAACGAGCATTCACAGTACTGGCAGGTACAACTTCCATACCAAATATACGCTCAGAGGTGTCCACCATGGCGAAAAGCTGGGAACTGAATGATTTTACCCACATGGTTCAAGTTACTTCCCTTATTTTATTCATTTCTAAATCTAGCCAGTTGAATTACTGGCTCTCACCTCTTAACATAGCCTGATATTCGACAAACAGGAAGAATTTTATCTACGGCTCCCATTACCTCTCTGTTGCCTGCTCTGCTGCTGCATTTTGCCTTCACTTGTATGCAAGGTCTTTTGTCCCACAGGAGTTGGAGATACCTCAGGCCCACTCTTGGTCTCCCTTTTCCTTTAAGAGCTGTCAAAGGAGTATGCTCAAATTCAGGCTCAGAGAACAGAGGAGCTGCAGAAGTGTTTTGAGAGTCATGTGCCTGACTGCTCAGTTCAGTGGAGGAATAATGATCGTGATGGAAGAATTTGGTTCAGTAGAGGCACTTTCTCTTTCAACCAGAAGGAAAACTGTTTGAATCAGATTGTGGATTTCACTTGACTCAGGGGAGGGTCTATCCTAGTCATCTTTTGACTCAAAATCATCAAAGGCCCCTACACAGCATCTCTGAGTACTAACGGCAAAGTTAGAGGTGTCCTCCACATGAGAGGATGGGATGGGTGGAGCTGATCTTAAAGTTATCATTCATTTTCTGCATGAGGGACTCATCCTCAGGGTCAGACAGAATTTGATATAATTCTGTCAAATTATGTGAAGGTATAAAGCAACTTTAACCAGCATCCTCCATGGACTTCATGGATTTTCAGTGATCCTGGGTGTCTCCCTGGTAGTTTCACGGTAGTCATAGATATGGAAATTCAAAGTAGCAAACTTTTGTTGTAGGGCAGATTCCAGTTCCAACTTCATCAGTGGCTTGAAGCAGAAAGTCACATATGAGGAGTTGAAATCCATCCTCTAAGAACATAACTTTTCTCTTTCTTCTCACAGAGGCACTAGCCAAGACTAACCAAGATTCTTAGTCTATTACCTAAAGTAGACATGGATCTCCCTTTTCTTCCTTATATTATAAATCATAAGCTCAGTAGGATAGAGGCATGACATCCAGGGATGGTTCTAGATGGGCTGCATCTGCAGTACCCAGGAACTAATGGTATACTCCTTTTATAGCAAGCAGCAAAGAACTAGGTCCTCTAATCCGAGGTGGAATCAGTCATATGACAATCACTCTGTATGACTGTGACCTATTTAATTACCTACATGACTAGCTCCAGAAACTGTTCCATATAGAGAAACAGTTTTGTATACTCAGCAAAGAAATTAATTAGAGCCAATGGTAGAATTTCTCTGCTTCAAATAAGTTGAACTTGGGAATAGTGGTTGAATTATTTGTAGAAATAATGGTACAGAGGAAACAATATGGATGATGTGATGTGAAACTATTGCATCCTACTTTTCTGGATTGTATTTAATATTATATAGTAGAATGACCTGGAAAACTTTGACATGTTAACATAATCCAATATAAACAAGTAAACAAGTATCTGGAAACACAAAAAGCCTTTTTTTTTTTTTTTTTTTTTTTTTTTTTTTTTTTTTAGTTAACAGGTGATTTAACAGAACTGTTTTAAGAGAGCATACAAAAATAACACAAACATAAACCTAAGGACATATGAATTTTCTCCTTTGCACTAAGTGATGACAAATTCCTACTTATGTGAAATGTATTTATTTAACTCTCTCCTCAACTTGAAGACCAATTCCAACACTATTCTTGACACTAAAAGTCATAAAAATAAGCAAAAACAAAAGGAAATCTCCTTTGTCTTTCCCCCCATTTATTTCATAAGACAACAGCTTAAACAGCAACATCTGAGGTTTGTATTCATGCCACATGAAGCAATCCCATGTAGGTTTTAAGTGTATACTAAAATCAGTAAAAACTTTCAATCACACATTCAAAATAAGGACCATTAAATACCACGTATTTTTTATGGATCATCTAGAACCAACATTCCATTTTTAAAATTATATATGAAAAGATAGTGATTATGGCTCACAAGCGGCTTGTACATATAGACTCTCAAAATACTTCATGAAACTGTAATTCAGATCTAGGAATATTCACAATTTTGATGAGAATTGTTTATATAGGAATAGTTTAGCTTTGGAGAATACCAAATAAGTAAAAAGTGAATAACACAAAAACCAATGAATACTAGTTTAACTATCACAAACATTATCACCTAGAAAACCACTTTGAGAGCTATACTTTGCATCGGGTCTGCAGTTAAAGATGCCTTGGGGAATCTTATGATTTATGTACCTGTGCTTTCAGTGCAATTCCCTAAGTGGGTAAAGGCCATGATTCCAGTTTTACTATCACATAAAACATGTATTCTTTAAAGAGAAGAAGTGAGGGAAGAAGAGAGGGAGGGAGAAGGAAAGGGAGTTTTAAAAAACTTTCTTAGTCTTTTATTGCTGAAATAAATAATATTAACAATCAAGAAAAATGGTAAAATGATATACAATGGCACCTCCAACCATTTCTGTCTTCCAACCCACTTATTTCTGTAGCTGCTTCAGTTGAGAGTTTGGTGTTTAGAGTGTTTTATGGTTTCTCATTCTTCAAGCACATGAGGCTTACTACTATTTTCTGTTATGGAGTCGCTAAAGAGAAATATTTCTCCTCTATAAACATGCCTATCATTTAAGGGTTCTTTCAGAGAAGAGAATGAATAGCAGCTTAACTACCACCAGGTATTTATCTAGAAGTCCATTGACTAGCTTTAGAATAAAAGACACACTACTCTGTGTTAAGTTTGTAAAAAAGAGCTTCTCAGAGTTGCATCAAGACAGAGTGAAGCAGCTCACTGAATGTGAAGCTTCCTTTTCTATTACTTTATAGTAAAGGAAAAGGCTTCTACTCCAAACAATGGGCTATCCAGAGAAGGCAGGGAGCAATCTATCTTCAAAAGAGATTGGAATTAAGAGAATCTAGGTAAAACTGAAACCTATTTAAAGTTCTGACTGAGAGGGGTATGGGAATAACAACTATTATGGGAATTTTGATAGGTTATATTTTCATTTCAATTTAGTTCCTCATGTTTTTAAGCTTCCCTTGTGATCTCCTCTTTGATAACTGATTTTACTTAGAAGGGTGTGAAGAATTTTAGGATGTTTGGAATATTGAAGATGTGAAAATTTTCATTTCTAATTAAATTCCATTGTGTAAAGAGAACATACTCTGTATAATTTGAATTCATTTAAATTTACTGAGAGTAGTTATAGTATTAAGCTTTTGCTGAATGTTTCATATACATTTGAAATCAAGACTTTTTTGTTCTAATTGTATGTGAGTTTTCTATTGCTGTGTTGTAGATTGTCACAAACTTGGCTGCTTAAAAAATATTCATTTTATACTATGGCTTGTCCAAGTCTTCAAATATGCAAACACTGAAGCAAAACTAAAAGAAATATGAAGATTCTGGGAAATATGACACAATGAAGATAAGATAAATCTTCAATGACTAGCTATAAAAAATTAAACATCTATAATTGTCAAGGAGTTCAAGTTGTCTTAAAGAAGTGTAGAAATAGTGAAAAATACAAAGAAACAACTTAGTGAACTCAGGAAAATGATACATGAATCAAATGAGAATATCAACTGAGGAAATATGAAAAGGAACTGAATAGAAATTCTAGGCCTGAAGAATGTAACTTCACTGAAAGATTAAGTAGAGAATTTCAACTTGTAGACTTGCTCAATTAGAAGAAAGAATCAGGAAACTTAAAAACAGATTATTTGATGTTACCAGTTACAAGAGAAAAAAGAAAAAAGAATGAAAAACAGAAACAGATTGATGGCACACTATTAAGTAATTAATAAATGCATAAGGGGAGTCTATAAAGGAGCCAAGAGAGTAAGAAATGGTAAACTTTTATAAAGAAATAATGGTCCCAAACTTCCCAAATTGGAAGAAGAAAATGGACATGCAGATTTACAAAACTGAAAAGAACCAATATGATAAAAATTGAGAAGTGTACATCAAGATGCATTATCAAGTTGCCAAAAGTCAGAGATTTTTGAAAGCAAAAAGAAAAAAGTAAATCATCATGAGCAAGAGAACCTCTGTAAGTTATCAACAGATTTCTTAGAAGAAACCTTGTACACCTTGTAAAGAGAGTGGGATGATGAATTCAAAAGAGTCAACCAAGAATACTATATCCACCAAAATGGCTCTTCAAAACTGAAGCCAGAATACTGGAGTTTACCACTGCAATAAAAAAGCATGTGGAAATATAAAACTCACTTGCTAAGATAAATGTAGAATAATGTAATGGTAGTTCATAAATAAAATTTAATTCTCCCAAATCAAAAGACATAAAGTAGCTGAGTGAAAAACTGAATCCAACCATACACTTTCCATGATACACATTCTAGGTTTAGAAATAAAGAAATCTAAACTGTGTTGGTGGTAATAGGTAATAAGGAGGTTCTCCCCAAAGTAACTATTAAAGTTAAAAGAGAACAGTATTAATAACTATAAATATAAAATTTGTCAATGGATTAATAATATAAAAAGTTTGAAATCTATATTCATTATTGTTCAGCTTAAAATATTTTTTAAATTTCACTATCGATTTTTGAACTATATTAAAAATTAGATGTATATTGTTTACCTCTAAGAATTTGGAAACTTCCTAGTTACTTTTTATATAATACTTTTAATTTAAGTAATGACAGATTTCTATGATTTCAATGATTTAGTATTTGTTGAACTTACAGTAAAGCCCATTTTATTATCACTTTTAATAAATGTGCCATGGATACGTAAACTAGAATGTATTTTCTGATGTGTCAGGTTCAGCACAGAATACTTGTCAATTTGATTAGGTTTGTCAGTTATGTTGTTTAGATCTTCTTGCCAATATTTTATCTTCTGTGTCTATTAGAATTTGAGAAATAGGTGCTAAAACATTTGCATTATCATTTTCTGTTTTCCTTTTGCTAACTCAATTATTCATATATTTTTATCAGAGCATTATAGTGATATATAGTAGTTGGGTTAATTTTGACAAAATCATGTATGACTTTCCCTCACCTCCTCCCTCTACTGACCTTCCTTTTGCTCATTTATTTATTTTTGATTGGTACTTTCTACCTATACAAATTCCCTGTGGTACATTTACATATGCTTATAATGTGATTTTGTTATAACATAATCCTCCTATGTACGTATATGAAAATACTTAAGAGAATCCCACCATTGTGTATACCCACAAGAATGGGGTCCTAATTAGAATACAATATATTTCATGCTTGCATAAGTTTATCAAAATGGATTCTACTGTCACATATAATTAAAAAGAACCAATAAAAAATTAATTCCATATTTCCTCCTTTTCATATCTTCCTTACCTCCCTCTTGGGTTCATCTATTTTAAAGCCAGTGTACATTTAACTTCAAAATTGTTTTGTCATCCTGAGAAATAGACCCTTTTATCACAATAAAATATTCCATTTATTGCTAGCTGTTTCCTATCTTATTAAATATCACTTTGATATTAGTATAAATGCGATCATTACTTATTTGCTTATTTTTTTAGAGTCATTAAATTTATTTTCTATTGTTTTGCAATCAAATTATCTGAGTTTCTAAGATGTGTCTTTGGTAAGATGCATAAATTTGGTTTTGTTTTTTTCTTTTCCTCTAAATTTAAGTCTATCTCTGACTTTCAAAGGCACTACATGAATATCTCATGTAGTTTCTGATAGATTTGGGTTTATATCAACTGAAAATTTTTCCTGTTTTATATATTCTCTTTCTTTTATTGTCTTCTTTATTATCCCTTCCCCCTATTTACTTATTAGTCACAAATTCTTTTGATATCATTTCCAATATATTTCCCTGACATATTAAAATCATAACTTTATTAAGTAATGACATTTTAATCTATTTATTTTCTTCCTTTGTATGTTTTTATTTTACATGCATTTAAAACACCCTGCCTCTTACTCACATATGCACATACACAAAAATAACAAGAAAGCACTGATTATTTCATATGCCATTATTCATTTTAGTTCCCAAATTTATATTTTATGGTCTTTTATTCTCTTTTATAATTCTGTGCTTTTGTCTCCTGCCTGAAGAAGTTTGTTTACTAATTTTTAGTCCAGTTCTCCTGGTATCAAATTCCCCCACCTGTTTGACTGTAAATGTGTTTATTTTGCTTTTGATTTTGTTTTTTGACTTTTTATAGGTCTATTAGTTGAGTTATTGAAGTATAGAATCATATCTCCAGCCAACAGACAATTTAACTTCTTTTCCAACTTGCATACATTTAATTTCCTTCTCAGAGTTTCAAGAACTATGTTGAATAGGAGTGGTGAGAGTGGACATCCTTGTCTTTTTCCTGATTTTAGAGGACAGTTTTTTCCTATGATTTTGGCTTTGGGTTTGTTGTGTACAGCCTTATGATGTTGAGGTAATTTCCTTCTATCCCTGGTTTCTTCAGTGTTTTTAACATGAATGGGTGCTGGATTTTTGTCAAGGGCTTTTCTGGCATTTATTGAGATCATGTGATTTTTTTCCCTTAATTTTAATTTGTGATGAATTATAATTATTGATTTGTATATTTCACCAACCAAAGATGTCATCTCATTAATAATTCTCCTCCTTGTGCATGGTACATTTCCTTTGTAATTTATTTTCATGTATTGTTTTCTTTTTGCTCTCCACAAATATTTTTTAAATATATATTTAGTGCCTTAAATCCTCTTGTTACCTACGCTCTTAATTATTACATCTTAAATTTATAACTTTTACATATATTTTGTAGACCCTTGCTGTCTAGTGTATCTCTTCATCTGGTCATCTATATTTTTGGACATAATCAGTTATTTTAAATATGTTTCTGATAATTACCAAAACCAGACACTCTTCAGGTCTTTATAGTATCAATTTTTTTCCTTTTTTTTTTTTTTTTTTTTTTTTTTTTGTTTTCCTGGTAATTCTTGGTGAAATGTAGATTCTGGAGGCTTCTATCATGGAAGAGTTGCCCTATCTTTTAGTTAATAAAGACAGGGTCCAATTCAGGACCAATATCATTAAATGTCAATTTTTGTCTTTCCAGTCATAATGTGGCCAAAATCTCAGATAGCTTATCTGAGTCTTATCAGGAGTCTACATGCTGCTTCTTTGTATCACCTGCTCTAAGAATTGAGAAAAACAGTTTCACAGAGGTAGGTTTAGCAATTTGTGATTCCCTCCTGAGACCTTGTCTCTTCAAATTCTAGTTGACTAATGAGGGATTATTGTACTTAGATCCCACAGTATGCACCCTAGGAATTGTTAGACTTCTTAATCTTGATGGCGCCCGATTTTATTTCTGCCTAGCTCTGGGTTTATCGATTAAATGTTCTCAGGAATTTTGTTGAAAACTTCAATCAGAACTTTTACAAAAGCATTATTTATTGCAAAAATTCTATGTTATAACATAATATTTAGTTTATGTTCTTCCAGAAGGTGACTCAAGGAAAGACTTTTGCATTTCAGTAGTTTATTTGGGGAATTTGAGAGGGAAAGCCAACTCCAGCACAGGAATAAGGTTATTTCCACTGGAGAAATTTGAGAAAAGAGCACTTATTTCAGAGGTATTTGCTCTTCTCTACCACATGGGACTGAGAGAGCAGGGTATTTACACATCAGTCATTGATTCCAGCTGCTGGGGGAAAGCATCAATTTCCTGGCACTTGCTAATTGGCCAAGACAGCTTTCATAGGTTAAGGAAGCTCACAGTCAAAGCCCTCAGACTCTGGCATTTGGAAGTTAAGGTTTTTGTGGCTTTTAGTGGTAAGGATTAGAGGAGGCAGGGGGCGGGGCAAACTGGCTGCCTCTGCTCTTTACATTTCTCAGTGTTAGGTGATTCTTTTGATTGGAGACATTTTGTACACACACTTCAATCATTAGCTCTTTTAGAAAGACATTCTACATTACTGGATAAAACAACATTCTATCTAGGCAGATACTGCCTTCAGTGTGTACCCTTTGATAATTTAATCCATCTCTCTGAGATTAATTCCTCTAAGACACAGGCTCATATAAAATAGTCAAGAGTTTCTTGGCCATATTCTGATTCCTGTCAGGGAACTTATGAGAATGTTCAATACTGGATTGGTGTATAGAGTCTGTCAGAATTGTATGGGTTCTTATTTGAATTTTTAATGACTAATCCAGGGTTCTTTGGTGGTGATAGAGGCTCCGCAGGGCTGAGAATACAGAATAGAGAGCTGAATTTGAGGGTAGTTATCACCTGGAGCATCATCCTTGTGCTTCAAGTGTTTTGTCTTGTTTTGAATTTTGGTTGGTTGTTGGGTCACCTTCTGTGTTTGAAATGGTCAGGAACATTATTTGAGGTCCTATATTTGCACCTGTCATGAATGTTTCAATTAACTAAAGTACAGAGCACCATTGCACAGTCCCTGGTGTTTCCATCCACATGTGTCTTATTAATATTCCCATCGACTCCTCTATTCCACACCTCGCTCCAGAGAGTGGTGACTGTTAGGGGGTTTCTTCAGGAACCAACACTTATGTCCAAGGAAGGTATAGCAAGCACAGGATGAGCTAGCCCTTTCCTCAGTCTGTGCCTCTCTAAAGTAGACCTTGATGAAGCATCCACGTGTTACATGGAAACGCTGTTCTTACCCACTTTCCAGAGCTCAAGGAAATTCCTGCTCCCAGCTACAGTATCCAAAGAAGACTTCTTTTATTATTTTAAAACATATTGATCTAAAACACAGCAAGCAGTACTATGCAGTTTTGTGTTTAATTCCTTTTCACCCATTTTCATATTCAATATTTGTTTATTCAATATTTCGGCACGCTTTTTAAAGACTAGGGCATATTGTTCTTTTTATCAAGGTCAAGCTTAGAAATGTTCATAAAGATAATTGTTAATGTATTTCATTTTTTTGGATTCAAGATATTTTATTAATATCTACTACAAACAGTAAGATAGCTCAATTAGATTAACAAGTACAAAATCAACATATGAAAATCAGTAGTTTGTATTTCATTATTTACATTAGATTTTTTTCCTTTTCTCATTAAAGATGAGTTTTCCTATTTGTTCTGCCTGAAATACAGTATACTTCATTCCTCTAGAAAATATAATAATCATGGGCCTTATTAAATATTAGCCCCATAGTTTCCAGAGAATGGTCTACATCAATTTTAAAAAGCTACAAATTTGTATGGATTTAGCAATTTATAAATATCTAAAGTTTCTTGTTATTCTGGTACTTATAATGACTAGCAGATTGAATATCACTCTCATTTGATACCAACATCTTTTTTTCAGTGATTGAATATCACTATCATTTGATACCAACATCTTTTATCTATTTATTTTTTCTCTTTTCAATTTTATTTTTTTAATTTAATTTTTTTTACTTTTTACAGACTGCATTTTGATTCATTGTACACAAATGTGGTACATCTTTTCTTTTCTATGGTTGTGCATGATGTAGATTCATATCATTCATGTAATTATACATGTACATAGGGTAATGATGTCTGTCTCATTCCACCATTTCATACCCCCCCCATTTCCCTCTATGTAATCTAAAGTTCCTCCCAACATCTCACAGGAGCCATATCAAGCTATTGTACAAAAATATCACAAATCATCTTAAAGCAATAAAATAACCTTAAGATACTAAGTATGGTTATTATTGAATCATTGACAACATCAGTTGCAGATATCTCTACCTCAACTGCAAATGAAAAGACATCATGTTGTCTTACATTCCTAGGATAAAACTAGAATGCTGAGTTATCAATACATCTCTAATTAATACAAAAAAAAACTGTTAAGGAATATATGCTGAGCATGTGTTAAATATGTTAAACCTTATAGCAGTAGAATTTGTAAAAATATACTATTTCTAATTAAAAGAGATTCCAAAGGACATGGTTAACCCTAAGTACCATTTAAATGAAGTCCAGAAGTAAACATTCCTCCAGGTGAGGAAAAGTTGGCCAGTGTCTCATGTTGCCACATTCTGTTTCAAAACTTCCTTGTTGACATAATCTTGAAATTCTTTTGCAAAATAATTGCCCAGTACATATATATACATATATATCTATACATATATATATACACACACACACAAACACACACACACACGTACATCAATATACCAAAAGACATCTTAGCTCTTCTTTTATGTTCCAAAAACATTAGATTAAGGAATTAAAAATTACTATTTCTACTGAGCAGTCATTTCTATTAAAGATTCCCAAGAAAGGAACTAGCCAGGGTAAAAATGATATTAATTATGAACAATGTTTTTCTTCCTGTATCTCAACTAACTGTGTTGGCATCTAAGATCTCAGCATGAGTCTATTCCTTTTTACACTTAGAACAAAACATTTATCTTTACATCTTCCTATGTAATATCATCAGCATCAATTTGTGCCCATTTTCTTTGCTTTCCATTTTCACACTATTTCTATATTTATGTACATTATTCTGGCAAAAGAGTTCTTCAGTCGATATTGTAACAATACTCCTGTGTTTGTTGAATTTAGTAAGAAAAGGAGCTGAGCATTCATTAAGAGTAATTGTATGCTGTTAAACTCACTCTAGCATTCCTATAACAAACATTGATTTAGGTCTACTCTTTGTTCACAGCAATATTAGACACAATGCTTAAAAACAAAGGAAAATATTCACTTGTAAACCTGGCTTTCTCTAGTGCCTTAAAAATTACATCAGGGATTATTTGTGTCTACAGCGCCTTGTTTATGTTTGGTTATAAATATTTCTGAGACTAAAAAAATCTGCCATGTCTATCACAAGATTAAAGCATATGCCTCTATTTAAATAGTCATGCCACCCAGCCCTTCCTGGGTACAACATATTTAGCTGATGGCCTTTCTGAAAGGCTCAGCTCATGGTAAAAAGGAAAAGAAAATTAGCTATAAAATTTGGCAGCCTCTTGAGTCTCTGGTAATTAAGTCCCCATATGTATGTTATGTGGGGGATGTTGGATATTTTCAGGTTATTCCTGTGTCTTTTATTTCAGGCCTGCAGTCATTTTTTTTTTTTTTTCCTATCCTTTTAGCTTGGCATGCTTTCATTAGGCAAATAACTCATACAAAAACATTGCTTTGTAACTTTGTTTATGCCTCTGTCATTGGCTAAAGGTTAAATTTACCAAATTGTTCAATCTCTCCCTTTTTTTCATTTGTGTAAGTCCCAATTACACTTCTGCACCTCACAAAGCAAGGCTGTTAACCAGAAGCCACATGCATGTGACAATCATGAAGGTGGAAGAACTAGTAATATTTTTTGGTAAAATATGTTTGAAGAGGAATTGTGGTTTGCCTGTTTTGCGTGTCTTAATCTGAGTTTAACATTTAATAAGATGTCTTTAGTAAAAGTGATACTTACTATGGTGGCACAGAAGTAAATTTAAGACAGGTAATTTATTTTTTAGCAAATATTGCTATAACAGTTACCCATTTTTTATTATTCTTTTATCCTCCTGTCATTCTCTTGGGGAAGGTACATCCCCATTTTGATAAAACTATAGCCACTATTTATTTATCTGCAAGGCATCCAGATTTCTAGGGTTATGTACTTTAGGGTGACATTATGTACTTTAGGGTATAGAAAAGAAACTAGATTAAGCTTCCAAACCAAGTACTACAGAAAATACAGAACCCTCCTCAAGATTTCTCTGGATTATAAGCATTTATAATTAGTGGGTTCTTCATCCACAAAAGTTCTACCTCTTCTCTTAGTAAGACAATAACACTATGCTGCTTTTAAGTCTGAAATGTAAGAACTGTCTTGATTGTATCCTGGGTTCTGTAAGTCACTAGGAGCAACTGCTTCTACAAGTTAAATATTTCTGTTCTTTACCACAGTGGCTAATGATCAACTACCTTCTGCCATCTTGTTTTAAGAAAAAGCATATAAAGCAGGGCAGGTTGGTGCACACCTGTAATCCCAGTGACCTAGAAGTCTGAGGCAGGAGGATCTTGAGTTCAAATTCAGCCTTAGCAAATTAGAGAGGCCCTAAGCAGCTTAGTGAGACCCTGTCTCTAATAAAATATTTTTTCAAAAAAGGACTGGGGATGTGACTCAGTGGTTAATTGTTTAACCTTTGAAAATTATCCTGTGATGACATAACAATCTCTGTTCCCCATTTTTATCTGATTTTTACACTGTTGTTGAGTGATATATTTTCAAAGTAAATATCACTGTGGTAGCTGTTCCATAAGACATTCCAATGGCTTTCTGTCTTCCTTGGAATAAAATGGTTTATAATTTGGCTTCTATCCACCTCTAGTTAAGATGGTATTATTTATTCTTTCGCAATCTCTGTGTCTTTTATTTCTTTTTCTTATTCTAGTGCATTGTCTAAGACTTCTAGTCAGTTATGGAAAGGAATGTTGAGAGGGATGGTGCTCCCTCCTTCCTGATCTTAGCAGGAAAGCTTCAAGTTTCTAACCATGAAGTATGATGTTAGCTGCAGCTTTCTGTAGATATTCTTGATCAAGCTGAGGAAGTCCCCTCTATTCCCAGTCTGCTAAGGCTTCTATCATGATTCAGTACTGGATTTTACCAAAACTTTTGCGACATCTATTGACACACTTATGTTATTTTTCTCCTCTGGCCTATTGAGATGATGGATTACATTAATTAATTTTCTAAGGTTTAACCAGGTTTATATACCTGGGTTAAACTGTATTTGACTCTGGTGAATACTTTTTATGTATTTGATTTTGCTAGCATTGAGGATTTTTGCATCTATGTCAGAACAACATTGGTCTTCAGTTTTATTTTCTTGCCTATTTTTGTCTAGTTTTTGTATAAGGTAATAGGTGGCCTCATGGAAAGAGTTAGCAAGTATGCTCTCTCTATCTTCTGGAAGAGATCGTAGAAGACTGGTTTACTTTTCTCCTTAAATGTTGGGTATAACTTACCTATGCTACTGTGGCTTTTTTTTTTTTTTTTTTTTTTTTTTTTTTTTAAGAGAACCAGCATTTATTAAGTGCATAGTATTTTGATATTGTGTGACTTTTTGTTTTGGAAGGGCTTACTTACTGATGTTAATTTCTTTAATAGATACAGCCTTATTCAGAAATATTTATTCTTGCATACATTTTGATGGATTATGTCTTTCTAGGAATAGTCCATTTCTTTTTTCTTTTTATTTTATTTTTATTGTAAACAATGGGATACATGTTGCTTCTCTGTTTGTACATGGAGTAAAGGCATACCATTTGTGTAAGCATAAATTTACATAGGGTAATGTTGTTTGATTCATTCTGTTAACAGAATAGTCCTATTTCATCTAGGTTATGAAATTGTGAGCATACCATTGTTCATATTATAATTTTATTATCCTTTAAATTTGTATGGGATCTATAGTGATGTCTTTATCTCATTTCTGATATTAATAATTTATAAAAAAGATTTAATAACATGTAGCAGATCAAACAAATTTGTTACTAAATGTCCGAAGGATGTAATTATTGAAGAAATAGTGTACATTCTTTGAACATTTCCAGACACATTAAGGAGCATGAGTATTGGATGAACTCTTCTACTTGATGGAATTTTATCATGTGAGTTTCTATGTTAGATATTCAAGTATACTACACAATGCTACTTCCAAAGCAAAGATGCCTCTGGTTATGAAATTAAAAATTCTATTATAAAAACCACAGAGTTATCAAAACTAAGAGACAAGTAAAATATGACATCATATTTGTGATCATATAACAGTTCTTTGATAAGCTAATAGTCAGCTATTCTAACATTAGTGACAATGTTCCTTTTAATATACCTACCTTCATACACGCATACATGTGTGTGTACTCACAGACACACACACACACTCCCACCTGTCAAAGAATATTAGATGTTAGCATATGCATCCATTGAAGTACAAGTAGATCAGGCCTATTTTGAATTTCAGACTTTGATTTATTTTTACAGGTATGCAGGAAAAGACGTTAAAACGCTAGTATGAAGATATCTTGAGTTATTTTTCTTTTTTCTAACACAATTAAGCCTAAGATTCTCAAAGTATTAAAATGAGCCTTAATTGTTAAAGACAAGCATCATTTAAAACACTAGACAAGTTGTTTATACTCAGGGTAGGGACTGAAAAAGTCTTTGGAAAATCAGTCAACACTGTTATTTCTTACATACATGTACTTGAATATATACACATAGAAGTTTGTGGGAAATAATCTTCTAATAGATAGAGGGAAATTCAATAGAAACTTCTCTCAATTGTTAATGTTTTCCCAAACCCTCATATTGCTTGATGTAAAATAACATTAATGAAAGTCTCATTTTAAAAATGAGGTAATAATGAAAATAACAGAAAATAAAATACCTACTATATACATGTTAGGCGAGCTATTTATAGATAAAAACATTTGGCTAATGTGCCTGCAACAAATTCTTGTGGCTTAATTCACTACTGGTGTCTTAATTCACTAGTGGGAAATGAAATTTATTGCCAGAATTTGCTCAGCATCCTTTCCTTCAGACTAGGTGCAGTCTGGATCTTATGAAATATGTAAATGATATTTACATATCCTCAATCTTTAATGTAAGAGTATGAAAGCAACAGAGGCATGGTATAATCTATATTGTGTTTTATGAATATTTCATTAAGATGAAATGGCTATGCTTCCTAATATATATCTGACATCATTTTTATTACCTCTGATTCACAAACTTTAGTTCTTCAGATAAAAATGAAAGGGATTGTATAAAGGAAAAATTAAAACAATAAAAAGTGGAGCTGAAATTTTTGTATTTCATTATGTCTACTCCCTTTTCTTTTCAAATGCTAACTGTGGGAAAAATATTAGTTAAAACCCAATTTTGATCTTAGCAGACATTTCAGAAAATAAGAAATTATAATATTCTACATTTTAAGAAACAAATTATAGTACTGCAATGGTAATATGTAGTTTATAATAAGGAAAACTCTTAATTATTTTAAAAATCTGCCATATATCCCATTTTGCCACCATACTATAAATGTACATGACTCTTTCTCTGAGAACTTAGTCAATAATAAAGGTCCATTATATTAGAGGGAAAAAAGCATGAAAAAGTAAAGGAGAAAACTTCTTCACAGTCTACTAATAAAATATGCATTGCTGTTGAAAATCCCCATCTTTCAAATAGAAATCACTCAAGGAGTTCTTTTACAAGGAATATAATGTGAAAGAACTTTAGGGGCTTATGCCTAAACAGAAAATAATTGTATGAGTCATAGGTGCAACTGTGTAGATACATACTAAAAAAAAATCACTGTGCAATGCATGGAGATTAAAACACAATGATTTGGGTTTATGCAATTTGTACATTATAATGTCATATAGCATGGTAGCATACCTATGGTTGATAATAATTAATGGATGACTTCAAAATAGTGACTAGGAAGTATTTTGAATGTTCCCAGTACAAAGGAAGGGGTGATAGATACTCTGTTTTCCCTGAACTGATTATTACATATTGTAAATATATATTAACAAGTTACATTGTGTCCCATAAAATACACAATTACTGTCATTTAAAAATAATATATACTTAAATATCTGGTACATTGTATTATACAATTTGAAATTTTAAGTAACTGAATCTGTACAAAGGCTTGGGCAACCCAAGACACACTGAAAGGTAATGAGCCAAGACATAGCAAGGGCAAAGATAGCAAGTGGGCCTGGCATGATGGTGCAACCCTGTAATCCCAGTAGCTCTGGAGGCTGATAGGAGGAGCATGAGCTCAGGAGGAGCGTGAGCTCAGGAGGAGCGTGAGTTCAAAGACAGCCTCAGCAAAAACGAGGCCCTAAGCAACTCAATGAGACCCTGTCTCTAATGAAAAACAAAATAGGGCTGAGGATGTGGCTCAGTGGTTCAGTGCCCCTGAGTTCAATCCCCAGTACTCAAAAAAAAAAAAAAAAAAAAAAAAAAAAGTAGATGGCAGCTGGGTTCAGATCTGAATGATGAGAACATGCTAATCATTGATGTCAGTTTCTTCCAAAGAACCAGAGGATTCACAAGCCCAGAAATACACGAGTGTGAGGCAATGACACTGTGCCTAGGAAATTAATGCTTTGTGCTGATCGCATGTGCAGATGTGTGGAACATCGTCCTCAGCCTCCTGTACCAGGTGTGGGCAAGAGGAGAAGGACCAGGGCTTAATGAACACACTGAAGGAGAACAATAATGCTGTGGCAGTGTCTGCATTGGTTTCTCCTATGTCAACGTGGGGTACAAGTTCAATGCAATTTTGCTGGCAATAGATAAGGATTAAAAGAAAGCAAAACTCAACCAACCCCTGGATTTTGTTTACCTTCTTTCATACTTTCTATAACATTCTATAACCTCAAATGATCCCACCAAGTTAAGGAAAGGATTCCTGAACAATATCAAAGCCAAACTCTTTTAATAACAATCTGTCTCTAGTTTTCCTCTTTTAATTTCAACTTTCACTATAAGTGGACTCATTTTCTTACTCATGGTTTCAATCCCATTGAAATCCGCTGACTCCTTAATCAAAATCTGCAGGCATTTTTTCTTTCCTGAGCTGAAGATTTTCTGTGTCCAACAGCTTAAGCTATTTCTCTACCTGAACATCTCTCAAGAGATACCTAAAATTCAAAATGTCTTGAATTTCAGGGTCTATATTCTTAGCATCAATTTATTAACTTCTACAAAGGGTCCAAGAAAACCTTAGATCTATCATGGTCAATTCTTTATTTGCCCATAGCCATGAATCTCTATTAGTTCTACCTAATATTTCTTCAACAAAGCCCTTCATCCCACCACCCTGCCTCAGTTCAGACCTTCATGGTATTTCATCTGGAATATTCTACTAGCGTTTTCCTTTCCTCTAATGCACTCTGCATGTTGTCATCCCTTACTATCTTTCTAATGAACACAGAAATTACATTACTTCCAATTCTAAAATACTTGACATGAAAATTACAAAACTCCCTAGAATTCAAAGATGGAAGTTCACATTCTTTAACATATCATTTAAAATATGTTACAGTCAGTACCCAAACTACCGTTTCAAGGTCTAAGAACACACTTGAGAACACTTGCCATTTTCCAAACACATTATCATTCTCTCTCCCTTCCCCTCTCTCTCTCTCTCTCTCTCTCCCCCCCCCTCCCTCCCTCCCTCTCTGAAAATTCCTTTTTTTTTTCGTTAAGAGAGTGACCACTTGGCATTTCTACTGGCCATTCTTCAAGTTTCACTTCAAATATTACCTCTGTTCTGTAACATTTTACTGTCACAGAGAGAAAGGTTTTGTTCATTCTCTGCAGTCCTGTCATGTTATATTGAAAATAAATATTTCAAGTACCTTAAATAGTTCCTACCACATTATAAGGGTTGAAAATGCTTCTGAATGAACAAACAAATGAATACGTGAAAAAAAAATGAATACGTGAACAGTGTCTCACTATTAAAGAGATAATCGGGAAACCTGAATTTCAGTCATGTAAAAGTTTAGCAGGATACCTAGAACACAGTAAGTGATTAAAATTGGTTTTTATAGATACATATTATCAATATCATCATTCAATGAACATAAATTCTGACTCCTTTCACATAACAGGAAAATTATATAAAAACAGAAGAATCACTTTCTAAATAAAAAAAAAAAAAGACATAACAATACCACCATCAGAATATGTGTTGAAGAACTGCAGTACTGAAATCAGATTGGATCTGATGACTAAGCACTCAAATAGAACAAAGAAAACACATGATGCAGAAATAAAGGGTGACAAAACAAATACAAGGAGATTTGTCTTAGCTGCTCTTTACTCACTTTAGAATCCAAGCATCCCTGTTTTAGGCGTGTGGTTGCAGATTCTTCAGTAACATCTCTTTAGCGATTACAAGAATATGTGAGATATACTCCCTGATGCCAATGCTTAACCTAAGGTTTTTTTTTTTGCAGTGCTAGGGATTGAACCCAGGGCCTTATGACTGCATGACAAGCACTCTACCAACTGAGCTATCTCCCCAGCCCTGGAAATGCTCCCTTGTAAATTTTATGGACTTAGAGTCTGAGAATATACTGCTACAGCATTTAGAAATATTTACAATCATTTAAAACACACAGAAACCTGTTTTTACAGAAATGGAGACTTTAAAAACCTATAAATGGAATTTGTTGAGGTCAATGGAGTTTAGGACATGGTATCAGAGAATATTCCACTTTGCTATTTGAGAAATCAGCAGAAGCAGGAAGGCCATTATCACTTTCTTCCAACCCTTTTCCCCGAGAGCATTTCATAAGACCCATCTGTGAGAAGTGGCACTGTGTACCCAGAGAAAAGGATCATCCTTATCTCTGTAGACATAGGTCACAAAAAACAATCCCAGTAAGCAGGAGTTACTAAGTTCCTGCTTACTACCTGATGGTGATCATACCCTTTGTCCTCCAACAATTTGTTCATGACTATCCACCATACATCAAGCCTAGTAATAAAAATACACAAGTTTACCTGTATCTTTGGGTCTTCATTTCTGAAGGGTCCATGTCAACATAAAACATATATTAAATAAATTTGCATGCTTTTCTCTTATTAATCTGTCACTTATTATAGGGTCCTCATCCATGAACCAAGCAACGGATGGGGAAAAATATTTTTTGTATCTTCAAGAAGGTCAGGGAGGGAACAGGAAGAAAATCTAGCAGCAAAACTGCTAAATATACTAAGGAAAGAGAAACATATGGATACACTAACACAGTATTTCTCAACCACTTTCACCTGGTGTCACACATAAACACACACACACACACACACACGCACTTATGTTATTGTTTTATGCTAGTAAATAGTTGGGACTGATCGTAGGAAGCAACCAGACTATAAGCTCTGACTCTCCCATTGCAATAGACTGAATGTCCTTGTCGTCTGCCACTCAAACTCATATGTTGAATACCAATACCTAATACCAAGGCAAAGGTATTTGAAGCTAGGTCATGAGGGTAGAAACTCATGAATGGAGGAATTTCTACTCTTATAGGAAGAGGAAAGAGAGATAGGTAGCTCTCTTTCTGACATATGGAGACATAGTAAGAAGACAAGTGTCTATAAATTAAAAAGAGAACCTTCACCATGGATCCGAACTTGTAGGCACCATTCTCAGACTTTCGATCCCAAAACTATGAAAATAAATGTCTGTTGTATAGGCAACCCTCTTCATTTTATAGAAATGTGAGCCAAGACATCCAGTGCTCTTCCTCCTAGCTTGAGGGGGTTCATGGTTCAGCATACCCAATCCACAAAGCAGTTCTCCCTGGAGAATGAGTTGGTTAGCCTCAGTCTAGGGCAAGGAAAAGAATACTTCCAGTGTAAACAGGGACATTTTACAATGACAAAATGTCACTTAATCCAGAAAACATACCAATCCCAAGTCTTATACATCTGCTATGGTTTGGGTCTGAACCATCTCACCAACATCTATTTATTAAAGCCCTGGAGCCAGCTTGGCACTGTTGGAAGGAAGTGAAATCTTTTAGAAGTGGGACCTAATAAGAGACCTGGTCATTGAGGGCACATCCTGGAAGGGGATAATGGGACCCAGCTCCTTTCTCTTTCTTCCTCTTGCTTCCTGGCCATGAGGTGAATGGTTTTGCTCCACCATGTGCTCCTACCATGATGTGCGACCTTACCAAGGGTCCAAAGGCAATGGGGCTGATGGGTAATGGACTAAAACCTCTAAAACTGTGAGCCAAAATAAACCAAATTAATCATCTCCAGTATTTGATATAATAATGAAAAGCTGACTAATACAGAGTATCACAGAAAACAGAAACTGTTAGAAGAAACAGGCAAATCTTCAACTTCATTTGGAAGCATTACCAGTTCTGTTATTGATACAAGTGTAAGGATAAAGAAGACTTAAACTCATTCCCAAGGGAAGTAACCAAGCTGGCATTTATAGTATGCTGCAACAAAGGAGCAGAATACACACTATTTTCAAGAACATGGGAATAGTCACCTAGATGGATCATATCAGGGCCATAAAACAAGTCTGAACAAATTTAAAAAATGAAAATCATGACAACAGAATCAAATTGGAAATCAGCAACAAACAAGATATCTGGAAAACTCCCCAAGTATTTGAAACCTGAAAGGAGAAGGAAGGAAGAAATAATACAGGTAAGAGAGAGCAGTGGAATTCAAAACAAAGAGTTTAAAAGATCAGTGAAACAAGAGGTGTTTCTTGGGAAGTATCAGTCAGATTGATGAAATTCCATTTATACCAAGGAAAAAATTAGTGAAAACAAGAAACACATCCAAAAGGAGAAACGAAAGGCAGGATATTATCATGTATTTTAAGTATTTTAAAGGGATAATAAAGGACTATTGTGAATATGTTTATAAAATAAATTTTGGCAACTTTGGTGAAATACATTTTTTCAGACAAATTACTAAATCTAACTCAAGAAGAAACAACGTGTGAATAGCTTTTACATCTATAAAATAAATACAATCCTTAGTTACTAAGTTTTCCACAAAGAAGACTCAAGGGAAGAGGAGAGCTGGTGAATCCTATCATGCATTTAAGGAAGAAAGAATATCACTATATTCTTCTGTAAATGAGAGGAAAAGGGAACACTTTCACTTGCCCTTTATGAAGTTTCTATCACTCAAATACAAAAAGTTGTAGAAGACATTGCAAGAAAAGAAGACTAGGCCAATATTCTTCATGAACAGAGGCAGAAAATTCTGTGCTAAATTAGAAAATAAAATTTGGTGGTATAAGGGATATAATACTTGAGCTAGGCATGGTGGCACAGGTCTGTAATCCCAGTCACTCGGTGTGATGAGGTAGGAAAATGGCATGCTCAAAGCCAGCCTCGGAAACTTAGTGAGGCCCTAAGCAAATTAGACCCTATCTCAAAAAGAAAAACAATAAAAAGGTCTGGGGACATGGTCAGAGGTTAGGTGCCCCTGGGTTCAATCTGAGTTTCTAAATTAATTAATTAAATAAGAAATAAAAGATATAATATTTAATGATCATGCTCATGTGAAAGTATAAGGAATTTGTTTGAATGTCAATTAATAAAAATAACCATAAAGCCCAATAAGGTATATATAAGGGCTTTTCAATGGATCAAAAAGATAGATTAAAAATAAAAAATAACATTTGCAGCTAGACATCTTAAGACTAAGGATGGGCCTTGAGTTCTTCCAAGTACAGGAGAACAACATGATCACAGATCGTAGGACTTCACCTGTGCAGTCAAGTATTTATTCCAAAACTGTTATAGAAATACTATTTGAATCTGGAAAATACCTGTTGAATAAAATGACATCAAATCAAGAGGGTTTGTAATGCACAAACAAGCAAATCCACTTTAACCAACAGATTTCATTTCATCATCATAAGCATCAAAAATGCATCTATCTGATAAATTACAATGGAGAAATCTCTTATCTTCAATGAAGCACTGGGAAATTCAAAATTAATTTCCTCCTTCATTAACACAAGACCTATTATTTAAGGATCAATATGGCTCTAGGTCAAGAGGCACAGGAAGCTTTTTATACTGCCTTTGCATAAAATAAAATATCATGTTTGACCATTTCAAGTGTTGAAAAAGTCATATACATTTTAAAAAGTTAAGTAATATTTTCTGATAAAGTATCTAGTGGTGTCAGGAACAGAAAATAGAAACTTACCCAATTATGCTTTAATATCTATATGACATGTTTATTTCAGTATGGAGTTTGTGATAATCCCTAGGGTGAAAAACTGGGGAAAATTATGAATTTAAAGTTTTGGGGGTTTTAATATTGGCAATTATCAATGGTGTTATAGAGGAAGGCAGGCTTACTCACATGCAAAATTTTAAAATCCACTCAGAAGAAACTGTATCTCAATATTTGTCAACTTTAAGTTATTTATCATGCTGGCAATGCAAACAAAGTACTCAGAAATAATAATATACTATTTCTTGGGATTTCCACATTTTATACCTGATATTTTCTTTGGACAGATATGCCCATTGTAACAAGCTTGTTCTTAACTCATCCATGGTATTGTTATCTATTGCTAGAAATATTGAAAATATGTCAATGGAAAATACCATCAAACCTTGAACTAGGTCATTTGTTTTTCTATTGAACTGGTTATTGGTTGTGCATCTTCCTAGTACCAAACAACCACCATTGACCATGAGGATTTTGAAATATGAAGGGCTGCCTAAGAGAGGGAGTTAGCAGAATGTTGACTGCACACGCCTTCAGCTGAAGATCATGTGTACATATCTGCATGTGTGGTTTAAATGCTACCTCAGATCACTTTAGAAATATAGTAAAGCATATAATTGCCTTAAAACTTCGCACAGAGCTTCAGAAAATATACTAACTAGGTTAGCCACAGCCTGCAAAAACAGCCTATAGTAATGGACTACTGGGCTTTGTACCACTCACCAAATCTTTAATGTGAACATTTGTCATGAAGAATATTACATTAATGTTTTAATTTATTTGAAATAGGTTATAGTATGAATATAAATTGAAATCTGAGCCATATATTCTGGCAAGATTATACAACACAATTTCTAGAATATAAAAATGCTCTACATATTATAAGAAAATGGATTTCTACATCAGTACTTTATTGTACTATTCATGCAGTCTAAATTACTAAGGCATTTAAAAATAGCAGTGTGTTTATATGTGCAGACTAAGTGGTTGCAAACATTTTAAAAGTAGCAAGCCCATGCACATATTTAAATGAACTTTATTTGGAAAGGCAATAAAGATGACAAAATTAAAGTCTTTTCACAAATAACTGTTCAAGCAATTTCCTAGTACAAACAATAATTTATGCTAAGTGAATAGTAAAGAATGGATTTCATTCAGTTCAATTGCTTTTGCACTATCTAAGGTGAGGAAGAAGCAGGTTAGTTACAAATTGTTCTGAATTGATAAATGTGTGCTCTTGTATGTTCAGTGCAAATATAACTGATAGAAAATTCTAATTTTTCAATTTCCATCTGACCTATATTTTCACCCTGAAGTCTGGGCCACAGCCATGAAACCATATAAAAACTGCCACAGCAACATCTGATCATGTCCTCTGCATCGCCCTTCCATGGTATTTTTCAAAGCACCAAAGTCTACCAATTATATTTGCAAAAGAACCTGAGATTTTTCTTGTAATACATTGCATAAAAGAATTTGAGTGAGTTTTGGGTGGTGTAAACTTATATTTCCAATAAAATGTTAGCCAAAAAGATAAAATACACACTGGGTAAAGTAAGATGTGGGCCCGTTATGAAATTTGGGTATTAAAAATTGAGATGTTCTACTGAGAGAACATAAATTTGGAAAATATTTTAAAGTGTGTCTGTACATATAAAGATGAATTTGTCTTCTTCCCGACCCACATTGTACCCAAACAAGTCACCAACTTTTGTGCATCTCAGTACTCTTTTACAAGGGTTTCCAGGTTTAAACATGAAGCCACTCTAATCTCATCTTTGTCTCCTTTATCTATCACTGGTTGTCATGTCAGTCTATCTCCAGATTTTTATGTGACTGCTCATTCTTCTCCCTTTTTTATTATGAATAATAAATTAACCACCACAAACAGGCATTTTGGGACTTGTGTGAGCAATTTCTTTGAAGGGAAATGGAAGGGCAAAGGAGATCTGAACATTTGCTTTGAGTAATAAATAGGACATAAGGAAGAAAGCACAGCAAATATAGTACATGTTTTTAAGAACTTTTAACTTAAGTATAGTTTAATTTCATAATCTCTGTAAAAAGATAAAGGAGAAGCAAGAAGAAAAGAAAGTAACAAGGAACACTACCATACTCCAAGCTTTGGTCAAGATGTGCTATTTATTACCTTGATTATTTTCCAAATCATCAAATAGAATCCAATAGTCCCGTGGATACAGAGGTAATAAGGACTGTAGAATTAGATTAGGTGACATCCCATAGCTAGGTAGCAAAGTTGAGATCCAAGTTCATGTGTTTATATATCAGAACTCATGCACATTGCTAATCATCAAGTGCAAGGGTTGCTAGATAATTGAGCCACATATAATCAGGACTCTGAATTTCTATGCCAGCTTTCTCATCAGTAAGCAGCAGTCTTTAAAACTACTGCCAAATATTTCAGGGAAATGAGTAACCTGAAAGAGAAGCTAACCCATTCAGTCCCCATTGATTTGCATCCATTTTTTTTTTTTCTTTTAAGCAAAGGTTGATTGCCATGTTATATGCCAAAACAGTTTTATTATATAACTCCTATTTGGAAGTAGCTGTGGCATTAAATACAAACTCATATACATATATAAAACTTGACCCAGCCCTCATAGTACTTAGTTTATTCAATATCTGTAGATAAATAGAAGATAAAGCAGTGATTGAATTTACATGTGAACATTCAGAAGAGGAATGCTAATTGTCTTTTTCTTATTAAAATTCATTAAACAATTATTTTCATTCTCCATCATTTAGTAATTAACAAAATTGCCATCAAAATAAGCTCTTAAATATGACTTATAGGGATTCAATAATAATTTAATATTACTTTTGCTAATAGCCCTGGGTCTATTTTGATTAATTAGAATCACTGATTCCAGATTCAATTAAGTCACATCTTCCTAAATATATATGTTTTGCCTCCTCATGTCCTGGCTATTTTAAGATCTCATTGATAGAGTTGTTAGACCATGCACATGAATATAGATGAAAGGCTAAGTAAATACTTGTCATTTCCAAAAGTTTAATGGATTTTGCCACTGCGTGTGGAAATAATACCATATATTATTGTTCAATTTGGAAAAGATCCAAGTTAAGTTGTTTTATAGTAATGAGAGAATAAGAATCATTAAATATGTCAAATATATACACAGTATTAGACATCAAAATAGACATTTTTCATAAATAATTATTGAATGAATTTAGTGTGATATAAAAATACTTATATGCTTGTGATCTTTGCAAAAAATAATATTTTTCCAAAGGAGAGAGACATTTTCATAATAAAATATAAATAGTGGAGGCTTAGTCTTAAATGTTTACACTATCTCAAGAATATTGATAAAGATGCTAAAATATGGGGTAATATAAAATGATACTATTTTTATCAAACAAATGTCTACTATATGCCAGACATTAGACTAGGCTAATTCAATGGAAAATGGGAAATTATCTCTTTTAATTCTTAAGACCCTTAGGACCTAAGATATAAGTAGTTATTCTCTCTGCATTGTAGATGAGGGAATTATCTCAGGTATGATATGGAACACATAGCTAATAACGGGAGAGTTCTAATGAATTCCTAATCCACTAGAATGGGATGCTGGCACTTTCACATTTGACCTCAAGGCACATTTTTTTTGTTAGTTCTATTTAAATAAAAATGTAACTTCAGTTCTTGGAAATTCACAAATTTAACCCAACCTAAAGAAGTCCTATGTCCCCTGATACTCTCTCCATGGGTAAATCCAGCAATAAATGGCTATGGAGCAATTGAAATGTGCTCCAAATGGAGGTATGCTATGAGTATACCATATACACTGGATTTAAAGACAGTGAAAAAAAAAATACCATATCTTCCATTGATTTTGTATTGAAATGATAGTATTGGGATAGATTAAAGAAAGTATATTAAAATCAGTTTCGCTTTTTAAAAATGATCTACTAGGGTTTCAAGATGGCGGACTAGAGGGTGGCAACATTTCATGTTGCTCCAGGACTCAGGATTCAAAAGAGGAGATATTGAGAGACTTGAGACCAACTCAAAGCAGCCAGGTGAGTCTCTCCCATTGGGGAGGCATCCCAGATGGGGCAGTAGTCCCGGAACGCAGGGAACTTTGTGAAGTAGAACTGCCCGGTGAGACACCCCTCCCCCCGCTGGAGCAGTGAACTCGAACAACTGGGAGCATCCTAGAGGAGACCGCTCAGCACAGGGCTTGGTCTCGGAGTGGCCGCACCAGAGCTCCAGGCAGCTGCCCAGAGGAGGCGTGCAGCGGGTCACTTGGACTCAGAGCGACTGCTCCTGAACACCCGAGGGGTTACCTGGAGGAGGAGGAGGAACAGGTCGGATCACTAGGACTCGGAGTGACTGCCCAGGACTACAGGCAGTTGGCAGGAGGAGGCAGCACTCAGTGAGTTGCTTGGACTCCTAGTGACTGCACTGGAACACCGGGCGGCTGTCCGGAGGAAGAGGCGTGCGGCAGATTGCTGGGACTCAGAGTGATTGTACGGGGCCCCAGGTGGCTGCTCAGAGGAGGGGCCGCATAGCCAGGCGATTAGGTGCAGAGCAGGGTCCCAGGACCTAGGAGACTTATTGGTGGAAGAGCCGCACAGAGACACGCTTAGGGGCGGAGCGAAGGTTCCAGGACTGCGGGCAGATTCTCTGAGGAGAGGCAGCCTAAGGAGACTTCTCTGTGAAGGGTGAGGCTCCCAGGCCCAGGATGTCGGTCCGGGCCCCTGGGAACGTTGCAGAGGAAGGCAGCCCACCCCAGGCAGTAGTTGTAGATTGAGGGGAACCTCTAGGAGGGGAACTGGCCAGTGAGACCTCCCCACCGGGTGAGTCTTCTCTGCCAGGTGAGGTTTTCCCACAAGGACAATAAAACCAGAGACACAGGCCCAAACAGGCCTTGCCTCAGCCCGCAGCATAGTTCCCCATTGGATAACCATTGGTCAACAAGTGGAGGCACCTCTGCCCACTAGCAGGGAATATACCCCACCTGAAGGCCACCACCCCTAGAGAGGCAGCTTCCTTGTGGAGCACCACACTAACAACTTCCTCCAAGACTTCAGCCTACTGAAGGCTAAGAGGGCATATACTAGAAATCTTCAGGGACATTATAAGTCAATAGAGGAAATCTGCAATATCTCAGCAGTCCACTGGCACCTGAACAATATGAGAAAACAAGGGAAGAAAATGCCCCAAACAAATCTAGATGTTACATCAATAAAACCCAATGACAGCATGGCAGAAGAAATGACAGAAAAGGAGTTCAGAATGTACATAATTAAAATGATCAGAGAAGCAAACGAGGAGATGAAAGAGCAAATGCAAGCATTGAATGATTGCACCAATCGACAGTTAAAGAACAAATACAGGAAACAAAAGATCATTTCAATAAAGAGTTAGAGATATTGAAAAAAAAAAAAAACAGAAATCCTTGAAATGAAGGAAACAATAAACCAAATTAAGAACTCCATAGAAAGCATATCCAGTAGGATAGAACACCTGGAAGACAGAACCTCAGACATTGAAGACAAAATATTTAACCTTGAAAACAAAGTTGAACAAACAGAGAAGATGGTAAGAAATCATGAACAGAATCTACAAGAACTATGGGATATCATGAAAAGGCCAAATTTAAGAATTATTGGGATTGGGGAAGGCTTAGAGAAACAAACCAAAGGAATGAACAATCTATTCAATGAAATAATATCAGAAAATATCCCAAATATGAAGAATGAAATAGAAAATCAAGTTCAAGAGGCATATAGGACTCCAAATACACAAAATTACAACAGACCCACACCAAGGCACATTATAATGAAAATACCAAACATAAAAAATAAAGACAGAATTTTAAAGGCCGTGAAAGAAAAGAACCAAAGTACATTGAGGGGGAAACCAATATGGATATCAGCAGATTTTTCAATCCAGACCCTAAAAGCTAGAAGGGCCTGGAACAACATTTTTCAGGACCTGAAAGAAAACGGATGCCAACCAAGAATCTTATACCCAGCAAAACTTACCTTCAAATTTGACGATGAAATAAAATCCCTCCATGATAAAGAAAAGCTAAAAGAATTTACAAAAAGAAAGCCGGCATTACAGAACATTCTCAGCAAAATATTCCATGAGGAAGAGATGAAAAACAAAGAAGTAAATCAGCAAAGGGAGGAATTATCCTAAAGGAATTGTCAAATAAAGGAGGAACCAAGTCGTGTCAAATAAATAGATAAATAAATAAAATTTAAAAAATGAACCAAATGACCGGGAATACAAATCATATCTCAATAATAACCCTGAATGTTAATGGCCTGAATTCATCAATCAAAAGAAATAGACTGGCAGATTGGATTAAAAAGAAAGATTCAACAATATGTTTCCTGCAAGAGACTCACCTCATAGAAAAAGATACCCATAGACTAAAGGTAAAAGGATGGGGAAAAACATACCATGCACATGGACTCAGCAAAAAAGCTGGAGTATACATCCTCATTTCAGATAATGTGGACTTCAAGCCAAAGTTAGTCAGAAGGGATAAAGAAGGACATTTCATACTGCTTAAGGGAAGCATAAATCAGCAAGATATAACAATCATAAACATCGGTGCCCCAAACAGTGGCTCATCCATGTATGTCAAACAAATCCTTCTCAATTTCAGAAACCAAATAGACCATAACACAATAATACTAGGTGATTTTAACACGCCTCTCTCACCACTGGACAGATCTTCCAAACAAAAATTGAACAAAGAAACCATAGATCTCAATAACACAATCAATAATTTAGATCTAACAGACATTTATAGAGTATACCATCCAACCAAGAGCGAATACACTTTCTTCTCAGCAGCACATGGATCCTTCTCTAAAATAGACCATATATTATGCCACAAAGCTAATGTTAGCAAATACAAGAAGACAGAGACACTGCCTTGTATTCTATCAGATCATAATGGATTGAAGTTACAAATAAATGAAAGAGTAAAAAACAGAAACTTCTCAAACACCTGGATATTAAACAATATGCTATTATATGATGAATGGATAACAGAAGATATTAGGAAGGAAATTAAAAAATTCTTAGAGGTAAATGAGAACAAAGAAACATCATATCAAAATCTCTGGGACACTATGAAAGCAGTACTTAGAGGAAAATTTATTTCATGGAGTGCATTTAATAAAAGAAGTAAAACTCAACAAATAAATGACCTAACACTACAGCTCAAAGCCCTAGAAAAAGAAGAACAGAACAGCACCAAAAGTAGTAGAAGACAGGAAATAGTTAAACTCAGAGCTGAAATCAATGAAATTGAAACAAAAGAAACAATACAAAAAATTGACAAAATAAAGAGTTGGTTCTTCGAAAAAATTACAAAATTGATAAACCCTTAGCCACACTAACAAAGAGAAGACGAGAAAACCCAAATCACTAAAATTCAGAATGAACAAGGAAATATCACAACAGACACGACTGAATACAAAACATAATTAGAAGCTATGAAAATCTATACTCCAACAAAATAGAAAATTTCGAACATCAACAGGTTTCTAGAGACATATGAATTGCCTAAACTGAACGAGGAGGACATACACAATTTAAATAGACCAATTTCAAGCAGTGAAATAGAAGAGGTCATCAAAAGCCTACCAACAAAGAAAAGTCTGGGACCAGATGGGTTCTCAGCAGAGTTCTACAAAACCTTTAAAGAAGAGCTCATTCCAATACTTCTCAAAGTATTCCATAAAATAGAAGAGGAGGGAACCCCCCCAAACTCATTCTATGAAGCCAATATCACCCTGATACCTAAACCAGACAGAGACACATCAAGGAAAGAAAATTTCAGACCAATATCTTTAATGAACATCGATGCAAAAATTCTCAACAAAATTTTAGCAAATCACATACAAAAACATATTAAAAAGATAGTGCACCATGATCAAGTGGGTTTCATCCCAGGGATGCAAGGTTGGTTCAACATCCGGAAATCAATAAATGTCATTCACCATATCAATAGACTTAAAGTCAAGAATCACATAATTATTTCAATAGATGCAGAAAAAGCATTTGATAAAATACAGCACCCCTTCATGCTCAAAACACTAGAAAAAATAGGGATAGTGGGAACATTCCTTAACAATGTAAAGACGATCTATGCTAAGCCCATGGCTAATATCATTCTAAATAGTGAAAAACTGAAAGCATTCCCCCTAAAAACTGGAACAAGGCAGGGATGCCCTCTTTCACCACTTCTATTCAATATCGTCCTTGAAACTCTAGCCAGAGCAATTAGACAGACCAAAGAAATTAAAGGGATACGAATAGGAAAAGAAGAACTCAAACTATCCCTGTTCGCTGATGATATGATTATATACTTAGAGGAACAAGGAAATTCCACCAGAAAACTTTTAGAACTCGTAAGTGAATTCAGTAAAGTAGTGGGATATAAGATCAATGCACATAAATCTAATGCATTTTTATACATAAGTGATGAAACTTTGGAAAGAATAATTAGGAAAACTACCCCATTCACAATAGCCTCGAAAAAAATAAAATACTTGGGAATCAATCTCACAAAAGAGGTGAAAGACCTCTACAATGAGAACTACACAACACTAAAGAAAGAAATTAAAGAAATCCTTAGAAGATGGAAAGATCTCCCATGTTCTTGGATAGGAAGAATTAATATTGTCAAAATGGCCATACTAAAGTGCTATACAGATTCAAGGTAATTTCAATTAAATTCCCAAAGATGTACCTCACAGAAATAGAGCAAGCAATTATGACATTCATCTGGAAGAATAAGAAAACCAGAATAGCTAAAGCAATCCTTAACAGAAAGAGTGAAGCAGGGGGTATCGCAATACCAGATCTTCAACTCTACCACAAAGCAATAGTAACAAAAATGGCATGGTATTGGTACCAAAATAGAAAGGTAGATCAATGGTACAGAATAGAGGACACGGACACAAACCCAAATAAATACAATTTTCTCATACTAGACAAAGGTTCCAAAAATATGCAATGGAGAAAAGATAGCCTCTTCAACAAATGGTGCTGGGAGAATTGGAAATCCATATGCAACAGAATGAAACTAAACCCATATCTCTCACCATGCAGGAAACTAAACTGAAAATGGATTAAGGACCTCGGAATCAGACCAGAGACCCTGCATCTTATAGAAGAAAAAGTAGGTCCAGATCTTGAACATGTCAGCTTAGGACTAGACCTCCTCAATAGGACTCCCATAGCACAAGAAATAAAAGCAAGAATCAATAACTGGGATAGATTCAAACTAAAAAGCTTTCTCTCAGCAAAGGAAACTATCAGCAATGCGAAGAAAGAGCCTACAGAGTGGGAGAAAATCTTTGCCAATCATACTTCAGATAAAGCAGTAATCTCCAGAATCTATAAAGAACTCAAAAAACTCTACACCAAGAATGCAAATAATCCAACCGACAAATGGGCTAAGGAAATGAATAGACACTTCACAGAAGAAGATCTACAAGCAATCAACAAACATATGGGAAAATGTTCTATATCTCCAGTAATAAGAGAAATGCAAATCAAAACCACCCTAAGATTCCATCTCACCCCAATTAGAATGGCGATTATCAAGAATAGAAGCAACAACAGGTGTTGGCGAGGATGTGGGGAGAAAGGTACACTCATACACTGCTGGTGGGGCTGCAAATTAGTGCAGCCACTCTGGAAAGCAGTGTGGAGCTTCCTTAGAAAACTTGGAATGGAACCACCATTTGACCCAGCTATCCCACTCCTTGGCCTATACCCAAAGGACTTAAAATCAGCATACTACAGAGATACAGCCACATCAATGTTCATAGCTGCTCAATTCACCATAGCCATATTGTGGAACCAACCTAGATGTCCTTCAACTGATGAATGGATAAAGAAACTGTGGTATATATACACAATGGAATATGCCTCAGCCATAAACAATGATAAAATTATGGCATTTGCAGGCAAATGGATGAAATTGGAGAATATCATGCTAAGTGAGATAAGCCAATCTCAAAAAACCAAAGGACGAATGATATCGCTAATAAGTGGATGATGACACATAATGGGGGGTGGGAGGGGTTAGGGTTAGAGTTAGGGTTAGGGAGGGGGCCAAGAATGGAGGAAGGAAGGACTGTATAGAGGGAAAAGAGGGGTGGGAGGGGTGGGGGGAAGGGAAAAATAATAGAATGAATAAAACAACATTGCCCTATGTAAATTTATGATTACACAAATGGTATGCCTTTACACCATGTACAAACAGAGAAACAACATGTATACCATTTGTTTACAATAAAAAAAAAAGATCTACTAGAAAACATAAAATTGAATACGTGGCTTACATTTATGTTTCCCTGATGTCTTCTAACTCTCTTGTACCAATTTTCATGAAGATCAAAGAAAGCATGGAGGAAATTTGGATTGTTTAGGGGGATTGTGTGAGAGGGATCTGGGGTGAGGGAAGGAAAGGAGACAGACATCATTACCCTATGTACATGTATGATTACATAAATGGTATGAATCTACATCATGCAACAAACATAGAAATGAAAATTTGCACCCCATTAGTGTACATTGAATCAAAATATAGTCTGTAAAAATAAAAAAACAAAGAAAGGAATTTGGTTTTTTTATTTGTTTAGGATATGAATCTCCCCCTCCCCACAAAACAAACAAAAAAAGGCCAAAACAACCAACAAAACAAATAACATGGTCTTTCCATAAAATGTCAGAGAGTCCTCTGAACTCAATATGAAGGCATGGCTTTTCAAAAGCATTTCACAATTACCAACTTTGCAAAGTGTAGTATTTTACTCTTACCAATATATACATGTATACTTTTAATTTCTGAATGCACTTAGATACATTCAATATTTCATAGGAAAGTGAACTTCATTGCACTTGTTCTTTTCATTTGCTTCAATTGAATGTAAGCAACAGAGCCAAGGTAGCTATGAAAATATTGAATTATTTTACCTCATTTTTCAGAGTGCTCCCAAGAACAGAAATAAAGCCATTCAGGTTTTCTTCTTAGAGTCTTCTACAACAACCATTCCTACCAATTTTAACCCTTTATATAAATGAATACTTTTTCTCTATATAATAAAAATAACTTTATCAATATATTAATAACATATTAACTATTTACATTTCATATTAATCCTTTCTTATTTTTTGTGTGTGCACTTATGTTTGTTTTCTAAGATCATTCAACATACTTTCAATGTATATTCCTTTTAGAGAAAAAATTAAACTAATACTCAAGGTAGTTGCCAGTTTAGTCCATTTCCCTGGATTGTCTCAGGTGTTCAGTTGTGCCAGGTGCCTGCTTCTGCCGAGTTATGACCCACACTCCGCCTTCACAGTCTGCCATCTCTTCTCTCTCGTGCTATTTGGTCTTCCCTCAGGGACCTCTACCATATTCTTCATCTATTCCTTCTTTGTTCAGATTCAGCCACCACTTCCCTACAAACTGGAAGGACCTTTCCCTCCTATGAGTTCCAAGTGTAGTTCCAAAGTTCTGAGCATTGTATGAATTAGCCTCAAATTAGATACAAACTACTTATGTTTTATAGTCTCTACATTCTCACAAAGGTTTCACTTGGCACTGACTTGTCGTACCCAATATTAGAGTTTGCAGGGAGGGATTTTTCCTATTCCCATTTGCCATGAAGAGTTCTTAAGAAGAAAGATTCTTTTATTTTCTCTTCATTAAAACTTTTGATACAACATCTCAAATAAAATGAAGATCCATAGCATTGTTCATAATTGCCATTAGTTTGATAATTAATATATAACTGGTATAATTCCACAGATATGTTTTTGTTTTCCTCCTGGAAGTTTTTTTTAATGACCTTTAGATTTTACTTGTTTAAGATCTTAATATCCCCAACAAGATCAGTTTATTCCTTTTGCATCATATTTAATAGCTGCTCATTAAATGTTGAAGTGTTTCAACAGGAATTAAAAAACACTTTTACTCCCTCACTACTTGGATGCTACGATGAGATAATTTTTATTATGATCATAAAGTTACTATTCCAAAGACCAGATCATTATAACCAGTATAGTTGTGATCCAAACATCCTACCCTAAAAAAGTAAAGCTTTTCTCAAGGAAGTAGATTAGTCTGAGGAACCTGAAACACATTTGCAATAAATCCATATGAGTATATGTATCCCTCATCAGAGTCTTGAAATGTTTCTGTGTTTTCACCCTGAAATGCTTCTATGTTTTCCTCTACATTATTCTAGAGAGTTAGAAGCTTGTCAGGTAAAGAAACTGTTTAATCAACTAGGAAACATATATAGAGAAACTTTATTTTATCCATGTTAAAATACTCACATTGAAATAAATGAAGAAGTAAAAAACAGAAATTGGAATGTTCTCCATCCTACTTGCCATGTTAAAAGTCAGAGAAAATAAACAAGCTTATTCCTAATAAAACTTTTGTTTTTATTAACTATAAAAGACACAATTTAAGTACCAATGAAAGTGCCCTGTTTTCTACACTAAACTAATGGTTTACATATTAATATCTGTCACATTATCAATTGATGGAATTTGCTCTTTTATCATTTAAATAATATATTTTCTTCTCATACCTCTAATATATCATATAGATTAATGGCACTGGCTATTTTCACTTCTTACAATGTTGTCACTGCATGTATTATATCGAACGTCTGCCAACTCAACATTTAGACAAATTACCAGAAAATATTTTAGGTTAAAAGGACATATGAACATATTCAATCATCTAAACTATTGCAATATATAAATTCAACCACTCAAGTTGACATACTCATGGGTCTGCAAAGAATAAGGCACACAGAGACAGATCCTGATTTATACTGATCCAAGGAAAATTCTTCAACATTATGATGGGAAGAAAGCAATACGCATTCAGTGGAAGCCATACTTAGAATTGCAAATTGTGAGCTTTTCATGGGCTCCCAGTTTATGATATGATGCTTTCCCTGAATGCTGGGCCTCAGCCATGAGCCCTAGCTCCCCGTCAGTCACACAATCATGAGGGTAAGCAACTGATGAGCTACGGGATACTGCACAGCTATGCTGTGGGTTAGGTGTATTAAATAACTTTTGGATTTACAATATTTTCAACTAAATGATGGGTTTCTCAGGATGTCACCCCATCATAAGTCCAAGAGAAATTGAATATAACCACAATGATGTCTAATTAAAATGGACTAGCTCTGCTCTTGATTTTCTTACATTTTGTTAAAAGTGAATGGAAGTTTGTGTAGGATTGAATTTTTTAATCAAACTGTAAACATAGGAGTCATATTGATCTAGATTGAAGCAGATTAAACTGAGAACTTAGGAACTAGTAAGTATAATAAAGGTTTAAAGAAAAATTGGAAGACATTTTTATGAGTAAAAATTTGAAAATAGGGGTTTTTTTTTAGGTTCAAAAGATAGTTTTTTTTTTTTTTCTTTATGAAGCAATGAATCACTGGGTCTTTATATTACTGCTTTTCCATTTTCTTCCTTTCCACCATCTACCCTGCAAAAAACACCAAGCAAACACAAATTAAAACATACCTGTTGGAAAAGGCACAGCCAGTTCTTCTTTTATAGAAGGATGAGATGATATACAACTCTCTGTAAGCACAATATCATCAAGTGCAATACTACCATGGTGACCTTTGCCAACTCTACCTTCAAATTTGATTTGGAAGTCTTCATCACCAAACAGGGATACCATTTGTTTCTGCCAGAAATTGCCTTGTTCTACAGTGAGATTAAGTAGGACCTTCGTTTGGTTTGAGACAGATACTTGGATCAAGGTAAGGACCCCAAAGCCAGTTCCATACATGTGATAATAAAAAATGATCTGTAACCAAGAATAGGAATATTACATATTATTAGTACACTTAATTCCACTTTATGTTTAATTATAATAACTCTCATTTATTAAGAAATCTGAGAAGAACATTAGACCAGTATATTCCATTGCTCTGTAAGCACTGTAACACAGAGTGAAGTTAGGCAATTCTTGAATTATATATTGTGATGTACAACTGCTTACTAGAACAGTAAGGACTGAATAGAAATTTAATTAAAAAATGAACTTCGTTTACTTTCTATGACTTCTAAATAAGAGATTCCTTGAAGTTATAGTTTCAATGTGTCCCACAAAATTCCTGTGTTGGGGATTTAATTCCCAAAAGAATAAGGCTGAAAAAGGATCTTTAAGAGGTGATTAAAGGTTCTGCCTTCATGAATGGATTGGTGCCACTATTGGGAGAGTAGGCTCATTATCAACAGAGTGAGTTAAATTATTTTCTTAAAATCAGGGAATACTCTCTTATTTCATCACGTTCTTGTAAAAACATATTTCAGTTCTACAAGATCCTCAGGGTTTCTCTCTATACAGCAAAACCACCAGAACAGCAATTATCCAAATTTTACTTGAAATGCTAGAAACAGGCCTTAGAAGATCAGCCTCAGGAGTTTTCCCCTGAGTGAAAATTAATAGAAGTATTTTGCAGGGTTAACATGTGTCAAAGAAGATGTGTCAAAGAAGAATTTTACTAGGTTTTTAGTCATTGTTTTACAGCAGAAGAAATTCAGGGAAACTTCTGGGGAAAAGAACAGAACAAATGAGCAAGAGAAATTCAGAACTACTTAGAGGTCTTGTCTTATCATTGCATGAATGAGAGACATGGTATAATCTTCACAGAGGAAACAGACCCTGAAAATCTCACAGCCACATATATCCTATCATACTTTAGAGAAAGAAAAACGAATGTGTTTAAAATGTAAAGAATTAAGCAATATATGCAGGGCATTACTACAAAAAGCCTAGACCAAGAAGAGATACACCAGGTAAAGTGACTACTCCGATTTCCTAGCTGATAGTCTTCAAGTTTTCATTTATGATCCAAAAATATTTCTTCAATTGATTAATTTCCGATATGAACTCTATGGCTGTTTGTCCTGGGACCGATACAACCTGGATGGAATTATTTATTTGAGTGATAAATAAAAAGGCCTAGGGCCGATCTTATGGGCAGTATCAAGAGACACTGATCAAGCCCAGCTGATCCACTTTCATTTGGATCCCATGCACTCAAAGACAGGGTCGGCCATGTTTCTGCTTAACATCTGTACCTGTGCCACAAATACCAGGTCTATGTTTTGTGTCTTGGTCCATACTTCTCTATCTGAAGGTCATTTTATGAATGATCCCATCAGATTTATGTGCAAACAAACACACCAACATTTCCATTTTGAGGGAACACACCTGATGTCAAGATAACCTAATCTCAGGGCAACAAGAGGGAATGAAAATCTGCTATTAATTCTTCAAAGGATGTATTTTTTTTTACTGGAAATTCTCATTATTCATAGATTTGATCTCTTTTCCCATTAATCTCTGTTTGCCTCCCATCCACCCACCCTCCAAAAATGGAGAAAAAAAAAATCCAATTTTCTTTGCTTAAAAGTATTCCAGAGGGTGAAAGGACAGAGATGATTCTTCTGTAAATTTGTGAGGTCACTACTTACCTGATACACATATTTATTATATGAAAGACCCAATAACTCTTAGCATGACCTTTCCTTACCTCTCTGTATTCAATCCATATCATAAATATTCACAAAATGAACATCAATTATTAATTTTTTGACTGTTCTTCTATATATACTTCATTATTCTCATATAGGTGATTAAAAAACTGGGGACTATAGTTCTGGGGCCAGGGGGAGATAAGAATGAATGAAAGCCTCAGCTAGCATAGTATGAAAAAAAAATCTTTTGAACATTTTTAGTAGAAGTATTTAAATAGAAAAGCTTGGAAGTCAAATGAAATTATATGTACATATATTATGTTTAACGTTTATTTTTCCAAGACCAAATCTTATTTGCAATTTTCTGTAGGTATATAGAGCTAGATACATAGATTCAACATTTATAAAATCTTGTGTGTCTGAGGAAGTATCCAGTCATTTGTAAGACAGCAGAATCATAAAATGATGTTTGATTAAAACTCAACTTTTAACTAACTAAAAGTTTAATACAATTCTGTGACTTGTTACTTCCATTCTAGACTACTGACCAAATTCTTTTTCTAAAACTCTGATCTGATTATTACATCACTTTTATGTGTGGAAAATCCTCACAGTCTGAGAGATGAGGTTGCTCTATGGGTGTGAAACCATAAAATCATACGAAGATCAGACAGAAAAACTATGATAAAGTTTCACATGTTCGAAGACTCTACCTGGTAGAGTATTGAAGACTTGTCAGTGTGTCTTGTTCTACTATGGACACAGGTGCTTCAGATGATTGGATCTTGAAGATAACAAAGGTTTAAGTCATGTAATCGTCTCCTAGCCTGACTTGGTCCACAACTTGCTGAACACAGTTTCTTTTTAGTTTTCACACGTTAAGGAATACCATAGCCAGAGCCCCTGAGATCAGATTTTATGGAAACTGCATTTCTCATCATAAATGTAAATAAATGACACATTTGTTTGTGGACCAGTTTCTCATAAGTGAGTTTCCTGTGAAGTCATCTCTGACTGCTCAGTTTATATTACATGTAAAGGTAACTTCAGTTCCTAACCTAGCTGACTCAAATCTTTTATGGAGTATAAAGAAACAACGAAGTGGGCGTGAGACCAAATGTGGGAACCTCTACAAATAAGGAGTCGTCATATGAGGCTCTTCGGTCTAAGACATCATAAAGTTGAATTTATACTTTTAAAACTTCACAGACATTTTCTTCAAATTTCACAAGCTAAGGACTATGTCACATTTCCTTCATGCCTACAGAAATTCTTTAAAAGAACCAAGTTCATTCTTTCCTCTTCTATGAAATCTCCTTCAATCCCTTTATCACAATTCTAACCATCTCTAATATTAATTCTTAGACATATTTAATCGCATCCTGCCTATTGTTTTTTTTTTTAATGATAAAATTCTCATATTCAATAAGCACTAAACTCCCTGAGGGTAAGCAACTAGTATTTTACTTCTTTTGTGATATCCATGGTCATGAATAATTAACCATGGAATTTCCCATTGGTTTCCAAAATTCCAATATTCATGGGATTTATACATAGGAGAAAATTTTCCAACATTTCTACCAATCCTTCCTTTTCATTATTTCTTCTTCTTTTCTGTCCCTCACATATCCCAGTTGAACAAGTTAAAATGCATATTTGCTCCAGCCATTCTATTTTCTGTATTTGATTTCATGAACAGTCATTTTCAATATGTCTTGAGTTTTTTCCCTCCATACCTTGCAGTTTTTGCTTCTCTTACTTATTATTGGGCTTGATATTCTGGCTGTCCTCAAGGGTTGCTGTGGGAAAAAGCTCTTTATAAAGATGTAATGTCCAGATGAATTGCCTAAGGTGTGGTCCACAGCAGGTTCTGTGCTTGTAGGTGGGATGCTGCTAGGTTTCAGATTCCAATCAAAGTCCTCATCCTGATCCTGCTCCCAGGCACAGAGGTCAAATTCAAAATCACAGCGCCCATTAAAGGTACCTGGAAAACATTTTCAAATTAATGTTAGAAAGAATGGAAATCCACTGACTTTAAAGTTTGCAATTCAAAAATACAGTGATCTTACTATATCACGTAGTATTTCAAAACCTTACATGCTATCCTGATGGCAGCATTTAAATAGAACATGTTAGTTTATTCTATACAGCTATTTCCATGGCAACATAAGTTCATTTCTCCACAAATCTGGTCCTGGTCTCAAAACTTGAGAAAAGATTTTAGCATTATACACGCTTTCTCCTCTCAACACCTATTTTTTGATGTAATTTATTACTTCTCTTTTCTCCTCTTTGGTTCCCAGGTCTTGATACTAAATTCAGGAAATTTATGATTCTGCCATAAAGTTTAGTTTAGGAAATATTGCCCCCCAAAGCTACCATGAATCATAATTATTTTAGAAATTAATAGCTTTAGAGATGAGAAAGTGATAAAATGAAAAAGGCATAAAAGATGTAATAATTTGAATTAATTTATTGTAATAAGTTGCAGAAATTAAATATGTTAAGTTACATTGAATACCAAACTATCTTCCAGGTGTTCTTTTAAGTTTGTTTAATTTACTTTTTCTTCCATTTCCTGCATAGGAGGAATTACACAGACATTTCTTTATAATTCTAAAGTCAGCATTAAGGCTAACAATGTTTGTGCAGATATTACAAAATACAACACTGTGGTATAAAAGTCATTTCTCATAAAATAAGTTTGGGACACTTTTGATCATCCCTATTTTTAAGTCAATAGTATGATCCTGAATAAAACTAGTGAATGATTGATCTGATAAACAGTAAAATGTTCTGTTTAGAATTATTTGAAAATAATAAGTCTTTATTAATTTCTACTAGAATACGGCAACTAAAAATTAAAATCTGTAAAATAATAATTATATGAAAGATGGGGTCCAAAAGTAAACATACTTGAGGAGAACCTATGGTATAGTGTCAATAAGTATTCAGATAGAGAATTTTCAAAGTTCATTTGAACAATTGCTAAAATTCCTTAAGGTAATTTTATGATCATAAAACATTTGTCACCAAAACACTAGGGGTTGGTTCTTCAACACACTGTCCAAAGGAAAACAGAATCCATAAAAATTCCTGGATAAAGCAACTATTTCATTCTATTACATATTACCTTAAGAATTTTGAAATTCTGTTGTGCTTACCAGTAAAATAGTGGTTTTCCTTTAGGGACATATTCTTATCGCTCTCACAGGTCAGAAAAAAAAATTTTAAAAACAAAATAAACTCCATATTCTTTGTAGTTAATAAGGTGGAAAATATGAAATGTATAGGTTGTATACATTTCTATGACATTCTATAGTATATAAAATGAAAGCTAAAATTAACATAAACTTTTCTATAATTTGTATAATTGTTTCTGTGTCATTTTATAGTATATAAAATGAAAGCTAACTATATCACATCTCCCACTTAGAAACTTGTCCAACAATGAAAACAGGTTTAAAATGATCATTTTTAGCTTAAAAATGGTAAATTTAAGAAAGTGTCAGGATGAATATTCTTTTTAAAATGGTTTAATTTAGCAGCCAGACTAATACTAATTTTTAATGTTTTTAAGGATAGAAGATATTTTTCTTTTGAAATTTTTATCATCAAATCAATAGAATGGCATTTTATATCCAATTACTGAGTTTTAAAACTACATTTGAAATGCATTTTATAATTTATTCTTCCTAGAATAGACTATAATCTTATAGATCTTTTAGTTCAGAATACTAAAGTTCTCCTAAATTTTCTCTGAGAGGGCTGGGAAGGCAATCTCACTAAAGTAATAATAAACCTAAGTCAGCACCAAGTTTAGAATCTGAACTATGGTCTTGATTAAGAATTATATCAGGATTGGGGTTGTGGCTCAGTGGTAGAGCATTTGCCTAGCATATGTGAGTACCTGGGTTCGATCGTCAGCACCACATAAAAATAAATAAAGGTATAAAAAAGAATTATATCATGAATTAATTTACCGTCATTGTGTTAGAAAATTTAGCAGCCCATAAGAATCTGATTACCATACGGACCAGTACCTAGAGGATCTATTCCAACAAAATGTAGCTGCTGAAAACAGATTTGTTTAAAAACAAAAACCCTAAAATCCCTGCTACATGAACCTCTCTCTATAATGTAAATCACATCTTTATTTTGATTTTTACTATAGTTTTGAAGATGTGTTTCCTTAGAAAATTTAATTCTGACATATCAGCCGGGAAAACAGAACAAACAATAGAAGTTGTTGGAATTTCATAGCACTGTGGTAAGAGGGAACACCTTTAATTTCACATTTCATTATTTCTCATGGGTGCCAGGTGAGAAAAGTTGCAAACATTTCTGTGAGCAGATGTCGATTCTTGGCATTTCATGGTGCAGTTAATGCCAGTGCCAGACAGGTGTGCCATAAGGAAGGAAGAAAATTATCACCTTTGTCTATAGCCAAATCATTAATCAAGCCCGTTTTCTCATTTCCACATGCTATAATGATCAATATCTTCCTAACTGTAAAATATATATTTCTTTTAAAAAGACATCATTATAATCTTATAAGATCCTACACATTTCTAAAATTAAGAGTTCATCATTCTATTTATTTATTCAACATAAATTTGAGCCTATTCTATAAGTTAAGTAGATTAAGAAAAATAGAAAACAGACTGGAAAATGGGTGACTGGGTATTGAACATAATGTGTGCCAGTTCTGAACATTCTCTTTATACATGTCATTTCACTTAATTCTCACATCACTGTTTTCATTCTTCTTTTGGTTGTTAAGAAGGCTGAAGTTCAGAGTTAAACTGTGCTTAATATTATATCATGAGAAGCAGAGCCATGAGTTGAAGAGTGACATGACACAGTCCTTATAATGTCACCCTTTATAAGTTAGTCTGCCTGGCTGAGGTGAGTATTGCAATGAAACAAATTTGCAAATTTACAAAAACTGAAGCATAAGGAAGTACATGTGACTGTCAGAACATGAGCTAAGCATGCCCTTCCTGTGGGAGAGCCATGAAGACTACAGCTGTCCCACTTGGCTTGATTATTCTTGTAGAGTGACACAGTTATCACTTCTTTAATTGTTCATGTGAATACTAATTTCCCAACAATGTCAGTTTGTCATTCAAAGGCAGAAATTTCTGCAACCAAATGAATGGGATAGATCCTATGAATTATATCCTTCTTTGGGATATAATTAAAAAAAAAAAAAAAACCAACAAAAAAATTAGCACATTAAGGGTTCTGAGAATTTCCATGACATAGGAACTATTTCTTCATACAAAAAGTATGTTCTCGAATTTTCTAAGGAAATATTTGTTTGCAGAACTTCTTGCAGAATAATATACTAGTGATTCAAAGGACAAGATTTTCAAATTCTGCTATTAAAACAAACTCTAAAAGTCTGTGATTAGAGAAGCTGGCTTCCAATTCTCAGTGGGCACGTTTTTAGCTGCGTAATTGAGAACTGACCAGTTTCCTAGGGCTATTCAACAAACACACAACTGGGTAGTTTAAAACAGTAGAAATGTATGATCTCACAGCTGTAGCAGGCTGGGGGACAGCAGTCGGGTGTTGACAGCGCCCTGCTCTACATAGGAGATGATCCTTCTTTGCCTCCTCATCACTGCTGTGGTACCAGCGATCTTGTGTCTTTGGCTTGGAGACGTGTCATCTCCACCACAAGGCCTTCTCTCTGTGTGTCTTCCCATCCTCTTTCCTCTGGGTCAGTGTCCAAATGTGATATCAGTCACTGGATTAGGACTCCTCTTAATCCGGTCTGATCTCTTTTTATTTCAATTACATCTATAAAAACCCTATTTCCAAAGAAGGTCACTTCTGAGGTTTTAGGTAGACCTTTTTTTTTGGAGGAATACTCACATCCAGATGCACCTAAGTTTGCGGGGTAGGATAGTTTACAACCCAGTGGTAGATTTTTGCCTTTTTTTAAGGAAACCTTGGACTTTTGAGATATACATTCATATTCTAAAATAATTACTATTTGACATTCTTTCATTTCATCTTATATGTTACATACTGATCAAAACCACAAAAGAAATAATAGAAAATTTAGTAGTATACATTCTTAACATGTCCTTGATTTTAATAGAAATATTTTCATAGTTTCCTACATTCACTTGATAGAGTATCTTTAGCCTATTAAAGTCATATTCTATGCATATTGTAAGAAATAGTTGTTTAATTTAAACATATTTTTGTCATATATTAGTTTGATTTTTTTTTTCTCAGTTACTTATCTGGTTACATTTAAGTTGTTACATTAAAACATTCTTAAAATGTTGTAAGATGTGCATAATATAATATCTCTGAGTTTACTTTGCTATCATTCTAAGTTTTTGCATATCTACATGCATAGTTTGATCTACAATGTTCTTTTTAATTTTTGGAAGCTTCATTATCAGTGATATATGAACTGCATAAAATAAACTCTATTATTTTATATGGTCGGAATTGTTTCTATGGACATAATCACTTCATTAAAATTTGATAGAACTCAGCAGTATCTATCCCAAGAGACAAAAATTGGAGAACATTTGTTAATAACTTTATCTGATAGTTAATCTTCTAATCAAGTTTTCTGCTTTATAAGGTAATTTTGATCATTTTTCTTGAAGAAAATTAACCATTTCATGGATATGTCCAAACTGAGAGTTATTGGTCTTCAAATGATTATTATTTACCCTTTAACGAGGCTAAACTTATGGAATTGTGAGGGTTTTTTTTCTTTTTAAAATTAAAATTTGTTGGAGTTCTATCTACTTTTAAAAATAGCTACCCTTGTATTTATAATTTGCATTTTCTGTTTTCTAAGTTAATATTTATTCCCTCTGATATTCTTAATATTACCTTATTTTTGTAATTATTTACTTTGAAATAATTGCAAACTTATAAAAATCAATAATACAAATTATTTCCTATCAACCCTTTAACTAAATTTATAAATGGTTATATTTTCCCATTTGTTCCATGTGCATATCTATATATGTATTTTTCAGAAGCATTCAAAAATAAATTGGAAGACACTGTGCCTTTGTATCAACAGTTTTTTTTTATTTCTTTCATATAAAAAGGGATATTTTCTTGTATAACTACAGTAAAAATCACAAAGACAGAACATTTAACATTATAAATCTACAGTCCATATTTAAATATCAGTTATCCTAATTAGTTGTATCTCCCCTTGGTTAGAATCCAATCCTAACCTCCCATTTGGCTTCCATGACTGTTTAGTCTCTTAATCTGCAAGTGCTTCTTATTTACTTTTCTTTCTTAGCCTCAACATGTTTGATGAGATGAAGGCAGTTATTACAGAAAGCACTCAAATTGAATTGGATTAGTCTGAGGAATGCTTGTCATGAGACACAGGTTCTGCATTTCGGCAGGAAGACCACAGAAGTAATCTTGTACCATCTCAGCACATCATATCCAGAGGCATACTCTGATTTGTCCTAAAATCCATGATGTTTAGTTTGAGTATCTGATCAGAGTCCACTACATTTCTCCACTAAATGTTACACTTTCTCTTTTAATTAATTTTTTTCCTTTTCGGGGGGTACTGGGGGATTTAACTCGGGGGCTCTTTACCACCGAACCACATCCCTACCCCTTTTTATTTTTTTTATTTTGAGACAGGGTCTCACTAAGTTGCTGAGGGCCTCACTAAATTACAGAGACAGGCTTTGAACAGGTGCTCCTCCTGCCTCAGCCTACTGAGCCACTGAGATTACAGGTGTGCACCACAGTGCCCAGCTAAAATTTAATTTTCAAACAAATATAATTGTGACTATAAAAATATTAAACATTCAGCAATCAGTTATGACTCTCACTATTTTCTTCCTTTCATTCTTTTCTTTTCTTTCAGTTGTAGTAAGAACACATGAGATCTTCCTCCCAACAAAATTTTTAATGTATGCTACCATATTATTAACTATGCATCAGCGTTAAGTCATAAGGCAGATCTCGACAGTTTCTAATTTCTTCCAACAGTATTTGCAGTTTCAACTCGCACAAAGTAGATTCGCAAGTACTTTATGCTTTTTGGCACTACTTACTGTCCTCAACTGTGTTTTAAAAATACTATTATTCTAAATTAAATACATTTTATCCAATAATTATTTAAGAATATCTAATTGGCTCAGCATTTTAGTTTGAACCTTTAGTTTTACTGTGTTTTGGTGAAGTAATATAGCTTATATAACTTATACTACATGAAATTTTTAAAAATTGTCTTCTAATTTGTAACTGATACATAAATATACCTAATATGACTGAAAGAAATGCTCCTTTTTCCAAGGCTCAAAGTTCAATATATGTGTATTAATTTAACCCTACCAATCATATTTTAAAAATACTTCTTGACTTATATTTGTTTATCTGATTAGAAAAACCTCATGGAAGTTTTTTATAATATGAATTAATAACTGAATTTTCATATTTTTTACTATTCTAATGACTTTTAAAAATATATTTGGATAAAACTACCAAATTATATCTTTATTCTAGGTTTCACCTTTAAACAATCTTATTATTGCTATTATTATTATTTTGGGGGCAGGTACCAGGGATTGAACTCAGGGGCACTTGACCACTGAGCCACATCCCCAGTCCTATTTTGTATTTTATTTAAAGACAGGTTCTCCGTGAGTTGCTTAGTGCCTCACTTTTGCTGTGGCTGGCTTTAAACTCATAATCCCCCTGCCTCAGTCTCCAAAGCTGCTGTAATTATAGGAGTGCGCCACTGTACTCGGCTCAATTATTTTGACTCAGAAATTAATGTTAAATTGATGTACTACTCTCTTTGCAGTATACATCTTTGTCCATCTTTTAAATATTTTTATGCCATTATCTATGATATCATTAAGAACACTTCTACATCATGACTAAGTTATTTATTTTATTTTAGCTCAGTTTTATTAGCTTACTTTTTATGAAACTATCCTTCTAATATATATTGTTCACATTACATATTCATCATTGATTTCACATAAAATTAAAATTCATCCTGTCATATCTATTATTTCTTCTGTATTTTCATCTCATTGAACTTTTCTCATTGTGTCAAGAAATATTTTGACAATGAATCACTCTTCCATAATATCATGTAAAATATGATGTCAATAAAATATCAGGAATATTTTATTTAGGAATATAATTGATATTTCTACCTTTCATCTTTGTCTTACCTAACTCCATCCTAATTTTTCTCTTCTCATTTCTCTTATCACTTTCTATTCATATAAAACACAATTCTTAATTTCTTATATGTTCAATAATGATATTTAATATATATTTGATTTATTTAATTATAATAATTATATTTTAGGAGAATTAGACCACTCTGATGGTCCTAATTTTTGCCTTTTACCAGAATCTATTTAGATAACATGTCACAACTGTTTTTTGCCAATAACATTTGTAGCTCCTCTGTAGCTCCTTCATTATTCTGTGTTGATTTGTGGAAGCCCTCTCCTAGAGGTCATGCACTGTTCATATTCCAATTTCCAGTGCATAATAGATTGTAATTAATGTGACCCTTTATGATGAGGTAGAACTACTTCTCACTCCACTTACCGGTCCTAAGACTCTTTAACCAATGAAGTGCAGAATAGTCGCAACAGCAAGAAACCCAAAGACCTTTCACCAATTTGCACCCATTTCTAGGATCTTCCTGACTATACCCCTACCCTGCCCCTGTCCTTCAATTACCAGTGCCAGGTTCTCCCTCTTCTTACAGCTCCAAAATGGAGCTGCTTTTTGTGCAATATTGTTTCTTAATTCAGGGAGGCAATTATTTGAAGATAAAGAAAATGCATATAGATATTCTTGTGTTAAAATTAGAAGAGGAAAACTGACTCCTAAGATGTTAACAACTAGTTTCTGTTACTAGAAATCTAATTTTATGTTGACCAATGAAATTCAGAAACTATGTATAGATATATAAAATCATTTTCTCTTTTTTAAGTGTAGAGAAAGCACATTTGTTTCAAAAATATTTAATTGCAGGAACATATTTGAAATATGTAACCACACAGGTCAATTGTCTATTTGTGCTGATTATATTAGTCTAGATAAGCTAAAAAATTGGTAGAAACCATAATAGAATTTTAATGTGAATAGCAAATCATGACTTTCAGTTTAAAATCTAAATAATGAGATAAGTGTGATCCAGGGTAACTATAGTGGACAACAGAAGAGACACCATTAAATATGAAAAGTAATCCCATACTTAAATTTCTATCACTTCCTAAAAAAACCAGTGTTTATTGATTGCAAATTTCCCCCTTGTTATTAAATCTAATAGAAGTGTTGGAGTACTTGTCATTTAATTTTTGCACATCTAATATTGACTACTGCTTTCAGAATTATAACTCTGTCTCCTATGACAACAGAGTCTGTCTCCTTTTCCTTCTGCCTGTTTTCATCTCCTCTGTAACCATTTTCCTTTTAAATACCGTTGTATTTAAAAGGGTCTGACGTTGGGTCTTGATGTTATTTCATGGTTGCTAATTTTACATCTCTGCAGAAATGTTCTTTTTAAACTTAAAATCTATATAGCCAGTTGCCAACTGGATACCTATTTATTGTTCATCAGACACATGTCAAACAAAAGAGCAGAAATGAAGTCATGACCTTACAAGCTTCCTCATCCTTTTGCATCTTAGTTAAGAGTGAATAAAACTGCCAGTTATCCACTTGCCCAACCCAGAAAACCTCCAGAGTTAACTAGTCATCAGATTTATAGACTTATTCCTTCCAAATGTTTATTCACTTCTTTTCATCTTCATTGAAAGCAACTTGACACCATGCGTCTTGAATGGAATATTAGCAGTCTCCCTGTGATGCCCCACCTTCTAATTTGCTCCCGTGTACACTGCTGTCAGTGATGTTTCTAAGATGCAATTTTGATTTTATTATTTCTGTAGTTAAATGTCTTCCTAGAACTCTCAAGTTAAAGCATGCATTTCTTTTTCTAATTTCTATTTGTTCTTTTTAGTTATACATGACAGTAGAATCTATTTTGAGGCGGACTGTATCATATTCTAATTAGGTTCCCAGTCTTGTGAATGTACAGGATATTGGGATTCACTATGGTGTATACATATATGTACATAGCAAAGTTATGTCAGATTGATTCCACTGTCTTTCCTATTCCTGTCCCCACTCCCTTCCCTTCAATCTGTTTCTTAGCTTGAACTATCAGGTACCCCTGCTTGTCTCTCTGGACTCCTAGCTATTCCTTTATCAAATGCTAGACAGGATAAATGTTAGGCAAATAACCATGCAACACACCATGATCGCTCTTGCCTCTGGGTCTTGGCTACCACCTTTGTAATTCATATCATTTGGAATTCTTTTTTTCTATTCTTGATTAAACCACCTCTTCATCTTTCTTGGACATGATTGGCACAAGACTAAAAATTAAAACTAAACTACTGAAACTCTTAAGCCATATCATTTTCTATGGTAGGCAAGAGAGAGGGGAGTTGAGAGGGAGAGAAAGATATATTGTGAATCGGCTATAATATAACATTTCCTGAATATTTATTTCCATATTTAAGGGAAAATTTAAGAACTTAAACTATCCATTAAGAAGAGTAGATAACAGCAGTCTTTGGATCATGTATATAAGATGCTATTAAAGGATTCAAGAATATTTTTATTAACTTCATGACTAAGAACGTGAAAAAAGAAAATGTGAAGAGATGCAATGTATATAATTGATGGTAGCTGTTTTCTAATACTTAAGTTTTATTATTAAGGAGAAGTACAAATAGGAAGATGTATCATCAAAAACTCATACTGGGAAAATAGGGACCAATTGATTCAATATTATGAAAAATATTACAATAAGGGGTACCTGACAGTTGAGAAAGCTTTTTATGTGAGGCAGTGTATTCTGGTTCATGAAAGTGTTCAGCAGGCCTCAATTCTCCCTTCCCATATCCACTGTCTACAAAGTCAGGGAAATGATTTCTTTATGTGTGGGTACTTCATTTGTCAATTCATCCAACAGCAATTTGGTAGATGTTGAGGTTGATTTGTCAATAAATCTGTGCTAGTGGAGTTCTCACATTTTAATAGAATGGAATAAGTGCTAGGACAGAGAGAAAAAGTTCAAGTTTAATTGTAATTGAGTAAAATAAATCTTTCACACAAGTCTTAGATTCTTATTTAAGAGAGCATGAGCTAATGTCCATGATCACCTCCAACTCTTTATGTAATTCAATTACCAGAACTCTGACAAACTGTTTATAAGGTATTAACAACTGCATCCCTTATTTCTCATTTTTTCTTTATTTAATTGATCCTCTCTACTTAAAAATAATATCAAAGAAAGAGAACACACAGATTATAGCAGCAGTAAAACATGGATTATTATAGACTCTGTATTATCAAAAGTATGATACAAGAGTTCTATGAACATCTGTATATGCATAAACATAACAACCTGAATAGAACAGATCAGTCTTTGCAAAGCACAAACTTACTTAGTGCAAAGTAGATAATTTAAGTAGTTTTGTAGCTACTGTGAAAATTCAACTAATGATTTAAAAATGCCTAAGAAAGAAATTTCTATTTCAATAGATCTCACTTGAATGTTTCTACAAAATCTTCAAGGAACACAAAGCAGAAAGTAGAATTAAAACTGTCCCTATTTCAGATGCCATTATTGTCTACAAAATAAATCCCTACTGCAAAAATCAGAACTTTTATGAGCCAATAAGGTCTAAGGACAAAAGAGTGACATAAAAATTAATTTTTATTTATATACTATCAATGAACACATGAGGACAAAAATTGAAAATATAATATCAATTATAAGCCTTCAACTATCAAATATTTAGGTATAAAACTAATATAACATGTATAGAATTTGTATGCTGAGAACTACAAAATACTGATAAAAGAAATCACAGATCAAAATAGTAAATTCACACTATGCTCATTGATAATAAAATATATTGAAGATTTTACTTCTCTCCAAATTTTTACTTAATGCATTCTCAACAAAATTACTTCAATATTATTTCTAAATACAGATGATGGGGCTGGGGATATAGCTCAGTTGGTAGAGTGCTTGCCTCGCAAGCACAGGCCCTGGGTTCAATCCCCAGTACTGAAAAAAAAAAAAATAATAATAAATAAATAAATAAATAAATAAATACAGATGATGTATTTCTAAAATTTATTTAGGAAATCAGAGGAACTAGAATAACCAGAAGAATTTTAAAAAGTAATAAATGCAGAGGTGTCACTAAATAATGTCAAGATTTATTATACAGTTTTTGTTATCAATATTGTGTTGTATTAGTAGAAGAAAAGATACTTTATGGTAGTGAATTTTCTATTAGTGTAATAAAAATCTTGCATAAAAAATCTTAAAAAAAAAAGATTTATTTGTCTCACAGTTTTGGAGGTTTCTGTTTATGATCCATTGATCCTGTTGCTCTGGGGGCTGTCATGAGGCAGCACATCATCGTGAGAGAACATGGCAGGGAAACCTACTTACATAGCATTAAGGAGGCAAAGAGAGAGGAAGAGACCAATATCTCACATCCCCACTAAAGGCATTCACCCATGACCTAATAAACTTCCACTACTCGTTCCTCCTAACATTCCACTACCTTCCAATGTATCAATCTGCAAACTAAGCCTTTAACACTCATGGGCCTTTGGGGGGACATTGCAGATTCGAACTATAGCACACTTAGATGTCTATTCTGATAGAGAACCCAAAAATAGCTCCAGAAAAGTAGAACGAACTGATTTCTAACAAAAAGGAGAAAGCACTTAAACCAAGGGAGTATAGACTTGTTCATGGTATTAGAGCAACTGGATAGCCACCGGGGCCATGGGGTCATTATTGACCTAAATCTAAATCTTACAAATTATAGAAATAAACATAAAAGATCATAAACTTGAATGTAATATATTATGAAACTTTAGAAGAAACAGGAGAAGATTTTGGACCTAAGACTTGTTTTTTTTCTAGACTATATCTCTATCTATCTATATTATTTTTTATTTATCTTTGATATAAACAAAAATAGTATCAAAAACATGATCCTTAAGAGGAACTATCAGTGCATAGGATTTCATCAAAATTAAAAATGTTTGCTCTTTAAGCAACACTTTTAAGAAAATGGAAAGGCAATCTGAAGCTTGGGAGTAAAAATAATTCCTGGTCACATATCTATAATGTACAAAGTATTCTCAATACTCAACATAAAGAGACATTTCAGCCAAAATGATATACAGATGGCAAATAAACATATGAAAAGATGTTAAACATTACTAGTTATCAAGGAAATAGGTACAATATTACTCCAGAGCCATCAAAATAGCAAAAACAAAAATACAATAATTATACTACCAAATGCTCACAAGGTCTTGAAGAAATGGAATCTCTTAGATATTGTTGGTGGCAATGTAAAATGATACAGTAGCTTGGAAAACAGCATCATGGTATGCTACAATTTTACCATAGAACATGACTCAGCTATAATAAAGAACAAATGGTTTATACACACAACTTCAATGAATCTCAAGGGGATTCTACCAAGAAAAAGAGTCTCGAAAGTTCACATACTATATGGTTCCACTTGAAAAACTTTCTTAAAATGACAAGTATAGAAATAAAAGAAGATAGTAGTGGTTTCCCACAGTTAGGGAAGGAATGGTTTATGGGAGATCTTGGTGGAGATGGAAAATATTGATTGTAGTGATGGTCAAACAAATTATGCATGTAATAAAATATGAAAATATACACACATATTGAAACAACATCAGTTTCTTGGTTTTGTTATTGTACTACAGTTATATAACCACTGAGAGAAACTACATGTAGAGCACACAGAATTTTCTACATTAATTTTGTTAATTTCCCATGAATCCATATCATTTCAAGATTAAAAGTTAAAAAATTAATATCATTTACCCATTATCTTTGGATTTTATCATTAGGAATTTATGATAGATTTATTTCACTTGCATTTCCCTACTGTTTCCATAAAGTAATAATAATAAAAAATTCTAACCAATACTTTCTGAACTGTGTTTCATGGGAACAAAACCATCATTCTACATGGGGTATATTTGTTTCCATACAAAAAAGGTTTTAGAGATAAAGTAATCTGGAAAAACTCCACTGATAATGTCAATCTTTTGAAAACTTACAATTGTTATATACAAAGGATTTAGAAAATCTGATTTGGCCCATGAATGATCCAGAGAAACTCCTCACACACAATTTCTTCTTCCATATTGACTATCTCATTTCACAACTTGGAAAATACTATGTTACATAACACACTGGGCAAGTAAGAACAAGGATAATTTTGGAAAGACAATGAAAGGTTTCCAAGTCCCAGGCACACTCAGCTGCAGCCTGCAGTAGGGAGTGTGTGAAGCTTAGGATAGCTGATCCTTCACAGGAAGCCTGGCTTAAGAACACTGTGATTCCTAACCCATTTTCTAGCATTATCTCCCACAGAAAACAAAAGTTATTCAGAGTCCATGGTCAACAAAGTTCTTGAAAACACATTTGTTGTTTTCAAGGTGATGTATCACTTTTATGCAAGCCTATTTTGGATTAGTATTTAAATATGACTTATCTTCTTTTGTCCCCTCCAGAAGTAATTTGCACTTAACTCTCACTCAAATTGTAAAAATGTTTATGTATCTATCTCTTTTATTAGACAAGGAGCTCCAAAATTATTCAAGGCAGATCTTGTTTTTCTTTGTTTTTGCTCCAGGGCCAATTATATTGGAGGTACCCAATGCTTACCAAATAAACAAACAAAAAGGAAACAAGGAACTAATATGTCAAGTAATGTGAATGTTAATTATGAAATATATGCTCAGATTTTAAATGACTATTGACAAAGACTGAAGTGTAGAGTCTCTAACTTAGGATAGTTTGACTTAATTTTTTTCTTTTTTTTTAAACTTATGATGTGTGGAAGAGATACACATTCAGTAGAAACCACATTTCAAATTTTGAAAGATGATCATTTCCCAGGCTAGTGATAAGGCAGTAAGATCTCCCAGTCAGTCATGCAGTCATAAGGGTAAAACAGATAGTACTTTATAGTGTACTGTGTTGCAAAGCTATAGCATATTATGTATAATAAATACATTCCCAACTTAAGGATACTTTCAATTGACAATAAGTGTATTGAGATGGAACCCCAGTATAAGTTGAGGAGCATCTATAATTTAAAGATTTTCAGTATCCAAGATAATGTACATAGGCACCCACAGAAGAGAGTGCATGCTGTTAAATTCATTTTTGTCACAACTTGGTGAAAATTCTGATATAATAAAAAGTTTCAGATGGAACATTGAACTAAATGCAATACAGAGGTTCCATATATACACACACATATGGACTATAATCTTACTCTGAGTAAGGAGTAGCAGATAGAGCATCGTGATACTTTCTACTTCCCAATTCATATTCCTCCTGAAAATTTTGAGAATTCTATCATGACAAACAAGAGAGGGCAGTCAGGATGAAAACAAGTCAACTCAAAAATAAATAAATTATAAAAGTCCTGAAGGATAACAACCTGGGTGGTAAAATGATACATATACATTCATAGAAGCCAAAGGACATAGTTACTGTTATGGTGGTAAACTAAAAAGGAATGTTTTAATTATTGTTGACCTTGAAAACATACTTTTTGAAAGAGTCCGTCAACTATAGCACATACCACTTTGCTTGATCAGTTTTTGATTTTTTTTCATTCAATATCAATTTCTCAATGAGAACTCATATTGCTGCCCTATTTAAAATTGTAATACACTACTACTCTAAGCATTTTTTCTCACTTTTCCCTATTTCTTCTAATAGAACTTATCCCCATGAAATACATATATTGTGCAAATTTATTTGGTTTTTACTTATTTGTAACTACTGTGTTATTTTTATTTATTTTGTTTTATGTTTAGGTCACCCATCACTGCCACTAACCTGAATGGGAGCTCTATAAGGACAGATTTGTATCTATTTTCTCCTGCGTTATCCCAAGTAACCCAGAACAAAAAGTGTGGCATGTAATAGATGGTCAACAAATATTTGCTAAATGAATAAGTGAATTTTCATTTTTAAAAAAATTCTTAGAGAATGTTCAATAAATTATTTCAGACACCTGAATATATACATGCCCATACAATTTTGACTTGAAATATTTGAATCAATAAAATGCAAATTATTTCCAATGATTAAAATTAAGAGGTATTTGCTCATGTTGATAAGGAAATTAAAGATATAAAACTGCTCACCAGAAAGCTTCTTCAAACTTCTGTATGATTTAGATTGGGGCTTCTAAATTTTAAGGCACATATGAATCACCTGAGGATCTTTTTAAAATGTAGTTTATGATTCAGTGTGTCTAGAGTGTGATGGCCAGATGCTGACAAAATATTGTCCATAGACTAAGATTTGAGTTGCTAAGTTTGATTTTTCAACAATATTAAATTCTGTACTGACATAACATAAAAATAATTCTCTTTTGAAGAACATTATATCCAATAGGGGGTGAAACTCCAAAAATACTCATATCTAGGGCTGAACCTGTACTCCCAGCTACCCAGGGGAAGAGAAGCACAAGAATCTTTGAAACCCCAGAGTTTGAAGCCAACCTGGGCAATATAGAACTAGTCTCAAAGGAGAAAAATAAACAAACAGATAGATAGATAAAATACAACCCTGTAATAACTTTAGTAAGACTGCTATTAAGGAATCTAGTATGTTTGGTTTATTAATGTCTAATATACTTTCCCTCTTTTTCCCAATCTAAGAAGAGTATACTTTCCCATTCAATTGATTTGGGGTCTAGGTATGAGAGTTGTTATGGCCAAGGGGAAATTTAGAGACACGATTCAGGCAGGAACTAGACATATCCTTGCATGTGGGGATGGAGTCCTTTTACCCCTGTTATTTGACCTAAGAAGAGTGTGCCTTAGGGAACGTGGAAGATCAGAAGCATCTGAGCCAGGCCAGGGCTTTACTCACACCTTGAGGCTGCAAGCTGAAAATGTTAGAATTGATTTTGTCAAAAACCTCATACACAGTCAAAAGTTTACAAGGGGAGTCAAATGTTCACCAAAGATAGCAACTTAAAAATGTTAGGAAGAGTCTCTACAACTTCTTCCACAATATAGATGCAAAATTCTCAACGAAATGTTAACATATGTTGAACAATGTAGTAAAGTAATTATATGCCTGACAAAATGAGATCAATCCCTGGTTCAGGAGGATGAATCAACACTCAAAAACCAAATAATATAGTCTATTATAGTAACAGTCTGAAAAACAAACATCACTTAATTATATCAATTTTATCAATAGATAGAGAAAAAGCCTTTGACAAGATGCAACATCTATTTATGATAAAAACTCTCAGAAAACTAGAGAGGGAAACTTACTCAATTTTATAAAGAACTGCAAAAAAGTCTATAGATAGCATATTTAATGGAAAAGAGAAAAAAAACAAATCAAAACAGAAAAACCCCAAAACTCTAGATGCTTTCCCACTAATATCAGAAGCAAAGCATGAATGTTCCCTTTCAAAGCTCTTTTTGAACATTACACCTGACATATCAGCTAGCAAAATAAAATAAGAAAAGGAATCAAAAGTAAATAAATAAATAAAATTATCTTTGATACCATAAGACATAATTGTCTATGTAGAAAACTAAAAAACATCATCAACAATAAAAGTCTGGAATTAGTAAATAATTCTGGGAATTTCAAGATTCTAAACAATCCTGATTTTAAAAAGCAAAGTTACAGTTTTCCAGATTAATATTCATAAAAAGTCAGTTACTTTCCTATATAACATCAGTAAACAAGAATTTGAAATTAAAAAACAAAAATACCATTTATATTAGCATCCCTCATAAAATGAAATACTTAGATAAATGCCCCCCCCCCATAAAAACCTGGACAAGATTTATATGAGGAAAATTACAGAAATGTTGAAAAAAAGAAATCAAAGAATAAATAAATACATGGAAAGATTTTCCATGTTCATGGACAGGAAGATTCAATGTGATCAATAAGTCACTTCTTAACCAATTTGGTTTTTAAATGCAATCCAAGTAAAATGCTGCAAGGTATTATGTTGACAAACTAAATATAAAAGTTCATATAGAGAGACCAAAAAATCAAGTATGTCAACATAGTAGTTAAGAAGAACAAAGGCAGAAGACTGACATTACTTGACTTCAGATCTTTCAATAAAACCACAGTAATCAAGGCAGTATGGTACTCACAAAATAACAATGCTGATGATGATAGACAAACACATTAATCAAAGAGGATATATAGTCAAAAAATATGCTCAGCTATATTTTCAATATAGAGTCACAAAAATATGTTCAACTGGTATTTTAAAACAGAACAAAAATAAAACAGAGAAAGGATACTTTTTTCAATAAATGGTGCAGAAAAATAGAAATCCAAATGCAAAGCAATGAATTTGGACAAAGACCTCATACCTTTCCCAAAATTTAACTCATAAAATATTGTAGATCTAAATGTAAAACACTAAATGATAAAAATCCTACAAACAAAAATATGAGAAAAATCTAGGTGTTCTTTTGTTATGAACTTTTTAAATGCAATTACCAAAGGAACAATTCATGAAAAAAATATTGATAAGGTGGGCTTTACTAAAATTAAAAACTAAGGCTTTGTGAAAGACACTGTAAAGCAAATTAGAAGACAAGCCACAGACTGGAAGAAAACATATGTAAAACATACGTGTGACAAACTCTACCATATGATTCAGCAATCATGCTTCCCGATATTTATCCACATGAGTTAAAAATTTATATCCACAAAAAACCCTACACATGCATATTTATAGCAGTTTTATTTATAATTGCCAAAACCAGGAGCAATTGAGATAATCTTCAGTGGGTACACCGATAAATAAAATGTGGTATGTTCAAACAGAATATTTTTTCAATATCATTCAAATAGAATATGATTTAGACATAAAATAAGTGAGCTATCAAGCCATGAAAAGACATGGCATAGTCTTAAATGCGTATTAATAAGTGATATAAGTTAATCTAAAAAATCTGACTACTATATTTTTCCAACTCTATCACATTGTATAAAGACAAAACTATGAAAACTATTAAAAAAATCAATTGTTGCCAGGGGAAAGGAGGGGAACAGACATAGGTAGAGGATAGACTTTCAGGACAGTGAAGTTAATTTTATGATACTATGAAAATAGATATATGTTATTTTACATTAGTCAAAACTCACAGAATATATAACACCAAGAGTGAAACTTAATGTAAACTATGGACTTTGGGTAACAATGGGGTTATCATGGTAGGTTCATCAGCTGCCCCTATTCAAAGATTCTGGCTGAGTGCAATTCACTGTGCTTTCCATTCAGCTTTGTTATGAACATTAAAGTATTAATAATAAATTCTTTAAAGAAACTCTTACAGAATAAGATTACATTTTTTGCAATATATATGTGTGTGTGTGTATACACACACACACACACACACACACACACATATATATAACAATGCTTTAAAATCCATAATTATAAGGTATTCCTGAAACTCAACAACAAAAGTTATAAAACAATCCTACAAAAATGTGTCAAAGATTTTAACAACTACTTTTCCAAAGATGCGCAGTGGCTAATAAGCTCATGAAAAGATGCTCATCATCATTAATCATTAGGGAAATGCCAATTAAAGTCACAATTAGATTCTACTTATACCCACTAGGATGGCTATAATCAAAAATTAAAAAGGAAAAGAGCAGGTCCCAGACCTCCTTCAAGAATTAATTTACTTCATTCATCTTCTCATCCAGACCTATCCTAATCATGCTATTTATACACACACACACACACATTTTGTATATGTGTGTGTTCCTGTGTGGTTGCATATGTATCTATAGGGATAGTACATTTTCTGTTTAACATAAATATGAGATATAGAATAATGAAAACCTTTTATTTACTTATGTATAGTAGGTGTCTTAAACATTGCCTGATATGTAGTAACTAGTTAATGAATATGTATTGAATTAATTTTATATTTCTATCTTTTCTGTTTCCCTTCAGTTTTGATAGGATTTTTAAAAATTTTATCAGTCTTTTAAAACCCTATCTTAGAAATATGTTCTTTTTCATTAATTTGTGTTACTAAATAGTGTCTAATATGAGGGTTTAAGTTTAGAAATTTTTCTCTAAGTATTACCTTAACAAGACCCCACAGATTTTGTTAGGAAGTATTTTATAACTCTTTGTATGCTCTTTCAGAACATTTTCTAATTTTATTGTGTTTTGGGGGGTAGACATGAGTTTTTAAAGGTATGTTTCAAATCTTCACCAATAGTTATTTTCTAAGTATTGTCTTGTAAATGATTTTCAACCTAATTCAAAACACATTGTAATAAGAATTTAATTCATCAAAAATTTTGAAATGTGCTTAATACTTAAAAATGGCCATTTTATTATTATATAATGTTCTATGTGTGTTTAAAAATAATAGATATCTGCAGTTGGTACATAGTATTGTACATGCCCATTAGGTTCAGGATACTAACCAATTATGTCAATCAAATATCCTGCATCCTTACTTATCACAATGCAGAATTAAATTATTCAGAGATTGCCTAAAGTACTCAATTATATATCAGCAATAAAGTTGTTAATTAAAACCATAAGGAAGAGGGCACAGTGGTGCATGCCTATAATCCCAGTGGCTTGAGAGGCTGAGCAGGAGGCTTGTGAGTTCAAAGCCAGCCTCAGCAAAACTGGGGCACTGAGTACTCAGTGAGACCCTGTATTTAAATAAAATACAAAACAGGGTTGGGGATGCAGCTTAGTGTTTGAGTATCCCTGAGTTCAATCCCCAGTACCAAAGCAAAGCAAAACAAAACAAAAAAAGTATAAGAAAACAAAAATGTTTATTCTTCAAGTGAGTCTTTATGTCAACGGTACTTATGTTCAAATAAAAATTTACCATTCTTTACAGTTCTTAGATATACAAATAATTTTCAATATCTCCTATATTTTAGAAATATTATTCAAACTATAAATAAAAAGTCATTTTTTTTCTGATAGATTTTGGTTTCAGAGTCTACATCGATCTACAGAAAATTAAAGCAGCAGGTACTTTTATAATTGATTGTTTTCTTCTCCACCAGACATAATCTACGTCTTTAAAAAGAGGGTTTTTTTCATTCTTTCTGATAGTTCTAGATTGTACATTTCTACCTAATCATATTCCAAAAGTTTTGTCTAGCTGCAATACATGTTAAACCTTAGAATTCTCAAAAAGAAAGAAATAAAAGAAAAATAACAAAAAACAAAGAGTAGATATCAAGCTCAAATACTTGATTGGTTGCCAGCCAATCTTCTGAAATCAGTTGCTATGGTAATTCTTTTAATTTTTTTCTTCCTATTCTTCTGGGCCTCATTAGAACATCAAGGTTTATAGCATATGCAGGATAATAACACCACTCATAATTCCAATAGCAGGTTCTAGCAACTCTATAATTAAAACATAACATTTAAGACCAGTAGACTGGGAATAGGGTTGATCTTTTAAATGCACAATAAAAATAAGCAATGCTATATAAAAAGAAATTATTCTTATATAAAAAAAACCAATGTCGCAATTTAGGTTACTTTTAGGTTTTCATTTCTAACTTTTATTTGTTCTAAGAAGTTCAGAAAGTTTTCCTTTTTCTATGTAGGGTCTGGAAGTAATTCAGCTTTCTTGCTTCGGTGTTAATGATATGAGTAAGTCCAATAAAAACTTAAAGAGATTTTGTAATTCAGTTCACCAAAAAGTACTTTCTGCTACAACTTTCCCTCCAAAGGGTTAGAGTAGTTTAGCATATATGTATCCTATAACAATTACTAAGACAAATTTTTCAATACATTTTTGATACCGTTAGTTATCACCATATTTTCCCAAATAGAGAAATACTTAGAAATACTCATGACTTCTGAGCCTAAATATAAAAAGAAAAATTTAGCCATACATTGGTATTTGAAGTACTGAAAATTGAAGTACTGAAAGTCACATTTAATTACATCTCTGAGAAAGATACGTTAGCAGCCCTACAAATAAAAATATAAAGCATAACGTCTGATTTATTTAACAACCTAATAGATCTGTGTGATATTGAAATAAAAATGGAAATGAAATAACTGTAAAAGCATTTGATGCAAAATTAACTAAAATGTAACAGAAAATATTTAAAGGTAAGGATCAATGCTAGTACAAAAATCAAGATAAGACAAATATTTTGCTTGGCTTATATATGACACAAGTAGATGTTTGACTATGATAAGAAATGAGACCCACAATTCAAGTAACAAACAGCTATTCAATTTAAAGAGAACTACATCATCTTTTTAAAACATTGGATTCTAACACAGAAATATAGTAGCTTGGGCAGAGTAACAGATCATAAATCAAAGTACTTGGGTCCTAGGACCAACTTTGTTAGCATTGGTTGTATGAAGTTCTGAAAAAAATCTTAACCATTCTTATTCTTCTTCTTCATCCATGAAAAGCATAATTAATATCTGACCCACTTACCTCTCAGGGCTTCTGTGAAGATCAAGTGGAGATCAGTAAAAAGACTTTGAAAGTTAAAAGTTCTACAGAAGTAGGAGTTCTTGCTATACTGAACTAGTTTTTGATAACCCTCACCTAGGTTTAGTTTCAAGAAGCAAGTAAAATCAAACTGCAATATCCTGGCTCAGATATTATTATAAGTAATAGTGGAATAACTTGTCAACCTTCTTTTTGACGATTTATATTCACCTCATTTGCAACTAAATGGAGCAGCAATTGGACTGTGGTACACAATTTTATAGGCTTACTGGGATGAGCACATATGCTCCATTTAGCTGAGGGTATTTAAATAAGTAGTGTTTGTTTTGCGTTGATCTCCTACAACAATGGTTTCACATAGCTGATCTAAATCTCCACTGGGAGATCACTTTGTACATTTGATATATTATCAGAGTATATTTTTGTTTATCAGCTTATCACATCTGATAATTTGCACAAAGAAACGACAACCCTCTGAAATGCTTCAAAGTACAGAGGCTCACCAACCTCAAATGAATTGACTTTGATGGATGTTTTGCTTCTTTTTTCCAAAAAATTTCTTTCATATAATAAATATTTATTTCTGTTCTGTTTTTCTTTGAAGACAGCAATCTAATTTAACTCCAATTTAACTCCAGTTACTTCATATATACACATAAAAGTCATCAATTATTTTGAAATAAATTATGGCTCAAAATGAGGTATTTAAGGGGAAAAGGGAATGTATCTAAGCAGATAAATCATCTTGCTGAGATTTAATGCTGAGATGTACCCACACTTTAAATTTCAAAAAGGAACACACCACCTTGAGTAAGGCTGGGGAGACTAAAGCATAAGGAAGAACACAGAACACTTGAACTTACTGCAAATGTAAGTAGTTTCATCTGAATTATCAGCACAGTCACTCACAAAATCACACAGTCTGTCCTTTGCAATGCAGTGCTTGTTTGCACATGTGAATTCTTCAGCAGTACACTTTCTGTCTGGGCTAAGTAAGGGGGAACAATCTTGAAAGGAAACATCATCCACTGCTACATCTCCTATGTAACTGACACCACGTTTTGCCCTGAAGACAATCTTAAAAAAAAAAAAAAAAAAAAAAAAGAGTCACTTGGAGTTGAAACTGTCAATCAAGAAGTTCAAAAGATAGAACCAACACATCAAGCACATCAAAGTGGACTCTGATAAAAATGCCTCCATAATGAAAGTGACCCAGGAAACTTGAGGGTCATCAAAGGTTTCTGCCATCCTCAACATCCAAGAATGTGAGATGGGCAACACTATTGCCACGGGCCTAGATGGTTAGGAAACACAGCTGAGAAAATTGGCAGGAGTCACTAACCCACTACCCGTGCCTCTGCCAGAGCTCAGGTCCAGAACGAGACCTGCTCATTTCTTAGAGCCTCAGCACACGTGGAAGCAGGAGAACCATCAGTTGACCTAAAAGTACCAAGAGAAACAAAGTACAAGCACATCCTTTATTTTGTTCAGTTCTGGTTATTCTGCAGATCCAACCACCCCAAAGGATTTGAGAATAAAAAGACATTAAGCCTCAAAGCCATGAGTTTTGCTAAAATCAGCCAAATCTTTGGAATTGAAGCAATTTTGATTTGCCTTTGATTAATGTATGTGATGAATGGAATCTTACATGTGCTATTTTTTGAAAATAATTTCACATTTATATAGACTTCAGTAGATCAAGAAGTGATAAAAAAAAAACAACAAGAGACACTAAAATTTTCAGAAAATCTATCTTTGATGTGTAACAATACCTAACTGCTTGGAATGACAAACACTGTTTCATAGAACATAAAAAGTCACACATTGTTTATTTTCAGATTTGTAAGTGGAACTGATTTAGTGTTTCTCTTAAATTCCACTGTAAGCTATCTATGTGTGTATGTGTGTGTGTGTGTGTGTGTGTGTGTGTGTGTGTGTGTATGTTAAAGTAAGAAATATTTTAAAGTTAATTTGAACAGTTAGAGAAGATTTCCCTTATTGATTTTACACAAACTACTTAGTTACTAATCTCCTAAACTTTTAACAAATTCTGAAAAAAATGTTTATTCTTGAAAGAAGAGGTTATAGTTTTTCCTTAAGATAGGATATGCTTTTATATTTGTGTGAACATGAGTGTTCTCTTTTCAAGGTGAGAGGACAGAACAATTGAAAACATGTTCCACATTATTGAAAGAAAATTATAAGTTTTTGAATATTGAATTTACATAAAGGAAAACTGTTCTTCTTAGCAGATGAGCCAAAAAATATTTTTTTTTAAAAACTGTAAGATAGACAAGGAGCTTGGAAGTCATCAAGAAGTGAGCTAGAAAAAATGATAGGAACTACAACTGTCTTATAAGGGAAATTGAGCACTGGAAAAATATTGATATTCAAAGTGAAAAAGATACTCTATTATCTGGATTGCCCAAAAATTTAAATATGTGACATGATGCTTTCTGAATATTAAATTGCATTAATTAATGACTGTTTCACAATTAATTTGTTTACCTGCTTTCCTCTCAATAGAATCTCAGTTGTCAATCATGTTCAAATGATTGAATCATTATTTCTCAATGTTTTATATAGTTTGGGTTTGAATTTCATAGACACAGTATTGAACATGATTAAATGTCCTATAAAATAAGCAATTGTAGTGCAGAGTAAAATCTAGGTCAAATATTTTATTAAATTTGAAGGGCAATATAGCAGAACAGTTGGATTAGAGGTGGCCTTCCTGTGTTTCAAGTCTGTCTCTGCATTTGATACTTAAATAACTAGTGCAAGTTACTTAACTTCCAGGCATTTCTGTATTTTTATCTTTAGAATGAAGGTAAAGTTTTAATAATATATGCTTCATAGAATTATTGGGCAAATAAAATGGGTCAATATTTTTAAAGTCATGGAAAATGTACCTAGTATTTAATAAGTACAATATATAGAAATTCTCTGATTACAAAATTATCATAATTAAAAATTTTTGTTTAAATTTAAGGGTTTCCAGATAAAACTATACAACTTTCAAGTTCTGCTTTAGTATATAATTTCTTACATTATGTTTTTACTCAAGGGTTAAAGGCACTAATCTTTCTGAGGCTAATGAAAATGATTATTATAAGAATGGAAGAATTGTGAGCAGAATGCTAATTCCTCACTGTATATTCCATGAGTTCTAGTGCATTTTGCACATAGCAGATGCTCAATTAGGGCAGAAGTGAGTCACATGAAAAAGCAAGAGTTCACAAGCTATTAGTATTTAAAGATTCAAAAAACTTGAGTATAATTCTTTCATCAAATTTTAATATGTGAAAACTTCAAATTTTAGAAAAGTCAAATTCATAATTGCCAAAATCCCCCTTTAGGTTATTTTGAACATACATTTTACCATAAAAAGAATCCATGTGCCAAGAATGAAGAACTAAGAATTTATTGCCTAGGATGGAAGCCTGTGTCTGCTAGCAGCAGAACTGTCTACAAATTCTTGCTAAGGATTTTTCTTGCCTCAGTTTAAGGAGTAGAAGACTGAATATCTGGACTACTTTTAATAATAAATTTTGTATTGTACAAGGACATTAAATTGCTATCCAATCTTTATATGTTTAGATTGGACTTCATATCCTAAATTAGATACAAATGATTTACAAAGAAAAATGTATACTATAGTAAGAGGAAAAAGTCATGGGATTTACCACACATATCATTCTGGACATAATGCTATATCAATGTAAACCACTCTGTCCAGCCTGGGTTTCCACTGGAGTTGAAGGGGGCTCACCTATCAGAGAAAGCTCATGTTCATAGAATGTTGCTGGAACATTCATAGCCATCATGATTATCTGTGCTTACACACACAGAAGAGTGAAAATACAATATTTAGAAAAAATCTCAGCCCTTCTATCTGGAGTCAAGTGATTCTTATGTCATCAAATTAAGTTCCAGGTAATTAAGACCAAAAGAAAATATTCTCCTAATAAATAGCTCTGAATTCTTACTGTACTTATCCAAATCTTAATATCAAAGCTTCATCTTCCAAGAAAATGCTCATGGGGCTCTCGTTTGCTTGATAATCCATAAAAAATAAAACTTGTACCAAATATCTTGGCACATGATTATTTTAAATGGCAATATTTTAATCCATGCACCACTTGAATTTTAATATAATTTGCATGTCTTAACCCCTAATATTATTGTAATCTACATAAGGTCAAATGTTGCATAACATAATATTATGACTTTCCAAATAATTTTGAATTATATAACTCTGTTACATATAATAAGGTTCAATCCTATAAAGTGCTTTCAGAAAATTGCCTTTCAAATCACATTTGGAATAATTTTACCAGTCTCTGAGAATATATTTTCAGAATCAAGGGAGGTGTGTTCTTTACAAGTGAGAAATGGACTGAGGAGTAAAGTTGCCATTCAAATTAAATGTTCCTAGAAGTATGACTATCTAATTGGGAGAAGTTAGGGTTTTCTAGAATTGTAAATTCCTTATGGAAAGTGCCATATGGAGTGTTAAATGCTGGGTTCTTCATATAACTTCTCAAACTGAAAATGGGAAGACTCAAAGATTGAGTGAAAGAAATAAATTAGCATGAAAGAAAAAAAATTAACAAAAGGCTTTCTGGACAAAGTTATTGGATTACAAACCTGTGTGTAGGCATGAATGCCTAAAAAAACTTCTACTTTCCTCCACTGTGCTCCTTGCTGTCCTGTTTGAGCCCACACTTTAGAAGTCACATTGCCTTTCTTGATGAGCACCTGAGGAGATAAATCAATAGGTATTGAAACATTTTGTCTTAATAAATTTTAAATGTGGAATTTTCCAAGTTATTCTTAAAATTTTTAATATCTACCTGAGGTTCCTAAGAGAAAAGACGAGACATTTTTCATTTGATTTTGACTGGAATGGTATAGTACTATGCCCTCAGGATATCTCAAAAGCTTTGAACAATAAAGGTGTACATGAATATCTGTCAATCAAGCACCAAGGTATCTGGGTACTATTTTATTAGGAACTCAAATACATTAGTTGTATAAAATTTGACAGGAGTTAACAGTTGATATCTTATATACTTAATAATATATGTGTTTAAATGGAAAACATGTGAAATTACTTCCTAACATACTCTTTTGAGAAAGACTTTTCTTATCCATTAGGTTAAAGGAGGCAGTAACATTACCATGTAAGTCATTCAGCTAAACAGGACAGATGAGTGATATGCATACATATAGCACTGTAAAGTAAGAGCTCCCTGCCTTACAGCCTTGGAAAGGACAAATTCCCATCAGTACCTGCTATATAGTTTGAATCTTAAATGTTCCTCCAAAGTTCATGTGGTAAAGGTGTGGTCCCCAGTGTGGTCTTACCCAAGGATCAGGAAACCTTTAAGAGATGGGACCTACTGGGAGGTCTTAGATTATTGTTGGAGTGTCATTGAAGGGGATAGAAGGACCCCAGCCCCTTCTTCTTTGTCTCTTTTGTATCCTAAGCATGAAGTGAGCCATTTTGCTCTACAATGAACTCCTATGATAATGTGTTGCCTCACTACTGGCCCCAAAACAATGGGATCAATTGGTTATGGGCTGGAACCTCCAAAACTGAGAGCAAAAGTAAAGTTTTTTTCTATCATTTGATTATCTCAGGTATTTGTTATGGTGATGGAAGCTGATAACTCTCAACTCTAAAGGAGAATTCACATTGGTTTCATTAGACAAATAATTCTGGCTCTTCTTTTAGAATGATACAAAATAGGCCATCAAGAGAGTCACTGATGATAATAGGAAAGAGCAGAATAGTTCTATATCTGAAAATAACCAACTAATAGGGCCTACTTAATACTTCACAACAGACTTTTAAAACTACAGTTTGTACAACTATTCAGATAGGGTTTCTGAAGGCTTTGACTTTAATTTTTTATTTGTTCTTTTTAGTTATACATGACAGTAGACTGTATTTTGACATAACATACATACATGGAGTTGACTTTCAAAAGTGAAAATAATTTTTAATGGTATTATAATTTTCTAAGTTAAAATCACATGACTTTATTTTTATATGACTAGAACTTCCAAAGTAATTGTTGCTAGAAAAAAAGTCACCAAATTCTTGGCCTATAAAATTCAAGGTAACGAAAAATATTATCAATGTCAAAAAAAAATAATAATTTCTTACCAATAAAAGAAAATGATTTTTGAAAAATACTGAAAATAATATATAGAAAAAAGATCTTTGTATGAATATCACAGTAGTACAAACTACTAAGGAAAAATGCATTCAAGCAACATATTATAAAATAACACTTTTGTTATTCAGTCATATATAAAAATACGGATATGTATTGCCATTTTAATTTTCTGTTAGCGGCTTATAAATTTTTAATTCATAATATTTCACTTACTAATATAATATTTTACTCTGAAAAGATAAAAGCATATTTATGATAATTAATATCAACCAAACTACACCAGGTAAATAATTTTCATTTTACTAACCTGTACTGTAGGCTATATTGATTGTTTCGCCTAAAACCAATTTTAAAAAATCAATGCAAACCAAAACATAACTTATAACTTCAATCCATAAGACTATGTGAACACTTAAAGACAATTAAACACACAGGCATATATACACACAAATATACTTTCAAACAACTTTTGGTAAGACATTTTACTTATCAAAGAGTCCTAAATTGATTTATGAAGTTTATTATTTCCAATTTTTAAAAAATCTGCCAGCATTTTTGAAGATGTTTATATTTTTGAGAAAACTAATATTTGATAGTTGCCAGGAAAATTCTAGAAAATAAACAATAATAAAATGGAAGAGGAATTTCTCAGTATAAAAACTGCAATAAATCTATTGGGAAAGAAGTGGTTAAGAAGCAGATCAGCAGTCTCTCTCTTTCTCTGTATTGAATTAAAAAAAAAAGTAGGTAACCTAAGTCTCATCTTATAGCAAATATGCTAAACACAAATTTAACTGGCAAAACAAACTAACAGGATTTGAAAGGGAGAGTGCCTTTATGGCTTGCTTCTAGCAAGATTGCACTGGTCTAAAACAATGCATGGTAAACAATTCTGGAATTTGTGTATTTATTTTTCAGATATGGCTGCCTAGAAAACAACGCATAGGCTATAAAAATGAGTCTGAATGGAGATGCTACAATAACTAGTTGGCTTCATCTATGTAAGTCTGTGTTTATGCACATTAGCAAGGAATCTTATCCTGTCCTCTATTAGTGCATGTCCAGGATGGAAAAACTGGACTTAGGGATCCATATTAAAATTCTAGAAAAATCCCTCCATTTTGCCTGTTTATCTTAGTCTATCAAAAGAAAACAGAAGCTAACCAGAAATAGTCAGTTCCAAAGATATGGAGGATGAAAACGAGTTTGGACTTTATAAGTCAAAAAGGAAGAAAATGCTCAAGGAATAATGAGGCTTTTTAAGGAGAGCTTGAGGCCAGTTTAAACAGACTCTTATGACCTAATCTGGGACAATTTGAGGACCAAATAAAGAATAATAGACTGTAACACATTGACTACAATAGGAACTCATTAGTCCATACCAATATAAAACAATGTGTGCAAATAGAAAAATGAGAATATTATTTTCTTTACGAGAGAAAGGGAAACTTCAAATGTAGATCAAATAATAGAGTTATAAAATCACAATAAGCAATCACCTGAGTAAAATTAATTCAGGTGAAAAGCACTAATGGTGGCAAAAACTAGTGAGTGAATTTGAGTCAAGATCAAGATTTCATATACCCTTAAATGTTTCTCCCCAAATATTAATAAAGGAAACAAATCTAATGGGATTGATAGACATTTATTACTAATGAGATGCAATAAAAAGAATATAATATTGGTGCTGTTACAGTAAAATATGCACAGAGTAAATCCAGCCTGAGAGATGATTTTCAAAATGATAGACTTCTTTAAAATAGTGTAAAGGAAAGGTTAGGAATCATCCATTTGAAGAGCAGTAGAAAGAAAGAACTTGGTGCAATATGTGAACTTGTATTAGATATTTTTGCTGTAAAGGACATCATTGGTACAACTGGGAAATCTTACTGAAAGGTATATGGAATTTGTCTCCGCTATTCATGAAATATTTTATGATCTGAAGCAGTTTGATACTTTTTCCTCAAAGAAATAATTTGAAAGAGACTGTCGGAGAATACAGCACTACTACTTTCCAAGAAAACAAGGATGCATATCCAAATATCACCAAAGTGTATACATTTGATTGTTATATGCAGAACAATGAAACTTTCAAGTATAAATTAGTATTATACAGAAGCTGTGAACTCGGAATATAATCATAAATTAAATAAAAATAAAATTACCAATCACTAATGTCCAATTCTGCTAAAGCTTTTTCTCAATTATATCATTATGAAACTAGTCAAGTGTTAATAATTGCCCATTTTTATTTGTCATAAAACAATGTTGAAATGACACTAAATTATGCAGCATGTATGTTCACAGAGAGAATTAAGGAAACACCATTGCCTAAGCAGTACCTGGAGAGACCCAACCGTGGCACCATTCATGTGAGTCCAAAACAGCAAGGTACATTTTGGTCCCGTGAGTGAAATGACAGGAGTGAGGATGTCAGCCAGGTCACCAAATTTCCCATTTGAACTGTCAGCATACAGGTACCAGCCATCTGTGGTATTTCTGGGGAAAATATTTACCAGAGTAAAACAGAAGAAGAAGATCATAAAACATAACACAGCTTGTCACTGACCATATTTTATTATTGTACCATTTCTCCTAAAAGTGCAAAGTTTTATAGGATAATTATGGTCTGTCACAATCATCAGCAATAATTCTACCATTTTGATTTTGAATTCATGGTCCTTGTAATGAGATCCATTGGTAGAAGGTGTATAAATTATGGTAAAGGCTGAAATGACCAAATTAGTAATAAAGTGGTTAATATTTTTTAAACAATGGTATTATGAATATCCTCATCTGCCTTTAGAACTAATTTTCATGTGGGTAAATGAGTCCCTGAAGCATGGAAAACCTTTAGAGGAGGCATAAAAGAAGAAAATATACAAATAAAAAGGCATGTAAAACAGAAATAAAACTGGAGTTCAACTCATAAGTCGAAAAGGGTTTTGGTTCAAATTTATTCTCTCCCTATTAATCAAATAGGTAATTTTAAAGAGTGTTTTTCCTTTCCTAGGCCCAAAGTTTAAAAAGGAAAAAAATATAAACAATTAAATAGAAATGTACTCTTGCAATAAAAGACAAAAAGTTTACACCCCTACTTTAACTATCAATTGGAAAAAGAAATAATAAAACATTAAGACACACTAGGTTATACACAGGCTTTTAAAGTATTAAAGAAGCAATTCTTCATATTTTGAGACCAACTCTCTTGTTCTCTTTCTTTTATTAACTTGATTTCTTTCCACTTTCTAACATAAATACAGTTGCTAGATATGCAAAGTTTAAGCTTGCTATTTACTAAATTCATTTTAGTTTGAAAGTTTTATCATTTTTTTGAGAAATGTGAATTATTAATAGCAAATGGGAAAACAGACGTATTCATTCAGTCATGACATATTTATTGAGTGTTCAGCCTTACCAGACTTGCCAGTGGCTATCCAAGTCACTGGGGATATAATTGTCTGCAAAAGATTTGACGGGGTCTGGCCTCTGGCCTTGTCATTTACTAGGCAGGCAACTTCGGGTAGGCTAACTTCTCTGAATGTGTCAAGTTCTACATTTTATAAAATGGGATAGTTCTGTGTTAAGATCTTAAGAATTAGCATTAAATATGTGGAACATCTAACAAAGTACCTAGTTGATCTTAGCATTAAGTCAATGGGAGTTGTAATTTGTACTTATGTTTATGTCATTAGTTGTTACTAATGAAATAAATTTAGTGTCCTACAAACCACAGAGGGTATGAGTCTAGACAGTTAAGAGGCAGAATTATTAGGATTACTATGTTAATTTGTCTTTATTGCATCTCAATGAAAAAATCACTTTTCAGTTTTTATTTTTTGTATGCTTAATATCTCAGTATCCCAGAGACATCAAGAATAAAGACAGACTTAGACACTCAAGCATGCAGAAGTAAGAACAATCAAGAAAACAACCTTACACATTTCTGTATACATCATTCATTTAATCTGAGAATCTTTCTTTAAGTCACTCTCAGACTTATTACAAATTTAAACATTTTATTATAAAAATGATTTTAAAGTAACTAATCCATTCCTCTATAATTTTAATGCCATCACCTTAAAGCAAACTCATCTCATCTCTTGCCTAGAATCAAAACTGCAATGGGCCTTCCCATTTCTACTTTTGATTCACTGCATCTACTCTTCACATATCACTTGGAATAATCTTTTGAAAAGTAGAAACTGGATTGTATTATATCCACAAATCCACTCCTTCAAATCTACTAATTCTTTGTAATGAACTTAAGATACATAATAATATTTAACATGGCAAATAAATCTTTATAATACCTTTTTCTCTGCCTCCCCATGGGATGGGAGTTGAGAGGAAATGTGTCCCATCAACTCTCCTAAACCAGTACTGCCCAATTCCAGTGAAGCACTGTGTATGTAAATTGAAAGCCTCCATGTTTAAATGTCAGTTTTCACCAATTGATACACAGATCTATCAATATCCCAACACACTCACAACAGAATTTATTTATCAGAAATTGGTAAACTAATCCTAAACTTCATATAGAAATACAAAGAGAAAGCAATGGGCTGTCAATATTATTTAGAAGGAGTATAAAGCTGGTGGACTCAATCAGACTCATTAGGAACATGTAGTAACCAAATGATATGGTATGTTTGTGCTTTGATACTAAACACCAAGGTAATGGTAATACACAGCAAGGTGATTGAATAAGGTAATTAGGTCACCTTAATAGGATGTCTGTTTTTATAAAAGATATCCCAGAGAGCTAGCTAGCTCCTTCACATATAAGGATGTAGGAGACACTGTCCTTCCCAAGGACAAGGAAACAGACCCTCACCAGTCAGTTTGCTGGCTCTTCACCTTGAACTTCCCAGTCTCTAGAACTATAAGAAAGAAATGCCTCTTGCTTATAGGCTACCAGCTTGTGGTATTTGTCACAGCAGCCTGAGGAACCTTAAGACATTAAGACAGCAAGAGAAGAAAGCCCACAGAGCTGGAAGAAATAATCCTATAACAGATCTTAATTTATCTGGACACTTATTTTAAGAAAAGTTTGACTCTTCAGAACAGTAAAAAAGGGACTTTTTTTTTTTTTTTTTAGTAAATGAACTGAAAATATTAGGTATCCCTGTATCCCTGAGGGGAAGTAATTAAACTTGATTTGTATTTGACAGTAGTTAAAAAAAAAAATTCCAGGTAGATTATATTTGGAGTATGGGAGGTAAAACAAGAAAAGCCCATGTAAAATAATATAACAATATGAGCATGATGTGGGAGTAAGTTCTTTAAAGTATATAAAAATCACTGACTATTAAAGGAAATATTGAAATAGAATCCTTAATTAAGGATTTCTGATTTCCATATATACCAATGTGAAGATCAAAAGGACAATGAGAGAATGGGAGAAAATATTTGTACCACATATGAAATTAACAATTACTGAGTGTTTCCTATGTACCATGAACTAGGCCAGATGTTCATAATGTTTAGATATATGTATGTATGTGTGATTTACATATACAAAGCAGGTAACTACATATATACAAACAATAACTGAATCAGATATCCCATGATGTTAATATAGTTATGCTTCTGTTTGAGAGTAGTATCAATTTTGTTTCCTATACCATTCATGGTACAGGTTAGATCTTTAGAAAATTCTACATAAAAGAGTTGAAAATTATTAAAACACATGTATAAATAAAAAGAATAAGAAAGTGACAGAAATTGTAGACCAGACAAAATTATAGCTGTCTCTCAGCATCTATGAAGATTGATTTCAGGACTCTTGCTGCCCCAGTCCCCCAGAGATACCATAATCCCCAGATGCTCAAGTTCCTTATATCAAATGTAATCATATTTGGATATAACTTAAGCACATCCTCCTGTATACTTTAAATCACCTCTAAAGTACTTATAATATCTAGTATAATGTAAATCCTATATAAATAGTCATTATACTGTATTGTTCAGGGAATAATGACAAGAAAATAATTCTGTTCAATAAACACAGATTATTTTTTCAAATATTTTTGATCTGTGGTTGATTCCTTGGATGTGGAAATCCTCACTTATGAAGAGCTGATTAACATTAAAAAAAGAATTGGTCACTGTTCCAGACTGGGGCAAAAACAGAAACACAGCAAAAAATGAAACAATACAAACAAAAAAAAAATACAAACAAAAGAACAAACAAAAAGTACCCAGAAGAAAAGATTGAGTAAAATTAATAGATACAGACACCAAGGAGGAATTAAGAATCTTAAAGTCATAGTTATGGCAATGACAAAAGTAATTAGTCAAAGGTTCTTTAAATAGAGCTTCCTTTGTTAATTTCCTAAAAACTATACAGATGAAAAAACAAAATGTACGCTTCACTTCCCTAATCAAATGTCATTCTAAAAAATTCAGTTGCAAGGACAAATATAAGATGACTTATGAAAACAATGCTCTAAGAGTCTACACCCTTAAACTATCCCTTATGCCTGCAATGAACGGGAAAGGGGGAGATATGTCAGGAGATCAATTTGAAAAATGCAAACAGCAGAAGTGCATTTGTGTTTTTATATCAAACTGAGCACACGGCACCAATGTAAAAGTAAATCATTCGGTCGCCAGTGTTACAGGTATTAATTGGGGGCACATGATGTATGTATGATTCCTAATGGAAAAATGAAGAATTACCCAAACACTGGCCTGTGTCTGGGATGAGATTATTCAAGCATGTACCTGCAGAGGAAATCAGCTCCCCTTCTAGAAGGAGCACAGCCATAATCAGCACAACCAACAGTGCCGTCACCCATAAAACATCTGTGTGTCTCTACCAACCTTCAAATTATCTTTTCTCATACAGAGCAGGAAAGAGGATGTTTTATAGAAACATATCTTTTCCTAATAAAACATATCATAAACCACATCATCAAGTTTTTAAGAAAGTTGTGACTATGCTTTCAAATGTTTCAAAACAGCCAAGGTGATGATGTACAAGTCATTTTAAAAGTCATTATAAAAAGTAATTGATTTATAATGCATAATAATGTTTAAAAACCACCCTATAGGATAATCAATTTCTAAAGTCTTACAACATCGATTAAGAAAAAGATTGTTTTTTTCCTTAGTTGAGAATCTCCTGAGGAGTCATCCTAATTAAATTATAGGGAAAAAATACCCTGCGTGGTCAAATAAAATATTGTTAGTAAGACCATTTAAGATTTGAGTTGTACACATATAGTAGGAGAGTGACATTCTCCAAGCTCATTCTTTGGGTTGAGATCTGCCCTTTGATTCACTGCAACACTATAGGCTCTTTTACCATAATTGTGTGGAAATGATCTACTAAAAGTTGCCATAAGCTTTATTAGCTTCTTGAGTAGCAGAAAATATAAGGAATTTGCTATGGTCTGGATGTTCATGACCCCTAAAGTTCATTTGTTAGAATCCTAGTGCCTACAGTGATAGCATTTTGTGAGTACAATCTTTGGGTTTATGGAATCATGGGGTGAAACCCTCCTGATGAGTTTAGTGCCCATCTAAGAAAGGCCCCAGAGAAGTAATTCATTTCTCCACCACATTAAGACAGGTCCGGAAGGCAATGAAACAGAAGGTCCTCATCAGATATCAAATCTCTCTGTGTCTTGATCTTGGAATTCCTGACCTCCATCACTGTGAGAAATAAAAATTTGTTGTTTGTAACTCACCCTGTTTATGGCACTTAGTTACAGCACTCTGAATGGAGAGTGTGCAATGGTGCTTGTATTCTAATGGCTTCCATAGCATAACCTTAGGATCTATGGTGGACCACCCTCATTGGTCCAGAACTTCTCCACACCCCTATTGCCAACACCATTGTGTGGGATGAACAAAGTCCCTGACCTACCATCTGCTGGAGTGAGCAGGCCTCATAAACAAGCCAGACCAATTCTAGGTCTTTTGTGGGACTTTACAATATAAATTAAGGGAAAAGAAATATTCTTATCAGTTCATATTGTGTGTCAAATCTCTTTACTAGCTGACTCCAAACTCTCTATACCCTGCTGTGGAATTTCAGAAAACACAGGAAGGGCTTCCAAGTGCTCTTATTGGTCCTTTCTAAAAATAAACATCTGATTCTATGCTTAGAAATCTTCACTGCCTCAGAGTGAGGTCCTTGAACTAAACTGTATGTAATTAGCATTCAAGTAAAAAAAATGCATCATTGTGATAAGTAGCAATGTACTACGCATGCTGTCCATACCAGCAGATACTTTTTTCTTTCTTATTCTCCTTCCCTCCTTTCCTCTCTCCTGTTTTTTCCTTCCTTCCTTTCTTCCTACCTTCTTTTCTTACTTTTTTAAAAAACCAATTATTTTTCTTATTTTTTTCTTCCTTACTTTTTTCTTTCTTATTCTCCTCCCGTCCTTTCCTCTCTCCTTTTTTTTTTTTTTAATTCCTTCCTTCCTAGCAAGACCTTCCTAGTAAAGAAAGGAATGAATTAATTTTCATTCTGATGAAAGCTCTTTGTCTGTTACATACCTGTAACTAACAATCAACAGATGGTAACTTCAAATGCACTGGTCTATCACTGGGGTCAGAGAAATTTTTTTCCATTAAGTAAAAAGTAAATATTTTAAACTTGGAGGGATTTATGATCTCTGTTACAATGATTCTCTACCTTTGGACCACGAAAGCAGCCAGAGAACAATGTTTAAAAGAATAATTACAGCCAGATTCCAATAAAATCAAATTTAAGAAATCAGGCATCAAGCCAGATTTGGTCCACAGGCAATAGTTTGCTCAACTTTTTTCAATGGATAAAGAATCAACACATCAGGATCTGAGGAATGACTTTCTACACCACATGTGGGTTTAATTTTTATACATTACTTTATTCAGTCTCCTAGATTTATGCCCATTTCTTGGGTTCAGGACATTACTTAAAATACATCATGGAATTTCTATTCTCTGTGTCTCCCTTTAATTGGTCTTTCTTCTGGCACACTTAAAACCTTTGCTATTGGTCTTTCTTCTGCAATACTTTAATTGATCCTTCACAATATTATCTTCAAGTCTTAGATTACTAGACCCTAAATTCCTATACTCAAAATTACTTCATTCAAACTTACTCCCTCATCTAATAACTCTGTAGTAACTTCTACATAATGTGGAAATGTAAATTTAATATGGAATTTAAATGAGGGTTGGATTTCCTAGTCAAAGATATCTGAAAAACAGAATTGTAGCACTGCACAAATCTGGGATAGCATTCACTCATGCACACCACACACACATAGAATTTGATGTAAATATTTCTTCTAGAGATATGGACAATTGTTCACTAAACTTTCCTTGGATAATCACACACATGTATTTATGACCCTTATAAAAGTATAAATATTTTGGGATGTACAAAATAAACACAGAAATTAGTTTTTTAAAAAATTTACTACTACCCTAATGTATTCAACCAAAAATACTGTGCCTGGCATATGGGAAGCCTGTAATAAATATGTGTCAAGTAGGTGACTGAAAGAAAAAAAAAAAAAACTAAACACTTATAATTTTCAGAATCACTTATATAACTATTAAATTTTAATAAAAGTTTTGACCTGACTTTCAAAATATAGATCAGAGTAATTTGAATCATTAAGAACTTTGAAATATTTTTCAAAATTAAAAAATATATATTTGGTTATCAGCAATGACTATGACAATTTATTCACAGTTTATTGTGAATCAAAATTCTATTTGTCAAACTTGAGGTTCCACTTAAAATTTAGAAAACTGAAAAATGCATTGACTTCTCCCCTGAACAAGAAAATACCCTGATAACCTATAAAATCACAATTCTTCATATACTCATCAGAAATAAGCAATTGTCAAAAATCTAAGGAAACACTTGCTCTTTCAAGGAGACACTGGATATAAATCATTTCTTACTGGGCAGACACCCAAGTGTCATACAAACTGTTAACATTTCCACCAAAATTTGAGTGAAGGCTAAAGCTGAAAGTGTGTGTGAGAACTCTTGGGAGTCACAGTCACCTGGAGAATTGGCAATCACTGACAGCCCCTTTACTATTAACCTCATGAGGTATTTATAAGAACTACTCAAGGCAGAGCAAGTAAATAAAGTTGTCCTGGAAGGTATAAGCTCAGACTGTTCTCTCCTGGGAGAAGGGCACAACAGCACTCACTTAGGACATGACAGAAATAAATCTATCAAATTTTATTATTAAAGACAGCATTACCTAGCCAGGCACAGTGGCACACACCTGTAATCCCAGTGGCTTGGGAGGCTGAAGCAGGAGAATCATGAGTTCAAAGTAAGCCTCAGCAAAAGTGAGGCACGAAGCAATTCAGTGAGACCTTGTTTCTAAATAAAATCCAAAATAGGGCTGGGGATGTGGCTCAGTGGTAGAGTACCCCCAAGTTCAATCCCTGGTAACGACCCCCAAAAAAGATAGCATTACCTCATCCCTTCAACTAACCAGGAAAATATGCATTGTAAGAATAAATCAGAACTTCATTGAACTATCTGCTTTCATTGAACTATCTTATTTCCACTCATTTTGTAGTTTAGTAGTTTGAGTTCAAATTAAATATTTAAAAATGCACTATTATCTTTTAAACACATACTTGGTCTCATTCATTGTTGCAGTGATTGCTGGTGAAACAAAATACAGTATTGTTCCTACCTTCTAGGGGACTATAGATTTGTGGTTTTACAGGAAGAACCAACATATAAAGGAATAAATTCAACAGCAGTCTGTTTGAGAGGCTGGAAGTTTTGCTGTGAAGAGCCAGAGAGTATATATTTTACACTCCAGTCCATGGAGTCATCACAACTACTTAAGTCTGCATTTTATGCTGCAAAACTAAGCATAGACAGTATATAAATGAATGGACATTTATATGTTATGTTCACTTAAAATGGTATTTCTAAAAATAGGCAGTGGGCTATATTTGTCCTGCAGGTCACAGTTGGCTGATTCCCTCTCTACTATGTAACAATGACTGTAATAATTATCTGCTCCTGTAATAGAGACACAAAGCAGGATACGACCAAGTACCTTCAGATTTTTCAGTAAACAGTCTACAACTGACACAGCAAAGATAAATAAGGAAATTCCTACAAGGATGGGAACCACAGAGAAGATGAGCTACATCCCTGCCAAAGTCTTTGGCTGACCACCACAATGAACAAAAATAACAGTGGAAAGTCATATAAACACAGCAGAGATATTAGCGGTTATATACTGCGGAGTAAAGTTTACCAGTTTAAATTCAGGCAAGTGAACTCCTTAATAGGAAAACAACAACAAACCTCAGAGGAACATGACAGAATCCAACCACTACAACCTATTATCAACCAGATTCAGTTTTCAATGAAAAGCTGTTAGAAAAGCAGAGCAAGCGTGACCCTTATGGATTAAGAAAATAAATAGTCAATAGCAACTCACCACAAGTGGGTCATTATTTTGCATAAGTCAGACAACAATTTTACAATTTATAGTAATATACATTCTAAGAAATAAAGGAAAGTACATTCAACAAATCAAAGAAAACTCATAGTATTGTCGAGTAGAGATGGAATCCTGAATAAAATGAGAAATCTGATGTAACTAAATGTAAATTTTGAGTTGAAAACTATAACCGAAGTTTTACCAAAACAGGAAATGTGATCAGAAGCAGATTTATGGCCAAAGAAGGAATTAACATGAAAACGTATCAGTAGAAATCATTAACTCAGAAAACAGAATGATGGACAAAACTGAGCAAAACCTCAGAGAGTTGTAAGAAAATAGGAAACAATCCAATATGAATACAATTGGAATCCCAGAAGAAGAGAAGGGGGTGGAAAAATTATTAGAAGAAAGAGTGACTGAAAAGTTGAATTTGACAGAAAATGAAACACAGATCCAGGAAGGTTAATCACTGGGCTTCATCCCCTCATCCTATTATTTTCAACATGTTCTATGTCATGAAAAAATGAGACACTCAGTGACATTCCTATTTCTTTCCTATTTCTTGACTATTTCATCACAGGACTGGCAGCCCTTGGTTTTCAGTTTTACCTCCATTTCAGTAGTGGATAGACTCTAGACAATACATTCATTATACTCTGTTCCCTCACACAATAGCTTCCTGCCTTGACCTTTACCTTTGGAAAGATATTGGGTTTTTACAATTACCCTCTAACTTTCTCCTTTCGGCATGGATAGGACCCTTCCTTTGGCATCCATTCACATCTATAATGAATTCTAGCATTTCCTACGTGCCTGCTTTTGAACAGTAGCTTTATTCTATCCTCTAAAACCAATAAGCAGCCTACTAGTCCAAAGGAATTAAGAAATTCACAAGCAGTCTATTGGGTAATAGTCTAGCCACAGTGAAATGATGACTTCAAGTATTTATCTGTGTCAAGTAAAGGTTTTCCAGTCACATTCTTATTCTTTCAATATTATCAGGGACTTAAAAAATAGGGAAGTTGTCCTATGCTCCAAATCTAAATGGTTTATCCATTTGGATGTTCACATATGGAGACAGTAAATGTTAAGGATTATGCTACCCTGAGATTTTAAACACTTCTGCCTTTGCACCATTAAAAAAAAAAATCTGGACTGTATTGAACTAGAAATTAATTTAGTAACAGAGCATAAGGAGGTAATTATGATGTCTGAGACTATTGCTCTACTGTGTTAACATACAGAACCAACCCTTGGACTGATACATTCACTAAAAGAACAGAAAGTTGGTCCTAGATCTGAATCTCCTTACAATCAGACTAATGTGAGATTCACTTTGCTGTGATTTGCCATCAGAGTTCAGTATCACTATTTCAATGCCTTGTTTGTTTTGTTAAAGAAGATCATGCATTATCATCTTTGACCTTTGTATTAGTCTACAGATTTGCTCAGCAGCAATTGCCATTATTGGTTATTTATAGTATCCTGGCCTGTGATGGAAAGGCCAGTTGGAATTTTTAATATATAAAAGATGTAGATCATCTTAGAAGTATTTTTAAATGTAAATAAATAGCACCACAGTGTTTTCTAGTCAAGTCCCTGTGTTTATAATAGTACGAATGCAAAATGTCACCACTGGAATCTATTCTAAGGCACTGCTAGTAACAACATGGAAATGGTATAAGCTATGACATTATAAACACTGTTAAGAGGCAAATCTTTTCTGATTTGAACATAAAGAGTAAATGGCTCTAATCTAGGATAATATAAAAACAATTTTTTTTCATTTCATAAAATAATTTATTTTCATTTTTACCCTGGATTTTAAATAATGTTGATTCTATTGATAAAAATAATATAGGGTGTTCATATTTATGTTTTAGAAATTTTATGGATAAAAATATTGAGTTCTTTTTTTTTTTTTTTTTTTTTTGCAGTGCTGGGGATTAGAACCCAGAGCCTTGTGCTTGCAAGGCAAGCATTCTACCAACTGAGCTAGATCCCCAGCCCAAAATATTGAGTTCTTGAATGCTAATAATTTACTATTTTAAAAATAATGACAATAATTTTTAAAAATCAACTTTTTAAATTAACTCACTAAAAGTTTTCTTAGAATACTAGTTTGAGTTCATGATATCCCGGCAAAGTTTTGGTTAGAAAACTTTGTATTTAATTTAAAAGAGAATGAAAAGTAATCCCTGGAAGGAAATTTAGAACTTAAAGAAAACAAGAGAAAATTGACTTTTAAACCTAGTGATTTCCCCTAAGAAATTCCAGCTCAAGACTTTTCATTTTTCTTCTTTTCTACAATAATTTTTTTCCGTATCCATGTAAAATATAACCAAAGTTAATAAAAGTAACATATTTGCACATATGAGTTAGGAATATAACGTATAAGGAATTGATCCATATGGTATTAAAACTATACCTCAGAAGCTTAGAGAATTAATTTCTTAATTAATTAATTAATCCTCAAGATGTTACTGTTGTCACTAGTTTCCTTTCCCTGTATCATAAACTTCTGTTTATCGCACAACAACTGCTTGTCCAAATTCTGGGTATTTCAAATTTGTTTTCTTTTGATCATTCATAGTGTCCTCTCCTCTCTCAGAGACACCTAATACGAGACCAGTACCATGACAGGAGTTGATTCCCACAGTCCTTTCCCTGGACCAGGCTACAGAATCAAGAGGGAATTAGACAAGAGAACTACTACTGATGGTATTCTGAGACATGTGCTGTAATAGAGATAATGCTCAGAAAACAATGGTTCACTCAGATTCAAGGGGGTGGTTAGGGAGAGGACTATGGAAGACTTGATTCGCAGATTAATTTGCAAAGATGACTAGGAGATTGTTGAAAGAAGTCACAATGGCATGAAGTTGTCACAGTTGCAGAATAGATTAGCATGGATGCCAGAGGGGGTGAGTGATGAGGACAAAATAAGATGCTCAGGTCAACAAAAAAGATCTTAAGATCAAGGTAAGGAGATGGTGAACATCTACTTGGAGGTTTTCTAAGTTCCTTAAACGAATGAATTCAAAAGTAAGATGGATTATCTTCTTTTTCCACAGAAAGTTCCTAGCTGAACTTTTCTAAGATTTAAAATGATATTCATGAACTGCTTTAGTTTTTCTCCTTGCATTTCCCATTAATCACCAAATTGCATTGTTTTATATCATAAATGTATTATAGTTCAATCTAGAAATAGTCTTTTTAGTCTTCCTAGTAAACTCTTTTTGCTTAAATTCTTTGTGCTATCCACTGCCTGAGCTCAGAAGAATATAACTCCCATCCTACCCTACCTACTCATCTTAATTCTTTGTACTCCCTATTATTCTGCCACAGGTTATTTAGCAACACCATAAAGAAAAGCTACATTTTTACATTTATTCCCTGATTTTCCTTAATCTATTAATTCTTCTTTGAAAACTTTCAACTTGCTAGTGCATCTAATTTTTCTGCATTCAGGACAAATGCCACCTTTGCATCTGTTCACACACTCTATATTTACCTTCATTGTTCTCTCTTACCCAAGCATAAACTATCATTTTACCCATCACCCAGTACAGCAACTGGCTCAATGTAGCTTCCGTTAAATATAGTGGCTGATCACACTACAATGGATATACTGTAGAGAACACCACATAAAATAAATATCAATTCAAGAGGTATAAACATGTTCAGATAAATAGATGTATTTTGTTTAAACATCCTTCTCATCTTTTATTTTAAAAAAATGAAATACACAAAAAATAATAGAGAGATTATATAATTTTTGTTCTGTTACGGTACTAGTCAAAAAGTTAAAGTCACCACATTAAAGATGTTCCAAGTTCTACACTGATTGTTACCTCTTCACTAAAGAAACTTTAATGCCCCAAATGTTGGCCTTGTCAAAATTTATCTCTCCCACTAAAATTCAAGTGGCAAGCAAACACACAAAAGAAATTCTGATTCATGTAGCAATGATGTAAGAACTATTAAATTTAGATTTATGGTAATAGAACAAACTCTAAAGTCCATAATTTCCAATGCATTTCTGTTTCTTAATCCTGGATTGCAAAACAAGCTCAAAACCCAAACTGGAGCATCATTTTTTTTTTCAAGGATCGAAAACATACAAAAACAATTTTAACTGCATACAATAGTAGCCTATTATAATACCTTCTTAGTTCAGCTATCCAGATTTATCACATTCTTATTAAAAACACAAGAATTCTTTCATTAAGATTAAATTGCATTCCTTTCTTTCTCTGAATTTGGAGATTTACATTTGTTGAGCTCTTTTGTTCCAAACAATGCACTAAAGCCAGAGTCGCCTGACATAGAAAAGATAAATCTCTATCCTTAAAAGAAAAAGAAAAAAACCTCATGGTATACTAGGAGAAATGTGATTTAACTCCTCTGTTTGTTTCTGATGTTTAGTCTTTTTCAGTGCAGGGGATGGGACCCAGGACCTTACACACGCTAGGCAAGGGCTCCACCACTGAGCTACATTCCAGCCCCAAGAAATGTGTTCTGAAGCCAATAATTGTGATCAGACAAGTGCTTCCAGATATGCTATTCATTTCTATGACATCATGATAAACCTTACTTTGGGAATAAGGCAATATGTTAACATATTAAATGAGTATAAAAAACAGAATTGAAATACTATCGTAGAAGAATAAAAGAGTCTGCAGAGGCTGTTCTCCCGGCCAGACTAACCTTAAAATCACTCCCAGTACAAATTTATTCTAATAATTCTGTTCACTTCTACTAATCATTCCCCAATGATTTCTTAACTGTACAGATCTACAGAAAATCATCTGGAATGTTAGGTATAGCTAACTGAAAAAGAAAGATGACAACTGCATTTGGGAAAACTTGCTGCTGAGGAGGGTATTGAGCTACGAATGGAATGTCTTCAATTTTCAGGAAAAAAACAAGAGCTAAGCAAAAGTCTAAGAATTGCTGTTCATTTAAAAATTAGAATATGAACAATCTGCCATATGCCAGCAATTTTAGTAAGTAATGTATGCATTTTCCAACTGTCCCCCTAACAAATGAGGTAAAGTTTTCTTTGGAATGTGATGGAACTAAAGTTTAGACTAGATAAGGTTTGTAATAAATGGCACAATTCTAATTTAATTCTTTTGCATTCCAAACCCAATTCTCTGTCTAATAAATATTCCCTCTATAGGAAAATACTATGCAAAATGGCATGGCTTTGTCATAAGCTCCAGCATATTATTTTCATTACCAATTTGCATCAAAGAGCTGTCCCCGTAACAACATTCCTAAGTGTTTTTCCTTAAAAATTGTCATCCTCAGCACTATCTCATTCATACTTACTAGTCATATATTACTAAAACTGTATTTTATAACTGAGCTTGTCAAATTCTTATTAATTTTTCACATCTCCTAAGCCAAAAAGTTTGAATTACTAGCTGTGTTCAGCTCAGCTCTTCCATGTCTGATGGATGGTCTCCCTTATGACTCTTGAGCAGCTCATAGAAATTGTGTCCCGGCAGAATCACAGCATATGCTACAGACAAGTCATGGAGTTGGGCAGAACTAATTCATCAAGTATCTTTCTTAATGACAAATTAATGTAATACAGATAAAAATTCAGTAGTTCAGATGAGTTTGATGTTTCTATACCTGAGAATAGTTTCCTTCTACAAAAGTTTATATGGTACATCCCAGTTATCCATTGAGATATGCTTTAGGATCCCCCCAGTGGATTCCTGAAATCACAGATAATACTAAACCCTATATAAACTATTTTTCCTACACATATGACAAACTTATGAATTAGGCACAGAAATTAACAACAGTAACAAATAAGAGCAATGGCTGCAATAATAAGGGGTGCTTGAACACATTACTGAGATACCTAGAGTCAATCTACTAACAAAGATTACTGCTAAGTACAATGTGCATTGGACAGCAGGAAGATTCATGACCCAGACAGAGTAAGATGGCATAAACTCCATCAAAAACTCAGAATGGCACATAATTTTAAAGTTATAAACTATTTATTTCTAAATTTTTCTACTTATTATTTTTAGACCATGGTTGCCACTGGGTAGCTAAAACCATGGACAGCACAACGGAGGAAATGTGAGAACTACTGTAATGGCTACCCATTCTTACACAATGAGTGTGCAATGTGCAATGCATTCTAACTCAAGAAACAATAACACTGTTCATGTCCTCAAGTGCAGGCTCCATGCAACTTAATTGCAAAAAAGTTCCCTTTCAATTTCTTATTCACTGACACTTACTCACAAACTCACTGTTCAGGATGTTTTAATGGGTCTCCATCATTTAATTAACATTTTTGGATATTTTTGAATCATGTTTCTCAAACAAAAATTTCAACTAGATAAGAATTACTTTCTGTCACAACAGATAGTACTCCATCAATGTTAGTTCAAACAACAGATTTATTGGCATTTTTAAACAAAAGACATTTCCCTTCTTAATATGTCATTGAATGAGACATATTAAAAATAGATGTGCACAGCTTTCTGAGGCAGATTCTGTGAAAAATTTCATGCACCCAGTTCCATATATCCAAAGTAATACTACGAATCACCCCAGCTTGTGGAACCATTGAAGGAAGTAGGAGTCAATGACTTTAATGATTGTGCCCTCTTTGCCCATATTAGTCAATTGAATTGTGGAAGAGTTTCTTTAAAGATTTACTGTACTGTTAACTCCAAATCAAGATTTTTTTGCAAAATAAGAATGTTTGCCAAATAGTCAATAGTTAAAAGAAAAAAGAAAAAAGCTAGCAGTGTGATTGACATTTTCTTATTATGGCCAAACTAAATTTGAAGCTTAAAGCGGGGAGAAAGTAAATTTGTGCCCTTGATCACAAAGTGACAGATGTGAGAATCTATGTCAAAATAGGTTCTTTTCATAAAATAGGTCAATAATAGGGATACATATTTTTCTATCATAAGTCAGTATGCATGTTAATTTAAATACAACTGAGGGCATTACACAAGTTGACTACAAATTGCAAATTGACTACAAATTTGCAAGAAAATTTTGAAGAATCCTTTGTTGGCATTTAGGGTTGCTTTTCAATTTGTGACATAACTCTTTGAAACCGATGTTAATAATGTGAAGTTGGGCAAGGTTAAGGAATTTCTTTAGCACATATAAATTTAATTTTGAAACTGATGCTCTAAGAGTTGAGGTTCTCTGGAGAAACAGAACGGGACCCACAGTCTCCAACTTACAACAGTTAGACATGATTTTTCAACTTTGCACATTCAGCTAAAACTATAAATTTAAAATTCTGGTCTTTCCTATGCTAGAAGTACATGGTGCAATGCTCTTTCATAATGTGGGGCAGTAACAGTTTGTCATGGCTCCCGATCAGCCATATAATCACAAGGGGAAAGAAAATATTGGTTCTCAGAACTATGTTGTCAATGTATCTTTGATCCAAGTATTCAATAAATCACATAAGACAATCAATAATTTATCATAACACAGGCTTGTGTTAGCTGATTTTGCCCAACTGTACTCTAATGGAAGTTCTTCTGAACATGTTTAAGGCACAGCAATGCTGAGATGTTTGCTAGCTTAGGTGTATTGAATGTTTATTTTCCATATGCTATTTTCAGCTTCTGAGGGGTTATCAGGTACATGACTCCATCATAAGTCTGAGAGCATCTGTAGACAGGTAGATACACCTGAGGGGAATTATAATTGGATTAGATCATTCAATTCCGGTGGCCAAAAAGTTCCATGATATGCATCTGCAATCTAGAGGACCAGGGCAGCCAGTGACCTAATTCTCAGTCTGAGGCTGAAGGATTGAGAACCTGTGGGGCTACCTGCACAGGACCAGAAGTCTACAGCTGTGAGAACCCAGAATTCTAAATTCTCAGGGAGATAATGGGTGCATCAGTTCCAGAATGGAGGATGAATTTGCCTATTCTCTGCCATTTTGTTCTATCCTGACCTCAGTGGACTGGATGGTGTTTCCCTTCATTGGTGAAGGTCAGATCTTTCTTATTCAGTCCACAAAATGACAATCTTTTCTGGAAACACCCTCAGAAGTCTATCGAAATATAATGCTTTACCAGCTATCTGGGTACCCAACCCAGTCAAATTGACACATCAAATTAGGTATAATATTATATAAATGACAAAATTCTTCTAAAAATGATAAACCAGTCTTTTGATATGAAATAAAATAGCATTTTGAGTATTGGACTTTTATATGTATTTGGAATGACTTGAAAATATGAATCTACTTTTTCAATTATAAATTTTATTAAATCTAGAGAACATTTTTGATGGAAATTTAGTGTTGAAATTTCAATGCAGTATGCAAAATTAGCACTTGGACTATAAAGATTAATCATGATAAAGAAAATAAAGTATCTCAATTGAGCCATAAAATAAAATGAAATATTGTTATTATGGTATACCATGGATAGAATCTGAGAATAATTATCCTAAATAAATGAAACCAAATAAAAGCCACATTTGAGGTTATGTTCATTACATATTGAAATGAGAAGCCTGATAGATTGTTTTAAATAAATATATTAAAAATATCACCTGTTTATGACTTTGTTTAATATGGTGAATAGACAATTTAAAAGCAACATTATGCTTGTGAATTGTACTAGCATAGAGTTTTACATATGTGAATTAATTTGTTTGGTATTTGTATTGTTTAATCTTATGTTTTACTAATTTTTGTCTATTTGTTTTCTCTCCTTCACAGAGAAGTGTGTCAAAATCTCCCATTTTAATTGTGGACTCATCTATTTATATCATGTCTTTTAATCTTTCTGTCCAGTTCTTATTTGTAATCTGAAAAATAAATTATATAAAAGTAAATTATATAGAGATAGTCAAATTTGGAATTATAAGCTATGTTTGGTATAATGACTGGTTACAAAATGATCTTCTATCTCCAGTGGTACTTTTGACCTAATGTCTATTTTCTCAGATATTGACATTGTTTTATCAGCTTTCTTGTTTTGGTCTTCAAATATTATTAAAAAAAAAAAAAAAACATACTGTTTTCAAACTTGCCTAGTTCTTTTACCTAATGTGTTTATATTTTATAGGCACAAAATAGTTGGGTTTGGTTTGTTAGTGTTACCTTTCATCCAATTGGACTCTGATTTTAATATTTAGCGTAAACGTACTTATAAACGTTGCCATTTTAGGGCTTCATCACACTGCCACATCATTTTCTTCTCTTTGTTCCAACTGTTTTATATTTCTTGTTCTTCCTTTATTCTGTCTGCTGAGTTGCTAAAGGCTTTTTTATGCCACTTTACCCTCTTCGTAATTCTGCCAGTTACAAAATCTTTTAAAGTGAACATTCTTTTAGAAATTAAAACATATATGATTTCACAGAGTCACAAAACTCATTCGTCACCTTCTTGAATGTTGGAATCTAACACTTATTATATTCTTTTTTAAAACAAATATTTTATTAGGAGACAATTCCTATACCATAAAGTTTATACTTATTAATTTAATAATTCAGAGGATTTTAGTATAGTTATGGTATAGCAAATCTACCACTATTTAAATCTAATCTAGAATATTTTCATCACTTCAAAGATAACCCCTTAACCATACCAGTTTCCCGTGTCTTGGTAACACTTAATCAACTTGGTGGGTTTATCCATTCTGGACATAACAATGAAATAAAAGAATGTGGCCTTGTGGTGTACCATATAATAATATTTTATTTTATGGCTAAGTAGTATTCTACTATGTGGATGTACTACTCTCTGTTTATCCATTTATAACATGATAGACATTGAGTGTCTGTCACATCTTGGCTATTATTAGTAATGTTTCATTGGATGGAATTAGAATCATTGCCAAATAATACTGTATTGAGCATTCATGCACAAGCTATTTTATAAATATGTGTTCAATTCTTTAGGTATGTACCTTTGAGTAGAAATGCTGAGTCATATTGTAATTTGGTTTGCTATTTTAGGAACTGCTCTTAACATTTTACATTACCACTCAGATAAGCAGGAGAGTTCCAATTTCTCCATATCTTGTTAATGCCCATCACTTGTTAATGCCCAATAACACTTCCTACTCATTGATGTGCATTGTATCTTGTGGTTTTGATTTGAAGTCCCTGGTGACTAATGATGTTGAACACATCTTTCATGTATTTGGAAATTTGCATATTTCCATTGTAAAAATATCATTCAAATAATTTGCCCATTTTAAAGTGGGTTATGTGTCTTTTTTAGTTCAGTAGTGCTATTTTGATATTCTTAGGTACTCTGAATACTAGATCTTTATCAGACACAATATGCAAATATTTCCTCCTGTTTTGTGTATTTTCACTTTCTTGATATTGCCCTTTCATGCATGTAAATTTTTTATATTTGATGAAATTCAAATTATTCTTTCTTTGATTATATTTTGGTATCATTATAAAACTGATGCCTGATTTAAGGTCATGCAAGTTTTCACTTTTACAGTTTTAGATCCTACATGTTTTTGATCTAGCTTTAATTAATATATGTGACATGAGGCAGGGATTCAACTTTATTTTGCTTGTGATTATCCTGTTGTCTCAGCACTGTTTGTTAAAGAGACCATTCTTATTCCTTTGAATGGTGTTGGGCTTCTTTGCTGAAGATCAATTGGCTGTCAAAGTTTGGGTATATTTCTGGGTTCTCAATTCTATTCTGTTGCTCTATAGGTATATCCTGATTCAAGTACCACACTCTTTTGTTTATAGTAGCTTTGTGATAAGTTTTGAAACTGGAAAATGTCTTTCTTTCTTTGTGAAGAAAAATTTTGAAACAATGTTTTATAGTTTTCAATGTATATATTTTGTACATCTTTTGTTCAATTTATTCCTTTTTCATTGGTCTTGAAACTTTTAGAAATGAAATAATTTCCTTAATTTCTTCTCTGCACTACTCATTATAAAGTACATAGAAAGACAATTAATGTATGTATGTTGGTCTTGTATCCTATGACCTTGCTGAACTCATTTATTCTAATAGTTTGTGTGTGTGCAATTGTGATTCTTGAGGTTTTGCTATACACAAGGTCATGTCATCTTTGAATATAGTTTTAGTTCTTTTCCAGTCAGGAAATTTTTTTTTCTTTTTTTTTGCAGTGTGGGGGATTGAACCCAGGGTCATTGTGATTGTGAGGAAAGCACTCTATGGACTGAGATATATCTCCAGCTCCTGAAAACTTTTTATAGTTTTCTTGCTCAACTGTTCTGACTACAACCTACTCAACATCAACACTAGAACAAACACTGTATACATGCATGTCTTGTTCCTGGTCTTAGAGGAAATTAGTCATTCATGATTAAATATGTAAGCTATGGAGTTTTATATGTGGTCTATATTAAATTGAAGAATTCCTCTTTGTTCCTATTTTTAAGTTTTTTTTTTAATTGTGAAATAGTGTTCAATTTTGTCAAATGCCATTTCTATATTTATTGAAAGGAGCATGTAGTTTTTATACTTTATTCAATTAATAAAATATGTTTGTTAATTTTGTATGCTAAACCAATTTTATGTTTCTGGAATGTATTCTGCTTGTTTATAACAAATAATCCACTTTGTCTATAGCTAGGTAAATCTGCTTGCATTTTCAGTAATTTTGCATCTGTATTCTTAAAGGATATTGCTTTACAGTTGTCTTGTGATATCTTTGGTTTTGTTATTAGAGTAATAATATATCATAGAATAAACCACAGTGGTTTTTATTTTATTTCTTTAAAAGTTTACAAATAATTACTTTTATTCTTCCTTAAATTTTGATAGAATTTACCCGCAAAGTCTTCTGGGAAATTACCTGATTACCAATTTAATCTTTGCTGTTATAAGTCTATTCTTATTTTCTACATATTAAGTAAATTTCAGTAGTTAGTGTCTTTCTAGGAATGTGCCCATTTCATTGACATGACCTAACTTATTTGCACACATTTGTTCACAGTATTACTTAAAATTCTTTTCATTTTGTAGGGTCATTTATAAAACATTTTCTACTCATCTCATTTTAATAACTTCTTTGATAGTCTTTTCTCTCTTTGCATGGACATCCTAGACAAAGACATGTCAGTTTCTCTTTTAAATGAACCAGGTTTGGGGTTTATTTTTGTCTTTATTATTGGTTATTGAGTCTCTATTTCATTTATTTTTACTCTAATGGAATTTTCCAGCAAAAGCTGACAAACAGGTAAAATATTGGTGCTTATCTGGGGCTGAGGCGTTGGCATCCAAACCCTTTCACAGTCTTCTTAGCCACTAGTTTTCTATTTGTTTTATTTCATTTTGTTTTAAGCAACTGAGATTGCAAGGTTGTTGGTTTTGAGTTGGCTGTGGATCTGAGAAGATGTGGATGTGGTTAGAAAAAGTAAATAGAAACACCATCTTTCTTCAACATTCTTGGATTATTGCAAGCCTTTAAATTCGAGAGTTCTGAAAAATGCGTTTGACAGTTTCGACAGTTTTTATGGAGAAGCAGATTGCCAAAGGTACTTCTGATGCAAAATGTCCCCTTCTACATTTTATGACCTTAATTTTAGGTGTTTTAATATTTTATATATTTTAAATTCATAAACATTATTATTTTATGTAGTCTCTATTCATTTAAACTAATTTGTGTTTTCTGTTGGCTTTTCATTTGCTAATGCAACCCTCATTTCCATCAAGGACAATTTCCCTTTGGCTGCAGAATTTCCTTTAGCCTGAGTCTGCTGGTGACAAATTCCCTTGGTTTCATTTGTCTGAAAATGTCTTTATTTTGCCCTCATCTTTGAAGAGTATTTCTTCCCGGGTATAGGTTTCCAGACTCCTTCCCCCATAATACACTGTATCCAGAAATAGGCAGACAATTTGAGCCTGGAAGGTTATCTTCTTCCCAAGAAGATGTATGTTTACTTCTGGCAGACAAAATGTCTAGCAGCAATTCATCTCAACTCAGTAGGCTGTGAAATGATAGAAACTGGGCATTCAGGCCCCTTCTCCCTGTGAACCAGACTTTTAACCTACCAGCCACGCTCGCTGCTCAGTATCTCATCCTCTCCATCAGTTTACTTTCTTGTCTGTTTTCTACTCCTGCTGACATTTAGAAAGGTATTCTCTGAGGTTCTACAGCCCTGCTCCTATCTTACAGCTGAGTAATTTCATTTCTCCCTTGACATCAAGGATTTCTCTTGAGAGACTGCATTTGCCTAAAACACAATAGAATTTTCCCCCTGGATAGCTTTTTATTTTCTTGTTTTCTTTTTTGTCTTGTCCTTCTTATCAGCTGTCTTGCAAATCATCTCCTCCTAGTAAAAATTTTGTTTCTGGTTTTGGTACCTTCTTCTCCAGGGACTAAGGCACTGAATTCCACTTCCTTTCCAAGCATTTGCTGTTAAATTTTCATATACTAAAACTATCACTTATCATTCCTCTAAGCTTATATAATTATAATGTAATTTTTACTTGATGAAATGCTATGCTGCTTTTCAAAGTCACATCAAATTAGTTTTCTTTGTACATTATCAAGCCACCCTCCTCAGTGCCCCTCCAGCAACATTTACTTTCTTTATATTCTATTTTAAATGATATCTAACTTTTTATCTTATCTAGATTTTAAAATCTTTGCATCTCCTGTTACTTATGTAAATTATTTATCTTAATTGCTATATAAAAATAGCTGTTAAGTTGCATTTTAAAATGTCTTCAAAGCAACATTTCTTAGGAAATATAAGAGAGGTAATAATAAAGCTAGTTTATGCATTCATGCAGCAGTGGATGTAGTCACTAGATCCTTATAAAAACGTAACTAAACATATTAAGAAAATCTTAAAAATAGCAATGACACAGTTATTAAAATCTAGATACTTACCCAAATTTTATTATCCCAAGAAACTACGTTACTTGTGCTGTTATGGCACAAATAAAATGTCTAAGTGTTTTTTTAAGTTAACTAAAGAAAACACCATTTATATATATTCCCTCATTTAATCTTATGATTATAGAATTTTAGTAACTCTTTAATTATTTTATAGTGAAAATAATAATGAGAAAACTGGAATTACTTTATAAAATGAAAATAATTATTAGTAAATAATAAATGATTCCAATTAAAACAGGTTCACAGAACTACTATGTTTCTAATAGTCATTAATATTGCTGTATTTTAAAAATTTTTTTATGTATCTAAATCTCACCTTGTTCTTAAGATTTAATGCTATTTACAAAAATACAGAAAATATTGCAATGTTAGAAGAGTATGGGCCTCCCTTGAAACGGAGGCAGCGCCAAGGCCCTGTCTTCACCCCAGTTCTTAAGATCAGGCCAGAAAGATGTCAGAGTGACAGACATGCATTTATTAGGAGGAATAGGAAAGGGGAAAAGGGGACACTCTTAAGGGAGAAAGCAGATTCTCTTAGACAGAAAAGGGATGCTGTGCCCCTCCTGCCCTCCAGTTTTATTGGGAGTCCCAGGAAATTTTCAGAGCTCCACCTGCTGACTTTTGACTGACAGCATGGAAACTGCATGGACTACCTCAAAGAGATGGTGTGGTACTCACAGAAGAAATTAAGTCACCCTGTTTTTGTCTTAATTTCCTGCCCTCTTACTCAGTATATTACTCTCTGAATAGCCCTCAGCAAGCATTATAGTTTGGATGTGAGGTGTCCCCCCAAAATGCTCATGTGTGAGACAATGCAAGAAGGTTTAGAGAAGAAGTGGTTGAGTTATGAGAGCCTTAAACCAATCAGTGAATTAATCCCATAATGGGATTAACTGAGTAAAAACTGAAGGCAGTAGGGAATGGTTGGAGGAGGTGTGTCATTGGGGGCATGCCTTTGGGGTATATATTTGCATATGGAAAGTGGAGTCTCTCTCTCTGCTTCTGTTCATCATGTGAGCTGCTTCCCTCTGCCACACTCTTCAGCCATGATGTTCTGCCTCACCTGGAGGCTAAGGAATGGAGCCTATTGTCTGTGCATTGGGACCTCTGAGCCCCCAAATAAACTTTTCCTCCTCTAAAATTGTTCTTGTCAAGTCTTTCAGTAACAGTTGCAAAAAAGTTGACTCAAATAGCAACTTTTCCTTGCGAAGGTCTTGATGTTTTATTTTCCAGGGGATTGGAGTTTGCCATAGTTCCTGTGATAAGAGAGGGTCTGAACCACCAGGTGGAGTGTGAACTGATCTTGAGACAACAGTTTTTCTCAATTGGGTATAACTGTGGTAGGGGAGGATTGACATGCTAAGCCCCCATCTTCCAGGTGCTTATCTGTCAGATATGTGGATCTCAGTGACCCTTCACTGTTTTTTTCTGCTCACCCATTCAATGCTGACTAACTCCTTAGCAGTACAATAGCATCCGCTAAGAGTTGCATACGCAAATGTGTATACACACATACATATACGTATCATATATTTTACATACTTGATATATATGCTCTATAAAGATAAGACCAAGACAAGACCATGATAAGGACTGAGGCACTAAGGAAATCAAGGATAATACTAGATAACAAATGTTTTCTAGATATTTACAGACTTCCTAACATTTAATCAAAATTTGGTCTTAAGCTTTCTGTAAGCCACTAGGAGCAGTGAAGCATTATGAGCAATATAAATCAGGACTTTAAGTAAACAAAACAAAACCAATTGTTCAGTAAAATTACATCATGTGCTCATAACAGACTGGAAAATAATTTCTCACAGAATAGAAATAAATTAACACTTCAGTCACATTTTTACAATAGAAAATGAAAGTCTTACAAAGGGCTATTTAGCAAATACCCATAAACATCAATTTAATAAATCAATACACAAGGAACCCATAAGATAATTAACTTTGTCTTTTATAAATGAATTCTGATTTTCTTGATATAATAATCCTGTCAGAACTTTATAGTTGAGCATATGACATATCTAATTCCTCTTAATATTTAAATGTTGGGGAAAAGTCAATAAAACTCCAAATAATCTTAAGTTATTCTTGAAAGATTTCTCCACAAAATGATAAAAACCTCAGTAGTTGTCTCTACTGGAAGAACCATTTCAAAGTTTCTTGCTCCTCACATAGGAGATCTAGCTAGTAAAGTCAAATTATCAATTTGCCAAGTAAGAAACCACCAAGCATTTCATAAAATAACAAATGGCTAGAAATGCTAAAGAATGTAAGTGTAGGAAAGAAAGTACTTACCTTTGAGGGATGTAAAAATGTCCAGCTGGTGGACCCATACACAAAATACAGATGAAAAAGTCGTCAGGAAATAACCTGAAATTTGCAGCCATTACTATGGGACAAAGCAAGAAATATTTATCATAGTTTGTGTTTTTTGATTTTCAGCTTGGTATGGATGGCTGCTTTCCCAAATGCTTTATAAAAATATAGTTAGGTCCACCACAAATACTTGATTTAGTCACATATAAGAAGACCTGGGGTTATATCTTTTAGTGATGCCTTCAGGTAATGTGCTGCCAACTGCCAGCACCAATTGTAAATAAACTAGTGGTCTCAAAGTGAGGATCCCAGACTAGCAGCACCAACATCACCCGGGAGCTTGTTAAAAATATGAAACCCTAGGCCCAACCCAGATGGCTCAATCAGAAAACATAGGGCTAGCGCGAGATTGTGTTTTTACAAACCGTCCAAATGATTCTGATGTGTATTTGGGAAATGCTGGCTAATTACATAGCAAATCAGAATGAGAGTGCCTTAATTGGCTCATATCACCAAGATATAAGGAAGAAAGCAGGAAAGAACAATTTGGGGCATTGGACAATTCCTAGAAACTGTTTGTTCTCCTTGTTGCCATGACTCACACACTTTGCCTATCTTTGTCTTTTGGGCCAGATTAGAGAGTACCCATTTTCTATCTTTTTCTCTACATGCAAAGGCATAAAACTGCAATAAAGGCATATCAAAAGTCCTCCAAAAATTTGGCTTTTAGGAAAACTGGACTCACAAGATGTAGACTAGTGTTTAAGAACATGGACTTCAAACGCCTGTGAGATCTGAATGGAAAGATCACAGTTCTCGAGTTTACCACAGGTTGTATCACAGGCAAGCTGTCTAACATCTTTGAGCCTCAGTTTATTCACCTGTGAAACAGTGATTATTACCCCACCTGAAACATTCACTGGCGGACTCTGTGTAATGATTTATGAGAGGCAATTGCACAAAGCCTGTCATATAGTAAATACTCATTGAATATTGTTCTCATTTCTAGATGCTTCCCTATATAGAAGCAACTGTCAGTTGTGTGTTGCTGGGGAGGACAATGGAGAACATATATCTACTTACGTATATAAAATCCATTTATAAACTTGGCATTTTCCTCCATCTTCATTAGAAGCTCAATCATCAACTCTTTAGCTACTGTTAAATAAAGTTGTTAGAAGCCAGGAATTTGAACAAGGCACTTGCACTGGGCCCAACAGACCAAACCTATGCAGAGTTTAACAACAATCACTAAGCTTTGATTTCAAAAGACCTTGTAAGCAATTAACCAATTAAGCTTTACTCAAACTGACTCAGAGACTAAGGTGTAGTCAAGTGAGTTGTTTTCTATGCTTCGCTTCAGTTTCTCTATAAATGTTGTCAGATCACATTTGTAATTATAGTTCTCTACACATGCTTTGGTTCTGGGACCTGTCTGATTCTTGAATTGCTTTGGTCTTGTTTAATTTTACTTTGTTTTTCTATGCTCAATAAAATTTACTAGATTTACTCAGTCTAAGGAATTTTCCTTTTAATACTGGTTAGTGATTATTCTTCGAAATAGGCAAGTAAAGATAGGTTTTAAGTGTAAAAATTTATTTCTGTCCTATTTACATTTACTTATAATTCACCCAAAGTATTTAAAGAATGATTTTAAAATAATTGATCTAATTTAATATCTTTCCATTAGCCAATAGATTTAGATTACCTAAGAATTGGCAAGTAAATTTGTGTATCTATTATGTATATAAATTTGTGTTAGTATCTATTATATGTAAGACTTCACGCCTTTTACAAATACGTAGTGTATTTTTCACCAATACATTTTAATAAATACTGTTATTAATTCGTGGAAAAATATATGCATGCATTTGCGCATGAAAAGATTATAGTTCATCTATTACTTATCATGCCAGACACTGACCTCAGTTCCATTATTTGATTAATTTGGTCTTTATAGCTGAACAAAAATATAAACAGATATTTTAGTTTTAGTCTGAGCTGCCCCACTTGATAACTGAGTCAAAATGTCTTCATTGATAGTAAAGTCACAAAGAACTTGAAGATCATTAGTTTTGAATGATAACAGTGTTGAAAAACCCCTTGGGACTAAAGAACTTATGTTTGGAGTTCTAAAAGCTAGTCCCTGTAAGATGAATGTAAATAGTACCTAGGAGGGCAGGTCTGTGCCAGATAGGATTACTAAAGGAAAACTACCTTAGCTCCTAGTTTATGGTTTAATTTGAATATCATATAAACTCTCAGGAATAATTTATATTCCTAATGTCAGAGAACTGTGGATCGCTACATTAAAGTCACATCTTCCTGCAAATAAATGTCTTTTTAATATGCAAAACACAGCATCACATTCAAGCAGAAACTTGTACACCATAAAGACAATGCACTGTTCCTCCTTACTCCTATTCCTATGCCTCCTGAATGAACATGCAACAATTGCAGGAGGTAACAGAGCTGCCTTCTCTGCTCTATTAAACCTCACAGTGTATTTTTATACTGAGCTTTATGTATACTGTACTCTGTTAACTTTTGTTCAATTTATTTTATTATCTCAAAATCCATAGAGAAGTTTAAGTTCAATTTAGTGAATTCCTTTTTAAAGTATAGAAATTTTAAAACCCACTTTTATAGTGATCCTTGGTGATAGGAAACCTTAAATTAAATGAATAATGTTTATAATAAAGGTTAAAGTGCCCAGACGGAAAGTAGAACTAAATCTAGCAGGAGCAGGTAAGGAAATGTCTCCATTAAAAATAAGATTATCTAAGAAGTTTGCAGATTTCAATAAAAGATGAGTTTAGCTAACCAGGAAGACACTTTATAAAGCAAACGCAAGGGAACTGCCTGCAAAGCTGTTTTATTTTCCTTTAATTAGGTCCCAAAGTCCCTTTAGAGATGGCTACAAACTCTAGCCCTGCCCTGATGGAGCTATAGGGAATGTGGTCATGAATGTTGACAATGTGTCTTCCATAGGCGTTTTAGTCAGTTTTTTTCCAGGTTATGACCAAAAGATCTGACAAGAACATTTTTAGAAAAGGAAGTTTATTTGGCTTGCGTGGTTTCAGAAGTCTCAGTCCTAAATGGCTGGCTCCATTCCTTGGGGCCTTAGGTGAGGCAGGACATCACGGTGGAAGGGTGTGACAGAAGAAAGTGGTTCAGAACATGATACTGGGAAGCTGAGAAACACAGCTCCACTCTCCTGGGACAAAATAGATACACCAAAGGCATGCCCGCAATGACCCATCTCCTCCAGCTACACTCCACCTGCCCTACAGTTATCACCCAGTTAATCCATTAAAGTGGATTAACACACTGTTAAGACTCCCATAAAGCCATCTTTCACCTGTTAGCTTTCTTGCATTGTTTCACACATGAGCTTTCATGGGACACCTAACATCTAAACCATAACAGCAGGACAACATCTTTATCCCAGTAAATGGACTAATATCTAAGTGTCTGACCAGGTCTCCCTCTGGCAAACTCTCATTTTCCCTGGAAGGTTCTCTGTGGCTCTTGTCTGAGCTGCACCCAGTTTATTATTACCCAAAGAACCACTCCCTAGGAGAGCCCTAACTGGTAGAAGGGTTGGTTTCTGTGTGTTCGTCTGGTGAGACCTCAAGGAAGCAGCAAAACAAAACCATGAAATAATACAGTTTTATTATTTTTAGATCCACAAAGAAGTAGGCAGCATGCCCTGCAGGGTATGGAGAGTGGGGATGCAGTATCCAGGACACCCTCATGAAGCAGAGGGGGAACAAGAGAACAAGGGATGACACCTGTTCTTCAATACCATGGTCCCTATCCCTTTGGCTTCCCTGGGGCATGTGCATTACCTAGTTTAAAGAACACATACATGAAGGCAGAAATTCTTTTCATGACTCTGGAATTAACTATTAGGTTGTACTGTGTTTGGCAGCTATGGGTGTGTTAGTTTGGGGTCAGTGAAATGAGGAATAAGCAGACCACATCACAACCACATCAGAAAGGAAGGTTTTAACTCATCCAGACACATTATTTTCAGAACTAAAAATGGATGCTGTTATGGTTTGGATGTGAAGTGTTCCCCAAAAGCTCACATGTGAGACAATGCAAGAAGGTTCATAGGAGGAATGATTGGGTTGTGAGAGTCTTAAACCAATCAGTGAATTAATTCCCTTATAGGGATTAACTGAGTAGTAACTGAAATGGTAGGGTATAGCTGGAGGAGATAGGAATTGGGGGGTGTGGCTTTGGGGTATATATTTGCATATGGCAAGTGGAGACCTCTCTGCTGTCTGATCATCATGTGAGCTGCTTCCCTCTGCCACACTCTTCTGCCATGATGTTCAGCCTCACCTGGAACCCCAAGGAATGGAGTCAGCTGTCTATGGACTGAGACCTCTGAAACCATGAACCCCAAATAAATTTTCCTCCTCTACAATTGTGCTGGTTGGTTCTTTCAGACATAGCAGCAAAAACAAAACAAACAAAAAAAACTATCTAAAACAGATGCCGAGGCAGCAACTCTGTTAAATTTATGGCAAAATCATTTTTCTTAGTGCTAGGATCTGAGAATATAGCACAAAAGGAAAAAAGTTAAGGTCAGTGAATTTTTATAAAATCCTAGTAGGAGAAACAAGATAAACTCAGATGAATACATCCAGAATATTTTGCTAATGGACTTAACACAAATATTTGAAAAGTAAGGATATTCATAAGGTGTATTAATAAAATAAATTATAACTCTAAAGGAAAAAAGGTCTCTCCACCTCAATACCCATGCCTCCATTTGCATATAGCACAGACTTGGCAGAATTTCTAAAATTTAAGTTATATGATTTTCTCCCTTGCATGCTGATTATAGTAGCCCGCCACTATCTCCAGCAAGTTCTCGTCAAAGATCTCATGTGATTTAATTCTGAGACATTCAGTGGTTTTAAACCTTAATGTGATGGCATTGATTTGGCAGATCTTTAACATTATCTTTTCTAAGACATGAATTCCACCCATATTATTTTTCACACACTGTCTTCTACTACCATCAAAAAATGGTGTCAGCTGGGTGTGCTCCCAGCGACTCACAAGGCTGAGGCAGGTAGAATGCAAGTTCAACTTAGTGAGGCCCTGAGTAACCCAGGAAGACCCTGTCTCAAAATAAAAAAATAAAATAAAAGTCCTGGGGATGTAGCTCAGTAGTAAAGTGCCCCTGGGTTCACTTCCCAGTACCAAAAATAAATAAATACATAAATACATAAATAAATAAACAAACAAATAAATAAATAAAATAATATGATTCCAATCTCAGAAATCAAAGCTACTTGCACTTCTTTCCCTACATAACTTTCTTTCATCTATTTTTATTATATGACCATCTTTCTTCTTGTGAATTTCCTGCTTAAAGACCCCTCCTTTTCCTACCATGCCTGGAAATAAATCACAGTATATTGGAGGTGGAATGCATGCTATGAACACAGCAGGAAATTTGTCATGAGTATTCTCAATCGCTTATCTTCTATTTGGACAGAACTCATACCTAAGGAAGCCTATCCCACATCAGATAGTTCTCATTACAGAGATTTAAAAAAAATTTTTTTTAATGCAATGTTGAAATTTTTATCAGAATAAGCCAAACATATGGTCTTATCTAGGATAATCTAGAGAAAATAGGGCAAATTCCATCCTTGTTCCATAGACGTGTTCAGGTAACCCCCTTAGAATTCTCTATTTACAGTCTCAAGGAGGCCTCAAGTGCATTTCAGAGACAATTCCCTGTTTTAAATCCTTTGCTGGAACTCAGAGCCAACCTCATCCTTCAACACTCTCTCTGGTACTATAATGACTGAGAAACATGAACTTATATTTCTCAAAGTCCCTCATTAGCAGGGTTCTGGCTGAAATCCTTCGGAAAGTAGTGAAACCCACGGACTGGAAGATGAAAGAGAAGCTACTTTTGCTCTTTGGATACTGGCAGGCAAGCAAGTGGTCTTTGACAGGAGTGAGACTCTGTAGTCATTTCTAAGCATTCTCTTTGACTCTCTATTCACTGTTTTCTAGAAATGAGATCATAAACAGTTCCTTGCCATCCTTTCAATTTTCTGACTTTCTGAGATTCTTGGCAGCTTCTTTGACATTGCTCTCCCAACCCTTTCAAAGGCTTTGAAAACACCTTAATCCCCTGCATTTTAGATCTTTTCCTGACGAGAATTCCTAAGATTGGTGCCTGTTTTCCTTTGACCAAAACCTAACTAATAATGCACAATCTTTGTTAGTTTATCTCCTTTTTTTTTTTTTTTTTTTGCCTAGATTATTAATCAGGGACAATGACAGAGCAGACAGTGCTAATAACTTATATCAATTACATTACACTATTGATTCCTACAAAACTGTGTTCAATCATAATCCCAAAGTTACATTCAGGCCATCTGTTTCCAAAGAAAATCATGCATTTTCTGTTTTTGATGTGTTTTTCAAAAAAAATTATGAGACAATACTAAATTCCTTCTAGTGGTATGGGATATTAACAACTTGAAGTGGATTTTAAATATTTATTAACAGGTACTCATAGAGAAAACAGAATAGGTAGAATATGTTTGGTTAGATACCAAGACTACAGTGGTTTTTAAAAAAGACTTTCCTTTTACCCTCTTGGAGACTGTGGTCTAGAGAGATACAAATTCCTTGCTTTCCAAAGATTTTCTTTCTCTTTAGTTCATTTACATTAACATCATTGATAATTTTCACAAATTTTCTTTCTTTGTCAATCCTGTCTACATGCAAGTACCAGAAAAATACTATAATTCATTTCTATTCATCTTATGATTCACATCCAGCAACAGCTTCTGAATGTGCCCCTCCATGTTATATTCTTTAGCAGAATATTTAAGGCTCTTTTAAATTTAATCCAATATCCTTTCAAACTTATATCCCAAAGTGATAACTAACATTTAACACTGTGTTATGAGACATGTGCTTTGACAAGATTGAAGGCATTTTCTTATAACTGACAATAAACATATAAGATCTATACTCTAAGCTCATTTTTTTTTCAGATAATGAAATTGAAACTCAGAGAACTTGTATCATCATTGAAGCTAATGCAGATAATTAATTCTGGATATGGGATTTAAACCTAGTGCTATTTGATTCTAGAAATGAAGCACTGTAATAAGCTAAGAAATGGTCCCCAAAGATATAAGGTCCTAATACTTGAAACTTGTAACTGTTACTTTACATTGAAAAGACTATTGAGATGGGATTTATGGAACAATCTTCAGATGGGACAATTGTCCTATATTTTCTGGGTGGACCCTAAATGCAATCACAAATATGATAATAAACGAGATGGAGGGGCACATTTGACAGAGTATACAGAAATGAAAGGAATGTGGCCATTACAAATCAATGAATATGGGTGGCCACCAAAATGGAAAAGGCAAGATTCTCCTCTGGAGTCTTTAGATAAAGCACAGTCCTGACAGCACTTTGATTTTGACCTATTAATTCTGATTTTCAGACTTTTGTCTTCAGGGTTGGGGGAAAACACACTTCTGTTGTTTCAAGCCACCAAGTCTGTGATAATTTCTTATAGCAGCCAAATAAAACTCATACAAGCATTGAAACTTTACACTATCCTCTGCAGACAAATCCTCTGATTCTCAAAGACAACTCAATCTGAAAAGGAATTAGAGGATGATGACCACAGGGCTTGGTTTTAAGGGCATTACTTTACTATCTTACTTTACTATCTTTTTTTCTTTTTCTTTTTTTCTTTTTTTTTTCCTGGTATTGGGGATTGAACTCAGGGGCACTCGACCACTGAGCCACATCCCCAGTCCTATTTTGTATTTTATTTAGAGACAGGGTCCCACTGAGTTGCTTAGTGCCTCGCTTTTGCTGAGGCTGGCTTTGAACTTGCAATCCTCCTGCCTCAGCCTCCTAAGCCCCTGGGATTACAGACATGGGCCACAGCGCCCAGCAAGGGCATTCCTTTCAAGACGATAGGAGCTTGGTAGAGAAACCTAAACCTAAAGGAAATGGTATACCTGAGACTGGGAATAATCTTACAAAATATGATACCAATTCAGAGTGGAAACTTCAAGATTTAGTTGGGTAAAAGTAACCCTGAATATTATGTCAGTGTTTTCCAGTTTTCAAATTCCAAAAGAAAATTTGGTCCTTGAAGACATGGCAAAGCAAATCCTGAAAAATGGAGATAACTGGTTGTCCCTGAAGAGAAAAGTGGCCATGCTGTAGTAAGGCAGGTCAGATGAGTAAAGCTGCAAAATTTGCTGATGGGTGAATAATCAAACTGATGTGTGATTTAATAAAACAAGCAACATAAAAGCAGATGCACAGTCACATGCCAGGCCTCTGTATTTGACAGATCCTACAGAGCATTCTTATCAGTAAGTTTGAGCAACAGAAAGATTTCAGGATTAGTGTAGAGGTTTTTACTACCTAGAGCTAGAGATCTCTCAGCAACAAGAAAAAATTAATTAAGCATAATTATATCAGTTAAAAAATATTAAATTGGTGTTCACTCTAAGCACAAATACCAAAATTGGAATTCAAAGAAGATTATGATGGTCCCTGTGGAAGGATCACACATATTTATGAAGTTGTCCATGTTTTTTAAATGTCAGGTCACATTTGAAAGTTAATTAATGAGTCACTTTTGAATTCTGAACTCAGACTCTAAAATAAAAGAAGGGCTTAGAATGAGATAATCCAAGCTCTGAAAGAAAATAATTGCCAGCCATGATTCCTATACCTAGCAAAGCTATCTTTCAAAATCAAAGAAGAAATACAAAATTTTCCATGATGAGGATAAACCAAAAAATTAATGACCACTAAGCTAGCACCACACATAAACTCAAAGATATATTACACATGGAAGAACGAAAAAATACCACAGAGCTCTCAAATAGATGATTCTCCCAGAGAGCAATTAAATAAATTAAAATCAGGACTAAATTAAACTTAAGACAAAACCCATATGACAGAAAATAACAAACATCTATTCATAATAACACTGAATATAAGTGATTTAAGCACTTCAAGGAAAAGACACAAATATGCAGAATAGGTTTTTAAAAAGTTTTAACTATATCTGGTCAGCAAGAGAATCATCATATAGGCAAAAATATCCACAAGCTGAAAGTAAAAGAATCGAAAACTATGCTCCATGTGAATGGAGTCCTAAAAAAAAGCTGGAGTACCTATTCTCATATCTGACAAAGCAGATTTCAAGAAAAAAAATAATCAGAAGAGATAAAAATGGTTACTACATATTGGTAAAGAGAACAGTCCAACAAGAAGATATACCAATAGCAAATATTCATGCCCCAAATGTCAGTGCATGTAACTACATAAAACAAACACTTCTTAACATTAATTCTCAAATAGAACCCAATACAATAATAGTGGGTGATTTCAATACACCCCTCTCACGAGTAGACAGGTCATCCAGATGTAAAGTAGCAATAAAGCTACTTGCAACCTAAATAACACCATAAATTGAATGGACCTAACAGATATCTACAGACTATTTCATCCAAAACAGCTGAATTCACTTTCTTCTCAGCAGCTTGAAGACCTTTAGAAAAATAGACTACATTCTACATCACAAAGCCAGTATTAGCGAATACAAAAAAAAATAATAATCCTATGCATCTTATCACATAATATAATGGAATTAGAAATTGACAGTAAGAAAAATTATAGAAACCACATAAGTGTATGAAGATTGAACAATACGTTTTTAAATGAGAAGTTGATCACAGAAGAAATGAGAAGAAAAATTTAAAAATTTCTATAATCAAATGAGAATAGTGATGGAATAAATCAAAATCTCTGGGACACTATGAAAGAAGTTCTAAATGAAAAGTTAATAGTATTGTGTCTCTATTAAAAGAAAAGAAAGAAATATTTTCAAGAAAATCTAACACTACATATCAAGGTCCTAGAAAAGAAGAAAATAATTAAGAATAGGTACAAATAATACAGGTTAAAAACCAGAGCCAAAATTAATGAAATTGAGAAAAAAAGTACAAAGAACAAATGCAACAGGCTTGGTTCTTTGAAAAGACAAACAACACCAATAAACCCTTGTACAAACTAACCAAAAGAAAGAGAAAATCCAAATCAATACACTAAGAGATAAAAAGGGTAATACCATCACAGACATTTATGCAAAAAAGATCATTACAGATTATTTTGAAAATGTGTATTCCAATAAATTAGAAAAATATTGACAAATTTCTAGGTACTTATGACCTACCAAAATTGAACCAAAAGTATATAGAACCAAACCAGTCTCATACAACATAATCGAAGTAATAATAAAAATCTTTCCACAAAGATAAATTCAGGACAAAATGGATGCTCAACTGAGTTCTTCAAGACTTTTAAAGACCTAACACAAATTCTTTGCAAATTATGGCAATTCTTCAAAAGACTAAGAATTGAAATACAAAGGGCGGGGGGAACACTCCCAGATTCATTCTAGGAAGCCAATATCACCCTGGTACCAAAACCAGATAAAGCTACATAAAAACAGAAGGAAGGATCAGTATCCTTGATCTACATATATGAAAAATCCTTAATAAAATATTAGCAGATCACATCCAAAAAGGTTAAAAACCAGGACCATCAAGTTGGTTTCATCCCAGGAATGCAAGATAGTTCAGTATATGTTAACAAATAAATATTATTCATCACATAAAAAATAACAAAGACAAAAATCACATGATCATCTGAATAGATGCAGAAAAAGTCTTGGACAAAATTCACCATCATTCATGTTAAAAACACTGAGGAAACTAAGGAGGAACAAACCTAAATACCATAAAGGCCATATATGACAAACCCTAGCCATCATCATACTCAATAGAGACAAATTGAAAGCATTTCCTCTACAATTATGAATAAGATAAATATGTCTACTCCTGTTCAATATAGTTCTTGAAACTAGCCTAAGCAATGAGGTAGGAGAAGGAAATTAAAGAAATACAGTGGAAAAAATGAAATCAGGTTATCTGTTTGTTGGTGACAAGATTCTGTACTTGGAATATCCAAAATCTCTACCAGAAGACTTCTTGAGCTGATGAACAAATTCAGCAAAGTTCCTGGATACATGATCAACACAAAACAATCAATAGCTGTTCTATACTCCAATAAGAGTCACCTGAGAAATCAAGTAAAGCCGGGCACCATGTCCCATGGCCCACGCCTGTAATCCCAGCAGCTTGGGAGACTGAGACAGGGGAATCACGATTTCAAAGTCAGCCTCAGCAATAGCGAGATGCTAAGCAACTCAGTGAGACCCTGTCTCTAAATAAAATACAAAGTAGGACTGGGGATGTGACTCAGTAGTCAAGTGTCTCTGAGTTCAATCCCTGGTACCCACCAACCCACCCCCAAAAAAGGAATCAAATAAACTATTTCATTCACAATAGCCTCAAAAAATTACTTGGAAATAAATCTAACTAAGGAGATAAAAGACCTTCACAATAAAAATTATAAAATACTAAAGAAAGATATTGAAGAAGACCTTAGAGATGGAAAGACCCACCATGATTAGGAATAGGTAGAATTTATGTCATTAAAATTACCATACTATCAAAAGCAATCTCCAAATTCAATGTAGTACCCATAAAATACCAATAACATTCTTCACAAAAATGGAAAAAGTCCTAAAACTTATAGGGAAAAATAAAAGACCCTGACTAGCCAAAGCAGTCCTGAACAACATGAATGAGGGTAGAGGTATCACAATATTTTATTTTGATTTATACTACAGAGAAATAGTAATAAAAACAGCAAAGTATTGGCATAAAAACAGATAAACAGATAGGAAGACCAGTGGAATAGAGTAGAAGACACAGAGAAAAATCCATGTAAATATCTGATCCTTTACTAAGATACCAAGAGCACAAGTTGGAGAAAAGATAACCCTTTTTCTTTTCTTTTCTTTTCTTTTCTTTTCTTTTCTTTTCTTTTCTTTTCTTTTCTTTTTCTTTCTTTCTTTCTTCCTTCCTTCCTTCCTTCCTTCCTTCCTTCCTTCCTTCCTTCCTTCCTTTCTTTCTTTCTTTCTTTCTTTCTTTCTTTCTTTCTTTCTTTCTTTCTTTCTTTCGTATTGGGAATTAAACCCAGGGGCACTTTACCATTGAGCTAAATCCTCAGTCATTATTATTATTATTATTATTATTATTATTATTTTGAGACAGGTTCTCTCTACTAAGATGCTTAGGACCTCACTAAGTTTCTGAGGATGGCCTTGAACTTGCAATGCTCCTGCCTCAGACTCCCAAATCTCTGGAATTACAGGTGTGTGCCCTGGAGCCTGTCGAAAGGAAAGCCTTTTAACATATGGTTCTGGAAAACGTGAATAGCTATATGTAAAGAATGAAACTAGATCCCTACTTCTCCTCCTGCACAAAAATCAACTCAAAGTGGATGAAAGACATAGGAATTAGCTCAGGAAAAGTGAAAATGCTAGAAGAAAACATAGGGGCAACACTCCAGACTCCTTGATAAGATGCCTCAAGAAATAAAATGAAGAATCAATAAGTTGGCTAGCATTAAATTAAAAAGCTTCTGCACATGAAGGAAACAATTAGGAATGTGAAGTAAGAGCCTACAGAATGGGAGAAAATCTTTACTAGCTATTCCAATTGGGGAATTACCAATCCAAATATCGAAGGAACTCAAAATCTTAACGCACACATACATACACACACACACACACACACACACACACACAAATATTATAACCCACTTAATAAATAGTCAAAATATCTTAAGAGACATTTCTCAAAAGAAGAAATACAATGACTCATAATTACATGAAAAAAAGAGTTCAACATCCTTAGTAATCAGGGAGATGGAAATAAAATCTACACTGAAATTTCATTTTACCCCACTTAGAATGACAGTCAAAAATAATACAAATTAGAATAATTGTTGGCAAGAATGCAAGTTAAAAGGTACATTTATACATTGTTGATGGAACCACAAATTAGAACAACCACTTTGGAAAGCAATATGATAATTCTTCAAAAACTAGGAATGGAACCACCATATGACCCAGGTATCCCACTCCTTGATATTTATCTAAAAGAATTAAAATCAGCAATACTTTGCATACCAATGTTGATAGCATCACAATCCACAATAACCAAGTTAAGAACAAGCCTATGTGCTCATCAACAGATGAATGGATAAAGAAAATGTGGCACATGTACGTGATGTAATTCTACTCAGTCATGAAGAAGAATTAAATTATGTCATGAGCTGGTCGAAGAATGGGATCAGAGAACATCATGCTAAGTGAAATATGCCAGACTCTCAAAGTCAAGGGTCAAATGTTCTCTCATAATCAGAATAGAGAGAGAAGAAAGGAATTTAGAAAGGGGATTTCACACAAATAGAATAGAGACAAAAATAGATACAGGGCAGTAGAGTAGAAGCAGAAGACCAAGGTGGAGGGAGGTTGGGAGGGAAACAAAATATTAAGGAATAAAGTTGACCAAATTATGCTATGTGCATGTATAAGTATACCACAATGCATTACAATTTTATATATAACTGTAATGCAACAATTTAATAAAGAAATAAATTATTTGGTTAAAGGAAGATCAATAGAGTAGAGGAAGGGGATCAAGGAGGAAGGAGGAGAGAAAGATATAGTACCAGTGATTGAAATGAAGAAAATTGTTGTATGCATTTACGAGTGTCAAAATGAACCTCACTATCATACATAACTAAAATGCAGTAAACATTAAAAATATATTAAATCAACTGGTTTATTATTAACCCAAATGACATTCTTTTTCCCATAATCATTTTAACATATTAAATTACCAGGTGAAATGAAGATATAATTGCAACATATCAAAACTATTGAAATACAGTAGAAAATGAAGGCAAACTTTAGATATACTTAGAATGGTGAATGTCTAAGCACAAAAAAGGTAAACAATAAAAATGAAGTTGGCAGACAATGGTGTGTAACTTAGGAATTTTGAGACATGACAAAATAGGACAAATGGTAACAAAAAGCCAATAAAAACTTGGGGAAAATCTTTTTCATGATAGATTTATACAATTACTGTGCCTTAAAAGATTTTATAAATCAATGAGAAAAAAAAAAGTACCATATGCTTCAAATCAAGCTAGGGTGTGCAATCAGGAAACACAGTCACAAAAATACAGTTAGAAAAGGTACAGAGAAAACAACAAGTAAACATCATTAGTACCAAGAAATTTAAAAATACAGAATTGGATGCTATTTTAACTTATCAAATTATAAAACGTGAAAAATATTGAAATATGTGTTATAAAACATACAAGAAAAACAGACTGTCATATACTGCTAGTAAAAATAGTACATTTAAATTTATGAATTTAAAATCTTAAAATAAGGATGATAATTAACATAAAAATTGTACTTCATGTGTTTTCTTTCCTCTTAGTATATAATCTGGTAAGTGGGCAAAGCCACATGTTATTCACTGAAAACTGATTGAAATTGGTCATCACCAAAGTCAATTTATGAACAGTGAAGAACTGAATTATTCATTATGGTACCTGCATTTAATGAAATACTATTGGCCCATTAAAAAGTATTGCTGAATAGTGAATTGCAGATTGTATATTAAATTAAAAGCAGGTTAGAAAATAATGCAGTCAGTATAAGCATTTCTATTGAAAAATACATCTGCATATATGTACAATGTTTGTCATAGTATTAGGATTATGGGTATTGTTACTGCTTTTCTTTCTTAGCTATATTTAAATATTTTCAAACAATGAAAATGAATTTCTCCTTTTGTGGTTAAAAAAAAGGATTTTAGCAACTTAAGAGTTAAGAAATTATTAAAGGAATCAACATCTGGCCTTTAACCATGACATTATTTAATTAATGTGTGTTATTCAATAAAATCCAAAGCACATATTATTTAAGATAGACACAAGTGGGCTGGGGAGATAGCTCAGTCGGTAGAGTGCTTGCCTTGTAAGCACAAGGCCCTGGGTTTGATCCCCAGCACTGCAAAAAAAAAAAAAAAAAAAAAAAAACATAGACACAAGTAAGCGTGTACCTCTGCTAGGTTGTTGCCTGGGGGCCCATTCTTTGAGCAAGGGAGACTTTCTACCGAGCACTACATGGCTATTCATGTATGTGCTGGCTCCATGTCTAATGAAGCTTTCTCTTCTCAGTGGTTCAGGAAACGAATGCTTAATATAAGAACAAACTGTAATGCTAATTGCGATTACCACAGCCTTCAGGGCAATAAAGATTTGAGGAACTGATGTATATGTATCAATCACTGTATCAGAAGGTCATACTGATGGTATAAAAATGATTCATATGGGATACAGCATGTTCATACTTTCAAATTCTTGTCTCAATAAAGATAATTAAGGTAAAGGGCATTTGCCTTTATGTAGTTGAGGAATGTTTCTCTCCCAATTTTGTGTAACCAAAATATTTCTTTCTATCTATGACCTAGAATAAACTCACTTCTTGGTGATGTGGGTCACAGGAAAAGCATTTTAAAAATTTACACAATTAAACAAATTTTTACATTTTTTAATGCAATGTGACTGATATAAAAGTTATAATTTTATTATATAATCAAAAGTGGCTGTATCTTTAGCAACATAACATGAAGTTACATATTTTGAATGTTTTCTTAAACTTTACCTTCTAGCAAATATGCTACTTAATCACTCTTCTGTGTTATTTTAGAAGAGGTATGTAGTCTTAAATTCGAGTCATTCTAAACCATTTTTAAAAACTACTTGTAAGCTAAACATTTTTGAATAAAATTAAAACTTGCAATTTAATTCATTTAATTAATGATTACTATTGAATTACTGTTATGTGTAAAAATGTAGAAAATAAGTTCTTAACTCCAGGTCAGTCTAAAATAATGGCATTTTTCTTGTTTCTTAGAGGTATAATCAATGGCCTACATTCAGTCTGTGGTAATTTAGTTAGAATGCCATTTGCCTGCAAGTATTAAAACAGTTTAAAAAAGATGTCTACACTTAATTGGGATTTGACAACTTTAACTTTAATATTTATTTCAGTAAAACAATAAAAACTGGTATTTAACCATTTTTTCAATTAAAAAATTTGGATCTGTCAGATATTTTGTTGGGAGAATATAAAGGCAACTAAATTGATCTATAAAATAGGAGTTAATTTTCTTACTAAAGAAGGTTCTATGCAGACAGTAAATCTGGTAATGATCTCTAAAGGATTAAAGTTATAAAAATTGTTATTCTAACAGAGCAGAAAATATTACACTATTATCAGTTTACTGAATACCCATATTAATATCCATATTAATATTCAACACTAGATAGATGATATACAGAGTTATCACACAGATACAGTTTGCATTTTTATGTGACTTTTAGTTTACGATGTCAAGAATGTTCAAACATACAATATAGATAGGGATATAGGTACACTTGTGGAGGTGGGGACTAGGCCTCATTTGCCCCTGAAAAATAATGATTAGCATGATGAAACACAAAGAAATATCTGAATATCTGTGCTTCTCAAAGAAGAAAATTTAAGAAATTATGTTCTCATCTGCCTAGCAATTTCGAATGACAGCTCATCAAATAAGTTTCTCAACAGCATGCAATCCAAAGTTTCTCAACAGCATGCAATCCAGCCCTGAAATCCCAAAGAGTTAAAATATTTGTTATCCCCAGATAATCAATAAGATTTCTATGTTTGTTTTAGTTTCAGTTCAAAAGAAAGACAAAGTGGTTTTAATTAGAACTGCAGAAATAAGAAAATATATAGGCAAAAAGTATGAGAAAACACACTGGGTATAATAATGAATGAGGTAAACTAGAAGTTATCATGAAATTAAGTTTTTAGATTCATTCAGACTAAACCATTTTTTCCCAAACTATTTCCCAATTATAACAGTTACTTTACAATATATAACTTTGATTTTATGTTTTAAATGCAGTCGCCCTGGAGCAATTTTTTTCTTCTGAAATATTTTGCTCTTAAAAAGTAAAAAGGTGGGGCTGGAGATATAGCTCAGTTGGTAGAGTGTTTGCCTTGCAAGCACAAAGCCCTGGGTTCAAATCCCCAGCAGTGCAAAATAAAAAGGAACTTGACTTACAGAAAAATGAATATACTCTGATCAAAACTGGCATCGGGAAGTGGGAAAGCTACTCTTTTTAAGCATTCCTGCCCTACTTCCGGCCATGGAAATTCCTGAGGATAGGTATGTTCTTTCACCATCTAGGAATGATAATAAAAATAGATTACCAACTCTATTCCCAGAGATTTCGATCCAAGTGTTTCAGAATCTGCATTTATGTGTGGATATATATATAGATAGTGTGTATACATACATTTTTATGTGTGTTTGTATGAGTGTGTGTGTGTGTGTGTGTGTAAATTTTCTATGGTCCTTGATCTACATCTTGAGAAATTTTGTCCAAATATTCTACGAGCATAGTTAGAAATCACTAACTATGTATAGGTTTTCTAGTAGACATCATTCTATGTGAATAATGAACTCTGGAGAACTTAGTTTTGCCTAAGGGGGAGATTTCTTCCCCCTAAGAAATCTCATCAACCTCATGATAGGCATTTAGTCAAATAAAATGGATTTTAGGATCAAGGACATTAAACTGTGTTCTCCTTAGGCCTCCAGCAGTAGAAATAAACAAACTGGGCTAAACAAAAGCTTTTTCTATGAAATAAAAATGATCATAAAGCTTATGGTACTTAGCTATGAACCAATATACTTAATATTATAGAAAGAATGCCTGGACCCAAAGAGTTGGTCAATGAAATTGATTTTGAAAGTTCGAGTACAAGATTCTGAAATCATGAAATTACAACACTGCCAAATTTATAGTACTCTAAGCATATTTAAGCTTGAATGAACTATATAAGCTCAGATGCTGGATGATCTAATTATATTGATTCAGTAATGTGCAAATAGCAATTTTAAAAAAATTCAGCTGAGGAGAACTACTATTTTTGCCAACTCTCCTAGTAGTTGCTAGAGCATGAATAGGTACAAACACATTCTGTTTTTATTTTTTAAAATAGATTATGGGGTTTATTCCCTCCAAAATACTAAGAAAAATTTTTTTTCTATAAAATGTTCTCTCTCATCGCATAATTTACAGGAAATGGAAAATTCATCCATTCCCAATCTCAAGAGGACATAGAAATTGCAACTGATGTTATCTTCATCAAATGCATTTTGCTTTGTTATTTCATTGAATTACAGTTGAAGACTGTTTTCATTTCTATGTATCATGATTACAATATTAGGAAAACACAAGGCCAGACATTCTCATATGGGCCCTGCTGAGCAGGATGCAGGGAGAATCCACACATCAAACTCTGTGCTGCCTCTACCTACCCTTAACAGAAGAGATGACTTTTCTAATTTATATAAGGCATTGAAAGAACTAGCTGTGTGGAGTGGTGTCACTCTCCCAAAAAACAACTAAAAAATAAAAACACAACCCTAATTTTACAACTCAGAGTTCAATTCCGATGTTCAAAGGCTAGTCCGTTAAAGTATGAATATGGAAAAAATATGTCATTTCAAATTTTACTCCATTTAGCTTATATCATTTCATTTACATGATGAAAAACACACATGCTAATACCCTATGACTCAATTACACAGTGAAAATTTCCCTCCACATTGCTACCCTACCGTACCTCTTCCAGACATTGCTTTGTTAAGTATTAAAAGTGGGAGAATAATTTGAAATTAACCAATGTGCTTTTTCCTCTTCTACTTGCTTATAAATGATCTTTCCCATCCTGAGCCAGAAGCAGTCTTTGCCTTAGGGAAAGCTGAGACAGTGTGTGAAGAGAAAGAAATAATTGACATAAATTCTTCTTGATTTTTAAGACTGGAGTTTAAAACTCTCTTAGAAACAATGGCTTTAAAAATGTGGCTTTAACTTTGCTGCTTAGAAAAAAAAAAAAATGTGGCTTTAAATTTCTAGAGCCAGACACCAGAGAGAAAAAAGCATTTTCTAAATTAGTATAGCTTGCCTTTAAATATTAAATATATAAAAAAAACAAAACTTGGAAAACTGAGCTTGGAGTTTTACTCTAAGCCACAGAATAGGATGTAAGGTACATAAGACTATTTCCTACCACAAAGTAAAAAATACCAACACTTCTTGACTAGAGAGAAGGGGAGAGAGAGGAAGACAAGAGGAGATACAGACCTAGAAGCCACTCCCTTCTTCATGATTTGTCATGGAGAACACATCCATGGAATGTTATCTGACTACCAAGTATTCCTATTTAAAATATGTTTAATTTTGTGGCTTTTAGTCTGTAATCATAAAACACCAGACATTTAAAAATAATGCAACAAATGGGAAATGCTAGTGCCTAGGATTCCTCCAGAATTTTCATCTACTGGAGGTGGTGGGTTGAGGGGAGATTCAAGCAAATTAATGGCTTATATAACATGCTGACTTAAATCTATTTCTACTTCAACATTTACATGTGAGATCCTAGTCCAGCCTACCTCTTTTTTAAAGGCAATATAGATTATTAATGAGATGTGGTTTATTTACATAAGCCATAGAAACTTTCTGAAATTTGCTTTACTGTGAGTCAGAAGCAGCCCAAGGGAAATTGGTATATGAAAATTCCAAAATACCAACTGTCAACTGACAAAATATGATTAAAACAAAGCAGTATTAGTACCTGCTACTGTATGTAGTTTGGACAGATGTGCTGCTAACATTTAAATCAAATGATGGTAAAACCAGAATCATTTTAATAAAAGAAAACCATAGAAAAAGAGAACTTAGAAAAAAGGAAAAAAAAAAAAATCAGCCCAAGAAAATGACTAGATAGCAAAGATCTTGTAACTTCCATTGAATACAAGGCTATCTTAGCCACAGCAATCAGGGACAGGATAACATACATGCCATTAGTTTTCTTTGAAGCAGCAACTGCTTCAAAGGGGGTTATGGAAACTTAACTGTAAACAGGAGTAAAAAGTATGGAGATTTTAAAAAGATTCTCTGTGGAATGGGGATTCCCTTTGTTGTCCACCATAATGTTTCCCTGAAATCAGAATCAAATGAAAAAGGGGGTGATGTTGCAGGACTTGAGCACTGAACAATGTTTTGAACTATGAAACAGGGGAAAGTATCAGTTATTGAAATCTGAAAGAAAAGACCCAAATAAATGATAAATATGAAGCAAAATGAAAGGACAAAGCCCAAAATTAAAATAATTATTAAGTGGAAATGTGAAGATAAAATGAACAGGAAACGTTATGGAAAGGGTAATAAAAACCACATATGAAAAACAAAACAGAGAAAGATGAGAACTTGAAAGATGGAAGCTGGAAAATTAGAAAAAAAAATTCCACTAATAATTGGAAGATATAATTGTAGTTTAATATTATATCGTATAAAATTTTTAGCTCATAAATTCTCCTAAGTCAACACCACTCGTTCTTTATCCTTGCTTTTTAAATAGAAAAAAAAAAATCTTTCTTCCAAAGTCGAATCAATACTTCCATCAGTATCTTAGATTCTGACTCTTGAAAACAGGTTCAAATGTACCAGATTAAATGTAAGTGTGTGGATGGGGGATATATATGTATAGAGTGTGTGTGTGTACAAAATAGCTACATAATTTAAGGTAGGATTTTCTAAATAGAGAAAGTAAGGAAGAAAACATTAGGAAATGACAAATTTAACTACATTAATTAGAAAACATCCATATTTCAAAAATCACCATGAAGACATCTGATAAAACATGATGAATGTATCATCCAACAGTGAAGACTACATCAGGATCACACGTATAAACCTTCAAGTTAACTTTTAAGGGCCTTATTCTTAAACATTAATGGAGACCCAAGGATTATCAAACAAATGGGAAAAGTCTCTAATATACAAGAGAGACATCCAAACAAACAGTAAAAGAGGGAAAAAAGAAATGGAGATAACGTAGAAAGGAAAGGTCTTAAACAAGAAACAGAAAGTCATGGTGCTTAGGAAACCAGGGAATCAGCACCATATAGTGTCTGAAGAAATGGGCCAGGAAGACAGCTGTGTTGGCAGATTAGGCCTTGACAGAGAGGCCTTCCATAAGAAGTGGGAGTGGAGAGATGAGCTTATGCATTAGGACAAGTGGAAGATAACACTGATGTTGGGGAAAAGAATACTAGGTGCATAAAACATCTAAGGAAAAATTTAAAAAATGAGGCACTTGTTAATTTTAATGTAAACTAAGATATTATAAGCAATAATCATGTAATATCTATCAATTTCCTATGTGCTATATCATGTACAACCAGAAGAATGAGAAGCTATACTCCATGTATGTAAAATATGTCAAAACGCATTCTACTGTCATGTGTAACCAATAAGAACAAATTAAAAAATAAAGTTTTTGAATCAAGACATGGCTATATATTATTTTGTAAATAAGGACCAGTCACCTATAACCAGTTCCTAATAAAAGTTAGAAAAGCATAGATGCATTGAGTCTTAATGTATAAGAAGAAGATATCTCCAGGAAATTGGATTGAATTGGAGTCATTGGAAGAAGTACAGTTATTTGTCATTATAAGACTCATTCCTCCTTCACTTTTTAGACTATGCGCATGTATTCCCTGTGATAAAAATGTGTAAAATGTGATACACATAATAAAAAGGAAAATAATCAAAACAAAAGAGTTAATCCTTAAAAGACACAAAACATGCCTACAAAGCTGTAAAATATTCACACCTATCCAAAAATGAAAAAAAAATTAACAAAAAAATTAATAGTGAATAAAGAAAGAAATTACATTTGATATCTAGTTTGTCCTTGCTCTATCTGCCCCAGTCACACTGGTCTTCCTGCAGATCATTTCCATTTGAACTCCATTAGAAGAATCCATTCGTTGCACACTAACCCCTTCCTTGTTGCCATTTTTCTCTGTAGCACTTGTCTCCATCTGGAATGCTCTATATTTATTGGTTTAATAAAGTCTCCCTATGAGAGCAAGAATCATCTGTTGGACTCACGGGTTTATCTCCACTGGAACAATATTTCTCCCATGGTAGGCAGTTTTCTTTCCTGTAACTTTACAATTTTAAGATAAAATAAATTTAACTAGGATGTTCACCAGTTGGGAACAGAGTAGTAAATTATTGATCTCCTTACAGTAAAATGCAAATTATGCTGAAGATAAAATTTAATGGCATGACTTATTACAAAGTGAAAGAATACACTCATACATCTATGTATAAAATCTGGACATTTACTTGTATTCATATGTATATAACAAACACATAAAAGAATAAGTAAAGAAAGTAAAAGGGGAAAGAGGGAAAGGAATTGAAACAGGAAAAGACAAGAATGAAGAGAAGGAAATGGAAGAGAAGAAGTGAAGCATTTGGAGAAGGGGATGATGAACAGACCTTTTTTAGAGCATTATAGTCACATATAATAACTGGGTTATTTTTTTAAACCATACATACATGGAATTTGCTTTATTCCATTTCAGTCCCCAGTGTCTCCTGAACTTCCCTTTCCTCTTCCCTCCTCCTGTTATCCTTCCTCTTCTCTACTAATCTTCCTTTTACTCATTTATTCATTTGTTTTCAGTTGGTGATTTATACATACACATAACAGTAGGATTCACTGTGCTGTATTTGTATTGCACACAGAGTGATTTTGTTCAATTCATTCCTCATTTCATCCCCTTTCCTGCCCTTCTTCTTTCCCTCCAGATCTCCTTCTCCACTTATTTTTCCTATATCTTTATGATATTTGAGTGCCTGCCCCCCATTTTCCCTTGTTTTGCTCTAGCTTCTGCATGAGAGAACACATTAAACCCTTGATTTTCTGAGTTTGGCTTATTTCACTTAGCATGGTGTTCTTCAATTCCAACTATTTATTGGCAAATGTCATAATTTCATTCTCCTTTAAGGCTGAGTAAAACTCCACTGTGTATATGTATAGATATAGATTTCTTATCCTATTCCTCTACTGATGGGCATCTGGGCTGGTTCCATAACTTGAGTATTGTGAATTGTGCTGCTATAAATAAATATTGAAGTGGCTATGTAACTATAGTATGCTAAATTTAAGTGTTTTTGGATAAATACCAAGGAGTGGAATAGCTGGGTCATATGGTGTTTCCATTCCTAATTTTTTAAGAAATCTCCATACTGCTTTCCAGAGTGGTTGTACAAATTTGCAGTCCCACCAACAATGTATGAATGTACAATTTCCCCCACAATTCTCACAGAATTTATTTTTATTTGTATTCTTGATTGCTATTCTGACTGGAGTAAGAACAGACTATTTTTAAGCAAAACATTAACAATGCTTTTCAAGGTGTGGTGAAATTAAAAACTATTTTTTTTTTACTTATTCATGCTTTTCTCTAGTTTCTATGACATGCACAAGAACATTTGTTGCTTTTTATTTTATTTTTTTCAATACTGTATGAAAGAAGACATTTGGTGCTCTCATTTTTTAACTTCAACATTCATCTTTATAGCACTGGCCTACAACAATAATTTGAAAGTTGCTTGATAAATATTTTCTACAAGAGATTTTAAAAAATATGGGGTTACTTACTTTGTGTGATCTACCGATGGCCTATGGTTTTCTTCCCCATGACGAATACTGTTTCCATTACCAAGTCCCCACCTGAATATATTTGAATCTTGTTGTAAATTTTCTTGGAATGGCAGATACCATCTACACAATTGTTTTCTTTCAAATGTGCAAACTTCCATAACTTGAGAGAACAGAATAAAGAAAAGAAAAGTGGGTCACAATAAATATGTCAATAAAAGTCAATTTCTATCTCTATATCAGTTTCTAACTCTTGACTTCTAAAATATTCTAAATTGTAAGCACAATTAAAATAATTAACAAGTGGTTTGTATAATCACTAGAAGAGTTTAAAAAATATCTAGGTTTATTTTATTCAAAACTTGATAGTAACAGCAATATGGGAATAACTGTATTTGCTAATAATCTGCTCATATGCAGAGGTGAGATGTTAATTGGCTTCTACCAGCAACAGAAGTATTCTGTTGCAACAGAAGTCTACCAGTCTTCTGTCACAGCATTGTGGTGCTCATATGACTTTCCAGTTTGAAAGAGTATGTTCTTCTTTATACAGTAATATTATAGAACAAAATTTTAGTTCACTCTCTAGAGTAGTTATAGCAAATTTCAAACTATGTAAGTTTGAGGCCATGTGATTTACAATGTTTGATATTGCTTTGTTTCCTTAAAAGTTTTTAAGATTCTTCCAATGATTGTATTCTAATATTACAGAAAATGACAAGCTTAGTGAATTCTTTGGCTATGCTTTGTAAATTTTTTCTCTCCCTCTCTCTGAATGTGAGCACACATCTATCTATCTAAAATTCTGTTACTAGAGTAAAAAACTAATTCAATGAATTCAAATGTGTACCATAGAAAACCTGAGGTGCACTCCACCTTTTGAAAGTCATTAGCAGCGACAGTGCTACTTCCATCATTTAGAAACTTAAGCATATGTCCCATCTGTACTAAAATTGTTTTTATTATGACCTCTACATATTGATATAGTATTCATTGTTATATATGCATTTTGGCAATGGCCAAATTTGAATGAATGAATCTAATTGAAGGGTATTACAATGCTTCTTCTCTAAATAGTCCCTATTTAATTAGGATTAGATACAAAAAGGGAAATGGATAAAGAACGGGTAGTAAATGGTAATCTCTGAGTTGAGTACAGTAAAATAAATATTTTTGAATAAAAAATATTAACCTAAAGACACTTTCCTGCTTGGGGTCCTGCTAGAAAAGTGAATGCTAATTCTTCTATTATAATTTTTATATTAATAGATCTCACATTAAGAAGTACTCTAAGCCATGTTGAAAATTTTTATGACATTAGACTCTGTTGCTTAAGATTATACTAACATTTTCTTATCTATTTTATGGTTACAGTCAATACAAAATTTAGGAATTCACTTACCACAGGATAATTCATCTGATTTGTCAGGGCAGTCATATCTAAAATCACATTTCTGAATTTTTTCAACACAGTGACCATCAGATCGACAGACAAATTCATCATCTGTGCAGTTGTGTGGAGGTAATGTTACCGGCACAGAAGTTTCTGGTGGAGATGGAATGTCCTCTGGCAAATTACCTGAAGAAATAATATAGAGGCATTGTTCAGGTATTCTTCCATTTCTTTAAAGATTTTACACACTGAAGATTTCCAATTATGTGAAAAAAGCATTCAGAGCATTCCCAAATAAATGTGATCCCCAAAGACTTGGCATGGAAGATCGGCAGGAACAAAGAGAGTTCTAGATGCTGGTATTGAGAAGCACAGTCAAGGTCTGAATAAACCTTCTAATCCACTAGGTAAATAAACTGTTTTTCCACTGCTGCAATGAATTTCGCACCTCCTCATTTTTATTCCCAATATTCTCCCATATTTAAGACTCAAGTTTGCAGAACAAACCTGAAGTCTTCATCTATATGTTTGGAACAACTAAGTTTATAACTTCTGCAGTTACAGAAGTTGGAAAATATTTATAGAAGTTGATTATCTATACATTAAATTGTTTGACAAACATGTATTTCTAACATATCTGGGCCAAGCACATGGCAAATGCAACAAATCTAAATCCAAAATACCACCTTTGCCAAAAGAAATTTTTCTGACTAGTGAACAAAGTAGTCAAATATATTTTTCATTACTGTTCTATTTGATCACTTTTTGACATAAATTATAACTCCATGGAAGCAAAAATGACATCTTTCCTTTCACCCCTGTATTCATAGCACAATTTTTAGAACATTGTGTGTGGTAGTTATACGATCATTGGCAAGTGAATGGATAAACAGATGAATGGATGAATGGAGGAAAGATGAATGGATGAATAAGACAGAATTAATGAACAAAAGTAAAAATCAGAAATGTATTAAAAGAATGCAAAGGAGAAGCATGTATCAGATGGGACTAAGATTTCTTGGCAAGATGGCACCTAAACTAACAAAATAAGTTCATCTGGTTAGATGAGTATTGATTAATTCTTTATGGCAATGAGGAAAAAATACCCTGTTTGATGGCAGAGAAATACATTGACCTGTTTCTCCATAACACTGAGAGAATTTGGCTTGAGGATATCTTGTGATATGAGAATGTATATGATTGAGTCATTGGATATGAAACTAGAGGATATACAGTTACCAGGTCAAAATAGGTGAGACCAATTTGGGAGTCTGTAATAAATTCAAGAGACCTTGGAGAAATATCAAGATATCAAATTTCTATTTCAATAAATATTTTATTCTGGTGTTAGTGTGAAGGATGAATTGGAGGTAGCACTGACATGGGGAACCGAGAACAGTTATATGATTTCTTTCATTCAGGTAACTAATAAACCAAAACAGATATGGTTTAGAGGTAAGAGCAAAGACCTGAGAAACAATAAACATTCAGTGTCTATAGGACTTGGAATTTGGGTGATTTGCATCATCTTTCTCTGTTCCCCTTGGAACATGAATCATCCATTTGTCCAGTGTATCCATGCTGTATACACTACCCACCTATTAGTAACTTAGTAGCTATGTCAGCTATCAGATTGACTGTCACATTATCACGATGCTTATATTCAAGTAATCCTTATTTTACTCACTAATGGTACCAATGCATAAGAATAGGGACATTTGTAATTTGCACATGGCAAAGAGAAGATGTTAGAAACTTCTTTAATGTGAAAAGATAAAAGTTCTCAACTTAATAATGGGAAAAAGAATCTGCTGAGATTGATAAGAACTATGGTAAAAATAAATCTACCAGTGAACTTGTGAAGAAGAAAAAGGAAACATATGCTAGTTTTGTAATCCCACTTCAAATTATAAAACGTGACCACAATACATGCTTAGTTAAGATGGAAAAAGGTATTAAATTTATGGGTGGAAGACATGAACAGAAAATGTGTTCCAACTCTCAGTACCATTTTATACCAAAAAGCATTATCCTACACAAAGAATTCAGCAAGGAATCCCCTGAAATGAGAGACCAAGTTATTTACTGCAAGGAGGGGATGGTCACACAGATTTAGAAACAGATTTTGATTAATAAATATAAAAATTACTGGAGAGAATGCATCTGTCAATGTAGAAACTGTTGCCACATTTCTGGCAGACTTGAAGAAGTTGATTAAGGAGGAAGGATACCATCGAAAGCATGCCTTCAATTGTGATGAAACTGAGTTCTTCTGGAAAAAGCTGCTCAAAGGGACCTATATTTAATAAAGTAGACAGGAGACAACAGGCATAAAAAAATGGAAGGAGAAATTACCTCTGGTGCTATGCGGCAATGCTGCAGGGTGTATGATAAAGCCAGACACAGTGTACAGGGTGTAGAATCTACAAGTTCTCAAGCAAAAAACAATCTCTGTTCACATTCTGACTATATAAGGAGAAAGCATGGATGACAGGCATTGGGTGAAATGGTTCTACCGATTCTTTATTCCAGAAGTGAAAAATTATTTGAAAGAGGAAAAATTATTTGAAAGAGGAAATTCTATTAATAGAATTTAAAATTCTATTAATAATAGACAATGCACCTGGTCATCCTGAATCTGTTTGCTATGAAGATGGAATTTTTGAGGTTAATTTTTATCTCTAAATACAACCTAACTGCCTCAGCCACATCCACCAGGGCATTATCTGATTTGTGAGAGCCACATACACAACTCGGTATTTGAATACATTTGATCAACATTTGATGAAGACCCTAGTCTGGACATAATGCAGTGCTGAAAATCACTCATTACTGCTGATGCAATAACACACATCTAAGCTGTACAAATGAATTAAAACTAGAAATTGTAAATACCTGCTGGAAGTACTTATGAAGTCAAGTCACGAATGGCTTTAAAGGTTTTCAGGGATGACTGGAGAAATTAGGAAAAGTATTCACCAAGACATATTGGTGAAGAAGAATTTGCTAAAAAACTTAATGAAGAAGTTTAAGACTACATTGCACTGTTAACAGATGAGGAATTGGAAGAACTTGTTATTTACAGAGGAAAAAGGAAGAGGAGGAAGAGGAGCAAGAGGAAGAATAAGAAAGAGGAGCAGGAGCAGGAGGAGGAGAAGAGTATCAGGAAGAGAAGCAAAACCAGCAATGTGGACATAACCAAAATGAGCTAAATTATTTCATATTGAACAGATATTAAAGGAAAAGTTATGGAATGAAATCTTTTAACAGAGTATTTCATGATAATCATCTCTGTGATCACTAAAGGATTAACAACTCCACAGTAACACTTTAAGGAGGTTAAAAAAATAAAAGAGAAAGGAAAGAAGTTCTAATTGCAGTGTTCTTCAAAAAGACCTTAGCAAAAATTCTCCAACTGTGGAGGATTCCAATCATCACGATCGTCTATCCCTGTCTTGCAAGCATTGACATTGTCTCAGGCTTGACAATCAGGGTCACTGGAAGCAGATGACCCTCTTTGGACACTGGTCAGTTCACTAGTAGCCGAAGGCTATCACAGTGCCTGAGTCACTTACCACACTTCATCTCCCCACCGAGGCACTGTGACATCTCAAGTCTCATACTTTACAGTGTAATAAGGTATTTTGAGAGAGAGAAAAAAACATATTCACATAACTTTTTTTTAAAGCATACTTTATTAAAGCATATTGCAATATTTGTTTTGCTTAAGTTATTATTCATTATTGGATAAATTAAACTTTTTGTAGATATATATATATAAAACTTTTTATAAGCTTTTTATATATGTATATATATATATATATATATATATATAAAACACACACACACACAAACACATGTATATATGTGTGTGTATTCCAGAACTGCAAAACTATTTGAAAAAGGGAGGACTATAATTTAAAATCCTCTTAATAGACAATGCACCTTGTCACCCTGAATCTGTATATAAGAAAATATAGATTATATTGGATTCTGTACGTAATGAGACTTCAGGCATCCACTGGGACCTTTACAACATATCATCTGTGGCTAAGAAGGGGACTGCACTATACAATTTACTCGCTCTGATTTTATTGTTTTTCACTCCAGAGAAGAGTAATTTTAGAGCAACAGAAGTCTAGCAGATTGAGTGTCACTAGGTTTGTGCAAATTCAAAGTACTACCCACTTGAAAGAAAAGAGATTATAAATGTTTCATGTGTAATAATATCTTCATACTTCCAGACTGGTTTTTTAATTGTGCCTATTTATGAGTCACTTTAAACATTAAATATCTTTAAGAAAATAATATTATAGATACAACCTCACCCCAAAGACAAAAGGAATTGTTATCATAGCATTGTTTGGGATTCTTAGACTAAGAAAAAAAATGAAGAAAAAGAGAGAAATGTTATATAAAACCCATTTCCCATTGTTCATTTTTCACTACTCTCTCATTGCCTCCAGAGACTACTCTTACCCAAATACTATACTGTACCAATTTGCATTGTCTATGAATGTTGTCTGATTATTATTTTATGGTGTTAAAACCCATATAACATTAAATTCACTATCTTAATAATTTTTAAATATTAAACGTTAAACATATTCACAATGCTGTACAACAGACCTTCATAACCTCTTTATCCTGGGAAACTAAGACTGTATCTACTAGATACCACTATCTTCTCCTCCACCCTTGCAAACCACCTATGTCTCTTTTTATGCTTTTGAATGAATACTTGATATGTGTCAGAGCATACAGTATTTGTCCTTTTGTGACTGGCTACATTTAATTTTGACGACATCCTCGAGGTCCGTCCTCTTAGTTCAGGCTGCTGTAGCAGATCATTGTAGCCTGGGAGGCTGACCCCACCACCAGCAGTTTCTGCCATTGTTCACCACTTGTTCTTGAGGCTGGGATACTCAAGGTCAAGGTGCCAGAAGAATGTTATCTATTGAGGGCCCACTTCCTGGTTTGCATGTGAATATTTTTCCTTATATCCTCACTTAGTAAAGTGAAAAAAGAGAAAACACAAGCTCCTTCCTGTCTTTCCATAATGGCACTAATTCCTCTCAAAAGGGGTCCATCTTCATGACCTAACTAACTCTTAAAGGTCAGGCATTCTACACAATCACGTTAGTGGTTAGGTTTCAACATTAATTTTGGGGAAAAAAAAATTCAATTCACAGCATTCACACTACAGCAAGTGATGAGATTTCCTTTATGTTTTAAGGCAACATAATATTCCAATCTATGTGCATACTAGATTTTCTTTACTCATCCGTCAGTAGACAGCTGGGTCCTTTCAGCAATGACAATAATGATAATAGCAACTATAAAACCATAAACATGGGGTGGGCAAATATCTCCTCAAGATCATGCTTTGCATTATGGAGATTCTTCAAAAAACTTGGAATAGAACCACCATTTGACCCAGTTATCCCATTCCTTGGCTTACACCCAAAGGAATTAAATTCAGCATACACAGTGATGCAGCCACATCAATGTTTATAGCAGTTCAATTCACAATAGTTATATGAACCAACCCAAGTGCCCTTCAACAGATGAATGGATATATGATGGAATATTACTCAGTCATAAAGAATGGAATTATGGCATTTGCAAGTGAATGAATAGAACTGGAGACTATCATGCTAAGTGACATAAGCGAATTCCCCAAAGTTCAAAGGCCAAATGTTCTCCCTGATATGTGGATGCTAACACACAATAAAGGGGTGGGGGAAGAACAAAAGTTAATTGGACAAAGGGTAATGAAGAAAAGGAAAGGGGGTGGGATTAGAAGACAGTAGAATGAATCAGACCTAATTTTCCCATATTCATATATGAACACATGGCCAGTAAACCAACCACAAGAATGGAATCCTACTTAGGATAAGTTTGACTCCACATATATATAATATGTCAAATTATACTCCACCGTCATGTATATTTCAAAAGAAAAAGGAAAAAAATTTTAAAAGAAGATCATACTTTGGATTCTTCTGGATATATAACTGAAAGTGGGTTGCTGCGATTCTAGTTTTATTTTTCTGAGGAACCACCATATGGTTTTCTAGAATGCCTATGCAATTTTACCTTCCTACTAACAGCGTGCAAGATTTGTCCTGGCCCTTCCCAACGCTTGTTAGTTTGCATTTGTTTGATAGTGGCCCTCTAATGCTTGGTAGTGATTTATCTTTTGATTTGATTCTCCCTGATAATTGGTGATGTTGAATTATCTTCTCCCATGATCTGTGGCCATCGGTACATATTTTTGTTCTCTGTGGCCCCATTCTGATACCCATTTCCTGTCAGCATATAGATTTAGATTCAAACAAGACAGAAACTAGTCTGAGAATAAACCACCAAGAAAATCATAACAGTGAACATTTTACCCTTCTCCATTGCACCCAGGGGAGAAGCCAGGAGGTGAAGTTTGCTCTCAATCACAGGAATCTGTGCTGGGGCCAGGGCTGTGGTGAAACAGTGACAGAGATCTTCCCATGGACTCTCTGTTATTGATTTAATGCTCACTTGAGATGCAGGACTCATTTAACTGGTTTCCATATTTCTCACAAAGCCCACTGGTCCATGCATCATGATTAAGTGGTATCTCTGTAGTATAAAGAGGGTGTGGGGCTTTCCATTCAGCCTTGTGGATGTCACTCTCTTTTGTTAAGTTAAATATTTAAGAGACTTGAATTTTTAGAGCAGTCCTAGATTCACAGAAAAATTGAAGTACAGAGAATTCTACATACCACATACCCCTATATCTTCACAGCTTCCCTATCAATACTCTGCCTCAAAATGGCACATTTTATAACTGAGTGAACCTCCATGGACACATTAGTATCAGCCAAAGTCCATGCTTTCCACTGTAGTTCACTCTTAGTGCTACAAACTGGGCTTTGACAAATGTGTAACAACACGTATCTACCATTACACTGTCATACAGAACAGCTGCATTTCTCTAAAAATCCTCTGCATTCCATATCTCCATCCCAACCTCTCCTCTTAACACTAACCACTACCAATCATTTCACTCTCTGTAGTTCAGGCTTTTTCAGAATGTCAATTTTTTTTCACTTAGTAGTAGGTATACAAGCTTCCCCCCTGATTTTGGTGTCTCCATTGATAGCTTGATTTGAGTTTTCATATGGAACAATATTTCATTCTCTGAATATGCCCCATTTTATTAATCCATTTACCTAGTGAAGGGCATACTAATTTTTCCAAGTTCCAGCAGTTATGAATCAACCTGCTGTAACTATCTGTGTGCAGGTTTTTGTATGGATATAAGTTTTCCATTCATTTGGGTAGATACTAAAGTATATGATATCTGGACTTTATGATAAGAGGATGTTTGATTTCATAGGAAAATACCAGACTTCTTCCAAAATGATTGTACTATTTGGCATTCCCACCAGAAACAAATGAGAGTTCCTGTTCATCCACATCTTTGTTTGCTGTCATTTGGTGTCACCAGTGTTTCATGTTTTTGGCCATGCTAAAAGTAGGTTGCGTATCTCATTTGTGTTCTGATTTTCAGTTTCCCAATGACATATGATGTTGAGCATATTTTCACATACTTTTTTGTCAACTCTACAACTGCAACGAAGTGTTTGTTCAGAATTTTTGCCCATTTTTTAAATCACGTTTTCATTTTCTTACTGCTGAGATTTAAGAGTTTTCTATATGTTGGATAATAGCCTTTTATCAGATATATGTTTGGCAAATATTTAATCCCAATCTATGAATTATTTTTGTGTTCTCTTACCAGGCTCTTTCACAGAGCAAAGATGTTTTATTATTATTTTAATGAAAGCCAGCTAATTTCTTTAGAGATTTCCTTGTGCTTTTGGTATTATATGTTAAAAAACTATCCTCAAGCCAAAAGCCATCTAGATTTCAGCTTATGTTTTCTTCCAGGGATTTTATATTTTACATTTAGGTCTATGATCCATTTTGATTCAATTATTGTGGAAGGAATAAGGTCTGTGTCTGAATTCACCTTCTGCACCAATAAGGGATACCCAGCTATTCAGCACTATTTGTCTAAAAGATTCTTTTTCCCATTGTATTTCCTTATTCCTTAGTAAGATCAATCAACTATATTTATATAACTCTATTTCTGGTCTCTGTATTCTGATGCATTCATCTATTTGTCCATTCTTTCACCAATACCAAATAGTCTTTAATACACAGTTTTATAGTAAATCTTCAAGTTGGGTACTATCAGTCAGTCCTCCAGTTTTGTTCTCTCTCCATGATAAGGGCTCTCTCTTCCTGGTTGTGTCCTCACAGGGCCTTTGCACAGTAGAGAGCAATCTCATTTATAAGTTCTAATCTAACCGTAATTACCTCCCAAAGGTCCTAACTCCTAATATCATCAAACTTAGGATTAGAGTTTCAACACATGAATTTACAGCGAACTCAAACATTCAGCCCATCACAAAGCTTATGATTGGTTTTGTTTTGCTGTGTTTGCCTATAATTGTTGAGAATAAGGTTAATGTTGGCCATAATGACCAGTTTGTCTCTTTAAACAAAAAGGAAAACCAATGAAAGCTGCTCATATGAAATAAAAATCACAAAGGTGAAATGCATTCAGTAAGATGCAGAGATTAGTATGGTTTGATCTCATCTTCTTCAGCATCCTTAAACCACAGGGAAACCAAACCACCTGCACATCTGTCATATGGAAGGTTTCCTAAATTGATGGCTGGAGCTCCAGATGGACCTGCAGCTCTAAATCCTTGATCTGTGAATTCATTGCGACAAATATGATAAATTTCATGCTACACTAATAAAATGTTTTGGATAAAGTAGATTTTTAATATTGTTTTATACTAGAAGTCCCTCCCTATGCCATTCCCACAGTGATGATCTGGTAGATAAAACTGATATTTTAACCTCTCTAGTCCATGAAAAGTAATTAACAGCTATATATATATATATATATACACACACACACACATATAACTGTGTGAACTACTTGACTAAAATGCACAGTGCTATACGTGTATGTATGTGTATGTGTATATATAGATTTATAAACATACATATATGTGCACAATGCATGTTTTTCCTGTGACTTGTGATGTTAAGAAATATATTTAATTTAAAAAGTAAGTTTAATAGAGATTTAAAATCAATCCTCAAAAAACTGAAATTTGAGATACACATAACTCCTAGGAAATGGCATGAATTTGTCCTGTTTCATATAATAACAGGGTTATATTTATAAGCTGATAGCACTACATTTAGCATGATCACACTAAAGTGTCTTAGGTTCTCTTTCTAGGACAGAAGTTTTTATCGAAACATAATAATTCATTGACTATTATCTATAACAAGTATGTTACAGCAGTTTGCCAAATAATACTTTTTTTTCCTGTACTCAGTAGCAAATTATTTTTTAAAATACTTTTGCTTTAAAAATATCCAAAGAAATTTTTGATCTTTAGAGATATTCTACAATATTAGAAAGTGAATGTAAATGTCATATAGTAGCAACTGGAAATCCAAGTATCTTAATAGCCTTAACCATTTTAAGTCTTTAGCATTTCCCTCAATTAGAGGTGACAAAATTTTTTAAAGTTTTAACTTTAAAATAGGTAATTTTCTAACTTCAATTTTTAAGACCACAATAAAGTTTCTAATTTGAATGCATCATGAGCTTTTCTCAAAATTTTTTTCTATAAATATGCTAAATCACTTTGTAAACCTACATAAAAGAAGCTAAAACAAGAACATTTAAGGTTATAATCACTGAGTCTTGCATTTCTGATTTTTGTCTTAAAATCTTATATTTTAAACTATTTTTATAGTTGTTGATGGAACTTTATTATATTTATTTATATGTGGTGCTGGAATTGAACCCAGTGCTTTGCACATGTGAGGCAAGCACTCAACCACTGAGCTACAGCCCCAGCCTCAAATCATATTTAAATGAAAATCTTTCCAATAATGTGGTATTTTCTTCTGAATCTATTACCTCCTTTTTAAAAGTGTAGAAGAAAAGAGAATCTCAAAACATGGTACCTTCATAAAATTTGTTATTCTGTGACAAATATAATGGATATGCCAGCCGGCTTAGTATTATAAAATAAAAAGCTTAGGTGTTATCTTAAAACTGAGGTCAACAGTACTTACACTCTGCCTTCCCTTTTATTCACAAGGAAGGAAACATTAATCTTTGTACAAAGAATGGAGACCTGAACAATAGTTATGTAAACCTAGTGAGACCCTGCTAATGAGGAGGGGTGCCAAAATTTCATCAACCCAGTTCAACAACAACAAAACAACCCAAAGAGTGCTTAGTAGGTAGGAAAGACTGTCATACAGTTATTCTTAAGGATTCTGTAAAATTATCATGTTTTACCAATTTTAAGCTAAATTAAAACTGACCTGTTTTAAGATGAGGCATTGCTTTAGTAACACTTTTACTAGAAAAAATAAAATATGAAAACCTTGAATATGGATATTCATACATTCTAATAATTAATCATTTCAGTAAGTAATGACTCTAACATGAATGCTGAGTCCTGAGATTTTAAAATGGATACAAAGCACATAGGTACACTTTTCCATCTTTCAAACAGTATTTTGTGATGCCCTATAGTGACTGTTTATTTTTTCTTAATAAACCAGCTATGATACCAATCATCCTTCATGTAAGAAAGAAAAGCTCATTATATATATTTAGTTACATCCTTCTTGTTTTTCTGATGGATGACTGAAAGAAAGAATGTAAATCAAATGCTTCCTTTGAGATACAGACTTTTAAATCTTAATATCTGGAAATAATTTTTTATTAATAATCTACTCTGAATATTTGAGTCAAAGAAAAGCCCCTTAAATGTGTCATCATTTTCCACCATTATTTCCTCATTATTCATTGATGCAAAGAATCATAGGATTTTATCATTAAGTTTTCCTATTTTCAATAAAAAGGCACATAATTTTGCCTCAAAAGTCTTGTCTTTAGCATTCATGTAGATTAGACTGAAAATAAGGGTCTCTTTTTATATTGTGCATCCATTAGCAAACTAGTGTAGGTATAGTGATTTAAATACATTCGTTGTTAAACTTTCATGCTGTTGTAAGTGATTTACATACCAATTACAGCATTAGTATATTCAGAATTTAATATAAATATTAAATGTTATAAACATAAAGAAATGTAAATTTTAACATTGAAACCAAAAATGTTGGGTGGAAATGTAAAGCATAGTTTTTCTTTGAAGGCAATCAAAATATAACACTATTAAAAATCATAGAATCATAAAGGAAGATAGAAGAGTAGGAAAAAGAAAAACAATGACCTACAATATAGAAAATAATTAATGACATGGTAATAGTAAGTTCTTAACTATCAACGATTACTGTAGGGGTAAATAGATTAAATTCTCAGACCAAAACACATGGAGTAGTTAAACAAAATAAATATATTCATACATACATACATAAGAAAAAAAATAGACCCCAAAATATGCTTCCCACAAGAAATCCCAGTTTTGAAGACATCCAGGCTGAAATTAAAAGTATGAGAGAAAATATTGCAATCAGTGTACAACATAAGCATGCAAGCAAATGTAACAGTGAAATCCAATAATTCATACAGAGTATGCTAATAAAAAATAAAAATATCCAGGACAAACAAGAAGGTATTTCATTCAAATGGATACCAAGAAAGAACAGGAATAGCTATATGTATGTCAGAGAAAACAGAATGTAAGACAAAACCTTTAATAATATCATTATAAGCTCATGAAGAGGATATAATAATTATAAATATATATGCCTCCATAATAGAGTATGTTAGCATACAGTAAATATTAATAAGTATGAAAGGAAAAATAGAAATACAGTAATAGTAGAGGAATTGACTAAACACCCTCCAACAATGGACAAATCATCCAGACAGAAAATCAAAAAGGAAACATTGGATTTGAATCATACCTTGGACCAAAGGGACCTAATGAGGATTTATAGAACATTCCATCTGACAGCAGCAGAATACATATTCTTCTCAAGTACCCAGGGTACATTCTCTATGATGGATCATATATTTGGTCACTAAGCAAGTCTTAGGAAATTTAAGAAGTTTAAAATCATATTAAGCATTTTTCCAATCATTATTGTATGAAATTAAAAATAAATGAGGAGGATATTGGAAACATCAACATGAAAATGAAATAGTGACTACCAGAGATTGACAAGGGTTTGTGTTTCGGGGAAGGATAGAAAAATGGAGGTTAGACTGGGTCAGGGTACAATATGTAAGTTTGTTAATAACACGCTGAATCCTCTTAATATGTACAGTTAATATGGGCTAATAAAAAAAAGAAAAAGAAAAAAGATCTCAAAGAAATAACCCATCCTTACACTCCAAGGAACCACAGGAGGAAGAGGAGAGGGAGGAGGGGGAGGGGAACAAACTAAGCCTAATGTTACTAAAGGAAGGAAATAATAAAGATTAGAACAGAAATATATAAAACACACAAAATAAATGGAAAAGATAAAACTGAGAGATAGGTTTTCAAAAAAGAGAAATGACACTGACAAACCTTTAGATAAACTAAGAAGATAAACATTCAAATTCATAAAATCCTAAATCAAAAAGACATCACAGCTGAAATACACAGGATTATTAAGAGACAATGATGAACAATAACATGCCAAAAAACTGGATAACCTAGAAAAAACTGATAAATTCCTCGAAACCTACAATCTACAAAGATTGAATCACGAAGAGATCAAAAATTTGAACAGGCTGATTATGAGTAAGGAGACTGGGTCAGTAATAAAAAATCTCTTATGAAAGAAAAATCCAGGGCTTAATGACTATACCAATGAATTCTACTAAACAATTAAACAATTCATAATAATCCTTATCAAGCTCTTCCAAATACTGAAGAGAAGAAAATGTTCCCAAACTCATTTTTTAAGGACCAGCATTATCCTGTGCCAAGCCACACAGGGACTTTACCAAAAAAAAAAAAAAAAAAAAAAAAAAACAGAAACAAAAATCAAAACAAAAAAACCCACTATAGCCCAATATCCCTGATGAACATAAATGCAAAACTGTTCAACAAAATACTAGTAAACTGAATTTAACAAAACCAAAGATTCATACACCATGATCAAGTGGAATTTACCCCTAAGATGCAAGGATGACTCAGTATACAAAAAACAATAAATGTGGTACACCACATTAACAGAATGAAGAATAAAAATTTTCTGATCACTCAATAGTTGCACAAAAACATTTAGTAAAAATCAATACATTTTCATGATTTAAAAAAAAGCCTTCCAACAAACTAGAAATAGAAGGAATATACCTCAAAACAATAAAGGCCTTATATAACAAGTTCAAAATTAACACCATACTCAATGGTAGACTAAAAAGTTTAGGAAAATTTTGTCTACCATCAGAACAATACCGAGATACCCACTCTCCCAGCCCTATTCAAAATAGTAGGAGAGGGCCTACCTAGGTGATTACTCAAGGAAAATAAATAAAAGTCACTCAAGTTAGGGAAAAAAGGCAAAAAAGTCACTAGTTGATGACTTAATTTTATATATTAAAAACTGTAACACCTCCATGAAAATTAAAATTAGCTTGATGGAGGAAAGAAATAGTTCAATAGAGAAACATAAAGAAAAGACAAATAAATGGGAAGATCCCCATGTCCATGCATCAGAAGAATATTTATCTTGAGTGAGAAGAATAAAGCTAGTGAAATCACACTTCCTGATTCTGAATCATATCACACAGTTACAGTCACCAAAAAATAGGGTACTGGCAAAGGAATAAACACTGATACTAGTGAAATGTAATAGAATGTCCGGAAATAAGTCCTCAACAAATGTGTCAAGGATACACAATGGAGAAAGGATGCATTCCTTGACAAAAGGCTGTAGGAAAATTAGATAACCACATAAGAAGAAAAGAAATTCTACCCTCATCTTATACCATCCATGATCATCAGCTCAACATGGATTAGACATTTAAATGTAAGACTTGAAACCATAAAACTCCTGGAAGGAAATACAAAGGGAAAGTTCCATGACATGACTCTTTCCAATTATTTATTTTTATGATATAAAAAACAACAGTAAGAAAAGCAAAAATAAACAAATGCAATAATATAGAAAAGTGTCTTCAGAACAAGTGAAACAATTAACAGAATTAAAAGGCAAATTATGAAATGGGAGAAAATATTTCCAAACCATAAATCCAATAAGGAGTTCATATCCAAAATATCTAAGAAACTCATCTGACTCAATATCCAAACATGAAAACAAAAACATATAGCCCAGTTAAAAATTGTGCAATGAACTGAATAGGTATTTTCCCAAAGAAAGCATATGATTAGCTAACAGATCTACAAAAAGCTTCTTGACATCCCTAATGATCAGAAAATGCGAATCAAAACCATAATGAGTTATTGTCTCATATCTGTTAGGATGTTTTTTTTTTTTTCAAAAGTCAAAAGATATCAAGTGTTGGGGAGGAAGTGGAGAAAAGAAAACCCTTAAACATTGTTAGTAGGAATGTAAATTAGGACAGACATTGTGGATAACACTATTGAGGTTCCTCAAAAAATTAAAAGTAGAACTACCATATGATCCAGCAATTCTACTTCTGGGTTCATATCCAGAGAAAATAAAATCACTATCTTCAAGAGGTCTCTGCACGTCTCTGTTCAATGCAGCATGGTTCATAACCATGTGTGTGAATGGATGGATGAATGACTAAAAAAAAATGTGGTATACAAACTAGAGTGTTAGTTTTAAAAAATCACGATAACCTGCCATTGGGGTATTAGCATAATGCCACGTTCAACATGTCAGATTGGTCGGATTTGTCAAATATATCTAATCAGGCAGACACAGCAAGACAGATACTGCCATGATGTCACTTATTTGTGGAATCTAAAAGAGTTACTCACATAACAGAGACTAGAGGGGTGAGAAACAGGGGTCATGGGTTGGGAGAAATCAAGAGGTATTGATCAAAGGGCACAAACTTTCAATTGTATAATGAGTAATTTCTAATGACTATGGTTAATAGTTATATATATTATATACTTGAAATTTACGCACACACACACAAAGGTAACTATGTAAGGCTATAGATATGTTAATTATATTGACTATGGTAATTGTTTCTCATATATTCATGTATCAAAATATTACATTGTATGACTTAAATATATACAATTTTGTGAATTATACCTCAACAAAGATGGAAAAATTTGACTATTATCAAAGTATTGAAAAGCCTAATCCATAACTAAGAATGATTTGAAAATTAAATTAGAAACAACTAGAAGATAGAGCATAAAAGAATAGACTTGGAAGAGCAAATGACAATATTTGAGGACAAAGTGACAAGAAACTAAGTAGTGACATAAAAGCTCCTGGGGAAAAATTATTAAATTTTACTGTTAAAAGGTTCCCATTCAAGTCAATACTATCTTAAATGGGTCATGACAGAGGTAAGGGGAAAAAACAGGCAGATGTGAGAAATATTTGGAGCTGTAATCAGGATTTGCAACTAGACAAGTTTAAGAGAAGGCCAAAGGTGATGGTGGCATTTCAGTCAGGATGGCAAGAGTGACATGATTAAAAGTAACAAGGAACCCATGGTAGAAAGAGAAGTGGAATGTAACAGATAGAGATGGAATAATCACCTTTCCAGTCATTTTATATAAAATAATAATCATGAGTAATGTAAAATCTGCACTTTGGAAATTAGGTCAATATTTTGTGTTTTTGTGTATGTGATTTTTGTTTTTTTGGTTAACAAGGAAAAACGTCATAGGTAATCAGTTAATATTGAAAGCAAGTTGATGTCTATAAGTGAACTGACCAGCATTAGTCTCACCTCAGCTAACATGACATGATGCTATGAAAAACACTGATAAGCAGCAAGAGCAATATTTTTATTGAGTCTAATTTGTATTTCTGTGTTTCATCTTAGGGTGAGATGTCATCAAATTCCTTTATAAAACCTGTGCCTTCAACAGGCTTTGGGTTTTAACCCAAAATTTAATTTGTGATGAAGCCAACACAGAAACCACACAGTTCAGAGGGTATTAAAAGTTTCATATTTTTCTTCCAAAACCTGAACCAGAAAATTGGGACTAACGGTCTGGAACTGATATTTCACTTCTGTCTCTGCTTCTGGCAACACCTCCACCTCCACCTTGGAACTATCAGCCACAGAACAGATTTCGCAGGATAATTGGGGAAGCAGCAGTTCCAGTGATGATTCATGTTGCCTTTGAGTTCATTTTTTCTCCTCTGCCTCCGAGTCACAGTGATTCTCATACTGGGAAGGGATGTGGGAAAAGCCCTGGCCATTAAAATCAGGGGAGCTTAGGTGATAATCCCATTCCTGCTCTTAACTGTGTATTCTCATCCAGGTCACTTGTGCTAAGTTTCATTTTTCACAACTGTAAAATGGAATTTGTTACCTCTTCCTTATAGCGTTAGTGCATTTGATGAGAAGTATATACTGCTAGTGGTTGACATTATGGTTCCAGGATATAGATACAGTGGTTCTCCTTCTTTTATTACAGCTTGGCACCATTTGGGAGGTTATCTCCTTCTCAGTTTTCTCCATAAAATGGGGAAGACTAAGGCACCAATTCTATTCAATATTCAACATCTGTTCATCTATAATGGACCAGGACCTATTCTAGATTCATAAAATGTAACAGGATTTTGTGAGATAGCACTTGAGTGATTGATTGCATTATTATGCCCATTTACCAGCTCCCTCTCTTATAAGGAATTTCTTTACCACCTTCCCAGGTTCCAGGAGCTGGAGAATACTTACCTGCCCCAATGGTTTTTTTTTTTTTTTTTTTTCTGGCAATGAAAATGGGCAGAAGAGATGTATACCATGCCCAAGTAAGAGCTTAAGTATGCTTTCTTTTCTTTTCTTTCCTTTCCTTTTTGTTTTCCCTCCTCTGTACAGAATGTCCCAGGAAGGGGATATGGTCACTTAGCTGTGGTCCCAGACAGGCAGGACATATGGAAAAAAGATACAAGCTTAGAAGCATATATCATTGCTATTATTGTTTTAAGTCAAACCACATACTTGCAGGAAAGAAAGAAATGTTTGTGGTTATAAGCAACAGAGATTTTGCTTTCAATAAATCCAACTGACACATAACATAGTATCTTGCACATAGAAGTACTAATACTTTAGCAATAAGTTAAAATTGAAAACCAGGGAATATAAAACACCTAAAAAGACAGACATCTCTCTAGCTACCTGTCCATCCAACAAGTAGGGTACTACCATGTGCCAGATACTGTGCCAGCTACTAAAGATAAAACAATGAGCAGGTCCTATTGAACTAACATGAACTTGGGGATGGGAGGCAAGTCGAAATTTAACCATAGAGTGGCAGATGTTATGGAGAAAACTAACTGTGAACAGACACAGAAAATGCCAAGGAAGAGATGATATGGATATAATGTTCAGGGAAGGCTTTGCTGCAGAACAACCTGTTGGGTAGAGACCAGAAGGAATTAAGGGAGGAAGTCAAGTGGATATCTAGAGGAAGTGTACTCTAGGAAGAAAGGAGGAGCAGCTGGAAAAGTCCTGACTGTAAATTGGATTCTGCTCAAGAATTAGGCAAGAGGCCTTTGAATTTGGGAGAAATGAACTAGAGGCACAATAGGGGAAATTGAAGTCATGAAGTAAGAGGGAATGGGTCATTTATTCCTTCTAAGCTATTAGCCAAAGTTTGACATTTGCTCTGAATAAGAGAGAAAGTCATAAGAAGATTCTGGTAATAGAGTGACCATGATCTTATTTAAGTTTTAAAAGGTTCATTCAGCCTTCTGTTTTTAAAATAGTGTATCTGGTTCGAGGATTGAAGCAAAGAGATCATTCAAAAAGCAACTACAATAATCCATGCTAAAAGATGGTGGCTTGAACCAAGGAGTAATTAGTGAAAGTGATGAGCTATAACGGGTTCTGAGGCTAATGGCTGCCTGTGGAGAGCAGTGACTTGGAGCATAATCTCTGACTGCCTAATGGCTGAGTTTGTGCTGGGAACTTCCTGTGCAAAGGTTGAGGTCAAGATTGCCCCAGTTGCTACAATGATGCCCAGCCTGAGGAAACTGTGCAAAGGTAGAGTTATAGCAGTCTGGACCTTGAGCTCAGACACCAGCTCCCAGAGAGAGAATTCTGAGCATAACAAGATAACCCTAATATCTCACCAGTGTTTTGTCCTTCAGTCTGCCTACTTTGTAGAAAATTTCCCATAAATAACCTTTTAATGATAAAAACCTATATAATAAACATGCTCAGCTAACTCTGGGTCACTGTTCCTCCATCAGAGGACAGTGTCCCACCTGGTCCCAGCTTTTTCTAGGTGTGTGTGTGTGTGTGTGTGTGTGTGTGTGTGTGTGTTTTCTGAATATCCCATCACCCCTTGTCTGAATTAACAGCCATGGCACAGCATGTCACAGCAGCTACCCAGATTTGTTAACGTGGAATAAGCAACTAGAAATAAACTCATTTCCTGAGATAGGAAAGTTAAAGGAGTACAGGAATAGAGAGACACTTGTTCATCAGGTATTTCCTTTCAGATGTTGAGTGGTAAGCGTAAACTTGGACAATTTGTCCTGCTTGCTGGCCTTGAGGGTTTGGCTTTCTGTGAGTTCTATGTAAAAGCAACACAGAGGGGTGAAGGCAACCAATTTTGCCAGAATGCTAAGGAGAAGGGGAGACCAGGAAGACTAGAATGGTGCCCCTTAGCTATGCCTGGGGAGGGAACTGATGCTTAGAAGTTTAGTTGTCAGCAATTGAGAGTGCTGTGGGGTGTCAGCCTCTGTTCACTCCATGGAGGAGACTGTGTCCCCTTCTTATGCAATTTACAAGCCTCCCACCTGAGTTCGAGGACCACTCTCCAAGAGTTTGACTTCCAGTGCACTATCCAGAATGAGTTTCCCCCAATGATGTGATTTCATGCCTGTGCTGTGCTTAAGTTATTTTCCCTAGTTATCTTTGAGATGCTTATTAGACATCCAGACTGAGATGTTGAGTAGTATATAAATCTGGAGTTCAGGGGAAAGTTTGGGAATAGAGATTTAAATCTGGGAAACACATATTGTGTTTTTAATAGATATAAACCTATAATAAGGGGAAAATGAAATGCTGCCAACACTAAGAATCTTTAAAGTGTAACCCAGGAATGAAATATAACTGAAGGCAACTGAGAGATGAATAAAGTCTCAAACATAATGTAATTATGTTTGCTTATTTTAAGCAATAATATAATACCAGTTTGCTTATTTTAACTCCTCAAAGATAAGGAAATTACATTGTAACTTCTGGCATTTCTTCCTAGCATTTTACATGTGATAGGACACAGATATAAGTGACTCAAATATCTTTATTTGTTTGTAAACATTTTAAAATAACTGCTAGCAAGGATTTACAACCATGTTTCTACGGTTAATTATTTGGAAACAATAGAAGTGAGGGCATTTTAGGATATTTTGCAAAAATGAAATATTGATTTCCTTGTCAGTTTCTCCAAGCAAACAGGTATAGAAACACATATATCAAAGTGCTCTTTCTTACCTGGGTAGAGGGTACAGTCCATGAAGGATACATCATCAATTGCAATATCTCCAGTGATGCCATCTCCCACAGAAGCCTCCACCAAAATCTAAGCCAAACAAAAGAAAGTTGCTGATGTTGTGATGGGCATTAGGTTATGGACGCTCATAACTAAAAAGGAACTCAGAATTTACCTGAAGATAAGACTTTTCCAAACCTTTAAAAAAACACTTTGCAGTAGTCTCCAAAGTGGTCATCTTGCCTCTTTTTGGCTTCTTCCAATAACTGGATATACTATTTGGGGGCCCATTAGACCCATGGAGTACATTCTAATTCTGATGAGTTTTAATTTTCTGACATTTCAATATTTCAGATTAGTGCTACTTTCCTATCACTTTCAACCTTAATTCTGGATTCACCTTGTTTTCTTCTGAGCCTATAAGTGTTTGAAGGCAATTTATTGTTCCCTGTTCCCACTTTGGCTTTTTTTCTATCAGTAGTTTATCTATTTCCAAGAGTCAACTTCCTCATCACTCTAGAAACCCAACTGCTCCCAGGCCAGGATATACATTTTCAAGGGATTGAAAAATTTTTCTCACATGGACTTTATTCAGTAACACTTTATGAAATTGGCTAATCCTTATTAGATCTCCTTCGGAGCCACATTCATCACAGTGAACTTGGATGACATTTGTGCGGTTACCGGAGCTGCTATTCCACAAAGCTACAGTAAAATATGAAATATGGACAAACCACTATAGTATATGGCACACTGTGATTAAGGCTGAGATTTACTATAACAGTATTAATCATGATGAATTATTTTAATACTTATGCTAATGTGTTGCATACTTACTAGGAATCTCTCCATAATTTAATGATAAAGAACCTGTACCAAACTCAAACTTCAACATGTTCTTTTTTTCACTATTATATGAGCATATGTTTCCATTTTTTTTCCTTCACCAATGCTGTACATGGGAATTGAAATTATTTCATTTTACAAATTCTATTCTCCACTAAAAAGTTACTACATAAATTACCTAACAATGTCCTTGTCAAAGGGGAGTTATAAAAGGTCAAATTATTGACCTTGAACCTCTTGCTACCTTGTCTCATCATTCCGGGCTTTCTTGAGGACTATCAGGACCGTCTCCAGGATTGTCATGAAGGACATTAGTCAACTTGAGAAATGTGTTCGCTTAAACCTGTTAACCTGATATTGCCTGAAGAACATTTAATGGTGTTATTTATACAGGAATGTTCCTGCTGCCTTCCAATGAATCACTCCAAGTATAAAATGCATTTTTCTTTTTACCATCATCATGATTGAAAGAAATAGTATAGGCAGAAAAAAAAAAAAAGTGGAGAAAAATGCCCAGTACCAAATCACACAATTATTCTCAATAGAGAGAAATCTGCCGTCATACTTTGGCAGAACATACTATAAATTTTTCTTTTAAAGAAAAAAGAATCTGCAAATGGCTAGAAAAGAGGAAAGGCACAGCAAAGAAAAATTCATTACTAATAATAAATTACTGGGATCAATATTCAGATATCACTCTGCAATACAACACAGAACATGTTAACAACTCAGAAGAAATGCCAATAGAAAGGACACATTTGCGTAAATGAGAATAAACAGAATGACTCGGCTACGTTCTTCATGACTATTCTAGTTTACTAATGAGAATGGATAAAAAACTGATAACATCCCCACATCAATGGAAGGGGTCATTTTTATACATCTGTAAGCTAAATTTAGTGATACGTGTCCATTTTAATATATGGGCTCGAAAGTCAACAATTTAAAGTATTGGCCATTTAAGAGAATTAAAGCAAAAAATCTGTAATCCAGAACAGGCCATACCAGGTAAGCAGCACTTCTAAGGGGATTGTGTTTGTGTAAATTTATTTCTATTTTAGTTTTCTTCATATTACATGAGAAGCTTATTGTTTCTATCAACATTCATTGCCAGTGGGAAAATACAGAAATAATCCTAGAGAGAAGAGAGTGGGTCTCACTCTATAAGTTTATAATAATTTTTACCAAAACATCTTCAATATGTTAATCCCCTAAGTGTGAGGGTTCTTGAGAATTAATGGACAATAGGTTCAAGTTGAGGTGCTAAATATGTCAAATTGTATGTCTGCTTTGCAATCTCTGTCTCTTTTGAATATTAACTCAGAAATTCATTAAAATAAAAAAACCTCTTGGTAACAGATCATACCTCAAGAACAAATTTTTAAATGTTGAGGTTTACCTCTATTTTTGCCCTATATTTAATTCAAGCTTATATAAAATCTTTGTAAATTATGCTAAGAATCTAGACCTAAAAAAATGGTCACTAAAGAGAATAGGTCCAAGTGTCTCTCTTCTAGAAAATTCATTTTCATTTCTGGTGTTGGTCTCAGAAAAAGTGGAAGCATAATAAAACACAAACATTAAGCATTGAATGCAAGATAGAATTGTCATTCTGGAAATTAGGGAAGCTGAATCTTATGACTAAGTACCATTAGTGCGTTACTGAATGACTTAAAGGGCAATTGAAACACCAGTTTAGTCTAAATGGCCAGCCTTATCTGTAGAGGCCAATTCTACCTGCATCAGAACCATCACTGGCCTGGACATTTTGTGAAGTTGACTAACTCTTCTATGTTGTTCTTTCCATGAGCTGCTGAATGCTTCAAATAAAGATGGATTGGCCTTGTCCCCTACATGAGGACATTTAGCCTCAAACATTAATAAGGCTCTAGGGACTTATCTGAAGTGATAACTCTATATAAATTTAGGAAACTTTAAATGATATGAAAAGTACTGCCATCACACACATGCACACATGCACACATTTTAGGTTCTTTTAACCCATAAGAAAAATGGAAATAATTCAACCTGCCACCCAATTTCTATTTAGGAAACATATTTTTAAAAGAATATTAAATCCTAATATGATAAATCAATTTTAATATAATTTATCTTCATGAGGATTAAAAAGAAAGAAATTATTATTTACAATTTATAAAAAGCATATTGTCTATGTGAAGCAACTGCCACTCCAGTGCATTGGGATGGGAATCCAAACTGCTATAGGCACTTTGAAAACTGATCTGGTAATTTCTTCAAAAAATTAAATAAATACTTTCACATGATCTGGTAATCTTGCATGGAGGGATTTGTTTGCCCAAGAGAAATTAAACAAATAACAACTCACCAAATTTACATAAGATTTATTTATAATCTCCAAACACTGAAAACAACCTATATACTCCCCAACTGGTGAATAAACAAATGGTGGTATAGTTATACAAGGGAATACCACTCAGCAAGAAGGTACAACTAAAGATACATGCAACAACAGGTGTGAATCTCAAAAGCACTGTACTAAGTGAAAGATGCCAGATTCAAAAGTCTATGTGCTTTTATCAGTTCAGTTATCTGACGGTCTAGAAAGGTTAGAACTATAGGGGGAGAAATCAGTGTTGTGTTGCCAGCAGCTGAGGGCAAAGGGGTTTGGGCAGACTGTATAAATGAATAGAAGGTTTGAGGGTAGGATGCTGTTATGATTTTTATCTTTAAGAGCTTCCAAAGGCCCATAGGCTAAAGGCTTAGTCACCAACCTGTGGCACTACTGGGAGGCAATGGAACCTTTAGAGGGTGAAGCCTAAGTGGAAGGAAGTTAGGACATTGGAGGAGTGCCTTTGGCGAGACACTGGGACCCCAGAGTCTCCATCTGTCTCTCTTTCTTTCTCTCCATCGCCCTCCCTCCCCTCCCTTCTTTCTCACTGACTCTAGCCACCATGAGGTAAAGTCTTCCTGTGCCATGAACTTCTACCACTATGACATACTGTATTGCCATAGACCCAAAGCGACCAAACTAGGCCAAGTGACCAAGGACTAAAACCTCTGAAAGTGTGAGCCAAATAAGCATTTCTTCCCTTAGGTAGTTTATCTCATGTATTTTGTTACAGTGATGGAAAACTGAATGAGACAGATGCAAATATTCTCTATCTTGATTGTTTTGCTTGGTTACTCAATTGTGCACACTTGAAATTCATAGAACTGTTCAGCTAAACAGGATGAAATTTACTATTGTAAATTATATGTCAATTAACAAATAAAAAGCATTTATTCTATACTTAGTGTCATAAGTCATCAATATCTCAACTTCTACATTTTTTCTCAACTGCTAACTTTGTGCATAGTAATTTACAACCAGCATATGCTAACATTAAGCATCTCAATCTATTTTTCAATTCAGCTATGAAAAATCATCCCTTGTTATATACTAATAATTCTCCAGAGAATAAATATTTATATTTTTCCCTTTTACTCCTAAATGGTATGCATTTACTTTTCATTTTGTTTTCCAATTAAGAATGCAGGGGAAAAATGAAAGGAATTACAATAGCTCTCTTTTACCCTGATTTGTATACTTGACTGAAAGCTGATATAGTTAACTCCTATAAACACATTCAGACAACTATCCTATATTTTATGACATAACCTGCAATCCTTGAGGACTCCTTGAAAGTCAGCTTGGAATCTCAAACTTTCTAGGCTAATACTTAGGGAAAGATTTGCTGAACTCAACATAAAAGGGTTTTCAATCATCTTTAGAATTGTTTACATAACCTTGAAACCATTCTCTATGAAATAAAACTCAGATTTGGTCTGAAAAATTTTATGTTTCTAGTTCCATTTCTGGTCATATTGTTTACACAAAACAGTACAGAATAATTGGAGTTTTTCAATTATTATGCCAGATATGAAAAACCATTTATCATTAAATATGGACCATATAAACTGGATTTAAACTTAGGCATGGAAATAATAAAAATATAATCGTGGTACTAGTAGAATTGAAAGAAAATTCTGAGACAGATAAGTAGACCAAGCACTGTATGAAGATTGCTTAAGAGAAAAAAACATGATGTCGACCCTATCTGAGTCCTTATTTTAGGAGAAGCATGACAGAAGTTTTATCAATCTTTTGGCATCATATTATATTTCTTCTTAGCTAATGTCTGGCTTTTTAACATACGGTTAGCTAAGAACTTTTGATTCAGAAAAGAAAAATGAGTGTCTAGTTAGGCATTCTGCCAATCATTTCTACAGTTTCCAAGAAGTAAAAAGTTCATGCCTGCCCTCGAGTATCTTATCATATAGAATACAGAAACTAAACAGTGACCCTGGCTTAGACAGAGCTCACTGGAGTTTAGTTTAACACAGTGTTCTCAAGTTCAATATGTTGCCAATCCTTTAACAGTAGATTTTTTTCACAAAAAGAAGGTTGCTCTTCAGTTGCAGCAATCCCTATTACCCACCAAATATCAATGCTAATTTTCAATTACCATTATCATCTTACCCCTGACATACTTCTGTCAATTAGGGTTAGGGTTCATCTACTCTGCCTGATTCTCATAGGACTTTGAGTTTACAGTTTTGGAGGCCACGTTAAGTCAGACTCTGTGAAGGGTCTGAGTATTTATGCCTCTTGCAAAGTAACAAGTTAGCTGCAAATATTTCATGTACATAGACTAACAGAAGACACGAAACCCCAATTTAGATGATAAGAAGCAACAGTGAAAGAAGTACCTTCCACTGATATCCCAGCTCCCTCAGGGCAACATGACGAGGCCAGATTCACTTGCACATGCAGTGGGTCACACCATATATGAGGAACCCTGACATTAGCAGACTCTAGTTGTCAGAGGTTGCTGGCATATTTGACATTTTTCCTCCAGAGAGTGAATGGTGAGAAGAGAGCTTATTTCTACTATGGAATGCATGCAGATGTCTCAAGGTTAAAGTCATTCAATTCTGCTCTTTGCTTCCAGGCTGAACTGTGCTGAACATGAGAAATTCATGCATGGAATTGTCTCCCAACAAATGCAGTTGAGTGGTGCTATACATTTGAAATATTTAATTTGTGGAAAGCATTATGGCTCCCAAATTCTTTCCTCAGTATATTTGTATATTGAAACATTCAGATAGTGCAGCTTCCTTTCCCCTTATATAATGCCTCATTTTATACGATTCTGACCTGAAGTAGCAAATTAGTTCTAAATTTATCAACAAGTAGCAAATTAGTTCTAAATTTTTATAAATATTATTTTATTATTTTCAATTTTCTCCACTTGAGAGGCATTTACCTACCCTGTCTATGTTGCAAATTAAAACTCTCTTAGTTATCTTAACATTAGAGTGGCACATTTCCAAAGTCTGAAGTAGGAGGATTGCAAGTTCAAAGCCAGCCTGGTCAACTTGGCAAAACCGTGTCGCAAAACAAAGAGAAAGAGCTGGGGATATAGCTCAGTGACAAAGTACTTGCCTAGCATGTGCAAGACTCTGGGTCCAATCCTCAGCACCAGACAATTTAAGTAAATAAGTTCTAAGAATAGCTAGCATTTCTCTAGTCCAAAATCCTATAATAAACACCCATGAATTATGATGCATTGATAAATCCCATCAGAAGACTAAGTTTAAATATTAACTTCCTCAGGAAAGTCTTCTTTGACCACTCAAGTTGAAGCTGCTTCTTGACAAACTCATCTTGCTTTTTAATTATGTAACTGCTGTGCATTTAAATGCTGGTCTCTTCCATCAGACTCCAAGGACAGGTTCCAAGAGGGTCACTGAGAAACACACAATGCTACATACAACCCCTACCACAGTGACTAGCAGGGTTTAAGTACGTGAGTATTGTAGGTAGAAAAAACATGTTTTAGAATGATTAAATAAAGAATTAGTGCATTCATCTATTGAAGGGCATCTAGGTTGGTTCCACAATCTAGCTATTGTGAATTGAACTGCTATAAACATTGATGTGCCTGCATCACTGTAATATGCTGATTTTAAGTCCTTTGGGTATAAACCGAGGAGTGGGATAGCTGGGTCAAATGGTGGTTCCATTCTAAGTTTTCTAAGGAATCTCCATACTGCTTCCCAGAGTAGCTACACCAATTTGCAACCCCACCAGCAATGTATGATAGGATAAAGAAACTGTGATACATATACACAATGAAATATCATTCAGCAATAAAAAAGAATAAAATTATAGCATTTGCAGGAAAATGGATGGAGTGGGAGAATATGCTAAGTGAAATAAGCCAATCCCCCCAAAAAAAACAAAGGCCGAATGATTTCTCTAATAAGTAGATGATGATATATACTGGGGGGGGGGTGTGGAGGGAGTAAGGAGAGAATGGAGGAAGGATGAATTGTGCAAAGGAAAATGAGGAACAGAGAGTGGGCAGGGGGAAGAAAAAATAGAGTCAGAAAATATCCTTACCCTAAGTACAAGTATGATTACACAAATGGCATGACCCTACTTCATGTACAACCAGAAAACTGCAAGTTATACCCCATTTGTGTACAGTGAATCAAAATGCAGTCTGTAAAAAATTAAAAGCTAAATAAAAATAATTTTAAAAAGAATTAGCACAAGATATGCTAGTTTTGTACACTACCATCTAAACTTGACAAACCCTGCTTCCTCCTGCTTTTACAATTCTCCTATGTTTCTGTCTTCCTTATACAAACTTGTGCCTGGATTTCACTTTAATTTCTGCCTGTCTATATAGTTTTACTTAGTTCTTCCTTCTTTTTTCACACCTGAATTTACCTGTGTTTGCATTTCCACATCCTTCCCTTCAATCTTTGGCTATTTCTCAAGCATCACTTTCTACGTGGAATAATAATCTCATTTGTTAGAATTTAATGCATATTAAAGTATATATTATATATTATATATAATATAGAGGAATATAAATTATATTATAAAGTATATATTATATGTATTATATATAATAGAGAACATTTTAAATATGTTTTAAAATCTATCATCTAAACAATTAATGAAGTCTCATAAGTTGAATTTGGAACCCAAAGTCCTCATTTTATATTGAATAAATGGGACTTAGAAAGTTTAAATAACTCTCCCATAGGTTCCTGGATAAACAATGTCTAAAATATTTAAGGAAGCATCAATTTCTGATTTTAAAAATTTTAATGCTTTATTCAAATGTTCGCTTCTCACTTTTTCTTTTTATGTTTACTAGGCCACCAGGAGCTAAAGGACAGGGAGGCCACGCGTAGTACAAGACCTATTCAGGTAGCTCTTTGTATTTAGATAATTTCTTATTTTTGTCCAACATCGTAACATCTACTAAATGTTTAACACCAATAATATCAACATATAACATCTATAGATGTCACATTTCTACTTTTTTAAGCACTTGATACTTATACAGTTATCCTAAAAATTCCTAAGATAATTGAGGATGCCCTATATACTAAATGTTCTCCCAAAATAAATGTATTTACAATTCAGATTTTAAAATATCATTGTAGCTAAAATAATAGTTGTTCTTGAAAGAAAAGTTTTAAAAACATTTTGTTCTTTAAAAAAAGGTACTTTTCAATATACCTTTAAAGCACGTGTTGTCAAATTCTTGTCTACTTGATGTTCAATCTTAAAATTTTACTTCCTTGATGGGACTGGGGCTGGGTCTGTAGCTCAGTGGCAGAGTGCTTGCCTACCATGGGTGAGGCACTGGGTTCAATCCTTAGCACTCCATAAAAATAAACAAATAAAATAAAGACATTCTGTCTATCTACAACAACCACCAAAACAGAATTTTAAAAAATTTACTTCCTTGAATTAAAAATCAGATTTTAAAATTCTTTCATATCACTTTACATGTGGAAAGTAGTTGTCAGTCACCCTAACCACTGATTCCCAAAGTGGCATTTCAGGATATTTGATCATTAATATAATGTGCACACTAGAATGCAGCTTGTGGAGAAAAAAATCTAGCTCATCCAAATCCATGATTTAATATGTATTCTTGCTTAGGATAAGGCTAACATGTAAAATAGACCTTACCATTTTACCAGACAACAAATTACAAGAATTGCCACACAGGAATATCCATAAATTTTACAGATCCTTTAGTAGAGTAATTAAGCATTCTTTCAATTGCTTAGAAAAATAATGGATAATTTTTACTTTTTTTTTTTTTTTGGATCAGTGGGTCTTTATACCATTGAGCCACATTCTCAGTCCTTTTTTGTATTTTGTTTAGAAACAGAGTTGCTTAGGGCCTCCCTAAGGTGTTGAGGCTGACTTTGAACTTGCCATCCTCCTACCTCAGTCTCCCAAGCAGCTGGGATTACAGGCATACATCACTGTACCTGGCTATAAAGGATAATTTTAATTACAGAAATCTAGAGTTACTTAGTGTTTTACCTTGGGACTTCCTTACAACCCACGTTATACCTTAATATTTAAGAGATTTTTACTGCTATGTAATTTCCTAATATAGTATATGTTGAGAACATTTTTAATGAAAGAAAATTTGGATTACACTGTGTCTTTAATTCCCTGGATTTTTTTTTTCTTTGTTTTGTTCTTAGTTTGTGAAGAGGTGGTAGTTAGTATAACTAACTACTCTTTATGAAAGTTCCTTTTCTATGGAAAAATCATTATTCATCTTTTGCATTTGCATGAAGAACTTTCTGGCTCTTGAGTCTGTGAGATTGACTGCATTATCTACACTGACTGTGCAAATTAAATTTTCTTGCTTATACACTTGCACACGTTTTGCTAAAATCTTTCATGATAATTTCACCAAATCGGGTGACAGACTTTCTCATTATACACACTTGCATGACAGGGTTCTTGATGTCAGTCAATATCAAAAGAAAAAAGAAAAAAAAAAACATATTGATTCAGAGCGATATCTTCATATCAAACTGATAGAAAATATTCCTTCCTAACTGATAAAATTGCTCATGAGCACATTTTTCAGACTCATCAAGCCTAATTTTTTTACATACAAAATATCAAATATTTATTTCTGACAAATTAATATGTTGCATCCTCTGAAAACAGGAATTGTTTATCAAAATGTTTCTAAATCCTACTCTGGCAACTCAGCAGGGCAGTCTTTTGCCCCAGTTTTGCCTGAGGAAAATATTCAAGCAGAGTCACCTCTGCTTCATCTGACACAAAACAAGCCTGAATTCTCTTTTTCGCTCTTGTCCTCTGGTGTCCAGTCACTGCCTCAGGGTCCTATTTAAAAAGATAAGTTAGTCTCAAGCAGTGCTTCGAATCAGAAATCCTTTTAAAGTACTGGGTCAGAAATCCCAGATCGAATTGCATCTGGATTTTTCTACCTCTTGTCCAAGCATTCCACAGCAGAGTGTCTCATGTCAGCCTGCTCACAGAGACTGCTCCTATGTTTATTCACCTTGGGTCTGATCTTTGGTGACCCAGGCTATTTCCCCCATAATGGAATATAAATTTAAAAATGCAGATATATTTATATAAAACAAAAACGCAACTATAAATATGTCCAAACTCTTATGCTAGCTGCTGTTGGGACTAATGACACGTTAACTAACTCAGGCTGACTCCTTACTTCCTGGCGAGTGAGCAAGATCAAGGCCTCAAAGGCGGTTTCAATAGTTAATGACGATGAACCGGACCACCATCAGGGATTGGTTAACAGTAGTTCCGCGAACGTGATCAGCTCGTGCTTGCCATATAGTCTTATGGGACTCTCGCCTGCGTGAACACCCCATGCCTTGCTGACCTTTAAGCTGATTGGTTCCCGCCTAGCCCCCACCCTACATAAAAGCTGTGTGATTTCCTCAATAAATGAGTTCCTGCTGTGACGGGTCTCCCTGACGCGTCTGATTGTCCTCCGTCTGGAGGGCTGGGAGCGGGCGGTCAGTCGGCCTTACCTATCCCGGTCTGACCTTGTTGGGGAGTGTCCCCTTCCCTTGCTGCTGGTCAAGAAGAGCAAGGGGGCTTAAGACCCCAACATCTGGCGCCCAACGTGGGGCCCCTCAAGGCTGAACCGCAGCCAAAGTGAAGAGGCAGTTTCGAAACCGAAAGTACCGGCAGATCGGGCGAAGCGAGTTCCAAGGTAAGGCATCCCCGAAAAGATGGGGCAAACACACACCACACATGGCGACCCTGCGCTTCAGCTCTTAGACTCATGCTGAAGAGTAGGGGCTTTGAGTTGTCTCATACACAGGCAGAAAAAACCTGGGACACCTTTACTCGGGTGGCCCCTTGGCTTCCCACCGCTAATCTTTTTGACTGGCCCACATGGGATCGTGTAGAACAACTGGTTAGGGAGAGGGAAATCGGTTTAGGGGAGGGTCCCCCATTGGGAGTCTACCCTACGTTATCCGCCCTTAAGGCCTGCTTCTCTCCAGGACCTCCCAAGGGGGGCTCCCCGCCAGCTCCTTCTGTTGCATCTCCTTCCAGAAATTTGCCACATAGTAAACAACGTTGGGAGACCTTTAATGAGGATCCCAATCCATCTCCGTCTGCTCCTCCCGAGGTTGAGGAACCACGAGGGCAGCCAGCCTCTACACATAGTGAGGGCCCGCTTCTGCCCCAGGGAAGCTCATTGCCACCATCTTGTCCAGATGGCGGGAAATCTTCCCAGCGGCCATTTTATGATACTGGGGGACAACGCACTGACTCTACCCTCCCCCCTCCCTGTATGGCCTTCCCGGTAAATGCTAATCCAGGGGGTAACCAGCCTGCTATATGGTACCCATGGGAGGCACAAGATTTAAAGGAACTAAAGAAAGCTGTTTCAGAGGATGGGCCCAATTCCCCTTGGGCTGAAACCATCCTCCAGGGCCTCGCCCACCAGCAGTGCACCACTCAGGATTGGAAGAACCTAACTAAAGCTGTCCTTCCTGGTCCTTTATACTTAAAGTGGTGTGCCTTTTTTAATAAAGAATGTCATGCTCAGGCTGAATGAAACCAGGCCACTAACCCTCCCATCCGGTTACTTATGGGATGCTCTCGGGGTCCAGTGACCAATTCTCTACTGGCCTCTTAAAGGCTGCCATCCCAGCCCCATATCAAGAACAAGTAAGAGCCCTAGGGTTGGCGGCATGGAAAAAGCTAGAGGAGGGCCCCTCAGAACCCCCCATCGCAGGAATTACCCAGAAGGCAACGGAGGATCTAGCAACCTTCATTGAAAGGGTAGAAAGAAGCCTTCAGAGAAAATTTCCTCCAGGGCCCCTAAGAGATCAATTTGTTAAAATGTTAGTTTGGGAAGGAATGACTACCGATCACAAATTGGCCTGTGCAGGGATGAAAGATCGCTCCATGGGAAGGTGGATAGTGGCTACCAAAGATATTGGCACACAAGTGCATCAGTCTCAATCCTTGGTTGCAGTCCTACAGGCCCAAATTGCCTCACTTGCTGAGGCTCTCACGGCAGCCTTGTCACCAGTCGGGGCTAAGGGCAAAGGAGTATGTTATGGCTGCGGGCAACCAGGCCATTTCAAGAGGGATTGCCCCACTGGTCGAGTGTATTCTGAGGCTCTGCCCGGACACTCTAGGGGTTCAGCTCAAAGTCCGGCCAGTTCAGCTCAAAGGCTGGCCACCCCCAAAACGCCTTGCCCAAGATGCAGAAAGGGATTCCATTGGCAGAAGGATTGCAAATCTAAATTCGACATTGAGGGGAAACCTTTAAACTAATCAGGGGGCACCCTCCAGCCCCATCACACGAAGGAGGTTTCTCCCCCAGTAGCCCCCCTAAGGCACATTGGACTGTTCCCATTGTCCCCGGGGTCAGGCCAAAAATGGACATTTTTATAGCAGGAAAGAAATTCCGCTGTCTCATCAACACTGGAGCAGATAGGACTGTGTTAAGAAAGGAGGAAGTTCCACCTCAGTGGAGGTTGATTCCTGGCCCCCAGTTGCTTGGGGTAGGAGGTAATACTAAATCAGAAGAGACCAAAGATTGGCTCAAATGGCGGGATATGGACGGTGCCCAGGGAGACGTGCACCCCCTCGTGGTCTCAGGTCTTACTGCAAATTTACTAGGACAGGATATCTTAGGGGAAGCAGAGGTCTATATAACAACTGATCACAAGGCAGTGTATGATGACCTCCTTGAGCAAGAGGAATATGAACAACAATTTAATCTATCTGGCCCTTTTAGCAATTACAGAGGAGACCCTCTTTTTGAGGCATCTAGGCAGAAGGTCCCAGCTCCCCCAGTAAAGCCTCACCCCCAATCCTAAGGGCCACTGTTCCAATAACGCCAGCCATCCAATGGCTCCCAGGTCCCCCAATATGGGTGGAACAGTGGCCATTACCCCAAAATAAGCTTCAACATTTAAGAAATATTGTACAAGAACAACTAACCTTAGGTCATATCAGACCATCTCTAAGCCCCTGGAATAGTCCAGTTTTTGTCATCCAAAAAACATCAGGAAAATGGAGAATGCTTCAGGATCTCAGGAAAATTAATAGTCGTATGGTTCCAGTGGGAACCCCTTTAAGGGGTCTTCCCTGGACCCCCTCTATCCCAAGAGATCTCTTTCTTGTTATTGATATCAAAGATTGTTTCTTCTCAATACCACTCCACCCAGACGATTGTGAGAAGTTTGCTTTCTCAGTGCCCTTTACCAATTATCAAGGACCAGATGAACGTTATGAATGGGCGGTTCTACCCCAAGGCATGGCAAATAGCCCTGCATTTTGTCAACATTTTGTTTCTGAGCTCCTTCAACCCCTACGAAAAAGGCCACAGATTACTTTGTATATTTACATGGATGACATTATTATAGGAGCCACTGATGCCCTACAACTAAGCTCAGCATACAAAGAACTCCAAGGCCTTCTGGAGAGAGGAGGACTACATATATCTAATGATAAGGTCCAAACTGTCCCTCCCTTCAAGGTACTGGGAACTGAGCTTAAATTGGATTCTGTTTGTCCTCTTAAACCTCAATTACTCCTCCAATCCTCCTATTACTTGGTTGATTTACAAAAATTATTAGGGGAACTTAATTGGTTGAGGCCATGGCTTCCTATCTCTACGGAGGACATCCTCCCTCTCTGACCTGCTGCGGGACAAAGATCCAACAAACATTATTACCCTAACTCAAGACCATCAACACATACTCCAAAATATACAAGCAGCCCTTAACTCTACCCGGTTGGCTCGATACCGGCCTGAAGACCCCCTTAGCCTCTGGATTCTCCCCGGTTCTCAGCTGTCCACTGCAGCCATAACTCAGGGGGAGAGCCCCTTCAGTGGATACACGCAGTCATAGGGGCGGCTCCTAGGGTTACACTCACCTAGACCAATTGGCTGACCTTATAATTAAAGGCAGGGATACTGCCCTTAGGCACTATGGAAAAGAGCCTAATGTTTTGACAGTGCCCTATCGCCTGACGGATTTTGAATGGGTTCAAAGGAATAACAATAGAGTATCCTGTGCATTGGAGGGTTTCTTAGGGAAGATTGATTGCCATTATGGGTCAACCAAATGGGTATCCTCATTTTCAAAAGGAAAATGGGCACCCCCTCTACTTTTTTCCACTAAACCCCTCCCTAAAGCTGTAAATGTATTCACAGATGGAGGAAAAGAGGGATCTGCTGTTGTAATTTACCCCCCCCCCCCAGGTTAGTGAAACAGGAAGTAATTACCCATTTTGAACCAGTTATTGGGTCAGCACAATTTAAGGAGTTATATGCAATTGCTATGGCCCTAACTCAAGTACAAGAACCCATGAATCTTTTCTCAGACAGCCTATATGTGGTAAACCTGCTACCTACATTGGTCTCTTCATATATCAAGTTAGATAAAAATCCTATTACTCCCTTGATGATCCAGGTGCGGTCCTTGCAGGACCGTGCTGAACCCATATTCTTACAGCATCTAAGAGGACATCAAAATCTGCCTGGCTCCCTTGCACAAGGCAATGCTGTGGCCGACCAGTTAGCCACATGAGGGACCTCAATAGCTACGGCCCAACCTCAACAGGACTTACAACTAGCCCAAGGCCTTCATGACCTGACCCATTTAAATTGGAGAGGGTTACATCATAAGTTTCCTTTGGTCCCTGTAAAGAACTTAAAAAAGATTGTAAGAACCTGCAAATCTTGCCTACCTTTCTTACAGGTTCCACCTCTCCAATCCCCTGGGGTAAACCCCAGAGGTCTAAAACCTAACATTATCTGGCAAACTGATGTAACTCATTATGTACCATTTGGAAAATTAAAATATATATTCATATCCCATGCCTGCTGGGCCACTGCTCACTATGGTGAAAAGGCCAAGCATGCTGAAAGCCATTTCTTACAATGTTTTGCCATTTTAGGCTTGCCTCAACAAATCAAAATGGATAATGGACCCTGTTTTACAAGTAAATCATTACAAGAATTTTTCAACAATTGGCATATTAAACACACTACAGGAACCCCATATAATCCAAAAGGACAAGCCATAATTGAAAGACATAATAAAACTTTAAAAAATCAACTAATAAAACAAAAAGGGGAAAATAACCCCCATGATCAATTAAGGACAGCAATGCTTACATTGAAATATTTTAAATTTCTCAAGAAATCAGCCTTTAACTGCCTTCCAACGACACTGGGCCAATCAGGTGCCTTACCTGAAAGTTGAAGTTGAATGGAAAGATCCATTAACTGGATGCTGGCGTGGTCCTGATCCACTAATAAGTGCTGGCAGAGGTTTTGGATGTGTATTCCCAATTGGAGAACCAAATCCTATCTGGGTACCCGTCAGGAACCTCAAATACCATCAACCAGAACAATATAATTCACCCAAGAGCACACCCTCTTGAGGTATGTTTACTGCAAGTATTCTAAAATCCCTCCTCCTCCTCCAAATTTGACTCAGCTGTTTCTGCTTCCATTCCCCAGCCCAGCCCAGCCTACATAGTCCTCCTGCCACGAGGTCCCACATATACAGGTGTGGAGGGAGTAACCAGCCCAACCATCAGTGGCATGTCCTAGTAAGGAGTATAATATAGTACCCCAGTCCCCACAAGTATTGGGAGATAATTGTTTCACAATTTTCTGCATCCAAACCTGAATTGATTACTAACCAGGAATAAGGGTTAAAAATGCCCTAGGCATCAAGTTTCTGCTAGAACATTTTGGCCCCTTTCAGATCCAAATCTCAGTCAAAGCTTACATTGAAATGCAAATAGAGAAAGCCTGAAGGCTCAGTAGGAGACGGGTCTCAAACCCAAAAGAAAAAAAAAAAAAAAAAAAAGAGCAAAAAGAGTCTTACCTGAACTCCAGCAAAAGTAAATGTTATGGTGCTTTACTAAAGTAATTAATGGCCGTATCATTTTTTCAGGACTCTTGTTTTTTCTGAATTCTACATTTTTTTTTTGAGCTCATGACTTTTTGATCAGTTCTTTTTTTATTCAACTAGAGTTTTTGAACATCTGTTACATTGCAATGGAAAGTCACCTATAAGTTATAAGGCCTTTGATTTTGTGTTATGTGTATGTCGTGCTGTCTGGTGTCCTGTTTTGTCTGTATCAAAACTGAGCGCTCCTAAAATTAAAATTTAAAAGTGGATCCAAATACTTTTAATTCACGTGATTTAAAAAGGTTCAATTTAAATTGGGTAAACCAATAGAAGTAAAATGTCTTGAAAATAACTCGCAAGTCTCTAGGTGGTCAAACTAATAAAATGTTGATGTTAATAAAATGTCTAACATCAATTTTTCTAGGACTTTCCTCCAACAAGAAAAAGCTGGCAAATACTGTTCAGGACACTTGTCTGATATCTTGGTTTTTACAAAATAAGTGAATTAGAGTTGACATGCATGGGATTACTCAAATGTGTTTGTAGAGAAAATTGTTTTGTGTCATCACTAAACTAAAAACAAGGTTACTAAGAGTTATGTCCTAACAGGTATAATTCTATGTACAAAGGGTTCTAAAGGTTTCAACTGTGTTTCAATTAGAGTACTATAAATAACAAAATATTTAATCTTATTAAAATGGAGTAATTTATATAAATTAAGAAATTTCATAAGAGTTGTTTCAGAATGTGAACAAAAAGGGGTCAACAGGAAAAAAAAAATAAAAGGTTCTAGATATGGAAATATATTTAGTGAAAAACAAAATGTTTCTGGGTAAGAAAGTGCTTATGTGATAAAATACATGAGGGTCTAAATAAGTGCTAAGAAAGTCTGTAAAGGGCAAGTTTCAATAAGTTTTCATGTAACTAAGTTGGTTGTATGTATGTGACACAGTTAAAGCTATTTGTTTTTTCCTAAGGTGAAATACTAATGTTCTGATATAAACCAAAGTTTAATCTATATGGTAAAATGACAAGGATTTCTTAGAAACACTAATTTACTCTTAACTTTGTGTCTATTAAGTTTTATTCAGAACAATTAGTCTTAAAAATTGGGGTTTATACAATTATGGTTAAGCAACTGTTAAGAGTATTGTACTATGTTACAGAGTCTAAATTTTTCTTTAAAAAAAACTAAATTTGGTAAGATAAAAATGTCAAGGTAATTGTGAAATGGTCACTCTTTATATATTAAATGTATTCATATTTTCCAGGTATACAAGTTTTTAAAGCAGGGAATTTATCAAACTGCTATTCTCCAAACTAAACTTGTCTGTAATAGTAATTTTAAACTTGAAAGAGTAGATTTTATTGGGGATTTATTTCTATCATTTAATGTTCTATTATGGGACCTGTCATCAATAGGGTATATGTAAAATTTGTTAAATGTATTTCTGAAGGTTATTGAGAGCCTGATTTATTTAAAGGTTAAACATAAAAACATTTTGTCACTTTGCTACACAAAAGGAAAGTTAAAAGCTCTCTCAGCATTTCTTAAATTCATGTTTAGATACAGTGTTAAACTGTGTTAACTAATGTTCATATAGACTCAGGAGTCAATATATGTAAACTTCTTAAAATGACATTTAAGAATGTAATGCGCGGTAGCAAAAATGGAACAACAGTGATTGAGATTGGGGTCTCTGACCTCATGACTTTGGACAGTGGACTTCCTTGAGAGTTACACAGAGCTCCTAACATTGCACTTTGCAGCTCTACTATCTTAGATCTACAGGCTCAACTTGATTCCTTGGCCGCTGTTGTCCTGCAAAATCGTTGTGGTTTGGATCTGCTAACGGCGAAGGAAGGAAGGCTTTGCCTGTTCCTTGGTGAGAAGTGCTATTTCTACGCCAACTGCTCTGGCATTGTACAAGATAAAATCAAAAACCTACAAGAAGATCTGGAACATCGTAGGAACGAGCTCCACTCTAATTTCCTCTGGACTGGGTTACATGGGTGGCTCCCCTACCTCCTCCTGCTTATAGGACTGCTAATCACCATTATCCTTGTGTTCACCTTTGGGCCTTGCATAATCAATAAGCTTATCCATTTCCTGAAAAGCCAGGCTAAGTCTGTGCAGCTCATGGTGGTCCGACAGCATTATACCGCCCTTCATAATGATTGGGAGCCCTATAGGATCATGGATCACTCGTATCAGGACACTGGAGTCTAAGTGTCTCTCCCTTAAGCCCTGTTCCTCCTGAGGGTCCCGCCTGAAGTGCTAAGGTGGTAGTCAATGACGGGTAAGATTCATGGGGAGCTCATACCGACCTAAGACAGGAAATGAGGGCTAGAGCCTCATTGTCCGATGACGGGTAAGGATGTTGCTCTGCCGTGGACAACCTAAGACAGGCACACCTTCGAGTAAGGCGGACACCCAAACTGCTAGGGTGATGGTCCATGATGGGTAAGACCCTTCCAGGAGCAACCTAAGACAGACACACCCTTACTATAAAACAAAAAAGGGGGATATGTTGGGACTAATGAGACGTTAACTAACTCAGGCTGACTCCTTACTCCCTGGCGAGTGAGCAAGATCAAGGCCTCAAAGGCGGTTTCAATAGTTAATGACGATGAATCGGACCACCATCAGGGATTGGTTAACAGTAGTTCCACGAACGTGATCAGCTCGTGCTTGCCATATAGTCTTATGGGACTCTCGCCTGCATGAACACCCCTGCCTTGCTGACTTTAAGCTGATTGGTTCCCACCTAGCCCCCACCCTACATAAAAGCTGTGTGATTTCCTCAATAAATGAGTTCCTGCTGTGACGGGTCTTCCTGACGTCTGATTGTCCTCCACCTGGAGGGCTGGGAGCGGGTGGTCAGTCGGCCTTGCCTATCCCGGTCTGACCTTGTTGGGGAGTGTCCCCTTCCCTTGCTGCTGGTCTAGAAGAGCAAGGGGGCTTAAGACCCCAACAAGCTGCTCATGAAATTATGCTTGTCAGGAAGGGAAATCTACTTGAATAAGATCAAGATTGGAAGCATATTTGATAAGATAGAGTGGAGGGAAGGAGATGTGAAATATTCTGAAGAAATAGTAACAGTCAGCTATAGACAGCTACCTTCCAGTAGAAAGGGAGAGCATTTTGATACCTCTCTTTTGTACAGAACTAAAAACAGATAAAATCTCTGCCATTAACAAAAGCTTTTATTAAGAGTATAAAGCATCATGATTTATTATAATCGGCTATCTTCCATTAACTACATTTAAGTTGACATCTTTTTAATGCAATTTAAGGAGACAATATAATCTTCAGGCTGCTACTTAGGAGATAAGGTAGAATGATTTGCCACATTTCCAAGTCATCTTAACATATTTTTTAAATGGATTCAGACATTAAATAACTGTGGCACCTAATTTAGACATCATTTAATCTAATATTTCCCAAACATCTTATCCTCAGAATTACCAAGGGCTATTGTTAAAAAGATAGATTCTTAGTGCTCTCCTCTGCAGTTCCTGATATAGTTCAAATAAGATAGAGATTGGGAACCTGTATTTTTTCAAAAGATTACAGGTGATTGTGATAATTAGAAAAACTTGAGAACTATTAATCTAAACCAAATTCTGTGTTTCCAAGGATAAAATATGTAAAGAAATGTAGAGTCTTTTGCTTAATAACTGAGGTATTTATATATACGTATGTATGTACAAACACACAGAAATAAATATCCTAGAAGTGTAAATTATTCTGCCTGGTAACTGAGATGAGAGAGAATATATCAGTGTCTCCTAAACCACATTTCTGTCCATTCAACCATGCTACCTAAAGAATATTCATTATTCATAGATTTATCTATTTTATTGCTCCAAAGGAAATTTGTACTCTACATACACTTTTGAGGACTCTAAGTTGTGCCTTCTAGCCTCTTGTATACCAAAGAAAGCCTTGATAGAAAATTAATTTCAATTGTGATGAGTTCCCATTGGTTTCTGCTCCCTAAGAATCCGTTGTTTTCTCTAGTTCTCCATGTTACTTATGCTATAAATAAAAACAATGCTGCATCTCACAGTGAACTCTCAGTGTTTAAGGAATCTAAGGCTCTTTCAAGGAGAGCATTTTGATATTAAAACAAACAGAACTAGCACAACCTAGAAGTCACTTAGTGTACATTTATTTCTACCTGTTTCTCCTCCCTAGATTTTAAAAGGTTTGCTGCAAGCTTATTGAAATCATGAGGTATCATAATGTAACTTAAAGTCAGCTAAAATACCATTTCACTGCTCCTCTGCTAATGGCTCTGGTTCGCTGCCCCCTGTGTGAGATTCAGAGACATCCACCTGACAGGAACAGCTGTAGTCACCATTGATATCTGTAGCGAGTTGGTTCCAGGACCTTTCAGGATACCAAATCTGCAGATGTTCAAGTGTCTTGTATAAAGTGACACCATATGTGCCTAAAGCCTGGGCACATCCTCCAATAAGTTATCTCTAACTTACTTATAATACTAAATACAATGTGGTATGGTTTGGATATCAGGTATCCCTCAAAGCTCATAGGAGAGACAATGCAAGAAAGTTTAGAGGAGAAAAGAGGATTATGAGAATCTTAATCTAATCAGTACATTAATCCCAATAGGGATCAACAGGGGTGGTGACTGTATGCAGGTAGAGTATGACTGAAGGAGGTGGGTCATTGGGGATATGCCTTTGGGGTATATATTTTGTCCAAGGTGAGGGCAGTCTTCTCTCTCTGCTTCCTGGTACATGTCCTGAGTTACTTTCCTCTGCCACAGTCTTCTGCCATGACGTTCTTCCTCGCCTCAGCCCCAAGGAATAGAGTATGGCCGCCTGTGGACTGAGACCTCTGATCATGGACCCACCCCAAATTGTTCCTTCTAGGTCTTTTGTTTGCAACAGCAAACAGGCTGACTAAAGCATAATGCAAATGCTATGTAAATAGTATTGCTATCTTGTTTAGAGAACAATGACAATGAAAAACAATCTGTACATATTCAATATGTATGCAATATTTAAAAAAATATTTTCAATTAGTATTTGGTTAAAATCACAGGTGCAGAAACCCCAAATAAAGAGGGCCAACTATACTTGCTTGAAACTCACACCCAAACCTAAAATGTTTTCCATGTGTTAAAGAGACCATGACACAGAATGATTAGTCAACATTCTATCTGGTCAATTATCTCTGCACTATTTAACTGTCAAAGTCAATCTGAACTCGTGTGTGTGTGTGTGTGTGTGTGTGTGTGTGTGTGTATAAAAGCTTGGTTTTTAAATTCCTTTTTATCATGTGTGCTTGCTCTATAGAAAATACAACTGGCAATGACCATTTTTTTAAAAAATATTGGACCTAGAGTTCTCCCAATTTTGAATCATATGAAATCAAGTCTTTATCACTAATTTCTTAAAAATTTATTTCACATAAAATTATATAAGCCTGCCAGGAGAGGTAAGAAAGCCTGGGTGAGAATCCAGTCAGGAAGTAAATGTAGTAAAACGTGTGTAATAGCATAATGTGATGCAGTGATGTGTCACCCAGCAGGTCTTAGAGCATAAAAGTCCTTTCTTAGTTACTGGTTTAGGACACATTTTTAGTTAGGATAATGTAAAGTCATACTATACAAATTATTAAAGTGTTTCCTTTGACTAATATTAAGGTAGGACATTGAATTCCATAAAATTCACAAGAATCTTAGAGTTAAAAAAATAAGGTTTCCTTTCCTAAATCCTCACTTTCAGATCCTTTTGCATCTCTTGCCCAGAGTTAATGCCCTCTTTCCCAACCTACTGTTTTAAACCACCGAAAACAAGTATTTTGCTTTCAACCTCATCAGAGAACCATTACCCCACCTCCCAGCTTCCCAGAGAGGGAGACTCAAGCTTGTTTTCATTATATATTTCTACAGCCAAATGATCAGGAAGAATTGATAAAATTGCCACTGTGCCTTTCAGTTAATAATCAGTGTGCTCTACCTCCAGCTTAAGAGAACAAAGACCTGAGGGTATTGGTTGTCTCATCACACCATCATTTAAACAAACCTAAATAAATATCAATGCATAGAAATTCTCAAAAGTTATGCTCACACTGCTAACCGGCAACTCCGTGAGGCAACATGGACAGGGACAAGAACAAAGAACCCTGAGGTTCTGAGGATGACATACACAATCCAAGGTTAACAACAACAGCAAAACTCCCTCTACTAGGATACTGAAAGTATATAATGATCTCATGGAATCCATGTGGCTGGTTGCAAAGAACAAGCATCAGAAAACTTGTAAACAAAATGATATTTCTTTCTAAATTGGAAACCTTATGAAATAAAGTTGGTGTTTTATTTTTTAATTGGCACAGTCATACCAATTTGCTGGGCTGTTTTTGCTGACATCTGAGTAGTGGTGACAGAGACTCTATGGCTCATGGAGCCTGAAACATTTACCTTCTAGCTCTTCTCAGAAGTGTGCCTTCATCTATATAAACTAAAAATCTCTTTGCTGTCAGAATCAATAACCCAATAACCTTTCACAATCTTTAATTTTTATGTAAGTAATTTAAAACTATAAAAATATTTTAACGGATCACTTAATATTGAGAAATTAGACTAAATTGTTTTAAATTTGCCTTTTTAAAAACTGCATTTACTTTCTTAAAGATTTTCAAATCGCCAAAGCAAAGCTTAAGAGCTCTGTGCATGACTCAGACCAAAGATTGCAAAATAAATGCGTTAGTAATTGTGATAGATCTTCTCAGTTTTAAAAGAATCTTAGCTAAACTTTCAAAATACAAAATACATTTTAGTAATAGAGTCTTAGGCAAGCTCTTCTCTTAGGGAAAGCTTCTTACAACAGGAAAGGCATATTTGAAACAGGAGTTTTAAACATTTGTGAAGTTACATCTCAATCTTTAAAGACAAAATATCTCTATTGACCTTCCTTTTTATGTACCTTGATGGTTTTATAGGTTTGGGATATATAAAAGGAGTATAAAAATATTTTCCCTAATGGGAGGCAAAATACTGAAAGCAGGTATTTTATCTGAGAATTTAGCTCAGGAAAAGAGAGAAGTAGAGACAGGGCAGGAAGGAGGGAAGAAAGATGAAGGAAATAAGAATTCCTTAGCAAGTAGACTGGACCCATTAACAGACTATCAGAGGGGTCCTATGAAGTCATTTAAGAGTTCTGTTTTTTTTTTTTTTCCTAATTCTTTTCACATATAATACAAATATTTATTTATTTAAGCTTAAAATGTATAGAGAACATCTGTGGAATTGCTAAGCCCTACCACTATGAAAAACAAAAGCACATCAATTATCTGATTCCTAATTTTTTTGCATGGAGGAGATCATACAATTTATTCTTTAATATATATCACAATAATAAATCACAAAAGTTATATTTATCTTTGCAACTAGAGATCAGATGAGTAGCATCTCCTTCAACAAACTCCCAACCCCACCACCTGAAAGCTTTGCCTACCTAGGTAACTGAGGAACAGGGCATTGATCGATGGAAAGTGGCTGCTAAAAAATCAAGAGAAACTGGATCCTAACACCTGTATCTCACCAACTTAGCACAGAAGACTTCATAGCTTAAAATCTTTGAGCCATAGTGTGTTACTCAGCTTTTCTTCTCTGACAAAGAATTCTGTTCTTGACCATAACATCTGAGACGCTCCCGGATTTGGCTTCATACTTTAAGAATCTCCTGTTGTGTGAACCAAGCATTCTGGAACTACTCAGTGGTCCCTCTCATAGCAGGCTGCTTCTCCTCTGTGCACATTTTTATAATCCTGCCCATCTCTAGGGATACCTGGCCCAGCCCCAACAGGGACCCTCTCCACCCACACTTTAATGAATGGGACTAAACTTTCCTGTGTACATATATGAAAACACCATGGTGAATCTCCACAGGTACAACCACAAGAATGGGATCCCAATTAGAATAAGATGAACTCTATGTTTGTGTAAATATGTCAAAATGTACTCTACTGTCATAACTGAAAGAGAATAAAAATAAAAAATACATTTTTCACCTTCAATTAAAAAAAAAAAGATTTGTATCAGACAACACCTCTTTGTCGCCACCATGCTGAGTCTAATGTAACTCCCTTCATACTACAGTTATTTGCTTGATGTCTCTGTCTCATCAGGGTACACACTCCTTGAACACGATGATGATCTGCTATTTGTGTTTGTATCATCATCAAGAAGCACAGGGCCTGGGGCATAGGGCCAATTATTCATGATCAAATGAGCATTTCTGTATCAATAGACATGAATTAACACTTATTTTATAAAAGAGGTTCCATTTGAATTAAGTAACTATTTACAAGGGAAATTACACTCACTCACACACACACACACACACACACACACACACACACAAAATCACTTGACTTCTTACATGGCATTTATTTTAGACAGTTAATTCATTGTTTACTTTTGGTAACTAAAAGAGAGACACAGGAATTAACCATTATCTCTAAAATATATAATGGTTGGGCTGTTGCTATCTATCAGTAAAATTTAAATTATTTGAAAGCAATTAAAAAAAGACTCTGATCTCAAATGCTTTTTAGGGGCTCAAAAATAATTGGAATTCATGGGCACTTATACTGAAAATTGAGGAAAGCTTTTTTTAAAGATATGAAAGTAACTTACAACATCCAAGAATAATTATAGAGTTTAAACAATTGTGAATTTAAAAGATGGGATTTATAGAATTTTATAATTAGAAATAATTTATAGGTCATTTCATTATTGTAATGAAGAATCAGGTCATTAGAAGTTTAAGCAACATTTATAAGTTCATTAGAGCTGTTGGTAAAAAATTTTAACTTCAGAACTCAGGTGTTCTAATTTCTGACTTGATGTTATTTTCACTTTATCATATTGTTTCCCAAGATTTATAAAACTCAAAGGTGGGAAATTAATCTGTTTCACATGTAGAACATAAAATGTGAAACTCAGCCATAACATCATAACTAACACATGCACCTATAGAAAAGAAAACAAGAAAACTGCCTATTAAAAGTATCTCAAAAGTTAATAGCTTCATCTGATGAAAACCTCTTACAAAGGCAACCCCCCTAAACAAAAAATAAATAAATAGAAAACACAAGATAAATTCTACATGAACATGATGGAATACAATCTTATTCATTTTATACCAATGCTTCAGATTCAAGCAAACTGACTTCAGAGTTATTTTCGTATTACATTATACTATAGTTTGTACTGATAATAAAATCAATTTTTCATCTTAACACATGCCAGATATATAAAGCTTTGCTATGTTGGAGATCAGCAGGAAGAATATTTGTTTCCATGTAATTTTTTAAAGATTATTTAAGTTTTTCTAAAAACAAGATTATTGAAACTATTTCAAGGTTTTAATTGAAGTCTTATTTAAATGCAAGGATTCTTCCTCATCCCTAGCAGTGGGGACTGAGGGAATTTAGGAAGCATCTTAAGGATCACAAACTGTTAAAGATAAGATGCTATCTACAAAAATGTTCAGGGGACAAACTGGCTGTCTGAATAATGTATTCTGCCTTTAGAACACTGCCAAGGCAAAAGGAACCAGGGTGGGGGTCAGATTCCATTATTATTCGAGCATTGTCACCACTGGATCATGGAATTCCTCTGTATGCTTGCTTACATGCTCCTGACTTTAGATGATACGGCAAAAGTTACATGACATTGTTCCCTGTTTTTTGGCAATTACAATCTAAATTCTAATGTTAAATCAATAATTTATATAAAGTGCATGTATCCACAACAAAACATTTCAACTGATTCCTGCCTGGATAAACATCCCATGTTACCAACAACAAAAAGCAAGTGTCTGTCACTTTGCCTTGGTTTACATTCAAGAGAACTTTTGTTTTAAAGGCAGATTAAGTCTTAATAAGGCATTTGAACTCTGAAATCACAGTGAAATTCCCAACAACCTAGTTCTACTATTTGTTGTAATTTTAATTTTTTTATTTTGACTTAACTTTAGAAAAAGATGCAAAAATACTGTTTCTTATATCCCTTGCCCTACTCCCCACCCCACACAAGGTTTTTCATTAGATGAAGCTATTAACTTTTGAGATACTTTTAATAGGCAGTTTTCTTGTTTTCTTTTCTACAGGTGCATGTGTTAGTTATGATGTTATGGCTGAGATTCACATTTGATGTTCTACATGTAAAACAGATTAATTTCCCACCTTCGATTTTTACAAATCCTGGGATACAATATGATAAAGTGAAAATAACATCAAGTCAGGACTTCCGAAAGAACCATCAGAATGTTGTACCCACAGAGACTGGAGAGCTCTGGTTGCAGATGCCTGCTCGATTTCTAAAACTAAATTAATTAGAGGAAACCCAAGGAAGCACAGTTAAATATTAAATACAGCTATGACACAGCAAATTTTGAAATAAAATGATTCATCACTGATAATATACTTTTGGTATAAACTTGTCTCAGCATTTCAGGAAAAAAATAAAACTTTAAACAGGTTCTTCTTTAAAAAATAGCTTTCTTAAATGAACTTATCTTTTCTTTATATAATATTTTCAATATATTTTTATAAGGGTTAAAGATGTTCCCAACTCATGCCATCTGAAAAGCACACAGAATTAAGCGGCCATCCAATTTGTTTTTGAAATGTGTACCAGCATGCTCTCCTTTTTTTATTTTAAATATAATAGAAAAATTTTGATAATATTTTTCATGCTAAAATCCTCACTAAAAATATTTAAATTTTTTCAAATGCTATACACCTGCTCCATGCATACATATATTCTCCATACCTCCCTTTTTAAAGTCTTTAGGCATTTATTTTATGTACCCTTAATAGTAAAAGAAAGAAGAGTTGTACATATGAACTGGGTATTTAAAAATATGCTTAGATTGTTATAAATGTAAAGAAATTTAATTAGAGACTACAAAACAGAGTAGAGTCTTAGCTATAGCTACACCCTAAGAGAGAACTAACTGAAATGTTCTGGAAGAAAATTCTAACCTTTTTGTCAACCCTTCTCAAGTTTGCTACTCAGCAGATTTCTACTGTATGTATATTAAAATTAAAAAAAAAATCCTGCTGCTCTGATTATATTCACAGAAGAGCTCCAAACATTTTTACAGTCTTAAGCATAATTTATATACCTTAAAATCCTTCCAGTTTAAGTGTACAGTTTAATGAGTTGTGGTAGATGAATATCATAACCACAACCATGCACAAGATACAGAAAATTGACATCACAAAATGTTCCCTTCTGCTCTTTTCCAATCCACTGCCTCCCCTACACCTGGCTGTAAGCAACCACTAATACGCTTCCCACGAGTTGAGTTCTGTAACGTGTCCTTTGAGTGGAATCAGATCTTGATGTCTTTGCTGTCTAGCTCCTTTCATTGACCATAATGCTCTTGAATTCTTTCATATCACTGTTGTATCATTATATCAGTTTGTTCCTTTTTCTTTTTTAATTTCTGCATGGTATTTCACTTAGGCACTTACCACCACTGGTTTATCCATTTACCAGTAGGTAGACACTATCCTCTAAGAACTTCAAGTATGAGTCTTTGGGTAGATGCTTTTATTTTCTTTTGGGTAGGAACAGAGTTGCTTGACCATAGGAAATTGCAAGTTTAATGTTATCATAAAGTGTCAAATGACTGTACCATTTTTAACATCCACCAGTGATGTGAGTACTAATTGCTTCCTATCTACACTGACCCTGGGTGTCAGTTCTATTCATTTCACCCAGTCCACTGCATGTTGGTGGTACTTCACTATGGTTTTAATCTGCATTTCCCCAGAGACAATTGTGTTAAGCATCTTCTTTTTTCTTGCTGATTGGTCACTCTCATTTTTTAAATTAAAACGTCTGTTTAAATATTTTGCCAATTTTATTAGAGTTTTCATTTTTCAATCATTGTACTTTTATACTTATTTATAAAATAAATATATTTTTTCAGGTATATTTGTAATTTTCTCCTAATCTGTGCTTTGTCTTTTTTTTTTTTTTTTTTCTTATTGGTATTTTTTTCATAGTCAAAGTTTTATAGCCCAACTTGTGATTTTTTCTGTTTTCATCTGTGCTTTGCTTTTCCAATCTAGAGCGTTGTTGCCTATAACAAGACAAAAATAATGTATTTTTCTTCACTATGCTTTATAACTTTTATCTTCACATGTGTATGATACGTTTTGATTTACTCTGGGGTATGGTATGAAATAAGTATGAAATTTATATTTTTCATGTTGTATCTATTTTAATAGCACCTTTTAAAAGACTATTATTTCTTTATTAAATTACTTCAGCAACTTTGACGAAAAACTAGTTGACAATATAAAGATGGATCTCTTCCCTTTTTTTTTTTTTTTTTTTTTTTTTTTTTGGTTTTGCTGATACTATGCCTTCTTTATGCCAATTCTATGCTGTGCTTGTTGTTTAAAGAAGCTTCTAAATATGTCTTGACATCTGGAATGTAAGGTTTTCTAACTTTATTCTTTTGAAAACGTTTTGGCTATTCTAGGACCTTTGTGTTTCTATCAAAATTTCAGAATAAGCTTTGTAATTTGTCCAAAAAGCCCTATAAAGTTTGACTAGGATTGCACTGAATTTATAGATCAATTTGGGGAGAATTATCATCCAATAAGCATTAATGCTTATCCATAAATTCGGTATACAGTTCCACTTATTTAGATTTCCTTCTATTTTTAGAGAGATCTTGTTTAATACAATCAAAAATACAGTGAATTTCTAGGCCTGGAGTTTTTTCTCTGTGAGGTTTTAAATAGCAAGTTAAGTTTCTTCAACGACTACAGGATTCTTTGAATTTCCTATTTTTTTCCTAAGTCAGTTTTGGTAACTTGTATTCATTTCATCTGACTTAATCAATTTAAGGCCATAAAATTCTTTGTAAAACTCCATTATTATCTTTTAAATTTCTATAGACTCTCTCATTCTGCCCCCCATAACTGGTTGTACTGTTGTTCATACTGTCTTCATACCTACCCTTTAAAACTCTTCCTTCATGGTAAGAGAAAGGACAGGCAGCACACAGAGCTACAATGAAAGAAGAAGTGGCTTTCTTTGTTTACAGATGCATGCTCGAATAGAGGAGATGGCTTCTAGCTCCTTGACCATTTAGAAAACGGGCCCAGATCACACGTTTTATTCTAGTTTAGTGACAAACTTCAATTTTTATATTTCAACTAAAAAAATATTTATAACACTGTATTTATTGCCATCATGTATTTGTTATTACTGTTTTATTGCTATCATTTGTCTCATTATTATATAACTGCTAAGTATTTCATATGAATTAACACATATAACCTTCATAAAAACTCTGCAAGATAGGCACTATTGTGATATTTAATTATAGATGAAGAATTGGCAGCACAGAGAAGATAATTTTCCCAAGGTTGTGCAGCTAATAAATGACAGAGCTAGGATTTGAACTTAAGGTAATTTTACCCCAAAGTTCATAATGCAACCTGTTCAATAGCTTACATTCACACTCTGAGACTTAAAAAGTTAAACGTATCATACCAAAAATACAGTAATAATGTCTAAAATATAGTTAATCTGAGCTATTCAAAATGTAAAATAAAATGCAAGAAGACATTGCAATTTGCAAAGAATACTACTACTAATTATTGTTCTGAGCTGCATAAAGTTTACTTAAGAGAATGACACCCATTTAAAACACCACCTCTGTCAGTAGATATGTGACTAGGGATAATACCAGGAGTTAAGGGACTCTATCATCATCAGTGGCAGCCAAGAGAGGGAGAAGCTGAAAGGCCAAGTATAAATCTTCAAATGGGATCAAACAAAAGATCAGAAAGGCAGGGGAGAGCAACAGTGAAGAAACACTAGTGTCTTCAGGGTCAAAAAATGCCAACACTGGTAAAAAAAAACAATTTCCTATTTTAAGACAGAGACTATTAGTTCTCTGGATTTTTTGATGCTTCTCAATGGATTATGATTCCTTTGAACTATGTTATAATTTAGATGAAATGAAATCCATGGACACTGTGAGTCAAAGTCGACTCTGCACAGCATGAAGGAATTACAGAAATACTGCAGTTAAAAGGATAATCATCAATATACTGTAGTCATAGTAACAGTACATACTAATGATCATCATAGCATCATGTAAATATATGAATGGAACTGTAAATTTAGTGATATAGAAGTACATAAATAGCCTACACATGATAAAATGTGCTTTTACACAATTACACACATCCCTGATTTTCTAGAATCGTTCTCATTTTAAATAGTCTAATACATCTCCAGAACCATCTCAAATGTGCTAGAAGTTTTCATGGTCAACATGTGTCATCATCTCTTTCTGTTGATGTAATCCAATACTGCAGACTGGGTGATGGGTAAAGGGCAGAGATTTATTTCTCACAGTATAAGGGACTGGGAAGCCCAAGTCCCTGCATCTGGAATAGCCTTGCTTCCTGCTGCATCATGACAGGACAAGAGGCTCCACGGAGTGAGAACAAGTGTGTGAGAGCTTGTGAGAGAAAGTACACATGAATGTGCAAGTGCTTTTCTAATTTGTTATACATGTTAGTAGAATATATTTTGACATATGCATAAATGGAGTATAACTTCTCATTCTTCTGGTTGTAAAGGATGTGGAATTACATTGGTTGTGTAATCATGAGTAGCTTTGCGTACTATCCTATGTGCAAGTGCTTTTACACAAAGTCACTCCCAAGAAAACTCGCCACTCCCTTGATAAGGCATTAATCCCTTTGCAAGGGTGGTACCCTAAAGCCCTAAGAATCTCATCACCTCTTAATGGTTCTGCCTTTAACATCATCATGGCAATGAAATTTCAACTTGAGTCTTGCAGGGGATGTTCAAACCACAGCAGTATGTAAGTGGAATTTCTGTTCAGTAACTAACATATAATTGGAAGGGAAAAGGTATTTTGTCCGATAGTCAGCATAAATAGAGGTTTTTAGGTACATCACAGAACTTCCCAATAGATCAGAAGCTTAGAGTTACTCAGACTTGCAGACTGGGTTCTATGTTTTTTCCATTCTCTTGAACTTTTCTTTATTTTCCTTCTCTACTCTCATTCGTCTTGGAGACTAGTTCAGGGAACACTGAATATCCTCAACCATTTCACAGTAACATTATTAACATTTCATTAATTCTTATTATTGTTTTTCCCTCTGGATGGTACAGGCTTTATACCATAAAATGTAAAGTATATCTTCTTTGCAAGTACAAAGTAGACCTAACACTTTTTAATTTTAAAAGTTCAAGATTTTATAAAAATGAAATATTTTGTTTTTAACACTACTGAGGACATGATAAAGCAAGCTGGAATGTATACTTGGGTTCAAAATATTACTTAGAAGAGAGTACCATGATTCTCTTCAATGAAACCTAGTTTTTCTTTTCTTTTTCCCTTTTTTTTAATGCTGGGAATTGAATCTAGGGGTGCTTTTGGCATTGAGCTATGTAACTTAGCTTTCACAAGATTACAATCAGATTTCAGTTTTGCAAAAGGTGACAATGAAAACAGTTTTAGAAAATAGTCCCTAAATTGGTTGCAAGTGGAGGTCCCAATATACGACAGAAAATTGTTATAAACAGGTTATTAAGTTTCTTTTTAGATCTGGAAATTCTGGGAGGCACTAGAATAATAAGTGCTAATAGTTTTATCTTTAAAGAAATATTTTTGCTAAAATTGTTAATTAAAAAAATTGGATATGAACCAAATCGTCAATCTGACACTTTAAGAAAGAAGAATGCATTGTGTTCCTAATCTATAGCGTGTAGATATGTTCCATAAAGAATCCTGGAAGGAGGCTGCCCTCAGAGCATAAATAGGTATAGATCACTTTGCTCTCTCAGATAGCGACACAGTATTTTCTGCTGAATGAGAAAAAGTTTGAGGGCATAAATCAAGATACAGCAATCATCTGACAAAGAATTACAAAGAGGCCCAGTACCTTTTTCTTAGTGAATGCTATGTGACGCATTGATTTTCCACTGAAGATAAAAGCCAAAATCATGTGTTATCAATATAAGCAAGCAAAACTATTTGGTTCAATATGTTATAGCACTTTGGAGCAAAAACTTGCAGAAAGAAGGCAAGTCTAAAATGTTTCACACAATTAAGACAAGAGTGGATCAGCAGAGACAAACACATTCAAGAGATATTTCAGAGTTTGTCCCTAGAGAGTGAACAGGGCACCAGAAAGCAATAAACTCCTGCTTTTTTATTTGTCTATCTACAGCATTTGCCAAAGAAGATTCATACCTGGTATGAAATTTGAATGGTTAGTTTTTAACAAATTATTTGAGCCCTGATAATCGAAGACAACTGTCTTCATGTCACACTTTCACAGAAGTATATTTAAATATTTCCCTGCAGAGGGGAATCTAGCTGGGCAGTTTTTTGCAAATCCAGCAAATTCATGCCAACTCCTAAATAAAAAAAAAAAAAAAAAAAACCCACAGTTGAGATTCAATGTCTTTTGGCATCACACAGTTGGATAGCCTCCTGTCTCCTGGCAAAATCAGCACACTCAGACATGGCCATCATAAAAATCACTTCCGCATTTCTTACTCCATTCTCCCAAATCTAGCCAGAGAAATGGGCAAAAGGATTTGGCAGTATCCATCAGTAGAAATGGCCCTAATGGCTGGTGTACGTGGCACTAGTGACAAGGGAGGGAGTGGAGAAAAATGGTTACATCAAGTTTCAAAACAGGCCACAGATGAGAAGGGTTGAAAACATACTAGAATTAAAACATTCACGTCCACACTTAGTATTTTCTTGGCCTTTTTACCAACCAATTGACAATATAAAAAAATTTCATTCCCTCTTGGGGTTGGAGTTGTGACTCAGTGGTAGAGTACTTGCCTGGCATGTGTGAGGCCTTGGGTTTGATCCTCAGCACCACATAAAAATAAAAAAAATAAAATAAAGATATTGTATCCATATATAACTAAAAAAATACTTTAAAAAAAATTTCACTCCTGGTAACTTGAATATTTTTTTCTCCTCTCTCTCCTTCTTTTCAACATAGATTGTATAAATATTTGGATACCACCATGAGTACATATTAATGCTATAATTTCTCTGTATATTTCCAGTTAAGATACCCCACAATATTCTATTACAACTTGGGGGGGGGGTCAAAATATTAGTTTATATCTATGGAAATCATAAAAGTCTAACAGGAATGAAATAATGGATTTGAGAAATTGAACTTGTTTTCTGGCCTGCAAACTCTTTAATTTGCTTCTGCCTGACTCTTTCCTCTTCTTCCCTAGGGATGGTTCTCCATAAGCTCATCACTTTGCACCACAGTTTGATGAAGAGGTGAGGTAATAAGCTGTGTCTCTATTTCCAATTCAGCTCAAGATAGCCTATGAGAAACGTTAAACTGTGAAACAAGATTTAGTATGCAGTTTATAGGCAAGAAAAAACTATGAGTGTTGTTCACACAGAATTTGTGCCAGCAAACTCCATCCAAAACTTTTCAATGCAAATTCTAGCAAACTACACACACTTGGAAGAAAAATGTTATGTGAAAAGACATAAAATTTACACCTTCAGAATTTATGTATATAATTTCAGGAAAAGTGGGTTGAACTTGACATTATTAAATATGGGCCTGCTTTATTTACAACATAACTTCAGAAACATTTTCCCCCAGGATTGCTGAAAACTGGTGTACCATTTAGGATTTAAAGGCATACCCCACACATGCACAACCCAATTATGATTGCAAACAAGATTGGTTTAAATTATGCCATCTCTCTCACTGCAAAACCTGAGAAGAATCTCTCTCCCCTTATTATTGAAGGATATTATCAGAATCTAGTGGAAATTCTTCCAGATTGAATCAGAAGGTTCTACAGAGTTGGGAGATCTAGTTGAAAAATGTTTTCTTTGAAGGCCTGTGTTCCCTTCCCAGGGCTACTTCATACATAAATATTCTCTTCAAAAAAAGAGATCATGTACGAAGACTCTAAGTCCTAATTCTTATGGTGGTACCAAAGAATTAAGAAGTTGGAATAAGCTGGGGTTTGTAACACTTATCAACAACTGCCAGTGATACTAAATCCATGCCAAGAAACTCAAAAAAGCAGAAGGAAGAGAGATTTCAATTCTGTCTAAGAAAATAGTTTCTGTCATCATATTCAGAGGTAGGATAGAAAACCTCATGAAGCAAGAGAATTCTCAGCATTGGTAACACTAGAGTCCGCCTGGATCAAATTCTTGGTGAGAAATTTGTTGGGCTACTTTTAACATTAAATAATTTAAAATGCTACATTCTATGACTCTACTATGTGGTGAGTCATCAATTAAGGCAACTGGAAGCATCGTAAAATGGTTTCCTATGAAATCTTCATTTTCATTAAGTATCAAAATACTCATTTAAGTAAAAATAACAATGTGACACTAAGGTGAGAGCAGATGTAACAGAGAATCTTCTTGTTAGAAAATTTCCTTTCAGAAGGATATTAGTCAAGACCTCCTTAGTAGTCTTAATTTGAGATATTTCAAAATAGGTGTGAAAAAGTGTCCCTTCCCTCTCATGTTTGTTTAACAGCCTCTACAATTTGGCATGGCCCAAATGTCCTTCTTGTTGACAGGACTCCCTCAGGCACTCCACACAGGATCTGTCCTACAGCATGTGGCTGAAACGAATTTTCATGGAAGTCTCATGCTGGTGGTATAGAGAAAGGGAAAAGGAATTAGAAAAGTGTTCTAAGAAATGCTAGATAACGTTTAAATATGAAACAAGCCTTACTGAACATGTTAGTTATGACCAGCATAGATGAGATAGAGCTATGAGTTCTCCAAGGGGTAAAAGTAAATTTTAAAGAGTACATTTTATGGGGCTGCAGTTACGGTTCAGAGGTAGAGCGCTCACCTAGTGTGTGGTGAGGCACTGGGTTCAATCCTCCGCACCACACAAAAATGAAGATATCCACCTACAACTAAAAAATATTCTTTAAAAAGAGTACAACTTATAATATTAAGGCTACCAATCCAAGAGTTATTCAAGACAACAGGTATAGGAGTGTAGACCAAGCCCTGAGTTCTACTGCTAGTAAACTACTGTTATCCAGTCTTCTGGTGGTAGTGCTCAGAAATGAATAAGATACCTGCTGGTCATGTCTGAATACATCCTGAAATGTCAGCATGTAGAATCACACCCTCAAATTCACACTTCCAAGACTATAGCATCTGAAAAGAGAACTACCCAGGAGAACATCTCTTGGAAAAGGACACATGTTGACATAACCTATAACATCCTCATATAATTGGTGTCCCTGCAGTATTCTACAGGATTTCATTAAGACCAACGTTCAATTTAATAATCCAGTGTGGTATATGTATCATTAGTATCAGCGTAGCACATTCTTCAATAATTAGTCAAATAACCCATCCTGCAACAACCAAACATACTCCAAAAAGCACTGGGATCTTCAGATGTCTAAAGGCCATTATTCTCTGTCATAAAGTCCTGTAAATTCTCTGTCCAAAAATGTCCTGTAAAATATATTTAGAGAAAATATGAAAAATTATGTACAATTTCACCTGACTCATGGTTCTAAATTTACCTTTTGGAACAAGTCAGTCATTTCCTGTGGCACATATTTTTTTTGGACTACCAGGGAAACATTTGGAATAGTCAAAATATTAGATTACTAACTTGTGACCTTATTGAAAAAAAGTGAGTTATTCAATGAATCACTGGAATTATTAATGTTTGAAATATTACATTTTGCATTTGAAGATCCAAGTATTCAAGATAATATTGTGACATTTTTCATTATAATGGCTCCTTAGAACTTCTTATCTAATATGTAATTATGTTTAATTATGTGGGTAATGTGGACCAAAGATATTAGTGTCATGATCACTGAAATGGGGATCCAGAAACCTGAAGTCTAGTCTTTATCTTAAAATACCTGTTAAGACATTAATATGACATTTTTGGACCTTAATTTCTTATCAGTAGAGTGAACGATTTAGCTCAAATGATCTCTTTCTGCCTATATATTTTCTAATTCTGAGTTTCCACTTGGAAAACAGTCTAAGTCCTGTACCAATTAATGATGGCAATAAAGACTGCTATGTCCTGTGAAATTAACCACATAAATAGTAATGTCATTTGCTCAGAGGGATTTAAAATGCTGGCGATACAGGAATTTTGAAGCTCTAAAGAACTAAAACCAAAAAATACAACAATCTTCACATTTCCAAAGAAGATTTTAAAAATGTATATGAGCACAGTAGCTTATTCACTAGAAGAAAGTATAGTCTTAAATATTCAAAGTCTAACTAAAATTTGACTTCTTCAATATAAATCTAAAATGACATTAACCTCAATGTCATAATAGACACAAGTAAATTTTAGGTGAACTCAGCTTTATTTCACATAAAATGTAAATAATAATAATCCAAACAGAGGAAGTTGATAAATTTTCCTCCTGTTGAAAGGGAAATAAAAAGCTGGGCGTGGTGATTCACGTCTGTAATCCTAGTTGCTCCGGAGGCTGACAGGAGGATCCCAAGTTCAAAGCTGCCTTAGCAACTTAGCGCTAAGCAACTCAGTGAGACCCTGGGAATGTGGTTCAGTGGTTAAGCACCCCTGAGTTTAATCCCCTGTGCCAGAAAAAAAAAAAAGGCAAATAAAAATTCATAATTACTAAAGCCTCTGCCTTTAACCAGTCATTGTTTACATGATCTAACAAAATTCACCAAATAGTTTCAAATCACTAAGAAACTATTATAAACATATGATTAAAAAATCAAAATTAAGTATAAAGAATAATAATCCTAACTTTCTACTTATAAAATATGAATGCAATCATTTAAACAGTCATTCAACTTCTAGATCCCAGACACTACATGTGGTACTAGGGAAAAAAAACTGAAGACTGGGAGAAAATATTTGCCATTCACATATTGGATAAAGGATTTCCCTACAGAACATATTTTTTTAAAACATCTCAATTCTCTCTAATTAAAAAAACTTTTTAAAAATTGGGTGAAAGGTTTGAACAGACATTTCAAAGTAGACATTTGTTTGGCAAACAAGTACATGAAAATGTGTTCAACATAATCAGTGCTAGGGAACTGCAGTCCACACTGAGATGCAATTATGTACTTCAGAATAGCTAAAATTAAGAAGACTGATAGTAATCTGCATTGTTTTGGTGGTGGAAGAACTGGTACCCTGACACACTGTTGATGGGAATGAAAAATGGGAAACTTTGACAATCAGGTCAGGAGTCCCTGGAAAGTTCCACTTACTTCTACCATATGACCCAGTCATTCTACTCCTGGTTATTAAGACAAGGGGAAAAACAGCAGATGTTCATGTAAAGATGTGTACACAATTATTCATAGTGAATTCATTCAAAATAACCCTAACTAGAAATAACCTAGATATCAATCAATATGTGAATGGATAAACTGTGTTTTATCCAAATGAATGACTGATACCTATGGTAGCACCAATAAATCTCAGAACACCTGAGCCGAGTAAAATAAATCACACCAAAAAGAGAACATACTGTGAAATTTCCTTTAAATAAAATTTTAAGATATATAAATTAATGTATAGTGGCAGAAAGCACATTAGTGATTATTGAGGGGTCAGAGAGAAGGATTATAAACAGACATTAGAAAATTTTGGAAGATGAAGCTTATTTCCATTATCTTTGATTTGCATTTTCCTAGAACTAATGCAATCAAGATAATGAAAATATATAACCATCTTGATGGCTTCAAAACTTTTAATAGGTGTAGTTTATTACATATCAACTGTACTTCAGTAAATCTCAAAATAAAAATTAGTTAGAAGTTTGTAATGAAACTTCATATGTTTATGATTTGCTGAGACTTTACTGACCATGCCACATACAAGAGTTTTGGCTAATTATTTCAACTGATATTAACAAATAAAACTAGTTCTTATATGCAGCATCTACCATCTAGTCCTATCATATTTATCTCATTTTAAATGAGTGATCCTGAAAAGTCTTTGGGTTTTTCTTCAAAGTAAGCATTGAATGCTGAGCATAATGCTAGGTGAGTTCTCTTATAATACTACAGTTAATAAGAGTGTTGGCTATTACTGCTGCTCTTTCTCAGTAGACTGGAAATGGAGAATATCCATTTCTTAATGGAGGAAAAACATCATGTTGCATAAATTGGACCCTCTTTTACTACTTTGAATGATTCATCCACACAGAATGCAGAATCTCTAATTTCATCATTTCGGGCCTGAATTTTATTTAAAATAAAAGGCTAAAAGAAATCTCAGAGTCAAACAGTGCACTCTGTGTAACCCCTGATGGATTTCATACTCAATTTTTATATTTATATTCATGACCACAGGATTCCTTTGTTAGTTGCTTGTTTATCTGGCTGTGAAAATACTGTGTTGCAAATTTGATTTTCTTCTGGAAACCAATTCTTGAGTAAATATTATAAGAAGAGTTGATCCACTAAATACTAGTATGGTCCAAATTACAAGTGACCTGATTAAAGAGTAAGAATTAATTTGAAGTGGATGAGCCATTATTAAATAAAAGTTAGGGGGGAAAAAGAAACTCTTCAATTTCACTTCACACAATGACATATATCTTACGTGTATTGGGCTAAACAGAAAGATAGCACTCTACATATGGCAGATTGGGTCTCATTTATGTCTCCCTGGACAAATCACCATCTCTAATGTATTCTTCACTGATTAAATCATGTAAAAAGTATATTTATGAATGTTAGAAGTTCTCGAAAGGAAGTCTGGAGCTAAGTTTTTGGTTACAAAACTGGTATTTAGACTAAGACCTTTAGATAGAGTCAGTGCCTTAAATTTGGGTAACTGAAATAATTTTAATACATGCAAACAAAATAAAAATTGTCCAGGGATAAGTAAGTTTTTTCCCTGTATAATATACATAGACTATCTGCTAAAGGGATAAATAACATATTCAACAACTGCATGTTAAAGTCATATGATATATTGGGAAGGCAAGGGATGACAATTATTTATAAATGATGGGTTCCAGCATTAGTTCCAGTTCTGCTGTCCACAAGCTATTTGGCCAAGGATAAACAACCCCTCTGGGCTTCTTTCTCCAAAAATGACAAAAAGGATCTCTGACTTTCCAACTTTGGGGAATTGCCAAATTGATTCAAATATATCACACATGTATCTCTCTCTCTTTTCCTTTCTCTCTCTCTCTCTCTCTCTCTCTCTCTCTCACACACACACACACACACACACACACACACACACACATCCATTACAAAACTGTGAAAATAACATATGCATTTGAACTGGCTCTTACAAGCTGGCTTTTAGGTGAAAACAGGAAAGATTTGGAGTAAAAAATATTCCAGCAGTAGTGAGGAGACCTGGATTTAAATTTCAGCTCTTCCCCAGAGAAGCTGCTATTTTTGAGCAAAGCATGCACTGGATTTCAGTTGCTTACCTATAAGTAGCTAAAATGTCAAACGAAGTATTCAAAATAATAGATTTACAAGTCTGTGCTTTTTGCAGAATCTCAGAGATTGTGCCAAACTCATTTCTTTCCCACGGATTTTTCATTTCAGTAGATCACGTACTTAAAATTGAAGGCAACTGCAGCTATTTCATGACATGTGTTCATGTTTACAGGTTCTAATCATACATGATTGGGGATAGTCAAGGAAGAGGCAACTTAAGGAAATTTGGTACACCCTTAATTAAATGATAAATGCACGTCAAAGTAACTTTGACCAAATTCCACTAGCTTTCATCTCAGGATTGTAGTGATCTTTCACATTGCTTAGACATTCTGATTCAAATACATATTCAAATATGCTTTATGAAACCTATTATACATACCTGAAAAGGCTGCCGGCTAGAGACGTTGAGGTGTTTCCTTATCCATCTGTTGTCTTGATTCCCAAATATCTGCCACAGCAGCTTTCCCCTTGAGTTACTCCAGATTCGCTGGTAGATAGCCAGCCTATGAATGTGCTTTCCAAACATGTGGTAGTATAAGCGGAAGGTACAGCCCTCTGTGTCAGTGGCGTTAAAGATGGGGCTCAGTAAAACAGCCTTGTTTTGGAAAACCTGTGGCTCTGAAGATTCTATGTAGAGATAGTGTCCTTTAACTGTGCCCAAAGTATTATCCTTCATGGGCCCTGTATTAAGTGTTGAAGTTGGACCCTGGTTTCTGGTCCAATCAAAGTCATCCTCTGTCTCTTGTTCCCAGTTACAAATTCCATTCTCAAAGTCACACTGTAGTTCAGGGACTGAAATTGGCATTAAATAACAGCAAGAGTTAATTAAGGACAAAACTAAATGTGATTAAGAACATTGATGAACACTTTTGTCATGCAAAGGCAAACCACTTTAACTTCAAAAAGCATCGTTAGTTTTGAAAAAAGTTTAAAAATGCCAGATGATGTATCAAATAACAATGTTCCATGGCCTTGGCCATTATTTTCCAAATGTTTGTTTGTGCCCCTTCCTCTTCCAGTTCTGTTATCCTCACTCTAAGCAAGTGATCATGACATCATGGCTGGTGCAGTAAGAAATTTCTGGCTCAGTGCATTTCAAAATCAACTGAACATTCTAATCAGAAGGGAACATTAAAAACAAACAAATACCAAAGCCCAGAGATATTTGATTTCGTTGCTGAGAGTAGTGGAGCCATGCATCAGGATTTTTTTATAAGCTCCCTTAGTGATCCTAATAAAGCTAAGAACTATCATATTTTAGTAAGTCTCAAGATTTAAGAATCACTAGGAGTTCATGGTAAAATTGCTTACTTCATGAAAAAACCCCCATACTAGTTTATGGAGTGAAACTTACAAATTCAAATTTTTAACATATACTCAAGATAATTCTTATGTAGGTGATTTCCAAAACTTAGCCTAAACCTATATCCTGCCCACTCTCCAAGTATCCCTAAATGTCAGTGCCAGAATAACAATTCTTCAGTAGCAGTAGTACCACTTTTTTTTCTTTATTCAAAATTCCTTTAATCTAAACTTTAATATCCTCCCCAAGTTAAAATGCATCCCTCCCCTTTGCAGGCAGTGTCTTTCTATGCACCCTGAACTCTGACCCTGTCTCCCTTTGTACCTGATGTTCCAACCTCTGCCTTGTTACTCTCTGCTGTATCTCATCAGTGGTTGCCCTTCTTCTTGATGGCCTGTAGCTCCTCTGGCCTGGCTTATTTAAGCTTCTGACTTCCTTCAGTCATTAGAACAATTTTGACTTTAAAGGGATTGACTAGCCCAATTAAATGTGCTACCCCAATTTCCAGGGCAATACAGGAATATGTTCATTTTTCAAGGCATGAGGATTTTGTTGACACCAAGTATTTGCTCTAGAATAAGTGGGATAAAATACTCAATTGTCAGTATTTGGGCTGAGGGGAATGGATTTAAAATTCGCAGGTAGTTCCACATTTTAGCTTCATTTACATAAGTTAATATTTAAAAAAAAATAAACGCCCACTGTCCTTTAACAATTCATCTTCGTAATGGTACTTAGTGCCAAAGGTGAACAAACACCCTGATACAATAAATAAAAGCGTGTGTGAATGAAAGCAGCCAGGCGAGAACAAATCATCTGTCTCTGAAAACTGTGGAGCAGGCGCTGAGAACTAATGAAGGGAACCAAGTGGGTAAATGTCAAATGGGAGATGAGTTTTCATTTGATATTTCCTCATTTGTGACTAATCAAGCCCAGCTGTGACGTGAACTGGGGACATGCAATGTGTTCTCCAGGTGTCTGTCTTTTGCTGTGGAGCAGAAGGAGAATGTCAAGTTGCTGAGTTTTGGACATAAAACTGGCACTAAAGCCAACAGACTTTTTACATTGTCTGTCTTCACACTGACTACACACTCAATCTTCATTTCAGAGGGAATTTGTGTAGCCCCACCCTTCAATGTAAAACCACATCTCTAAACATATTTCAGGAGATACAGCCTGGGTTTCAGGACATCCAGTGCATAGTATGTAATAAAATCGCATGCCACCTTGCAAAGCTGTGAGAAGCTGCCATTCTCCTGACACCATTATTTCCTTTCCCCAGTACATCATCACAAGAAGCAATTCGGTGTTATGTTTGTACTCCCAAATTCCTATACTGGGAAATTTGAAGGATAATTTACTTATTTTTACCAGTAGATCAAATTTAGGATTTAGAGAACAGGAAAAACATGAAAAGGCTTTTCAAATTTGCAAAAATAAATTAGCTCTAAGGCATGTTCCACTTCTTATGATGGCCATTGTCAAAATCATCAATGTTAATGCCATCCACTCAAACATCACTTGTATAAATTTCATGAGATGCATAGTAATTCTGACTTTAATATGCCTGACTTCAACATGCCTTTGATAATATGTGTCTCAAAGTCTGCATACTTGCAAAGCTCTCTGCAACAATTTACAAGGAAATTTCTTAATGTAATGTTTCCTATAAGGGTACAAGGCATTCTATGATTCTACCTTGGTTTATAATCTGCTTCCAAGTTTAATAAACACCTAGCTTGAAATTTGAAACTGTTGCTATTTCTGGACAAGGAATCTGAGTCCAAGAAAACATGTAAACTTTGCTGACATATTTTTGAAATGAAAATAAAATACTATTAGCTTTTCATTCATTTCCAGAAGGGCATTACTGAGGCTAGGTACATTAAATGGCAAGGTCCACATAATCATCAGATAATACAAACTTTACAATTTAAACCAGAGACCCAAGACTGGTTTTTGACACCTCACTTCCTGATGCCTAAAGTCAAAAGAAGAAGTGTCCAAAATAATCAATGTATTGCCTAAATATTTGTCCTAAGCCTCATCCCTCATCTCTTTCAGTGTCAACACAATTCACTGCCATCCCCTCTCCTATAGGCTACTTGCAAGAGTTCCTTGCTGGATCACTAGAGTCCAATCTGCTCCATTTATTATATCATACTCACAGGAACATTTTAAAACATGCCAATTTGGGTTTTTTTTTTTTTTTTTTTTTTTTTTTTTTTTTTTAAATCCCCCTTTTAAAAACCTTTCAAACAAAGCAGATTTCTTGAGCCTGGACTGCAAGGATTCGCCAATCCAGCCTCCCCCATACCTCTTTCCCTATGTTGTACCCTCTTGCCCGCTTCCCTTACTGGAGCTACACCAGCTGTCTTTCATCTGTCTTGCAGTCACACGTCAGGGCTTTTGGATATACACTTTGACTTATGATTTTTAGAATCTCAGATAAAGCAAATGCTATTATTATATAAAGTCCCAGCACCCCTCTTCATAGCTCCTGGCAGATTGGATGTTTTATATTTATTTACTAAATATTAGAATATCCATCTCTTCAGTTAGACTATAGACTCCATGAAGGCAGAGATTCTGCATAATTGAGTTCTTCCATGGTCTCCCTAGGATCTAGTTAATAAATCTCCAAAATAAACATTGATACTCCTGATTAATGAATAATAATATAATATCTGATATTCACTAACCAGGTAACTATGCATAATGGCACTGAATTGATTGGCTAAAAAGAAAATCGTGAGCTAGTCTAGGTCACTACCCTCAAAATAAGTCAGAGGGACCAAAAACAATAAAACAGAAGTGCCAAAAAACTTACCACAGTCAACTTCGTCAGCATAGTCACCGCAGTCATCCACCAGATCACATAAGCGAAGCTTTTCTATGCAAGCCTTGGTGTGGGGACACCAGAAGTGATCTGGCTCCTCACAATTCTCAGCGGGCAGAGGAAGGGTACAGTTTTCGAATCTGATGTCGTCAATAGCTGAGACCCCATCATAAATGCCAAGACTGACTTTATCCAGTGTCAAGTAGAAGGGCTGGGTCAGGCGCCCCAGCTGGATGTTCACCTCTGACCACTGGTTGCCCTGGTTGTATAACACTCTCCAGAGAACTGTCGAGTCACCTGACTTTTCCGTATGTAACTGCAGCTCAGCTGCTCCCACTGACAGGCCATAGTTATAAAACCTGAAAAAGAGCAAACACAAGAAGCAGGCATAATTTATGAGATACCCTAAATATTTAACCTTTGAACCATTCCACTTGGTCAAGAGCCAATTAATAATTGGTTGTCATAAGGGACACCTTTGTTTCCCGCAGTTAATCTTGCTGCCTGTTTGAAAGAGCTTATCTGCTGAGGTACATGCTCTGTGGCTCTCACAGCCCTGGGAACCTTTCTTAAGGGGCTTCCAGAGAATAGAGGAAAAGTCTGAATTAAATTATAATCCACTGATGGAGGGAAAACATCCCTGTCAATAAGAAAGAAGAAGAAGAAGAAAAAAAAAAATTCATGACATGCTCTTAAGTTCAATTAAAATTGTGTGAACTTAATGCAATAGCAGTTTTTAAAGTAAAACTAGAACTAATATGTTCAGGAGTATTTCTGCAACCACTAGGCCAAATTGCTGTTGCTAGGGTAATTGATGATTGTTTTTGATATTTACCAGAAAGAAAGTATGCATCCAGATCCTGTCTGGCTGAAAGTTGGGCTCTGGAGTTTAGCAACTTGGGACAAACTGCTTCTATTCTTCAGAATGAACATAAAATGGCCTATTGGGATACAAAACAAATCATTAGTTAGCCTATTGGAATTTATAATAAGACAAATGTCTTTTAACCCTACACTGAGTAAATTTAGTACACAACTAAAATTATAATTATGAAATACAAAAATCAGTGGTGATTGTTAGTTAAATTTGCTTTTACAAAAACACTGAATGATATAAAAACAATTGATAACTTTGGTTAATCCAGCCTAAAATATATCTATACCCCATCCATACCATGCATAAAGCAGTCATTTCATGCAGACCAAATACCACTATGAACAGTATTCAGCTGTCCTACTGATGCTTGTGATAGCATTGAATACATCTGTGTCTCTTTCCCATCTGGAGCCATCTGAACAGTACATATAAGTAGTTAGCAGAGCCTCGCTTGCTTCTTACCTTGAGTTGTGTTGTGAGTATGATCCTGAGGTGGGGCCTGTTGCTTAAAATCAGCAGAAAGATCACTCTGGGAGCTCCATATCCAGTCAAAATTGTCACCAGCAATTGCTTCAAACCAACCGCAACTGTTTGCTTCAAAATCACAACTGGAAACTGAACAACCAAACAGTGGCTCTTAGGCTGGCTCTCCACAGCGTTCCCACACTTTGAAAAGGTAGATTTCAAATGGAAACAGCCTTACTATGAATCTCCCACTACACCAAGGGGACTACATGAAAGGACACCCTTGCCTTGAGCGGGGGGGAAAAAAAAAAAAAAAAAAAAAAAAAAATAAAAATATATAAAAATATATATATATAAAATTTGATTTGAAAAGTGGATTTCTGTTTTTCATACTGAATATTGAAAAGGCAGAATTTTGTTTCTCAATTTAAGAAGTTCAGGTTTTTTCTAAATATGCTAATAAATAGAATCATTCAGCCTTATTGTTTGTTAAATTATTAAGGTTTTGTTAATTTGTTATAATAGCCATTTTAGTTTCCCTCTTTTTGCTAGACTGAAGAGCAACTTACTTATAAAAAAATCAGTATTTGGAAAACCCCAGATTCACTATATAATAAACTGTGTAGCCTTCATTTGTATATAGTATTTCACAAATCATTGCATCACCTAATTGTACAACAAAGAACCTTTTTTTTGTTTTCAGGTAAACATGCAGAGAAATGAGTTAATTTCCACAGAGACATTATAGAAAGGATGAGCTGGGGAAGAAGATAAAGGGAAGTTATAAATATTAGCAGTGTAGAATTATAGCTAACAGTTACTAAATATCTTACATAATGGACTCTGTGCCAAATGTGTTACATAGATCCAACTTTCAGAACAACTCTAGGAGACAGGAATTATTACTGTTGTTGCTATATTACAAAGGTAAAAAGTGAGGTTAGGAGAAGTCATTAATCTAGCCAAGGTCATATACTTTAGGAAGCTGTAGAGTAGAATGGGAATTCAAATATTATGATTCTTTATCTAATATTCCTTCTGCAACTCTTGACTGTAACCACTGCTTGTCATTATATTGGAGGAAGGACAAACCAAAAAGACTTCATAGGAATGTACTAAGTGATGATGTTCAGCTGTTGCTACACATACCAATGCAAAATGACCTTGATTTCCATTGATGATTATTACCCTGGGATCCTTGGCTATTGTGCTTTTATCCAAAAAATGTAATCATAAAGGCCCTGGGTTCAATTCCCAGCACCCAAAAAAAAAAAAAAAATGTAATCATAAACTGCATAGATATTACCTTGTAAGAGGAATTAAGAAGGAAGCAAGAAGTTTCCGGGACAAAAATAGAAAGCAAATTACTAAATGAGATTATAAAATTTAGTAAGGTACTTTACTCAATGATAAATCATTTTCCATTTTAAAAATGCTACTTCTACATGGAGAGGAATGAGAGGTAATATTAGAAACATCTGATTTTTTATAGTTTCTATAAAATATCCAATTTCAAAAATATAGTTGCCCTCTAAGAAATTTCCTGCTTTGACCAGTCCAGTGCATCCAAATGTAATCAAAACTCAATAAGAATGTATGAATACACTAAAAATAAATACTTCTAAAACTTTGATTCTAATTAGAGACAGCTATATTTCAGTATGTAGATATAATTAGAAATACATAGTTTCTTCTATATTTAGAATAAAGATTTCTCAAGTTTAGAAATCTGTGGTGAAGCAAAATTAAATGCTACTCAACAATGAAAAACAATAATGATAAATATTGCAAGTTATGGATAAATATGAAGAAAGTTTAAGTCTTTATTTTTATAGATCATCTCTAAGTATTTAATACACATAAAAAGATATAGACAGGTAGATAGGTAGATATAGAGATATAAAGATACAGATTGTGGAGTCTCAAACCATGTAGATATCATTTCAGTCTCCAGGAAGCTGAAGCTTTGATTCCTATTTCATGCAATCTGCAGAAGATGTCCAGGAGTTCTTGTTACACAAAGACAAAAAGAAACAAGTTGTTGCTACTATATAGTATCTATCCAGCACAGCTACTAGTAATGGGAAACCTGGCTATCTGTTATCCAGGAAGATACCCACTCTAGATGTAATCAATATTACATTACTACATTACGGTAGTAAGATTTTTAAAAATCACTGCAGTTACATTGTAGGTCTCTGACAAAAGGCTGTTTAAAGTTGATAGGTTTTTATTTAGTATATCAAAGAAGATGTTCCCCCCCCCATGTTTATTGCAGCACACTTCACAATAGCCAAGAACTGAAAGCCAGATACAGAAAGACAAATACCACATGATCTCACTTGTATGTGGAATAAAAATCAGTCTATCGTAGAGAGGCTTGTTGGAGGCCGCTGCCCTGTAGGGCCCGCAGTGGTGGCTGGCCTCGCCCTAAGATGGCACCGAGAAGTCCAACTGCAAAGAAAAACAACTTTAAGGAAGTGCTTTCTATTGGCTGACTGATCTCCTCCGTGTCCGTGCTTAGCTCGTGATCAGTACATGTCCTCATTACCCACCATTAAGTGTCCACGAGCCAAACACCTGACCCGTTAGGTGATTGGCTGTTACATCCCATAAAGCTGCGTACTTTGCGCGGCGGCGGGAGCAAGCAAGGGAGCAAGCAAGGCAAGGAGGGCAGGCAGCAGCTGCGGGGCGAGAGAAGAGGAGAGGCGGCCGCTGCGCGATGAGAGAGGAAGAAGAGAGAAGTGGCAGCTGCATGAGAGAAAAGAAGGAGCAAGAGAGAGCTGCGCGACAAGAGAAGAAGAAGAAGACGGTGGCGGTGGAGGAGGAGGAAGAACCAGGCACTCGGCTCAGAAGCTCTCCCATAAAAATAAAGACCTTAAAACTTCATTTGAGAGCTGAGTCTTCATTGTACTCGCTGGACGAGACAAGTGGGGCCGAAACCCGGGACCCCTCGCACCGCCACAAAAGAGGTAAGTAATATCCAGGTAAAACAGCTGTTAAAACTAAACAAGTAAAGTAAAATAAGTTAAGAAAGGTTAAAGCAGTATACAGGAAGCTGGGTTGAAGAGGGCCCAGGTACAGGAAGCTGGGTGAAGTAACCCCCAGTGGACTGGCCAGGTATTAAGATTTTGTGTGCTTGTTGTTTGTCAAGAGTTCATGTCTTTGGTTGTATTGTATTGTTGCAGAGCGCTACTGTTTTTAGTTGTTTTAGTGTGACTTAGCATTGTGGTGTGGGTAGCACTTAAGGCTTTAGAAAATGGGTGGCGAAACATCCCGGATCAGAATGGAGGGTCCGCTTAGAGACTCATTAAAAGCAAATGGAGCACCTCTAAAAACAAAGACTGCAAGGCTTTTCCTCAGAACAATAGAGGAAGCTGCGCCATGGTTTTTAGATGAGGGACTCTTAAGTATACCACAGTGGAATCACTTAGGAGACGATCTAAGAAAGAGGGAGAAAGGAGAACCACTGCCGGTGGGCACAAGCGCAATTTGGAAGTTGATTCGCAGGTGCTTAACTGACCCGAGGCCAACGTTTAAAGATACGCTAGAAAAAGGAGAAGATATTTTAGAGGAGATAAAAGAGGGACGATCCAGAACCTCTGAAAGATTATCAAAAAGGAAAGTTCCTCGGATGAGGAAGAACTTTCAGAAGAGGAACTAGAGAGGATAGTTAAAAAAGAGGAACAGGAAAAAATTACACAAGAAATGCAAGGGCTAAACTTTAAGAGAGGAGGACCCCCAGGATCATGTTTCTATTGTAAACAACAAGGACACTTTAGAAAACAATATCCCCAGTTAAAACAGCAAAACAGACCCCAGAGAAGGCCTAAACCTGGAGTCTGCCCAAGATGTAGAAATGAATATCATTGGGCTAGTGAATGTAGATCTATGCTAGATGTAGATGGTAACCCCATCCTTCCTCGTGGAAGTTCAGAAAACGAGGGACGGGGCCCACAACCCCAGGGCCTGGCACAAATGTATGGGGTGATTTAAAAAGTGGCCAGGACACATTATCCAGTGACAGACCAAGGACAGCGACACCAGGAAGTGCAGGACTGGACCTCTGCTCTACCACCAGAGCAATACTAACGCTAGAAATGGTAGCACAAGTCATACCTGTTGACTTTAAGGGTCCCCTACCTGAGAACACCATGGGACTATTATTAGGCAGAAGCTCCAGTGCACTCAAAGGATTAATGATAGTTCCAGGAGTCGTAGATCAAGATTATACAGGAGAAATTAAAGTGCTTGCTTCATCATCTCAGGGCATTATTTCCATTTCTCCAGGAGACCAAGTAGCTCAGCTTTGTATACTACCTAGTCTTCATGGCTCATTCCCATCACAACAACGTTTTAGGGGAGATAAGGGTATGGGATCTACAGGCATCGATTTGGCCTGCCTTACTATGGAACTAAAAAACAGACCTATGTTAGAATTAATTGTAAAAGGAAAAATTATAAATGGATCGTTAGACACGGGAGCAGACACAAGTATCATAGCAGAAAAAGACTGGCCAAAGGATTGGCCCACACAAAAGGCAAATCAAACATTGAGAGGATTAGGTATTGCCACAGAACCAAAAAAGAGCTCCATGTGGCTACAATGGAAAAGCCCAGAAGGTCAAGAAGGACTTTTCCAACCATATGTCTTAGAACAAATCCCAGTGACACTATGGGGTAGAGATATTTTAAATCAAATGGGGATGAAAATAACCACAGAAGGAATATACAGTGAACAAGCACAAAACATAATGAAAAAACAAGGGCACAAGTGGGGAAAGGGCTTAGGAATCAATGAACAAGGCATAACGGAACCAATATCAATTAAACAAAAAGGTGATAGACAGGGATTGGGTTTTTCCTCAGGGCCACTGATGAAATAATTAAAATAAAATGGAATATAGAAAAACCAATCTGGGTCCCTCAGTGGCCCCTAAATACAGAAAAACTTAAAGTGGCCCAGGAATTAGTACAAGAACAATTAGAGGCAGGGCATATAAGGCCCTCCACATCACCTTGGAATACCCCCATATTTGTTATAAAAAAGAAATCAGGTAAATGGAGATTATTACATGACCTAAGAGCCATCAATGCCGTAATGCGATCCAGGGGGCCAATTCAGTTGGGCCTACCAGTCTTATCAGCATTACCAAAGGACTGGAAATCAATAATATTAGATATAAAGGATTGTTTTTTCTCTATTCCTCTCCACCCTGATGACATAGAAAAGTTTGCTTTTACGGTCCCCTCCATTAATCATGGACAGCCTGATGCCAGATATGAATGGAAAGTCCTACCCCAAGGGATGGCCAATAGTCCAACCATATGTCAAACTTACATAAATAGTGCTTTAATACCAATCAGAAATAAGTACCCAGATATAATTATATACCATTATATGGATGATGTATTAATTTGCCACCCAGAACAAACAATACTAGATAAGGTATTTACTGATCTAATCAGTCATTTAAAGACAAGAGGACTTATTATAGCATCTGAAAAGATACAAAGACAACAAGTTCAAGAATTCTTAGGCGCTAAAATAAACAGCACAATCATTACACCCCTAAAAACTTCTCTTAGACTCGACCATCTTAATACCTTAAACGATTTTCAAAGGTTATTAGGTGATATTAATTGGATAAGGCCTTACCTTAGATTAACTACTCAAGATTTAGGACCATTATTTAATATCTTAAAGGGAGATGCTCATCCTTCTTCACCCAGAAAACTTACAGAGGAGGCCAGAAAAACCCTATATGTAGTACAAAAAAGACTAGACGAGGCACAGGTTGATCGTATAGATCTGTCGGCATCTCTATCACTCATAGTACTTCCAAATAAATTAGTCCCTACAGGAGTCCTCTGGCAACAAGGTCCTTTAATGTGGATACATTTACCCTACTCTCCAAGAAAAACAATAGTTTCTTGTCCTGAAGCAATGGCACAAATAATATTCAAGGCATTAAAATCAGCCATCATAGTATTTGGAAAAACTCCAGACAAGATAATAACCCCATATAATTCAGAACAAATTTCTTACTTAAGCAATAATAACAATGATTGGGCAATTCTTATGTTCACAACTGCTGCCCAATTTGACAATCATTATCCAAAACATCCATATATACAATTTTATCTAAGAAATCCTGTGATTCAAATAAAAATTACAAAAAGGGAACCTATAAGACAAGCAGTGGTAGTGTTTACTGATGGTTCCAATAATGGTACTGGAGCATATTTTCATAAAGACAAGGTACAAACATTTCTTTTTCCAAAGGCTTCTGCACAGCAAATAGAATTATTAACAATAGAACAAACATTAAAAGATTTTCATAAAGTTCCTGTAAATATTCTGTTGGATAGCCATTACGCTGTTAATGCAGTTCAACAACTGGAAGACGCCTGTCTAATCAACAAAAATTCCACCATATCCAACATACTCTTAGCATTACAAAAACTCATTTGGAGTAGAACAGAGCCATTCTACATAGGACATTTAAGAGCTCACACAGACTTGCCAGGTCCATTAACACAGGGCAATAATATAGCTGATCTAGCTACAAGGGATCCTCATGTTTTTTCTATAATAGAAGAAGCACAAAACTTCCATAGTAAATTGCATGTAAATTCTAAAACCTTACAAATAAAATTCAATATAACCAAAGAACAAGCCCGCACCATTGTAAAAAACTGTAATAATTATGTAACATACATAAATTCACCTAATAATAGCATTAATCCAAAAGGCCTATTGTCCAACCATCTATGGCAGATGGATGTAACACATATTCCAGAGTTTGAAAATCTCAAATTTATTCACGTAACTATTGATACCTACTCAGGGGTTATATTTGCTTCATTACATAGTGGAGAAAAAATAAAAGACGTAATATCATTGCTTACAGGCCTTTGTGACTTGGGGAAAGCCTAAACAATATAAGACAGACAATGGGCCTGCATATATTTCTGCATCATTTAAAAATTTCTTAAGTACCTTTGATATTTCCCATTCCACTGGAATTCCATACAATCCTATGGGACAAGGAATCATTGAAAGAGCCAATCAAACACTAAAGGCTGTTTTAAATAAACAAAAAGGGGGAATAGGAGACACATACAGGTCTCCTAAAGATAAACTAAACATAGCATTATTTGCTTTAAATTTTCTAAATTTGGACAAAGATGGAAAAACAGCCGCAGATAGACACAAAAATCCTACAGCGGCTCCAAAGGTCCTTGTACAATGGAAGGATGTACTCAATGGACAATGGAGAGGCCCGGATTCAGTGTTATTCTGGAGTCGAGGCTCCATATGTGTTTTCCCACAGGGTGAAGAAACACCAGTCTGGATCCCAGAGAGATTAACAAGACTCACATCTAAGACGTCATCATCCTTTACCATTAACTAATACCTCTTCTATTTTTACCAATGCTTCGACAGGATTGCCTGCAATTCCCTTTGATTCACAGACTGTTCTTTTACATCTTTTTCTTTACCAGGATGATGTTCAGTTAGGAATGAAACATGTCAATCATTATAACTGGCTTCTGCTTCCTAACACAAAAGGATATACTAATATACAGTCTTTTTTCAGTCTTCTGGGAGTGGAACATAAATTGTGCCAGTGGAACTCCTCTAATTGGGACAATTCTTCTTTCCTATCTGCTACTCAGTCTCTTACCTGTAATGGAAGTATAACCTTTCCTCCCACTCCAGTTTGCGTGTCACCCCCTTTCATGTTTCTATTAACTAACCATAGTACTACCGTCCTAAATTGTTCTGATGCTAACGTAACTTGTTTCCTTTCACAATGTTGGAATGCCTCTCAGTTTTCCATTGCAGTAACCAGTCTCCATAACTGATGAAGAGCTGCCTATGATTTTGTCTAGAAACAAAAGAGACTTCGGTATTATAGCAGCAGTGGTTACAGCGGTGGCTGTGTCTGCTGCTGCAGCTGCGGCAGCAGCGACAGCATTAGCTACTACAATACCAATAGCACAAGCTGTCAATAATATAGCTGAAAGAGCCGCCTCAGCTTTACAAACACAAAAGGTTATCAATGCCCACTTAAAGGCTGGCATATACTCCTGATAACCTTACCACTCAATTAGGATTAGAGACTAAAACATGGGCAGACATCATGGCTCTTGGAATACTTATGGTACTGGGTTTGGACTAATGATCTGATGCCTATGCACGTAAGATGCCAACAACAGGGAGAACGTCAGACCATCAAAATGGCACTTATGGCGCTTAAAACTGGCACATCTCCCCAGGTGTGGCTAAATATGCTGGATCGGTAGCCAATGACAGGTAAGCAAATGGAGACATATATCAACCTAAGACAGGTCCTCATCCCAAGATGGGTGAGATACCAACGACAGGTAAGAATATGTTCTGCTGTTATGCAACCTAAGACAGGCACGATCCCGGGGATCCAGAGTCACAGATAGGCTCATGGGGGCCCATACCAACCTAAGACAGGGTTCTAACGCCTGGAGGTCAGAATTCCGATGACGGGTAAGGATGGTGCTCGCCACATGAGCTATCATGATGATCTGATCCTAAGCCATTAATAAAACAGAAAGGGGGAGATGTTGGAGGCCGCTGCCCTGTAGGGCCTGCAGTGGTGGCTGGCCTCGCCCTAAGATGGCACTGAGAAGCCCAACTGCAAAGAAAAACAACTTTAAGGAAGTGCTTTCTATTGGCTGACTGATCTCCTCCGCGTCCGTGCTTAGCTCGTGATCAGTACATGTCCTCATTACCCACCATTAAGTCTCCACGAGCCAAACGCCCGACCCATTAAGGTGATTGGCTGTTACATCCCATAAAGCTGCGTACTTTGCGCGGCGGCGGGAGCAAGCAAGGGAGCAAGCAAGGCAAGGAGGGCAGGCAGCAGCTGCGGGGCGAGAGAAGAGGAGAGGCGGCCACGGCACGATGAGAGAGGAAGAAGAGAGAAGTGGCAGCTGCATGAGAGAAAAGAAGGAGAGAGAGAGCTGCGCGACAAGAGAAGAAGAAGAAGAAGATGGCGGCGGTGGAGGAGGAGGAAGAACCAGGCACTTGGCTCAGAAGCTCTCCCATAAAAATAAAGACCTTAAAACTTCATTTGAGAGCCGAGTCTTCATTGTACTTGCTGGACGAGGCAGAGGCTGAGAATAAAATAGTGGTTACCAGAAACTGAAGGGAGCGGGGAGGCAGGTGGTATGGAGAAAATTTAACCAAGAGGTCGTAAGTTACATTTAAAGAGGACTCAGAAGTTCTGGTGTGTTATTCACCACAGATAATAGTAATGCACTGTATATTTCAAAGCTAGGAAAGGTGTTTTAATGATTATGCAATAAAGAAATGATGAAATTTTGAGGAGACAGATGCTTACCTTGATTTGAACATTACACAACATAAAAGTGCATTGAACTATCTCATGGTATCCCACAAATATGTACAATTTATATGCCAATAAAAATGAATTTTTTAAAAAGAGTGATTTTAAAAAAAAATGCTGTTAAAATTCAAATATGCTTTTTGAGTATACTTTGTTCCTATGTAGATTTGTACACACATTTTATTTTATTTTATTTTATTTTTTTATTGTAAACAAATGGGATACATGTTGTTTCTCTGTTTCAGGGATCATTTCTATAGTATGTACACACATTTTAAAACCCCAATCATAAATGTAATATTCAATGAAATTAATCTCCTAGCTAGCCATAATTGAGTATGGACCTCACTAGAAAGACATGGAAATTATAACTGTGTATCCATTTCTGACTGAGAAATGCAATACTATGAATATGTTCTAATAATTGAGATTCAAGGATATCTCACTGTTCATGGATCATTATAGATTTCCTCAATTATCATCATCACAAGCACCATCATTCACAATAACAATTGCAGTTACTGTTTACTCAGAGTTTAGTGCATAGCAAGTTTTGTGCTGGAGGCTGTTACAGTCATAACAGGATGCCTACTGACAGAGTTTCTGAAAAGTGTGTTTATCTGTTCTATGGCTCTGAGTAGAAAAGCTAATGACTCTACAGCAGCTTTTAATTATTGTGAGAAAAATCACCTGAGTGGCCTGTATTAATTATGCAAATATAATTACATTAGCTGCCCCTGGGACAAGGACAAGAGGAGATAGCTGGTGAGCTGCCAAAGAGGTCCTCCCTGCCATTTCCATACCATTTTACTGAGGCAGAAGAAGATAGATGGATGTAGTTGCCAAGGAAGCTTATGAGGAAAAGAACCCAGAATCAGGTCGCGTTTCATTTCAGATTGACTGTCTTAGAACTTCTCTGATGGTTTAGATGACCCTGTTGAGATTTATTTATAAGAAATAAGCACAAAATGTACGAAACGCAAGTCTGAGCTCATAATGTGGTCCTCACAAAAACATCTAAAAGTTCATAGGAGAAAATACGTCCTGTGATGTCATGTGGTTGAACATCAAACTCTCTCTGGTCTTAGCTACATAGGAAAGATTCCCATGTTAAGTTAAAGAAAGAGGAGAGGGGTGAGCATATGACCCGTGATTTTTTTAAAAAGTTAGTACCTAGAGTCTAAGCAAGGGTCACCACTGGGATTACAGAGAGATCTGAACCAGCAAGACACCAGTACAGTGTGGGAACCACCCACTAATATGCATGCCACCTTACTTAATCCTCAGGAAATATCTAAGACAACAGTATTATCCCTGTTTTAGATATAAGAAATATAAGATTGAAAGAGGAGGAACATAATTTTTCAATGCTCATTAGTACTTACACAAACCCAACCCAGACCTGACGTCAGAGCCTATGCTCCAAAAAATGATTATTTCTACTGGTTCATTAAGTAATAATAACAACTTTCAACAATTATTATATGCCAGGCACTGTGCTATGTTTTTTCTCATGGACAATCACACAAAATCTTAACCTGTATGATCAAAAGACATGCTCTGGAAGTAGATTTTAAACTATATAATAATAATAGTTAGAAGTCTATTACACTGATTCTCTTTGTTTCTTCACACATTTTTCTTCTAGACTTCATGACCCTCCTGAAAGTTGCAACTAAGTTAATTGAGTATTCTAGTATGTTCACTTAGTTCACTAAAGTTGTGCTTTGATTATGCATTTATTATAAATTTCAAATGCATTAATACACTTCCATATTTTGGAGCATGTTCTCTATGACTGTAATTGTTTTGAATTTTAGGCTTTTCTATGCCTTCAGATGGTTATATGTTTGGAGTTTATGATAAGGTTGAAGTAACTGAACTCTAGACTTCATCAATAGTTAATATTCATTAACAATTTAAAACGAAATGTAAGAGCAAGGGAGTGCTTACAAAATAAAAGGAGGAAATAAAAAGATGTCAAAATAAATGCATAGAAATAATTATAAATCTGCTATAGGAATACCAACTCATAAATAGCATAACATTCAAGATTACTACATTTTACAGAAGAATGATTAATTATATCATTGGACATCATATAGTTTTAAAGGTCTTCCTTTAAAGGTCTCTTATTATGGAGATATATTTATGTGTGTATACACACACACACACACACACACACAGACAAAAAGACACTATTGGGAGAATTCTCCATGGGTCTTTTATGTTTCTGCACATCATTTACTACCCTTTCAAGAACAGTCAAATAGCCATGAAAAAGAGATAGTGACTTCCTCTATAAGAGGGAGCAAGGTATCATTCCATTTAGTAATGATAATGTCTCCCTGTAAAACAAAGTTCAAATGAGATTTTTTTAATGTTTTTTTGTTTTTCTTTTTGATACTGGGGATTAAAGCAATGGGTTCTTTACCACTGAACTACATCCCCAGCCCTTTTTATTTATTTATTTATTTTTATTTTTGAGACAGGATCTTGCTAACTTGCTGAGGCTGACCTTGAACTGGGATCACAAGCACGCGACTATGCTCCCAGCAAAGGTTGAACAAGTTTGTATGAAGCCCATTTTAAAAGATTTGGTTTCAAAAGCATAGCCTCCTTAGTTGTGATGCAAACCCACTTCATACTTACATACACCTGGTCACCTCTGGATTATCCTATTACAAGAAACTAATGGAGAGACAGAAGGACCAATGCAAACATGCCCCCTGCTGTTTGCTCTACCATGAATCATAGGTCCTTTTTGTGTGACACCAGTCTCAACTCTTCTGCTAGCATCTATGAAACAATAGCAGTCTAACTTGCTACCTTGCCAGCAGGGTAGTATTTCAGGTCTTTCATGGTTCTTGATACATATTATATTACCTATTATAATGCCTGCCATTAAGGAACTTAGAACTTATTGTGGAGAATTTATAAGCAAGTAGATCATTATGATAGAGCAATAACTATCACGTGATCATTCATTTACTACTTATTTGAAAAAAAAAGTTATTTAGTACATATTACATGTATGTACAGGTATAGGGCCTAAGAATGTAGCAGTAAAAAAAATAAAAATTAAAAAATAAAAAAAAGACAGGAAATAAATTTCTCCTCATGGATATTGTATATTGGAGTGAAGAGATAGGAAAAAAACAAGATAAATAAGCTGATACTTATTAACAGTGATACTGCTAAGAAAATAAGAAAATTGTGTTAGAAAGAAGCATTGCAATTTTATAGAACAGAATCAAAGAGAGTCTTCAGATAAAAATGAACATCTAGGTGAACACCTGAAGGAGACGGGTGTAAGCAAAGCCATGCAGCCACGTAGAGGACCCAACAGAGAAGGGACTGCGAGGGCAAGAGCCTTAGGCATGACAGGCTTCTCATGATCCAGATGCATCAAAGAGACTACGAAGTTTCAAGGACAAAGTGGAAGAGGACATTGTGGGGAGATGAAATCAGAGATCACCTTAAGTTTTTGGCTTTAATTCTGAGTAAAATGGGAAATAATTGCCATGTTTTCAGCAAGTAACAAATATAGACTTAATCACTCAAGTTGCTGTATTGAGAAAACACAGAAATGGAATGGGGAACAAGGAAAGAGAATGATATGTGAAAGTCCAAACAAGAAGTGGCATTGTTCTGGGCTGGGTGGTAACAATGAAGACAAGAATGAATTATTCTCAAGTTAGACATGATAGGATTAATGGATATCAGATGAGGAACATAAGAGAAGTTAATATGATCTCAAAGTCTTTGATCTAAGCATTTGGAACAATGGAGGTATCCTTTATAAATCAGAAAAGACTGTGAAGAAGTGGGATATGGGGGTTGTGGGGGAATAGGACCTTAATTTTGGATATGCTATATTTGATAAGCCTATTAGGTATTCAAGTCATCATGTCAAATAGAGAACTGGATACATGAATCTGGAGCTCAGATGAGAAGTCCTGGCTGGAGATATAAATGAGAAACTCATCAAAGTGACAAAAAGAAGTTATAAAAGCAGGTGGAAAACCAAGAATTATACTTAGTGTTACAGAAACCAAGCCAAGTATCTCAATGAGGAAGGTGTTACCATCTCATCAAATGCTACTGATAGGTTAGATGAAGATAGAGAATGGAAACTGGATCTAACCCTTTCATAACTTTGACAAGAACAGTTTGTGTTGAATGGGAACAGCTTAGGGCTGAGTGCACTGGGTTTAAAAGAGAGAATTAGAAGAGAAAGGTGGAAAACAGTAACTAGAGCTAATTTTATGAGGAGTTTGTTTTCTGTAAAAGAAAAAATGATGTGGTAAGTAAACAGAGAAGTGGGATCAAGGGAGGATCTTTTAATATGTAAGAAATAAGAACATGTTTTTATGTTATTGAAAATTCTGGTACAGAGGGAAACTTGTCAGAGCAATGTTACTGAAAAGACAACAGAGATGAGCTCAAGTTGAAAGAGCGGGGTTTACCAGTGGTAGGACTGAGAACGATGTTCCCAAGGTACAGAGAAAAGGTAGTTTATGGTTGGACAGGAGCACTGTTGGAGCTTGTGAAAGTACTTCTCTGGTTATTTCTATTTTCTCAGTGAAACCAGATATAAGATTATCAATTGAGGCTAGGAAGAGGGAAGAATAAAATAGATTTTTATCGAAAGACAGTAAGGCAGTTGAAGGTCAATGTAAGGCCACCATTAAAATATTGGACTTCACAAGAAAGAAAGTGAGTGTATGAGGAAATAAGGGATATGTGAGTGTTGGTATGACTGATGGATTATAAGTATTGATAGCACAGATATATTGTTAGAATTGTGGCATTAAAGGAAAAGAGAAAAAGAGAAAGTAACAATTACATAATCTGTGTTTGGATTAGAGGGGTGCTAGTTACTGGTAAGAAACACAGAATCTTTCGTTAAAAAGGAAGAACAATGAAGAACATGCAAGAACCACAGAAGAGAATCAAAAGTCAGATGGCAAAGCCAAGAACATATCTAACAACCTAATTTGGGAACTCCTGCTGGCTTTCAAAATTGCTTTTGACCAGTGATACTTTTTTAGCTTCCAAACACATCCCATTTTTAACCAAGATATCATCTGCTATCCCAAGTCTGTTCTACTATTGTCTATTAGGTTGAGGTTGATTAGAGGTAGATACCTTGTCTCTAATTTCACAAGTCAACAAATGAAAGGAATTGTGTCCTGGAGCTGTTCCTAATGCACAACTATGAGAAAACTCCCCAAACCTGATTATACTATCCAGGTAATAATACAGTGATATCAATACATTGTTGAGATTTTGTTGAGTAATTAAACTGTTTACTGAGACTTTAATAGAATGACATCATTGCAAACTTGGGAGAGGGTGAAAATATTTTGCTTATGGAGGAATGACAGTGGTCAGGGATTGAACTATTGTAATAGACAGAATTCTACTACATGGAGAACCCCCATGAACTCCTTCTTCTTGTGCAATTCCAGTGATTATACTGTTACATGGCAAAAGAGATTTTGTAGGGGTAATTAAGGTTGTTAATGGTTGATTTTAAGATTGTAGATTATCTGGAGGAGGCTATCCTAATTAATAAACCTTTTAGAAATGAATTTTTCTACAAATCATTGCAGATTCAGAGAGATTGAAAGTGTAAGAGCTTGAGATGCCATTAGTAGTTTAAACTGGGAAGGGGTCATCTGGACAAGTGAAGAAAACCTAAACTCGAAGCCACCATCAGAAAGGATACAATAAAGATTAAAGCAGAAATAAACAAAATGGAGATTAAAAAAATAATAGAGAAAAATTAAAGAAAAAAATTGGTTCTTCAAAAAGTTCAACAACATTGACAAATCTTTAAGGAAAAAATGACTCAAATTACTACAATCAGAAATGAAAGTGGGAATACTGTAACCACTTCTGAAGAAACAAAAGAAGAATAAGAGAATTCCTTGAGCAATTACATGCTAAAAAAAAAAAAAAATGGATTACCTAGATGAAAGAGACAAAACCCACCAAGACTAAATTGAAATGATAGAAAATCTGCATAGACCCATAACTAGCAAAGAAATTGAGTCAGTAACAACTATCTCCCAACAAAGAAAAGCCCTGGGCCTGATTTGATAGCTTCAATGTAAAGTCTACCAAACATTAAAGAAAGAACTGACCAATACTTCTCAAACTTCCAAAAGTGAAATAGAAAGGACATCCAAGACTGTTCTGTGAGTCAGCAGTGGTCCCAAGTCAGGCAAATGCACCTCAAGAAAAAGAAAGCCACGAATCCAAGAGCCTTTAGGAAGACTGATGCAAAAATCCTCAACCTAAGAGTGGGAAATTTAATTCATCAGAGTATCAAAATAACAGAATTTTTTTTTCTGAGATGGAAGGATGATTAAAACATGAATATCAATATAATAGATTAACAGAATGGAGAAAAGTGCATGATTACCTCGATTGATGCAATAAAAGCACTTGACAAAATTCAATCCATGATTAAAATATTCAATAAACTAGCAGTAGAATAAAACTACTTCAACATAACAAAAGCTATATATGAAAAAACCCACAGCAGATATACTCAATGATGAAAGACTGCAAGCTGCTTCTCTAAGGCAAGGGTGCCCCCTTTCATCACTTCTCTATAACAAAAGACTGGAAGCCCAAACCAGAGCAATTAGGACAGAAAAAGAAATAAAAAGTATCTAAATTAGAAGGAAGCAAAATAATCTCTGTTCACATATAATATGATCTGCAAAGTGGAAAAATCTGAAGTTTCCAAACTACCATTAGAATAAATGAACTCAGCAAAGGAGCAGGATACAAAACTAACATTCAAAAAATGTTTGCACTTCCATACACTAACCATGAACACCCACAAAGGAAGTTAATAAGCCAATTCTTTGTAATAGCATCAAAAAGAATAAAAAACATATAAATTAACCAAGGCAGTGAAATGTCTATACATTGAAAAATATACAACATTTTTGAAAGAAATTAAAAAAGCTGCAAATAATGGAAAATCATCTCATGTATTGAGGTATCCCCCAAAATCATTTAATATATGAGATGATGCAAGAAAGTTCAGAGGTGAAATGACTGGGTCATGAAAGCCTTAACCTAATCAGTACATTAATCCACTTGAAGGGATTAACTGTGTGTACCTGTAGGTGGGTAGGTGGTGGTGAAAGGAAACAGGTCACTGGGGGACGTGCCTTTAGGGTTTATATTTGGCTCCTGGAGAGTAGAGCTCTCTCTGCCTCCTGATTTTCATATCCTTAGCTGCCTTCCTCCTCTACACCCTCGGTCATCATGTTCTGCCTCTCCTTTGGCCCCAAGCAATAGAATCAGCCATTTACAGACTAAGACCTCTGAAACAGTGAGCCCCCAAATAAACTTTTCCTCTTCTAAGTTGTTCTTGTTGAGTCTTCTGGTCACAATGACAAAAAACTGACTAAAACAATATGATTATAGATTGTAAGAGATATTAAGATATCAGTAGTACCCAACATGATATATAATTCCTATCAAATTTTAATAACATTTTTGGCAGAAATTGAAAAATCCATCTTGATATTCATATTGAATCTCATGGTCAAAATAATCTTGAAAAAGAGGAATAAAGCTAAAGGGCACACACCCTGACTTCAAAAACTAATACAAAGTTACAGTAACTGAAGCAGTATGGTACTGGCATAGAGTAATATAGACCAATGGAATTGAACAGAGGTTTTAAAAACAAACCTTTGTATATATGGACAACTGAGTTTTGATAAAGGTGTCATCACCATTCAGTGGAGAAAGGTCAGCTTTTTAATAAATGTTACTGGGAAAAATGACACATTCACAAGTGAAAGCATGAAGTTGAACTCTTACCTAATATTACCTACAAAAACTAACTCAAAATGCATCCTCAACCTAAAAGGAAGATACGAAGCCATAAAGTTCTTAGAAGGAAACGAGCCAAAATGTTATGATATTGGACTTGACAATGATTTCATTTATGACACTAAAGACACAGGCAACAAAAGAAAAACAACAGGCTAATAAGACTTTATAAAATTCTTAAGACCTTATGCATCATAAAAACTAACTAGTCAGGCTCAGTGGTACACACCTATAGTTCCAGCTACTCTGGATGCTGAGGAAAGAAGATGGCAAGTTCCAAGCCAGCCTGGGCTGCTTATGGAGAACCTGTCTCAAAATTTAAAAAAAAATTTAAGGACTGGAAAGCTGTGGATATAACTCAGTTGTAGAGTAACTAATGGCTCAATCCTCAATATCACCCAGATTAAAAAACATACCATTAACAGTCAAAAAGCAACCCCCAGAATAGGAGAAATATTATCAAATCACATACCTCACAAAGGATCAGTATTCAGGATATAAAGAGAACTCTTAACACTAATAAAAAATAAATAAAAAATGAATCAAGGGTTTGAATATATATTGCTCCAGATAAACCTATGTTCAATAAGCACATGAAAAGGTGCTCAATACCACTAACAATTAGGGAAATGGAAAACAAAATTACAATGAAATATGACCTTGTACCTAGTAGAAGGAACAATCAAGAAAAAAAGAAACCAAAAAAGTAACAAGTGTTTTGAAAACAAAGAAAGTAGAACCCTGTGCACTATCGATACAAATGTTAAATGGCACTGCTGCTATGGAAAATAATATGTAGTGCCTCAAAAAATCAAATCATATGGTGCAGCAATTCAAGTCTTGGGTATGTACTAGAAAGAAATGGAAGTTAACATGGGTATAATTTTATACCCATGTTCAAAAATGTATTATTCACAGTAGCTAAAATATGGAAGTGACCCAAGTATCCATCAATAGTGAATGGTTAAACAAAATGTTGAACATACATACAATGGATAATACTCATTCTTTTAAAAAAGGAAATCCTGACATGCTACAATACAGATGAAATTTGAGAACATTCAGTGAAATAAGCAGTTACAATAGGAAAAATACCATAGGATCCATTTATATGTGGTTCTAAGAGTAGTCCAAATCATAGAAAAAGATAATAGAATGTAAACTGCCTAGACTGAGCAGAGAGAGGAATGGAGAGTTAATAGGTACTGAGTCTCAGTTTTGCAAGACTGAAGAAGTGGATGTTGATGAAGTATGTATAATATAAACTTAGTACAGAACTGCACAGTAAAACTTGTTAGCATACTAAATTTTATATTATGTGTATATTATCATAATAAAGAAAATGTGGAAGAAAAGAAAATAAGAAATACTTGACATGCCACACAAGAAGGAATAGAGACAGCATCGAGGAGAGGAAGAAAGACCTGAGCAGATGGCAAGAAATAAAACATGGACCTCACTCTTGGAACTACAAGAAACTCAGTTCTGCCAACAACCTGAAAGATCTCGGAAGTAGATATTTTTCCCACAGCCTCCAGAAGAGACCATAGTGACAGATATTTTGATGACAGGCTATGAGACACTGAGCAGAAAACCAATGACTTTATCCTAACCTTCTAACCCACAGAATTGTGAGATACAGTTGTCCTTTGGAGTGGAGGGATTGAGTCTGAGATTCTCCACTTCCTCCCTACCTTTCAGACCCTCATACCAAAGTCCTCAGAGGATTAAGTATTCACTTAACATCTATACATCCACCCATATACTTTCAATCATCTTCAGATTACCTATAATAACTGATACACTGTTTGTATTATATAATAGTTGCTATACTGCATTGTTTAGAAAATAATGACAAAGACAAAAGTCTATACATTCAATATAGAAACATTTTTTTACTCCAATATTTTTGATTTGCAGTTTGTTGAACCAGTGGATGCTGATAAGGAGAACCAATTGTAATAAATGAGCATCATCTTAAGGAACTACATTTGTGGTCCTTTGTTACATAGCAACAAAAACCTGATAGAGACTAATAGAAAGTAAATGTACTGGATCACAGTGGAAAACAAATTCGTTGGCAGTTATTTTCTTCCAACGCTCTAAAGATAACATCCCATATTGCTGGTTTCCATTCTTTCTATTAGAAAGCTTAATAATTATTCTTTGAAAGTGATTTACACTTTTTTCTACCTGCTTTAAAGATTTTCCCTTTGTTAACAGATTACAGTAGTTTCACTGTGGTGTGCCAACATGGGTTTTCTTTTTATTTCTTTTTTTGTCTTCATGGGGCTTCTTGAAATATGGCTTTATAACCTTTTCAATTTTGAAAATTCTTAGAAATATTCTTCAAACATTTCTTTAGCCCCTGGAAACACTGTAATTTCCTTAATGAATTCTGAAAGAAGGCCAGCATTATTTGACCAAATAATCAACAATGTAATTGTGGGTGGAAATGGGACAAAGTCATAAAATAACATAATATCAGGCATACATAATCATAAAAGGGAACCATTAAATAGTGCTACAGATAGGAAAGTATTTATGAACTTTGACTTCAGTTGGGTTTTGAAAATGAATAAGAATAAGGGATTCACAGGGGACTGAGGAGCAGGATATGCTAGGAAATGAAAGGTCCCTATGAATCATAATGAAGCAACTTGAATTTCAGCTTAAAATATTCTTGTTTTAGCTCCTTGGATAATTGGGCTCTTACCAAGAAGTACAAAACATTTTAGATCATTAGCTTAGTCTGAGAAAAGATATATTCTAACAAAGATGATATGAACCAAAATTTAACAGGACAGAAAAAAGATAACTCCTTTAAAAATGTATCACTAATTTCTACCTATTCTGAGGCAAAGAGTAGTAAGTTATTTAACATATCATATTTCCTGTTCATTTATATTACTATGATATGGTTTTAATGTGATTTTCATCTCAAAAATTATTCTTTGTCTAATAGCAATCTATCACTAGAGCACTCACACTTTTATAAATATGATCAGAATATTGGTTTCTATTATTAACATGAATTCATTAAAACAATTTGACAACTTGAACACAATGGTGGATGTTTCTTAAAAACCCTGATGAGCTGAAGGTAACATATTTACTTTTAAATACAAATATAACTTAAGAAAATAAATATAGTTCTTGGTGAGTCCATAAAAAAATTAATATGAGTAGGTACATATTTACCATTTTCTTATTGAAACATTTGTAGCATACTGTTGACTCCTCATTAAAGACACTAGAGAAACAACTCCAAGTTGAGAATATTTAATTCTCAACTACAGAATGTTCTCTTCCTTTTCACTGTCAGAGTCTTCAGTATTTACCAGGTGGCTTCAAGTATTTTACATTATTGCCCATCTCTAAAGTTTCCACAATTATCACCACCATTTCTCTCCACCTCTAGCATCTATCCCCATACCCTCCACCTTCCCTCTGGTACCCCAGATGAACTGCCAAGGAGTTTAGGTATTTTCTATTTGGATACAAGATTCCATTCTCTAGTGGCCACTTAATGGCATCTCTCCAACAAGTCTACTCCCCATAAGTCTAGATAATATCTCTTGACCCCTAACCACAGGAAAAAAAAAAAATTCCATTTTCTTTTATAAAGTCTAAGAAAGAGGTTATTAAAAGTTATTATCTCCTCCAATTTTCTCTTCCCTTCATTCAGGACTTTATCACTCTTATTAAGGTCTCCAATTACCCCAGAGTGTTTTATCCAAAAGTGAATTCTCAGCCCTCATCTTACCAGCAATATTTGATAGTTAACCATGCGTTCTACCTCTTCAAAACACTGTACTCTCTTGACTTCCAAAACAGTATGTTCTGTGTGCATCCCTCATTCTTTTTGAGTTGCTCTTTCTCATCTTCTTTGCAGGTTCTTCCTTTTACTCTAATGTCTGGATTCTTAAAATGTTTTATCTTCCTTACTTTGGAGAATTCTTCTAGACTCAGGCTTTTAAAGCCATCTACAAAACTGATGTCTACCTAATTTATATCTCTAGACTAAACCTCCTCCTGGATCTTCAGACTCATAGATCTAATTCTCTACCACACATCTTTCCCTGGATATCTAATTGTGATCCCAAATTTAACATATCCAAATGTGAGCTCCAGAGATTTTCCTCTTACATGTTGCTCAAGGTCAGAAATGGCAACATGGTACTCTAAGTTGTTATACACAGAAATATTGGAATCCTCTTTAACTGTCCTCTTTTTCACCTGCAATATGTCCAATCAATAATTCTTCTGGTTTTACCTTCAAAACATATACATAATCTGCCACTTCTTCCCATGTCCACTACTAGCACCCAGGTACAGGTCAACAACATTTCCTCTTTCAAGTTTTGGAATGTCCACCTAACTGATCTCCTCATGGCTTCTATTTTAACCCCAACAGTCATCACTTGGCACTTGACTGGCACTGTCAGCTAGACTTTGAAGCTGCTAGAAGCTGGACTGACCATAGCAGTTGAACTACAGAGCTCTCCTGTTGAATATAAAAATGTTCACATATCATCAACTTCAAACAAGGCCATTCTGTAGTCAGAAAAGACGAAAAGAGGGTCAATCATTTCATGTCTGAATGCAGACAAAAAGATTACTGTGCAAACTCAAAAGTGCTCAAATATTCCACTGTCCTGACTGGTGCATCTTAACCAGTTACAACATGAATTTCATTTCTAAAATGAAATTAGTAAAATAAAATTTGGGGAGAATATAAAATTTGCTGAGGAGCACAGTTATAAAATCATCCTGGTTTTTTAAATCATCCAATCGGGAGCAAATTCCTATTTCCTGGAACCCTTCAGCAAATCATCCAATGTGAGTCCCAAGTCTATAGCATATTTTTCCTCATACCCTCTTGCTGAGACTTTCCAATGTTCCTCACATTGTCATTTTTTTCTTGCTGAGCAGGAATCAACCACAAATTTGTTAAAGGTATTGTTGGTCTTTGATGTTATTTGTGGTCTTTGATTGAGGGGCATCAATGCCCACTTCTATCTATTCTCAATGTAGTAAGCATAGTAAGTCAGATCCTGTAAGTTCTCTGTTCAAAATACTCGGATGGCTCTCGATCTTACTCATTTAAAAGTCAGTGTCCTTACAATGACCCATAAGACCTGAACAGAATGGTCCTCAATCTTGGTTGTACATTGCCTTCAACTAGACAGCTGTAAAATTTATGAATGTCTGAGTTTCAAATCCAGCAACTGTCATTTAATTGATCCCAGAATCATGATTTTTAAAAGCACTCTGGGTGTTCATCACAAGTAGCCAAGGTTGAAAACCACAACTCTAGGTGAGTCGTCTTATTTCTCATACTTATTTCCTATTCCTTTCTGCCACGATCCTCTCCTACAGCCACACTGATCCCCTTGGAAGTTCAGGCTTTCCAGGCTCACTCCTGTCTCATTCCCTTAGTTTCTTTCTTTCACTCACTGGGTTCCCTAGTAGAGGAACAACTCCTTATTGTATCTACCATATGAACCAAACAAAGATACTCTTAAAACAAAGAAACACTGAAATTTAAGAACAGGCTATTTAAGTCTTTCTTTTAAATACCCACGGATGTAAGGAAATGACATTATTTGAGAATCCTATAAAGTTAAATGCCTTTGAAGGCTTAGTAGACAAAATGAAAATGATCCCTGCGATCTTCTTTGCAGTCCCACCTTTACCCCAAAATGTGTGACCACAGACGGGGCCCTGACACTCTCTTGATGCCTCACTGACTTAGCCATAAATTAGTTATTGCATATAAACACTGTCAGATACAAAATAAGTGCTGTAGAAACATGTGAGTGAGGATGGTTATCATATGGTCTTTGCAAGTCTTTCAGTGGCTACCCAAGCACAGGTACATGTTGACATCAGGAAGAAATCTTAGTCTCCCCAGCTACAGTGGTGAAGGTCTCTAAGATGACCTGGAGTACCTGGCATTAGGTAGGGAAGGATCCTCATGCTTGCTCTGTGCTTCCCACCTATCACTAAACTGAAATCAAACTGGACAAGAGTTGTAGATAGGTAGGAAAAGAGAAGGACTGAAGTCGTTTAGATTTATGAGAAAAAATTAACAGAATTCTCATTTGTAATTTTGATACTGAGGAACAACAATGGCCTTCCTGAAAATAAAATAATATCTCAAATGATCTCTAAGTAGTGACACAGAAAAGCAAATTACTCTCTCCATAGATATCATTTGTAATATATTAAAATTTAATCTTAAGTGATCATGGAAAAAGAATTCCTTAATAAATAACCAGATTTTAATCTCAATAGAATTTTCAAATGTGAGAGAAGAATCACTTATTTTTCTCTACCATCCTGAATTTTCCTATTTCACAAGATAGTTATCTGTAGCAAAGACTGATGAAAATATCATGGGTTATTTACCAGATTTTACTTGTCTAGAAAAATATTTTTCATTTTTTTTTTAGTGATGAGACTTTTATAAATGTGAATTAATGGACTTTTTCTCCATTTCTTAGTTTTATGTCATAGAATGATGAGCCTTCATCAGAATTGACTTCCCATTAGGTTTTCACAATTACATCTTTCTAGATGAGGTTTTCTGAAGAGGAAAAAAGTGTCTAGATTTTAAACTTGAGGACAAAGAGAAAAATAGAATGAGAAGCACTTTCACTAATAAAAACAACTAGATAGCCTTTTTTCTATAAGGACTATTTATCTATATGCATTTAATTAAAAAAGAAGGAACTCAAGAAGTAGCAAATATAGGTTTATTTTGAGACACCTCTTTTTCCTCTATATTTAGGCTACAGAAAAGAACACAAGACAGAGCATAGAAAACAGCAGCTAATTTTTCTTTTATTAAAATAAGAAGCAACCTGTACTTTTAAAGAGAAATGCATTATAGGAAGCCTTTCATTTTATAACTAAGTTTAAATATCTTCAATCTTACTCAAAAAGATATTTTTGAAAACACTTTTCAGGAAATAGGCAGGAAAAAAAATGGCCCCAATGCAAAGATGCACAAAGACACACAAAGACTCTGTCACACACATTCTCTCTTTTTTCAAAATATAAAGCAAAAGAACTGCTCTGGGAAATTCAAGCCCTCTCCCAATCCTTTTATGTGAAGAGGGGGAAAAAAAAAAAAAAAACCACATCTCAGTGCAGAGTAAAACAATTACTATTGGTCTATAATGAATACATAAAATACATGGGGATAGCATACAAAGCATCAATACATACAAAATCACTTGGGACCCGTAACTTCATCTCAGAGATGAAAATACCACTGTTAATGCACATATTTCTGCATTTAGCTGATAGAGTGCTTTGGGGAAAATATACAACCAGCATCTAAGTTTGAAGAAATACATCAGAAAAATAACAAATCACTCCTTTTCTTGATCTGTTCAGCCTGTCTTTCTCAAGCTCCATTGAATTTAGTACTAAATAGGGACTTAGACGGTGTGCCCAAAAGCAAATAGAAAAGTAGAAATAAAAAACTGTTTAGGTCTTTAAACACACACACCACACACACACACACACACACACACACACACACAGTTCAGACTAAATAGTTTTAAGACACAAACAAATTATAAATTCAGAAAATGTTATTTGGAAATATTAAAATATCTTACAACTTACAGTGTTGTGAAAGTAAACCTTGACTTACTTACAAGAACAAAATGATTTATATGTTTCTAGGTGGGCATGAGAAAATATATCATTTATATTTCCTGACACACAATCTTCATTATTGAGTATACAAGTAATTTTCTGGAACTAAACAAAGCACTTTGTAAAGTAATAGTGAAGCCAGAATTGAGGACAGGCAGTTAGTGTAGAACAGGGAATCTGGTTGAATCAAGGAATGGAGGCCATCTGAGTCTGGGAAGTTGGAGACTGGAATGTCAGTGTCTCCAGAGCCCTTTGGATCATCAAGATTACCTGCCTATACTACCCTTCCCAAAAGGTTGCAGACAGGAAATTGCTAATTAATGCCCCCTGGGCCAATACCTGCCTGAATCACTCCATTTCACCCTTCCTCCTGCCCATCTGCTTCTCACCTTTTTGCCATCTCACCAGCATCTCTTGGGCCTAGTAGGCAGGAAGGAGAGGGAAAAGTGGGGGCGGGGGTAGCAGGAGATGATCTATCAAAAGGGCAGGATACACTCACTTCTTGGGGTTCTAGAACACTGGTCATGGCCCCCTTCTCCCTCCCAGGAGAAGTCTGTGTTACTACCTTTAAATAAAACCTGCTTCATATGCTAGAATCTCAGCCTAAATTCCACGTGCTCCTTTTAACATTTTTACTGAAAATTCAAGGGGAAAAAAATCATTCTTCTAAATTCTTCCCTGCTCATTTACCTCACCTCAACTCACTGCCAGAATCTTTAATGAAAGGATTCATAAAAATGGAATGAAGAATTAGCATTTCTATGGATAAACAGATTCAAAGCATAAAATTTGCTCTCAAAACATAAAAAAGAAAGCAAATCAAAATAAGACTGTAGAGATCTGAATTTCATTTGATAGTACTTTAAACTGAATTTAGTACAATCGTGACTCTATTGTCCTGAGAGTGATCTTTTATTTTTCTATGCATAACACTGTCTGTTAAGTCCCTGAAACACACTAGCAGAATCAAAAGCAATTAAGTTCATTCAGATTTATGACATGTGAACTGGGGTCTATAACTCAGCAGAACACTTTCCCAGCATGTGCAAAACCTTGGGTTCATTCCCCAACACTGCCCACCATCCCACAAAATTCAGATTTAGGCACACAAAGTGATTAAAGAAATAATTACCAAGGAGAAAGAATTAAGTATCATATTTTGAAGGATATGGGTTCCTTAAATGTCCATATGACATTCACTGTGACCAACTGACACCCTAAGGACCTTAGAGTACAGTTTCTCCTCCAAAAGTCAAGTCTTGAACATGGGCTTCCAACTTCCTATTGCGCAAATCATTAGGAGCACAACTCTTCATAAAGTTTCTGACTGATATCATTCTCAATGTCATGAAGACTTTGAAAAGATAGAAAGGTCACACAGTGTTTGGTTAAGGGTGTGGGTTCTGGAGACAGACTGCCTGGGTTTAGAATGGGGTTCCACAATTATGGACTATGTAGTATTGAACAAATGTGCCAGTTGTAAGTTTGCTATATCTCAACTCCAAATCCACCCTGCTTTAAGACACCAGAACTGCACCTTATCAACACTTTTTTTGAATAGCTCAGACAATGCCAAGCTGGGTTAGTAGTAAAGAAAGGAGTTGCTTCTTTAGGTTCTGTGTTAGTGTGCTTGGGCTCCCGCACCTTGACTGCTATCAATGTAAAAGAAACACATCATAGAAATTCTTCTGTGAGCTTTGCAAGAATCTTGGTGGATGACCTCTCCCTTGGCCCACTGGCTTTGACCAAATCTGGCCCATGGCATCCCAGTAGATTATTCCACTGGGCCCTTAGTCATTAAATAAGGTCTCTCTCAGTGTTGGGAGGGCATGCTCACTCATTCATTTCTTCAGTCCTGGAGGCTAGTCTTTTTTTTTTTTTTTTTTTTTTTTGAGGGGGTGGCTTGTACCAGGGATTGAATTCAGGAGCACTTGACCACTGAGCCACATCCCCATCCCTATTTTGTGCTTTATTTAGAGATAGGGTCTCACTGAGTTGCTTAGCATCTCACTTTTGCTGAGTTTGGCTTTAAACTTTCAATCCTCCTGCCTCAGACCTTTGAGCCGCTGGGATTATAGGCATGTGCCCACACCCTGCTGCTGATCCTTTTTTTTAAATTATTCTTTTCTACTTCTTTCTGTAGTTAGCTCCTTTTACTACCCAATGATTCTTTATTTTAAATTCTTTATTCTTCTATTATTTTCCCTGTTTAAATTACTAAAGTGGTTTTCTGTCTCCTGAATGGACATTGACTGATAACAATGTCTGTAAAATGTAGATAACAGTGCCTACCTGTTAGATTTGGGAGGGGGTGGATTAAAAGAGTTTATATCGATAAAGTTTTTAAATAATGTACATTTTGTATGCCATAATGTATGTACAAGAACCATTAATCCCTGACAGAACATTCCATAAACATATAGCTTCATAGGCAGCAATGAAAAGGAAAACATTTTCAAAATTCCCTGTTGAGAAACTACCTTCTATTGACTTCATTCTCCAAATCTCTAGTTATAATAGCTACTTGTTTACACCTCTGTTCTAACTCTATTTATAATAGGACACTATTAAGTTAAAGTATTTCTTATTTGATAAACATTTCTTTAATTTTATAAAATAAATTTTATTATCTATAGTTAAGTATACAAAAAAATGTTATGGGATACACAGAGATAGTAGTATGGTAAATCAAATTTACACATCTGTCATCTCACATTGATACCCTTGTGTATGTGTGTGTGTGTGTGTTAAAATACTGTTCCCAAGTTTTCAATTCTGTTAACATTTCACCAAAATTAAAACATGTGCATTAAAATAGGTTGGAAATCATACATGTATAATATCAATCAATATTATCATTATTATTGTATTACCATGTAATTACATTACATATTATGTCATTATATAATTATGTATTACATACTAAATTTAAATTTTTATGGGCATTCCACATCTGGGCTATAGGACAAAACATGTTAATGGCAAAGCAATTAAATCTACTCATTTAGCAAGAATCTCAACTAAGGCCCATATAATATCACAATAGACTTGTTCATCACACATATCTGCTACTTTGTATCCTCTTTCCTATATCTCCCCATTTCCTCTTCCCTCATAACTACTGTTGTATTCTTAGCCGCATAACTACAGTTGTATTCTTCCCTCCCTCTCTCTCTCTCTCTCTCATATATCTCTAATATTGACTATAAAAGTTAGATAAGGAAGATCATGCAATACTTTTCTTTCAGTCTGGCTTATTTCACTTAGTAAAATATCTGCCAGTTCCATTTGCATTATAGGATGAATAATATTCTATTTCATACTCACACACCCCACAATTTATCAATTTATCTGTTAATGGATACTTAGGTTATTTCCATATCTTGGTTATTATGAATAATGCCATACAGAGTTGAGGATATAGTTATTTTTACAAGGTGATGATTCCATTTTCTTTGGGTATATACCCAGAAGAGAGATTGCTAGGTCTTAATTTCTTTAAGAACCTCCATATGATTTCCCCTAACAAGGCCACCAATCTATCTTCTTACCAACACAGGGATAGGGGTTCCTTTTCTCACACCCTCATCAGCATTTGTTATCTCTTGATTTTTTGATGGAAATTACCCCAACAGGTATACAGTGATATTTTGTTGTAATTTTGATTTGCATTTCTGTGATGATTAATAATATTGAGTACTCTTTCATACATGTTTGGCCATTTTGTCTTCTTTGGAGAAATGTCTATCCGGGTCCCTTGCCCTTTTTTAATTGGGTTGTGTCTCTGCTATTGGGTTCAATGAGTTCTTCATAAATTTTGAATATCCACCCCTTTTTTAGGTATAGAGTTTACAAATATTTCTTTCCAAATCTGCTGGTTACTGTTTTATTTTGTTGGTTATTTTCTCTACAGTTACTGTCCTGTTAGTCCATATCATTGGATTAATCCACTAACCAGATTTCACGTCTTATTATCATTTCACCTCTGAAAATTCTTGCACTATCTCATACGTGAGTTATAGGGGAACACCTTATATCTAAATCACAACAGAGTCTCTCCAACCCTGTGTTCCACAACACCTCAAAATATGTCTATGCTTCTCCACTGTTTTGACTGAACTTTTTCTTGGCTTTCATCTTGGGTAGGTATAATCAAAAAATATGATTCCTGTAAACTTTCCTCCTGCCTTTCTTCATTGCATCCAATAGAATAGTTATTAAGTGCTTTTGCAAAAACTAATCCACCACAGACACCCCTTTTTTTCTTCTTTATTAAATTTTCAGGATGTTAAAATAACTTTAAAATTATTGAAGTAGAATGCAGAAAGAATGAATATTCTGCTCTTGAAAAGGAAAAATAAAAAGAAGTCTTTCAAAGATTTAACAATATAAAAAGCTAGGCATGATCTATAGCTTATGGCCATAAAACTATTTATTTATTGGGGAACTATTGTCAAAAGAACATTCTTGAGAATTATGTAGTCCTCTGCTGTGAATTACATTGAAATGGCAATTGTTTAGAATAAGAGTAAGTAGTACATTATCAAAAAAATCTTCAGCAAAGGAGTATTTATAGTATATTCTCCTTTAAAATTTTATCTTATTTTAAGAAAAATATAAGATTTACCCTCTTAAAAATTTTAAGTGTATAATACATTGCCATTGAATATAAGTACAGTATTCTACAGCAGATTTCTAGAACTTACTAATCTTGAATGTCTGAAACTTTATGCCTATTGATTACTAACATCATTCCCTCTTTCCACCAGTCCCTAATTACCTCCATTCTATTCTTCTATTCTATGAATTTTGACTATTTGAAATATTTCATCTAAGTGGTATTATGCAGCACTTTTCTTTCTGTGCCTAGATGTACTACATGCTTGTTCTTGCTGGGTTCTATCTTGCATTTATTTCAAATATTCTATTTTATACTCACACACCCCACAATTTATCAATTTATCTGTTGATGGATACTTAGGTTATTTCCATATCTTGGTTATTATTATTCATAATAACCAAGAGCAAACTGAACTTTAAAGAGGTGCCTTTGTTCATTGGTCCTGGTTTAAGGCTCATCTGGCTTGCTCTCCTTGGCATTCTTTAGCTTGCATTTGCAACCTGTAGTTGTCTCTCTTCTGACTATCTTCATTAAACAACACTCATTTGAGTAGTATGTATTTACATTCAGAAAGTAAATATGTACACATAAATATCAGTTGGATGAGTTGGTGCTTTTGCTCATAATTGGCTTCACCAACTCTATTAAGGCACTCAGGTGTGAAAATCACAGACCTTGCTGGATGAAATACAGCTCATGTCCTCTTGTGATGCAAACCCAGCTTCAAACTGAGATCAAGAGGATAAAAATCATTCCTTCTCTTTCAACAAATAAGTAGAAGGCATAACTGTTTCACCAGCACTAGTTTTTAAATAGACTGATGGTGAATAAGCTTGATAAGAGGCCAAATCAGAGGACCACCTGCTGGTTTTATCATGTATGCCTTGCTTCCAGTATAAATATGAGGCCGCTGCTCCAAAACAGATCAGAAGCAGTGAAGCGATCTATGCCAGGTAAGGGACATTTTTAACTTCCCCTTACCAGTCTCTAAATTCCAAAATGGAGATTTTAAAATTACTTATTGGACATATTTGCAAAAAGGGTAAGAGATTTTTCATTTGTATAAAATCACTGATCTTTCAGAAATAATTTGGGCAATTTTGGTCTAATTACATTTACACTCTAACGGTGTTTGGAGTGACATACACATAAATGCATTCTGAGTTAATTTAGAAAGAGGTATCCATAAGAAAGATCAAGTCCTCTTAGAAATTGGCCAAAATTTGCTTCAGTTATCACTTAAAACTTTTACCCACACTGTGGCTTGTCAGAGCTCAGAAAATGATATATCTAACTACTTTGAATTCAAGGATATTGGGAGGGCCTCAGAAGCAAGGTCACTCTGACCTTTCTTTTTCGTGGGAGAACTGGCCATAGAGACATTATCTGACCACCTTTCCTGAATGTAGTAGTAAGACCCCCAGAGAGATCCTACCTCATAACCAGGAGGAAAAAGTGCTACACAGAGTGGCCAAAAGAGTCTAAACAGATGGGTCTTGCTGAGTTCCCACTACAGCATAGTCCATTATCATGGCATTATACCCTTATGGTCAATCACACTGTTACAAGGCTGTCCATTCTACATCAAACCTAAGCATAAAAATACAAAGTTTCACTAGGTCTTTGGGTTTTTCTTTCTGAAGGCTACTGTATCACATAAAACTAATTAAATAAAATGTTTATGCTTCTCTCATTAGCTTTCTTTTGTTACAGGAGGGTAGGCTGTGATCCTTAGGGTGGGTGAGGAAACGTACTATCACACCTGTCTGTTCCCCACAATTTCTTACACTCTTAAATGTCAACTTTATGCCTTTCTATCATTCCAATTCTGATGATGTAGTATTTGATCAGAAAAAAGAAAATTTTTAGTTGAACACAGAAACAGGTAATGTAATTCTGATTGACACTTAAAAGCTCTTAAGTCCTTAAGCAAATCATGAAATCTGCTCCTTTGCATTCCCTGGTATCTATCAAAGCCACGTCCAGGCACAGAACTTAGAAAGGTTTACTATGCATGTAGGACATACATTTTGAATAAAGTAAATGCATATTAACACAAGTTATCACAGAATTATATAACCTATAAAATAAAAGCTATCTTTAATAAAGGAACTTTAATTACAAACACTATTCACTATAGCTAAACTTTGAAATCAACCTGCCCATCAATGTATGAATGGGTAAAGAAAATGGGTAAAGAAAATGTGGTGTGTGTGTGTGTGTGTGTGTGTGTGTGTGTGTGTATATGATGGAATACTATTCATTCATAAAAAATAATGATATCCTATTTGCAGAAAAATGGATTGAACTGGAAGTCATTATGTTAAGTGAACTAATTCAGATACGAAAAGACAAATACCATACGGTTATCCTCATATGTGGATGTTAAAAATAGTTAATTGAAATATGTAATAAGGATTACTAGGGTCTGAGAAGGGTGAGGGTGAGGAGCCTAGAAGAGGGTTAGATAATTAGTACCAAAATTTAAATTAGTAAATTCTGGTGTTCTACAGCACACTGGAGTGACTATCATTCACAATAAACTTATAAATTTTATGAATTACTAAAAGAGACTAGCTTGAAGTCTCCAAACACAAATTAATGATTAGGAGATAGAAACATTAATTACCCTGATTTGATCAGCACTTAGTATACATGTGGATTGAAATGCTGCAACGTGCCATGTAAATACAATTACAAGTTTTTCAGCAAAAATTCTTTAAAAAGAGGGAAGTGTTAACTATGCTGATTGGATCACTCTATACACTGTATACATCTGTCGGATTTTACCATTGTCCCCTATAAATCTGTATAATAAAATTTTAAGAAGTAAATTTTTTAAAGATTCTCTAATCCAGTCTCAATCTAGAATTATGTGCTCTGTGTTCTCGGCTCCTGTCAGCGCATAACACTTCCACTCAGTAAGTAGGTTGTTAAAGGAAACATAACCGCAGAGTACATGACTTGCCTGATTTTCACATGCAAATATTTCTGCTTGTAGGGATTAAGAAAAATGAAGTGGGACAGCTTTCAGGCCACATTTTTATTAAGACCCAGGGGCAGAGATGGTCAGAGAGAAATATCAATTAGTGTTAGCACTACAAAGTCACTGGAGACACAGTGTACTCCCAGAATCTAAATAAAGAGTGCATTTCCAAAATACCTATCTGATGATTTTGGACCCATTTTCTTTAATGACAGTCTTTCTTTCCCTTAATTGAAACTCTGCAAAAAAAATTAAGTCAAAGAATAAGCCAAACTCCATCTGCTACTTGAAAATACTACGTTTTGAATGTAAACACACAATTTTAAGGTCAAGTTTTAAGATTTTGACTGTCCCTAAGCCATGTTTTAAACACCTGGGGGATACTGAAATATGAATTTGATTACATGCTCATTTGAATACAAAATATAATTAATGGAGAAGTGAAACCTTATAGGAGAGTCTTTAAAACAGGCAAAATAATTATAATTCTTCATAATTTTTATAGTTAAGAATCTATATGTGACAATTTTAGCTATAAGATTAGAATCTACATTCTTTTTCTATACTATTGAAAGAGAGGCTTAAGCACTAGACAGTGATACACCGTATTGCTATTTTATTTTTTTAAATTGTATGTTTTAAGTGTCAAGGACATGTAATACACTATACAGCCTATACTATTATTAATGCTAACGTATTTAATATTCTCATATCATGAAGGCCTATTGAATTTCATGCTTGATATTTCAATAATCATAAGGAAAAACATACCTTTGTTTTCTATGCTGCCCCCTGGGAGAGACTCATATGAAACTTCACATTCCTGGGATATACTGATGTCATCTATAGCTACGGAAGCATTTGATGACAAAACGGTGGCTTCTAAAATTAACTGTAAGTACAGAAAAAATAAAATTAGTAAAAATTCATCATGAAGGTAGAAACTTCCAATCATATTTCTTTGTAGAAGGGAATTCATTTGCCCTTATCCCCTTTTCCAATCTAATTTTAGAAAATTGTTTTGACCAGAATATTTAAATTATAATTTTAACTAAGTCATAACTCCTTTGACAGCATCTTATATAACCTTAATATCTTAGGTAACCTTGTTTCAATTAAAAGTTGTAGCATTCATCACTAGTGAAGGACTCTCTTCCTCTGGAACCATTAAGAGTCATATGCATTTAAAATGAGCTCTTTGGGGTAATCAACTATGAGGGTTACAACTCAGTTTAATTGAGATAGGAATTCATTTGTAATGGTTCTGCTGGAGTCAGTGACTCATTTCCAGCTCAGAATATTTAAATATGAGTATATATTATACATACATATACAGAAACATACTTAGTGTGGTAAAGCACACAATCAATAGCCACATACAGTGGTTAATTATATTCATTTGCTAAAGCACTCGGAGGCATCAATTTAAGTGCAATTTATTCTAACACTCTGAATAATTACTGATATAATTTGTTTTCTTCCTCTTAATCACTCACATTATTATGTTGTTATTCTTCCACAAAAGAAAGAAGGAAAAAGGGAATGGAGGAGGAAGGGAGAAAACCAGAACAAATTATTTCTGCAGCCTAAGGACCTGAATGGCAGACCATCAGTCTAGACATAGCTGTTCGGTACACCTCCATACTCCCAATTTGCTTGTGTTGGGGCTCAGAAGATACTACCCCAAAATACAGCACCATGGAGGTCACTCTGCCCTTCCCTTGCCTTTCTGTGGAAGAGCAGATCACAAAGGAAATCTATGATCACTTCCACTGAAAGCTGGTTATAAGACCTCCACATGAAAATAGTATTGTCCCACACCTGAAGGAGTGGAGTCCCACACCGAGACTTGAACAAATAGGCCTTGCTATATTTATTTTCAATTTATTATCATTAGTTCATACATTGTTTTTGTCCAAGCGTACTTTTTTGTAATTTCCCATTTATCATTGAACCTAAACATAAAAATAGAGTAAATTTTATGTGGGTCTTTATTTCTATAGGCCTATGTCAAGTAAAGCTTAATGTTTTGTTTTTCTCTTGTTACTCTGTCTCCCTTTATAGGGGTGTCAGCTATGATCCTTGTGAAGATAAGGAAAGGTATTACTTTTCTTTCCTATAATTGACATAATACGTTAACAACTAACCTACATTGTAAGTGCTGTACAGGAGTTAAGAATAAGACACTAACAGAATCAAAGGAAAACATGCCATTGTTTCTACCAAGAATGTGAGGCTGAGAATATGGGGAAAAAATTTGGTGGAGAGGCAATACTAAGCCTCCGTTACAAGAGTAGCTGAGGACTTTTCCTCAAGGAACTGGAGGTAACAGTCCAAGCAAAGACAAGGAGATCTGAAAATCCTGGGTAACTAATTGGTACTATCGGGGTGCAGGATTTTAAGAGAACATCCAGATAATTGGATAATAGATTAAAAGGATCAATTGCATGGCAATTGAATTGGCACAGCCCAAGCAGAGACCTACATAACGGCATCTATTCAAAAGAGAAATAGCACAGGCTACAAACATTTCAGCCCACTTCCCAGATACTCAGAGATATACACAAGAAAATCTGTGCAGGGATGTTGGCTTCAATGCTGGCTTTGACAGCAAATGACTGGAAACAAAAGCAAATCCATAAATAAATGGTGACATAGACCATGGATTCTATGCCCACTAAAAATAACATACTGAAAGATTAAAATTTCATCATTAATTAAAATTATCAAGTTTTTAAAAGAGAAATGGCTCTTATAAATGTGTAACTATAAATAATTATCATCTTGTGATTCCAAAATCATCTTGATTATTCCTACTTTTTCTTGCTTATTTTTCCAACCTGATCCTTTTGAGTTGTGACCAAAGGCCTATAGTTCCTTTGGAAACTATAATATCAGTGAATAATAAGTGAGAAAGAGGTTGCTTGGAAGAGATGTTTCAACCATGGATGAAGAAAAAAAATAAACACTTTATTTTATAAGATTTTTCAAGGTAATTGGAGAATTTCAATTTCAAATTAAATGAAGCTGTTTCCCTTCTAAATCTTTGATTTTTGTTTTATCCAATTATCTTACTCCCTAAAAGAGCAAAATGATTTCTTGCTTTCACAAACCACAACAACTCATAAATGTTTCACCAACAAGTGATTACATTTGTACATTTGCAAAACTGAGAGAAGCTTTCCTAGAAAAATATTCATCTAATATATTTATGTATCTTGTCTTATAAACAATCATGGAAATAAATATGAATCTAAGAGGAGAGAATTATAGAGAGAAGTAGACAGAAATTAGAATACAGTAATTTCTGAAGAATGATGTTATCAATGCAAACAACAGCCAACTTTTATTCAGCTCTTATTCAATACAAGGCAAATGCACTTCTTTTAATCTTGTGAAACGGTACTATATTTGCATTACCGTCATTTACTTATTTATTTGTTGGTTGGTTGGTTGGTTGGTACTGGGCATTTAAACCAGGGCTTACCACTGAACTACAACCCCAGTCTTTTTTTTTTTTTTTTTTTAATTTTGAGACAGGGTCTTGCCAAGTTGCTTAGGGTCTCGCTAAGTTACCGAGTCTGGCCTTGACCCTGTGGTCCTTCTGCCTCAGCCTTCTGAGTCACTGGGATTACAGGTGTGTGCTACTGCATCCAGCTTGTCCTCATGTTAAAGTGAAAGAAAGAGAAATTTAGAGAATAGAAGTAACTAATTGAAAGTCACATATCTATTAAGAAAAATATGTAACCTGAGCCAATAATGATTATGCTAATGACATACTGCATTTCTACAATACAATAAAGAGATAACCAAATCTCAAGAGATACTGTGAAACAGAGCTACCTGGCAAAACAAGATTGAAGAAAACCTTAGACTAAGAAGGCTGAGGACATATCAACTTTACAGAAACTAGGTCAGCTTCTACTTTAGCATTATAAATCTTACCCTTCACTGAATCTTCAAATAATGTCAGGAAATTGTTATTGATTTATATCATTGACTCAAATAAAGAGTGAATATGGCATTAATAATCACTGTGGAAAAATTCACAGAGTCATCTTGAGATGATACCTAAAATACGATATAATTGTGTTTAAATAGGAACTAGAAAAATGCAGACCAACTTGAATCAATGGGCTGTACTCAGAAAAAGTACCCCTTTAGATATTAAATGGGAGAAAGCAGGTTTGGTGGCATGCCTAGAATTCTGATTACTCTGGAGGCTGAGGTAGGAGGATCACAAGTTTGAGGCTAGCCTGGGCAAAATTTAAAAAAAAAAAAAAATTAAATGGCTAAGGATGTAGCTCTGCAGCAAAACGCCTGACTAGAATATGTAAGATTCTGGGTTCAATTGCTAGTCCTGCAAAAGAAAAAATAAAAAATTGAGAACAGCAGTTAGGGAAAAAATAAAATGAGAATTAAATTAATATATTCATGTGAAAAGCTGAGGATAGCTAATGAGCAGATCAAGTTAAAACAGAACGGAAAGATTATTGACTATTTGACCCAAATTCTTCCAATAAAACTCATCCAGGTAATTGAGGGAATATCAAAATGTTAATGTAATGTTCTTACAGAAAAACCAGACTAATTCTTTGTCAGCAAGAAGAATAAATGTCCTACTGGGGGTACTTATTTCCTAAGAAACTCAAAAGCAATTTGTATTCTGTTATGGTCTACAATTGACATCAAAAGAACCACACTGAATCCGAATTTCATGGCTAAAGGGAACACAGAGGTCACAGAGTACAATGCCTTTCTTCTTTCCAATATTTGGATTGGATTGGATTACACTGTATAAATATATTCAGGGCTTAGTTACATTGAATTGATGGCTATACAATGACTAAGGTCACCCTTAAATGACGCAGCCCACTATCTTAAAGTGTCCAAATCCTCACCTTGCTCTGAGAAGACTAAATTTAAATATTTTAATATTTAAACCCTACATGGAATATTTGTAGGTATAATAGCATTTTCAGTTGTGTTCAACAAAAGAGTGATGTAGAACTGCACCTCACTGGAATCCTCATGCACATTTTCATGCTTTTAAAAATACGTTTGAAGAAATTAGGTTAAAACCAACATAATATTAGCATTTGTTTTTCCTGCAGAGGACAAGAAATGGGCTAGAAATTGATACAAAGAAGACAAAAGCTGCATTTTTATAGGCAAACATAAACAGGTTGCCATTAGTTAATTCTGAGGCAGGAGTACATGTGCCTTCCTCTCTGTATTTAGTGCCAGTTTCAAATATTTAACATATGTACGTTAATGTATTAAATACCATGTGTGTATTTCTGAATGTGTATATTCATGTAATGTACGTGGGTGTATGTGTGTGTGTGTGTGTGTAAAATCTGAACTGTTTCATAAAAAAATGCCAATGCATTTCCATAATTCCTTATCTAAAGAGTTTGTGGCCAAGTAGGTTTTGACATTTGTATACTTCAGAGTGAGCTGTTGATATAACACTGGTAGTGTTTATTACATGATACCCTCAGGAAGACCAGGAATGACATTGTAATCAAACCCATGATTAAATAAACTGCCGAAAGACCTCATATTGATTTAGGTCAGGTTTCATTTTGCTTCTTGATTCATTTTTCAAAAACTTATTGCTTTCCAAATTTAATTGTCTAAATTACTGACTAGAGATTGTAGACCTACAATGGTAAAATTTGATGATGAAATCTGAGGGAAATTTTTCTGGTATATATTTTTTTTACTTGTTTGTAGTTTCTAAAACAAACATGTACTGTACCTCCTAACAAGATTAAGAAAGGAGGAGGGTGGTCACAGAGGAAAACTCTACCTTCCCTGGAGTTAATTAAACGCGTGAAGCCCTGTGTGAACTCAGCATCAAAGCAGATTAGAGAGCAAAACCTACAGGTGGAGCTGAGTTACCAGGAGGGAACTCAGAAAGGAGCAGCAGAGGACAGTGCTGAGTCAGAAATCATAAGAGTCTGCTAACAATGACACCACCTAGGAAGAGCATCCCACCAAACCACCGGCCATTCTACCTCCTAGTTAACACACCCTCCCACGACAAGGAATCATCTCAACTTGCAACATAAAGCAGAATCAAAACTCAAACCCCCCAAAGAAAATATTAAAGAGAAAAATCCACACTATGAGAAACTTCAATAATCATAGTGGGTCAATGGGAGCTTCCAGTGGCAAGCATTTCAACTCAGTGTTTCTCAAATGACTAGTCCTAGTCAATGATATTCTGCTTTCTTCTCTTGATAGATCTCCTTTTTTTTCTAATTCTAACTAAATATAAACCTAAAGAAAACCATTCTATACAGAATATTATAGGAGGCCAGGGGTCCAATTGCTCTGATTTTTCCCATCCAGTCGCACAGGATGGAGACTGGCATGGAGATGAGTACATGATCAACCTTTGCATCCAATGCTTCCCAATTTAAAGTTAACAAGGGTGGTCTGTCAATTGAATGTGGGAACCCAATCATACATTGATGTCTGAAGATGAGGGGAATTTGTATAACTCCTTGGAGCGCAAAAACCTCTAATGACTAAGCTTACAAGAGTTCTGTCCAAGAAATTTTTTCCTTCAAAATGAAGGAAGAACACTAACATCTGTTAAGTACCTGCTTGTCCCAGACAACATACAAGTAATTACCACAGCAACACTAAGAGCTGACTTGTGTGAACTCTCTCCATACCAGTCTCTTCTACATGCATCTCACACGCAAACCATTCAATCCTTATGGCAATTTTATGAAGTAGAGATGACTCATGAGCTGATGTCATATTCCTCCTGATTCCATGGGGAGGAAGTTCTCTGCAATGACATCACTGTTACTCCTTACTCTTTCACGGGGGGTAGGCGTAGAGAGCAGATGTATGTGACTGGGGATGTTTGAGGAACACACTAGGCATGCTCCACTCACCCTCCTCTTCCATTCAACAATCCCCTTTGGGAGGCAGCCTCTATTCCTCCCTGCTAATGATAAAAGGCTTCCCCTAGAGGGAGAGTCCTGTTTCTCTAGCAGAGTCTATTGCTCTCTGGGTAAATCTATTTATTGTAACATTAAGGATTATTTTATATATGTGGCTGCAGATTTTAAAGATTTAAAAATATTTTGAGATTCTGCACTAAAATATTTTTTTTTTCAGTCTAACTTTTACATTTATCTTAATTGGTCCAGAAATGAGAACCAAATGAGATAGGTTACTTATCAGGGACCCTAAAATCCCAGTAGTCATGCTCCCAGCCCACAGTGATAAAAAGACAGAGGGTTTAAGAAACTTCCCAGTGATCATACACCAGGGCCTGAACCCCAGACTCCAGAGCACATGTGCCAAGCCAACATTTTAACTACCCTCTCTTTAATACTCAGACTCCCCTAAGTGTTGCTTTTATCATCACTGTGGTTCTCAGAGATTAGGTAATAGAAGGCCCAAAGATAATATTTGAACATAGACTAAAAAGCTGGAGCAGAGACTGGAACATGAATCCCCTCACTCCAAAGGTAGTGTGCTTTCCAGTATGTTCCATCATGTGATCTACTTTCTAAAACTGCTCTTTTCAAATATCATCTGGAAGTGCTCATATCCAGGAGGACAGAAACTGGAGCAGCCCTTTAATAAGCTACGGTGGTCTTCTTTTATTATCAACCAAGAAAATCTCATCAAAGGCTGATCAAAATCCTCAATGTTAATGGACAATAGAAAATGAGATAATAGGATTAAAATGTGAGAACAGCTCAAGTAATATTTTTCCCACTACTCTCTATTATCCACCATCTCCACTTAGGAAAAAAAAATACTTTTAATTTACTCTTCTTATGGCATCCTATTTAATGCCTATCTCCATTTTTGTTACTGTTCCACACGTACGTCTTGAACACTTAAATAAAAAAATGTTCTCTCTATTTATCCCTGATCATGAATAGGCTTGCTTTATGAATATTCAATAAATTCATGGGAAACATATGCTATGCTATTGTCAGACAGATTAACATTAAGTATCTTTAGCTGAGTTATATTAATTTCTTAAGTGCTTACCTGAAAAGGCAGACTAGATTCTCCAGTTTTTGCATAGAGATCGATTTTTGCTTGGCTCCACTGAGATTCAGAGAATCCGACTACTTCACCTTGCTTTTGCAAATTTCCATCTAGTGATGTTCTTGTGAAGACCGAAAGATGCGAATGCTCAGATAAATGATACCAAAACCGTACCTGTTGAAAAATGTTTTGGATGATATAAATATTTCATTTACCTACCTCTTATAGTTTTTCTATAGTTTAAAACAGCCCAAAAAATAATAATTTTTTCAGTTCTTCCTTCCTCCAAGTGTTCAACCCCAGAAAAAGTCATTCTTTGCATTCCTCCCTTAAGAAAAGATTGAAGGCATCTACACTATTATTTTTTAACACATTCCAGAGAGATCTATCTATACACCTGGGAAACTAACATACCACTAGCACAGGTCTGCAGACATGTAAATACATGTCCACATAGTCATAGGTAGCACCATGTTGCTTCCAATGAAGTTTCCCAGGATCCTTCTCTCTTGCCTCTTATAAATTTGATAGGAATGCACCATAATTCAAAGTTACAAATCAGGTCTTACTGTACATTCTTTTTGCTGTTTGAAACACCAAACCAAGAAAAAGTTTCCTTGGAAAATTGCTTCCTCAGGAATCAATTGTACTGAACAATTTTCATTAATTTCTTCTCTTTTGTGACATTATCCAGCAACTTGGGAGTTCACAGGATACTGTTGGTCAATAATTCAAGCAAAGTAAGAAAACATTCTTTGTGAGACCAGCAAGTATGATCACTTCACTTCCTCCTCACCATCAATGTTGACATAATCTAGAGGTTTGACAGCTGAACTTCATAATGAAGAAAGTGGGCAGGATCATGCCTACTGCTGACAATTGCTCTAATGCAGAATTCAGCACTCATTTATTCTACCAATATTTACTGAGCACTTTCTAAGTTCCTGGTAATATGCCAGGGAACAATGAATTGCCTCAAATTCAACTGGATGTTGGATGATTCACTCTAAAATATGTCAAAAAGACTTCCATGAAACCAAGTTCAGATACACTGCATCAATTTCCTCTTCTTCTCACTGTCACTTAGAGTCCAAATTCTGCTATTTCAAATGTAAATCAAAATTCAAAGACAAAGCTCCTCAGAAAGAATCCTTATCATTGGCTTCAAAATGACTCTTTTTCAGTTTCATTACATTTTAAATTCTTTTTTTCCCTTCGTCATATGCTTTCCTCCCGTTATATGGACAGATATCAGTGTATTAGACGATGCAATTTATTTCATTGTTAGGATCCATTTCAGTGATAAAAGCTGACAAAATGTTTCCAGCATTCTTCTTTGTCAGTTCAAAATCAGCATTCTATGCTCCAAGGATTTTTTCAATGTCTACTTAATTGCCAGCACCTAGTCAAAAATTCCTTCTGACTATGTCGTTCTAGATTTTATTACCATGCTCACCTAAATTCAGATCTTGACAGGTAAATTATAAATGTAAAGCCAAATGGAAGTGTTTAACTTAATACCATGGAAAAAGAGGATGCATGCTCCCCAACTGCAATTAAATTTTAGATCCCTGCTGAAAGTTCACATATTCCCAGCTTATAGATATGCAAAATAGAACTTTAAACCTAGTTTTGCAAGAGATGTGCATGCCCCATCAGAATTTTGAGCTGTCAAACTGTCACTCAATACCTCACCAGTGTGAGGTATTTTAATAATAACCAGTGTAAGTTATTTTAATAGTGTACTAAGTATAAATGCCAATGGGATCCACAGTCAACAGGAGAAGAGCTTAGAACTTATATTTAATTTACTCTTCTAACAGATTTGCATTGTAGAGAGTTAAAGTCTTTAGCTTATTATACACCAAGAAATCTCCCATAATCTTTTCAAATTTAATAGTGTTAAAGGGTGAAATCATTGAACAAAAGTTATTATAGCTATGATTTCACCTACATATTCATGAAGCATGTGAACTCTATGAATCTTAGTCTAATTCACACTAATAGTAGGGAAGCAGACCAGAGACTCCCACCCAGAAGATCCTTACGATAATTAAGCACAAACCCCCACTATATTTGTAACATGTAAGTTTCTCTTCTTGATAGTAAAGCTGTTTACAGAGGGTATCAGCAAAAACTTCTGCAGAGGGTATTGTGGCTTATAGTTTCCTCTTTTTTGTAAGTGCCAGGTTTAAAAAAAAAAAAAAAAAAAAAAAAAAAAAAAAAAAAACCTTGTGAAACCTCTTTCCAGTTTAAAAAAAACTGGAACAAAAAGCACTTGTCATGTAAACCTTCAAACCCCTCTTCCCACAGGGTATAAAGTTCAAAGAGTTTCCAGACTGGAGTTCCAGAGAATTTATAGTCTATAGTACCTCTGGACCCTGCAACCAATAAATGGGGTTTCCTGAAAATTCCTCAGGTGTTCAGCCTCTTCTGTCCTACATAATTAGGACTCTAAATCATAAACTCAAAATCATGGTCATTTTAATTTCCTTATAAAACATATTAAGGGAATTTGTATTTGCTAGATATTCCATTACTATGTATTTAAGAAGGAAGAAGAAAGGAATAAGTGGACTCTTAGTACTGCTTCCTGAGTAAATATCTATAAACAGAGAACAAATCCACTCAATGTCAGAGAATGCATAAAGCATCAGGTGTCCTTAGAAACCCTGGAGTCTTTGGAGGAAAAAATAAATAAAAACAAAGGAGTTCCGTGGATTAGACAACAGGGTTGAAGGGAAGGGTGAGGGATAGGAAAAGGAAAGATGGTGGTTTGAATCTGATATAACTTTCCTATGTACATATATGAACACACCACAGTGAATTTCAACACAAGACTGTGTCCTAATTAGAATAAGATACATTTCATGCTTGTACAAATATATCAAAATAGATCCTAATGTCATGTATAAGCAAAAGGAACAAATAAAAATAAAAATCATAAACAATTAAAAAAGGGACACTTAAATATAATGAGTAGAATGGAAAAGACAGAAAAAATAGGGCTATTTAAATGTAAATTGATTTAAATTATATAAAATGAAAAATTTCGTTTCTCAATTATATTAATCACATCTTAAGTGATTAATAGTGAGTAGCTAGTGACTGCCACATGGAACATAACAGAAGTTCCCATTATCATAGAACATGGTATTAAACAGAACTATGTAGCATGTAAATTAAAATTGAGCCAACCTTCAAAATGTGTTTACTACTTATAATTCAGAATGGAATTTTTTTTCTTGGTACATCAAAAAGCAGTCATATCAATGTTTATAGCAGCTCAATTCACAATAGTCAAACTATGGAACCAACCGAGATGCCCTTCAAAAGATGAATGGATTAAAAAAATGTGGCATATATACCCAGTGGAATATCACTCAGTCTTAAAGAATGAAATTATGGCATTTGCAGGTAAATGGATGGAGCTAGAGAATATCATGCTAAGTAGAATAAGCCAGTCCCCAAAAAACCAAAGGCCAAGTGTTTTCTCTGATATACAGATGCTAATTCACAATAAGGGTTGGGGGACTAAGGAAGAATAGAAGTATATTGGATTAGGTAGAGATATGTGAAGAAGGTGCAGGGACATAGGGTTAGGAAGAGTAGTAGAATGAATCGGACATTATTACCCCATGTACATATGTTTACACCACCAGTGTGATTCTACATCAGGTACAACCAGAAGAATGAGAAGTCATACTCCATTTATGTATGAGGTATCCAAATGCATTCTACTGTCATGTATAACTAATGAATTTTTAAAAAGCAGTTTTAAAATGTTAATAAAAAAAATACCCAATTTTATCTTAGGTTTTCACTACAGTTTACACATTTTATATGCATTGTGCCTATTTAACACCCTGAGTCAATGTATTCAAGTGACTGTCATGTGGTCAAAAGGCTCCCAACAAAGAAGGTCCTTAAATTAAAAATCAGAAGCTCAAATTATTTTATTCTCTTTAATTGAATTCTGATTTTATTTGTACAAAGACAGAATGAAAGAAAGTCAAATATCAAGACAGTTAGAAAGAAAAAATTCATTTTACTCTAGGAGGGGCCATCTTCACAGGTGACTTTACCAGTCACTGAACACAGTAAGTGCCTTGGAGTGTGATATTCTCAGACAACTGCTCTTTGGTCTGAGGATAGCCCCTCCCACAAAGCAGTCCTAAGGTTCTTCCATATTTGCTTCTGTGAAAGATGCCCCAGGATATTAGAGGTTTTCAAAGATTTCTTTCCTATTTCTCTACTTTCTTTTTCATTCCATTTTGATCTGCCTCCAGGCAAAATTCGCCTCCTCAAATCTAATGCCTTTCCCTCACCTTTCCTATAACCTTTGTCCAATGGCCTCCCCATCTCAGAACTCTAGCAACAGATCATCACATACTACTCTTCATAGTTTCCCAAACCCTCAGTAACAGCACTGTCCCTGGTTCACAATGGACCTAGGTCTCGCTTGGTCTGATTTTTGCTCTCTGAACTATCTTTTCAAGAATCTTAACAGTAAGAAGATCTAAAAGAACAAGAAAAGCAATCAACAAAAAAGTCAAAAGAAAACAAATAAAGATTCCTGGCTCCTAAAAATTTAGCTGGAAATCAGTTCATGTGGGAAGGGAGATCAGCATCCCTCGGGAACCCCTGCCTCTTGTTAGGGCAGTCAGGTGTTTACATTGTCACTGTGTTCCTGGCACTGAAGACTGGGGATAGCACAGAACAGCTGAGGAAGCTTCCTACGATGAACCAGAGCTAGAATTTACATTGCTGTCATTCTGAGCACTAAAGAGAGGTCTTGGAGAATTATTTTTGATTTTTGATTTTTTTTTTTTAACTCCTTGAATTTGAACTACTTGAGCTCCTCCCTGGGTTGGTTGCTGGGAAATTTAGACTCATGTGTTTCCTGATCCCAGTAAACTTTGAGAACCCACCCACCTCTTGCATCATTTATCTTTGTCCTGATTTCCTAATACACATTTGTATGAATTTTTTATTTTGCAGAAGTATTAAAATAAATTCAAAACAAGTTGTATAATTAAAAAACAAAAGGAAAGACGTTTGTACGGGCAGATTGACAAAGTCATTTGGCCCAATGAAACTGAATGAAAAGACAAATATACAATTTTTTCTAATTTTAGGTTTTCATTTTTTTCACACCATGGTCTATTTTTATGTAATTTTATTTATTTATTTATTTATTTTTTTACAGACTGCATTTTGATATATTGTGCATAAATGGAGTTTTTATTTCTATGGTGTGCACCATGTAGATTCACATCCTTTGTGAAATCATACATGTACATAGGGTAGTAATGTTCGTCTCAGTCCACCATCTTTCATACCCCCATTCCCTCCCCCTCTCATTTCCCTCTACTTAATCTAAAGTTCCTCCATTCTTGTCTTACTCTCCACTCCCAACCCCATTATGTATCTTTAAGGTGGCTTTTCATTTGAAATCATTCCCTCATGTTTTAGATTCCAATAGCATTTTGTAATAAGTGATATTAATTGTTAGCATCTAATCTGCTTCTCTTGAGGAAAACTAATTTGTATTTGCTGCATTTACTATTATATGTAAGATAAAGAACAATTAGAATAGGACTGCTTTCATTGGCATCTACTAGTCACATGTTGTATAACGTGAGAAAGAATATTACATCATATCAAGACAGTTTGCTATGTTCATATACTAAAGCTTATTTACAAATTGAAAAAGAAAACCCAAAGGGAAAACAATAAGCTTACAAACTAACGTTGAAAGCAAAAGCTTCATGTTATCCATCTTCTTATATTTAATTCTAAAAGTAAATTGTATTTTTGTACAGCAACATAAATATGAAGAGTCAAAAAATAGTAAAGTTCACATTCAGCCCCATCCTAGTTGTAATTCCTAGTCAACTGTAAACAATAACTTCATTTCAAGATCAATAAGAAATAGTAACTTCTGTTTCCCACATTTTATTTGTCCTATCTCCCATTTCAGTGAAAACAAAAAATGCCAAGTTTCCACCAGTGGCCAAAGTGACTTTTGAAGCTGTTAAATTATAGTCCACATCTTGAACAATGATTAGTTTCAGGAACAATTGTGCATGGTCATGCCATGTGTTGGCTCTATACTAAGTATGAGGTAATTTAAGCAAAATGACCTTAAAAGTGTGCTGTTAGGAAATGTGACTCAGAAGAAAACTCATGTTCCTTTAAAGTCCTTTCAGAAAATACCCTTAACTATATTAGTCTGATATGATGGCATAGTAGGAAAAAAATCACATAATTTCATAAAATGAAGGCTTTAATCACATCAAAGGGCCTAACTCAGATTATCTCACTGCTTTCCTTTATCATTTTATAATAAGAACATTTGTTCCATGAAAACAACCATTATTAATATGTTCCAAATTGGAGGCTCAGCTGCATTTGCCAATTATCCAAAAATGGTAAGACTTTGGTTTCCTTATTCTGTAACTTTATGAAAGAAAGTGCCACATGTTACCATGAACTTATAAAAAGAAATGGTATGCTGTGGAGAAGTCCTTTGAGGGAAACATTAGCTATGTGTATCTGACTGCAAGTAGCTTCCCCTAACAGGTGTACTACTACTTCCTAAGCTGGAGAGTATGACGTCATCCCAGTATGCCTTCAACTCAAAGATTATTAAAATTCAAGTAGATACTGACAAAAGGGATAAACAAATATTTCTCTGGAAGTCTGTGTTAGCTCCTTGATATAGTCTCAGTTTTAAAAAATAAGTTAAACCATTCAGTCAGAATCCAAAGCCTGTGGAGATTAAAGCTTTGGCAGAAGATAAGCTATCAAACATCTAAACTGTCCTGAACATTTTCACTGAGCCCCCATATAAGGAGATTCCACAACAAGGCTACACATTTGAGCAAAATTAAAGCAAAGTGTCTTCAAGTGGAAATGATGACAAATGGAACATCCATCCCAATAATCATAAATTAGTAGCCATCAGCAAGCACACAGGGATCATCTTCAAAAAGAAACATATATTTTTTTTCAGTGATGCTCAGTAAGTTAAAGGAATTTCTAATAAGCATTTAATGTTTGTTTCCCAATATATATAAAGCAGACCAAATTAACACATTTTATTCCTTTGCATTCAATGTCTTTTATATATATAACTCAGTGGATGACCTTTAAGTTAAGTTAGCCTGTAAAGTACTTTTTAAAGCACTAAGTGCTTCTGGGGTTCTTTTAAAAAAATCTATATCTTTCTATTACACAGGATTTAATTAAAATAAAGTTGGGAACAGGTAGAGGGCATTCAGATGAGGTGGAAATCAAGACAGGAGTTGCTTTATTTCTTATTCCCACACAGAAATTGAAGGAAAGACAAAGAAAAAAAAAAGGAAGAAAAGTACAACCTATTAAGAGTTCTGGGCACTCCCATTCAGACTTACACTAATTTGAACATATAATTAGGTTTATAACTCTAAATGATGTGTAATTTATCATCAGGAATGCCTGCATCAACTGTTGTAACACTACATTTATACACAATGAGTTCCGTGTGCTGAAATATTGATCTCTTCATTATATTCTGATAAGTAAAGACAAATAGATAAACTGAAATCCTAAAACTTAAAGGCATGTTGGAACTCTTAAAAGGACTGAAAAGAAAGCAGGCTGAACAGGAACATATGAATTAGGTGAAAGGTTTGTGGAAAGTAAAGAAGTCACATTCAGTGAAAACCTACTATGAACTAAGTATTTTGATCATGTTTTAATTCTCACAACCACATGAAGGAGACAGACCCATGGTTTTTGCTCCCAGTATAGAAACTGGGCCTCAAAGAGGGTACACAATTTATGTATCAAAATTAGTAAGGAGAAAAACTGAGACATGAATTCTTGCTGATTCCATAGCCCTGCTTTATTCTGTATTGTGCTATTGAAATAAAATATTTTAAATCTTGGTGTGTGTTTATCTGGCATCAGAGGACTAACTGAAAAATAAAATTTCAGTAAATGAAATTATTTTTCCTGAGCACATTTATCTTTTTGCATTCTTTCACCTTACTTTCCACAAGCACTTATTTAACTGACTTTGTGTACTCAATTCATATAGTTGGGTAAAAGAGCAGATCTTGGCAACGTGTATCCATTTCTAGATTCTGGAAAGATCCAGTTGAAAAGTATAAAAATGGCCAAAAGTTTCTTTAAAACCCACTACCCCTTACCAAATGGTGCAGGGTTATATGTGGCAAATGGTCTTTTGCATGGCATTTTGTGCTGAGATAGCTTATATAGTTTTTCTCAATTCATCAGGAAAATGTTATTAAAACATGGCAGACTTTTACTAGCAGAGTAACCCAAACTTATTGGTTCATAACCACAGAATAGCCATTGGAAACTCAGAAGAATGGATTACCTGACATGGAGTAGAGGCAGTGAGCAATTTTGTGAGGACAGGACTTCCAAGCTTCGCCACCCCAGGGGATTGATGTGCCTCCAAATAAATAAATGATCCTGTAAAAACAAATGTAGTCATATGGATACAAGTTCTGTAGTCATATGGATACAACTTCTTTGCTCATGTTTCTTATCCTTGCACATATTCAACTGTCAATCAGATAAAGAAACTTACATTTTTACTTATTTACCCTTTAGCTCTGTGGATAACCAAAAGCATTTTCAGAAGTACAACATTAAATATCTAAAATAAAATTTGATTGATTAAAAAGAAGCTCTTGATCCAAATCACCTAAACAAACATTTTTCTTGCTTTAACTCACATCATAGAGTTTGAAATTAAATTAAGTGAAGCTTCTAAACTTACAATTATACATTCAAAATGCCTTATAAAATTCCCACAAGAGTTTCATTTTTAAGTTTCTTCACAGGGTACTGAAGGATCTGAGCCTATGGAATGAGTCTGGTTTCTCCTGGGGCTTACATATTTGACATTGTTGTCTGGGCTAGAGGGGATGAAAGTTTAATTAAAGATCTAATCTGAACATTAACAAAATAACTGCTTTTAGATTTTAACTACAGAGGATGTGCTCATGGCAAATGTACAGGAGGATAACATCTCTTTGCAGCTCAAAAGATCACACATCCTGAGCTGTTGTCAGGAGTAGCTTCATTGAATATTGAAACCTTACAAGGAAGGCTATGCCAAACAATGTCAAGGTCTGATCCTGCCCTTTGATAATCACAAAGTGATGGGCAACTTGGAAAAGAAAGCAAGTATTTTGACTGAAAAAATACCACATTCAGTGATTTTCTTGAATGTGGATCAGTGCTGACTAAACAAAAAGGAAGGTTTTCAAAATTAAAATGCATTATTTTATAGATCCCTTCACACATTTTACCAAACTACCAAGGGTAAAAATATCCACATCTGCCTTGACCTCACTTTTTGAAAAGCACTTTTAGTGCAATGGCCTGCAAATTATACCACACAACTCTGAGAAAGTTAGAAATCAGTCTTTTTAGTGAATATAATGCAAAAATAAGAAACAAACATTACTCTATAACATAAGAAAATAAAATAAAAACAACCCAATGAAGTTTTGCTTAGGAAAGGCAAGAGTAGTTTACTATTTGGAAAATCAATTTACATTGCAGAATTGCCCATCTGATGATCATGTGATAATGACAACAGAAAAGGAAAAAAGCACTTGACAATTTTAACTTACAATCATTATATTTTTTTTAAATGTAGCACATCATGAGTGAAGGAAACATTCTTATCTGACAGAAACAACAATTTTTCAGCAAACGTGGCACTTAAGGTTGAACTATTGACAGCTTTTCCCCTGAGATAGGAACAAGACAAGTCCAGCAGCCATCAGCAGTTCTACCCAGCAATTTCCCAGAGGCCTTATCCAGAGAGTGACAGAAAACAGAAAAGAGAAAAAATAGATAAGTACAAACACACACATACATGGTTTAAGATGTAGAAAGAAAATAAAATTGTCTTTATTAGTAGATAAAATAATTGTGAACCTAGAAAATAAAAAATTACACTCTTAGCTATAACAAATAAAATTATCAAGGCCATTGGATACAAGGTCAATATTTTAAAATGTAATTGAATTTGCTATATACCAACAACAAAGAAAAATATGATTTTAAAAAGGGTAATTTATAATAGCTGCGAAAAACTAGGAAAACATAGCAAAATATTTTCAAAACTTCTACTCTAAAAGTTATAAAATATTACTAGAGATCAAGTAATTGAAAAAACTGGAAACCTTAAGATTCTTTTTCAATGAAATATAAGTAATGGTTACATAGAAGAAATCATTTTATAAACACAAACTGGAAACTTTTTTTAAAGAATTGCAATGTTTCTTACTGATAGTAAAACAGGTAAGAGTACTCCCATTTTGCTGCTAGAAATGGAAGTATTAAAATTTGGGGGGGAATCTATCAATATTTATTAAAAGTATACATACATATCTTGCTTTAAAAATATAGACGCCTCATTCCTAGCTACCTACTGCATCAAATTAAAATCATTCTAAGTAAGGCAATGGGTACAAGAACAAATTTTTCAGCATTGTCATGATATTTATGTCACTGGATGACTACAGTCATTATGCATATCCAGGTTAAAGAAATTAAGCAAACATCATGAATTAGGCTGCTTCTACTTCCAGAGAAGACTAAGTATCATGGACCAGATTTAATCTCCTGATTTCAATTAGAAAAAAAAATTTTTTTCAGAAACAGATATAAAACAATGATTTTCAAACAGGGAGAAACAAATGTGCCAAGGCACATGGTCGCAAATAGTCTTCCCAGCTCCCTGCCTAGAGGGTGCTATGAAGGGAGGGGGACATAAGAGAAGCATGTGGTCTCTCTGAGTTGAAAAGATGGTGTTGGTGCAGTGGGGAGACGCTAGGAGCTGGAGTTCCTAACATAGTGCAGTTCCCCTATTCAGGTTCTGGAGCTCTCCCCTTTCTGAGCTGCAAACAGAGCAAGCTCCAGGGATCTGCTGAAATACCCCCAAATCAGCACCTGAATATTGACCAGTGCTTGGATGAGAGAAAACTACCTGAGGCTGAGGGGAAAATACACTGAAAGGGGCAGATGTTACAAAACATCACCACGGGCCAGAAACAGGATTCTCACACCAACTGGAGTGAAAAATTATACATGGGTATCAGGTAGCGTGCTCAAGCCAAATGAGTAAGCCAAAAACACATATGTGAAAGCTATAGTGTTTTTACTCATCTTCACCAATATTGGAACAATCCAAATGCCTTTCCACTGTTAAGTGGATACATGAACAGTGGTCCATTCACACAACTCAATTCTACTCAAAGATAGAAAGGAAGAAACAATTACTGTATTCAACAACAGTTGATTATGTCCTCAATCAAAAACCTCAAATCAATTAATACTAATTGAAAGAAGCCAGATTCAGGAGGCTACATACTGTCTGATCCATTTACATGCCCTTCAGGAACAAGGGACAGAAATCTCGTCAGCTGGTGTCAGTGGCTGGGTGTGTGGAGAGGTGTTCACCACAAAGTGACAGGAGAACTGGGTGGGATGAAACCATTTTGATTCTTATGGTGGTTACACGATTATCTATATTTGTTAAAACTCAGTGAACAGTACACTAAAAAGGTTGAATTTCACTATATTAAAATATTCTTTAACATATAAAATGAAAAATATAATTTATACTTGATGATTTGGAGGAAATACCATGAGTTATATTTAGAAACAAGATAGGGACACTATTAATAATACTTCAAATTTTTGTAAAACAACCACAAAAATACTTATGATTTCAAATATGTACATATCTATCAAGAGTAAGTTCTATGAGCACACATAGAAGTAGGAAATAATTACACAAGTTGCCTGTTTGGATGTTTAACAGGGCACCAGAAATGGGAAAAACAAAACCAAGCAAATTGGGAAGAAAAATCAAGACTTAGTGACAACAACAACAAAACCACACACACACACAGACACATCAACCCATTCAGCTTTTGTGTAAAGTTTCACATTGAAGGTGCATGAAAGATAAAAAAAAAAACAACTAAAGATTAGTTTAAAAAGCTGTAATCTATAAACTCAAAGCAAGAATCAAATAGACTAGAGTTTTTGCCTTAGACATGGGAAATACTGAACTCTACTGAACTACCCTAAAAATTTCCTTTTCACTTCTTCCTGTCTCATTGTGGACCTAATTTTCTTTCTTTCTCATCTGAGATTTAAAACCACAACTGATTATTGATTATCTTCAGGTTTTATTAATGGCAATCATGGACAAAGAGGTGTTGAGTCTATGATTTAGATTACATATATGTAATATACATTTTATATATGTGTGTATGTATATGTACATGTATATGTATATATGTACATATACATACACACACATATATACATACATATACACACACACACACACACACACACACATATTTGAAAATGGTGGCACATGCCTGTAATCCCAGTGGCCCAGGAGCTTGAAGCAGGAAGTTTGCAATTTCAAAGCCAGACTCAGCAACAAAGTGAGGCTAAGCAACTCAGTGAGACCCTATCTCAAAAAGGGGCTGGGGGTATAGGTCAGTGGTTAAGCACCCCTGGGTTTAATCCCCAGTACCAAAAACAAACAAACAAACAAACAAACAAAATAAATATATATATATAATTTTTTGCTGGGCCCTTTATAAAGTGAGAAATACTGCAATTCAACCCTTTTACTATGAATGATAGATAGCAGCTCCTCCCAATTTTATCCATTATATTGTTATCTTTCAACATTATTTGCATCACAGGAAAAGATGACTAGGCTTTTCAATATTTAATACAGAGGCTGCATTAAACCTTTCTTTAGCACAAATTATAAATAATAAGATGGCAAATGTCTGAAGGTGAATTATAAGTGTTTTTTAGTTGTGGTACTTAGTGAGATTCCTGCATTCCTACTAAAATGGACAAAATCTATTCATATTTATTGAACTCTTACTCTGTGAAAAATCTTAAGTATGATTTATCTAATTCTCATAATTCTCCATGGAAATATATTTATTTTTCCTTATTTTCTAGCTAACAAAACTGAAGTACTTTGCGTGCAGTGTCAACACCATGACTTAATCCAGGGCTGCCCATGCTCTTCATGACCCTATAAGGATAAAGGTCTCATCAGACCACTAGAGTGTAGATTCCCAGCTTCCTCTGGGGAATCACTGCCTTCATTATCTCATTGACAGTTCTTCAACACATCCATATCTTTTCTACCCTCTCCTCTTTGCTTTGTGCTTCTGCTTTTAGAACAAATATGATTGGTCACATGCTTTAATCTGAGGAATCAGGTCTCCATTATCCTGCAGGCAAATTTCAAATTCCTAGGCACCTCTGCATTTATTTTTATACTCCATGTCTCATCATATGCATCTCACCCAGAACTGCACACAGCTCTCCCATTCACTTTCAGTATTTTTCCACTAATTAGACCATGTTCCCCACCATCTCCCCTTAATTCCTTACATCTGCCTTCCTGGCTGCATTACATTTCCCATCAGTGCTCAGTTCAGGACTCATCTCCCTCAATAAGGCATCTCAAATCCACTTTAATCACTCTCCATGCCCTGTAAAGCATTTATCATACCCTAGGGCAAACCTTACTCATCTGCTTCATCTACCATGGCTTCCACTCTCAGGTCTAATTTCTGCTGTGTACTCAATAATGGGTCTGAACAAAGAAAAATGAACAAAACATCATATGAGCTAATGTGTCATGTAGTTCTAATTATTGATATTCTCCTTTCTCTTAAACTTTAAATCATTATGCCACAAAATCTTACAGGAAAAAAAAAAAAAAAGACTGGCACAAGAAACAACAATCACATGCTATTAAAGAATGAACTGTGTTTAAAGTTGTAACCAATGGATGGTCAGTTTCTCTCCATATTCTTTCACACAATCCACAAACCCCAATTTCCAATGATTGTAATTAAAATATGCCCAACATTTATTTTTGGCACATTTCTTTGGAAGTTTCAAAAGTGGGATAATGCTCACTGAACTTGAAAGAGGATCGACCATACTGGTTATGTGATTACAAAGTTAATATGAAACTATAGCATATGAGCAACAGTATTAGATGCCATAAAAAAGTAAACAAAGAGAAAAAGGGGAAAAAAAGTCTGATTTTCTTGGAGTTTCACAAACCACTTTTGGAATGTTATATGTAGTTATAGCTCTTCAATTTTCAGAGGAAATGTAAAAATTATAATGCTGGTTCAAAATATATATGAGAAAGACGTTCGATTGTTTGTTATAAAGAAGTCTCAAGTGTGATTAAATTGCATTCAAATATTTTCAGATTTATTTTATAGATAGAGCTAAATCTCTGCTCTGTTCCCAAAGAGAAGATTAGACTATTTTTCTTTTCTGTTTTGCAAAGAAAAAATTGGATTGTTCAAAAAAAGGAAAGCAAGGCTACTAAACAGGATTCCTGAGTAAAAGAGGGAATTATCAGAAAGCTTCTCTCCCCATTTAAACCTTCAATCCAACCTTTTAAGAAACAAAAAATATTCATTATTAAAAAAAATGGTCCTTCTTAGAAGCTCAATTAACAGCAAATTTTTAGGTTGGGCAGGAGGATTCAAGGCAAGACAAACCACAGTCACATTTATATACTTTGTAGAGAGAAATGAAAATATCAGTATCATTATTCTGCAACATGAAAAAACAAAAGTTAATTTTTCAAAAGAGGAAGACGTCCTACCATGATTTGTGTTTGCTATGAGATCAGCTTTAGGAAAATGGTGCTCTCCATTGCTCAATCCCTTCACCACCTCCCAGTGGGACTCTTCTGTGAGAAATGGCTCCCAGCCACAGAAACCAGACTCAAAGTCACAGGTGAGATGATTCACTATTAGAGAAGGAAAGGAAAACAGGTGAGCGGAAATGAAGTGAGGTTGCTGGTAGAGCACGCACTCTAACCCATAAACGTGGAGGTCAGTATACTCATTCTGCTTTGTAGTCAACATTTTCTAATGATCAGAATAACTTTCCTTTTTCTGCTCTCACATGTTTTACACGTTATGTGTGAAGCCTGGCTCCTCTACATGCTTCTATCGACACGTCTGGCACATTTCATCCTAATTGGCTGTGTCCATTGTATTTAATGACACCAGGTGAAACTCCAGAGGTTTTCACAGAGTTACTAATTCACCCGCCAAGTAGAAATCTCCTGAGATGAGAGTTTTAAAAAATCCATTTGAAAGAAGGGAATTTAAATCAATCCTGGACACCTGAAGAACTTGAGGTCCATACCTCAATTCTTTGTTTCATTATTCCATTTTTAACACATTTTCCAAATTAAATGTCTTGCCATTTTGGAATTGCAGAGAAATTAGATAAACTGAACTTTCTTTTCCTCTCTTAATTTATAACTAAAAAGTTGGCAAATACTTAAATTACTACACGTACCATTAAAGAACTATTTCTAAGGAAAGTCCAGGCTTAGGGTAAGCGTAATAAAGATCTTTGCCAGTTCTGACATCAAATTAGTGAGGAAAACAGCAGGTTTCAGAGCACTTGGTAATAAACTAGAAATTCCAGCAATTTGAGTTTCTGAGAAGTTAACTCTGATTGCTTAAGTTTCCTTTTCCTAGAATAAGAATCATAGTAACGGCCCATCTTAGGTATTAGTTTTGTGGATAAATAAATATTATTAATTTTAAAACTCATTTCTGAAATTTCACTTTCATTACACAGAGGCATTTTGTAACCATGAGGAAAGAAAGAGAAATAACATAATCATTTGCTAGAAAACAACAAAGTTTTGAAAATCAGAATGCTATCATCTTAAATAACAATAGTCACTTGCCACTGCACTCCAAATATGTGTGTCAGAAATTTTACATATGTTAACTTTCTGTCCCACAAGTATCCTGTATAGAAAATACAATTTTCCTCCAAAGAGCAAAATGGAACTCAGAATTCCAAGCAACTGACCTGTGGTAAGTTTTAGTAAATAGCACACCTAGACATTGAACCTGCGACTCTTTGACAGCAAAGCTTAAACTATGAATTGTCCCTAAACGAGGTCCCCTAATTAAAAAGACTCATTACCATGTGCTTACTTCTGACCATTATTTTCAATTGTCAATAGTGTGCCCAATTTGGCTGGCATATGGAATAAGTGTATCACACCTTAATACTCAAAGGCAGTGAAGGGGAGGGGCAGCATAGACAAAGGAGATGGTGTTGCGGGGATGGATAAAGACATTAAATAAAGAAGAATTTACTTGGGGTAACCTGTGGGTTGGACAGGAAGTCTGATTTTTAACAGACACAAAGTCAGTAGGAGGGAAAGAGAATCAGTCAAAGCAAATCCAGAAATAACTTCCACAGGAGGGGAAGCATTTGGGGTGCAGAAAATGACTTTCAGAGAAAGTAACTACAGCAGCATTCCCCACTGCCAGGGAAAGCAAGAGCTTGTCCTGCCAGAGAAGAGACCTCCAGTGCACCTCTGTGTTGTGGCCTGGGAAAGCATCACAGGTGGCACCAGGAAAAGTGGCTGCCAGCTGAGTTCCTGCAGCATGGAAATACTGTGCTCAGTGCTACCTGAGAGGGTGGCCATCTGCTCCCTTCCTATGACCAGGGAAAGATTATGCTCATGCAGCCACACGTCCTGCCTGCAAAAGTGCCCCAATATCCAGCATGCTGCCACCACCAGGAGATAGGAGATAGGGAACTCTAGCAGCTGACCAGAAAATTCCCAGAAGGTACCTGAACCAGAGAAACTGAAACCAACACAAAGAAAATTTTGCCTGGACCATTCAGGATCTGGATCCCAAGAGAGAAATCTCCCATTGTTGCTGGCACTATAGCAGATGCAAGGGAGCACGTGCACTCCAGGCAGATACCAGGTATTTTATATTTAGAGCAATGAAGGTGAAACCTGTGGAGGTTTTGTTCTGACACCCTGAAAGTGGATTTTACTAGAGATCCAGATGCTCTGCAGAGACCAGCATCCCCCTGCCACAGGGTTGGGGGAGATAGAGCAATTCTCAAACACCCACCAAACAGTTCCAAAGTTCCATCTAGACTAAACCCCAATTACTGAATCTCCAGTTTATAACTGCAATACATCTGCCATGGAAACACAATTCGCCAATACCCAAATTGTGCAACCCCATCGTATACCAGCAGCCTGGAAGCTGAGATCTACCACAACCAATTTTTCCTCCTAACAACAAAGGCTTAACAGCCCCCAATGCCCAACCCAAGGTCTACAAAACCAAAAACAAATACCAAGAGAGAAAAGCCCATCCTTACCAACGGTTTCGATCACCGCATCAGAAATAAGCCCTTTATTTCTCAGCAAGAATTTTTATTTTCTAATTTCTTTCTTTCCTCATTCCTTTTATCTTTTCTAAATGCTCCATCTTTTAATCTATTTTTATTCTATTTTCTCAATTTTAGCTTTACAAACATCATTTCATTGTATTACTTTTACTTTTTTCCATTATGTATGATTTTGTGTGCATGTATGTGGGTGTGCGTTGGGGGATGTGTAGTCACTATGCAGATGGATTTGGAAAAGTGTATGTATATTCATGTATTTTCACTTTCACTAGTTGCTTCCTTTAGCACCTGTTTATTATTAAGTTTTCATTTGTCTTATGTGGGTTTCAATCATACATGGGTTTCAGCTATTTTGATCTTGTAGTTGCTGGTTTGTCCATATATCTGTTCTTATCCCTCTTATCTCTCCATCATCATTCTCTTCCTCTACTAAGAGTCAAATTTTCCTGTTCCCATGTCCTCTCTTTCTTTATTAGTTTCTATAAATCTTTTATTCCTCCTTTTTTACAGCCAACATCTACTACCTACCACCTGCCTCTTGTTTGATCACTTCTTTAAAATATTTCAAACTTTCACCTTCCCACCCTATTTTCTTTTTGCTTCAGAAAATGTGATCAAACTAAATAACAGAATTATATAGTTTATGTATTTCATACACCATTCATGTTGATTAATAAAGTGGATGACATAATGGATACCTAAGGTTGAATGCCTGATCTAGTCCACAATATTTTATTGCCAGTATTGACTGATGTTAAATTCAGATCCTTCATTCCTATATAGGTGGCAATTATATAACAGATGTCAAAGTAGGCATATACATTTAACTCAAAACTAAACTCCCCCCACCAAGAGGGACTGGAAAATGATTGCAACTGTTTAAGGCCAGAGATCTTGCTGCCAAGAAACACTCTCAACCCAGGCAAGCAACAGTGAATCTCACACCACACAAGATCTAACCCCACTTGGGCCTTAACATTACTTTAGTTTATAGAATTGGGGAGCCAAAAGCCCCAAACCAAAAACCAGGCCCCAAGGAGAAACAACCAAAGGGAACGTTAGGCCCCATCCCTTGAAATCTACTCATATATCAAAAATAATCATATATCAAAAATCCTAGAATAAAAAACTACACATGTAAGAACACATACATAAAGAAGAAGGGGAATCAAAAAAGAAATGAAAGAAGATATACAGAAATTCTTAGAAACCAATGAAATATATATATAACATATCAAAATCTCTGGGACAGAATGAAAGCAATATAGTAAGAGGAAAATTTCTTACACTGAGCATCTATATCAAAAACAATAGATCACAAATAAATAAGCTTATGATCCATCTCACGGCCTTAGACAAAGAAGGACAACTAACTCCAAAATCAATAGAACACAGGAAATAATAAAGATGAGAGCCATAATTGATAAAATCAAGGATAAAAACAATACACAGGATCAATGGAACAAAGAGTTATTTCTTTTAAAAGATAACTTGGATTGATAAACCAAAATCCAAAACAAAAGAGAGAAGACCCAAATCAACAAAATCATAGATGAAAAAGGAGATGTCACCACAGACACTTCTGAAATTCAGAGGATCATTAAAAACTATTTTGAAAATTTATATACAATATAATATACAAATAAACTGCAAAATCAAAAAGATATTTACAAATTTCTAGACACATATGACCTGCCCAAATTGAAACAGGAAGATACAGAAAACCTAAATAGACTAATATCAAGTAATGAAATTTAAAAAGCAATTAAAAGCATACTAACAAAGAAAAGTCCAGGAAAAGGTGGATGCTCAACTTAGTTCTATTACCCCTTTAAAAAAGAGCCCCAGTCTTCTTCAAATTATTCCATATAATTGAAATGGAAGTAACACCTCCAATACATTGTACGAAACCAGTATAACCCTGATTACAAAAAACAGACAAAGACATATGTAGGAAAGAAAACTACAAATCTCCATGATGAACTTAGATTCAAAAGTCCTTAATACACTATTAGCAAACCACATTCAAAAACACATTAAGAAGATAATACGTCACAACCAAGTGGGTTTCATCCCAGGGATGAAAGATTGGTTCAGCCTATGCAAATCAATAAATGTATTTCATCACAGAAATAGAATTAAGAACAAGAACCATATGATCATCTTAATAGAGGCAGAAAAAAGTCTTTGAAAAATAAAATAAATATTCATGTTAAAAACACCTGAGACACTGGAGAGAGAAGGAATTTACCTCAAGATTAGAGAGGCTCTATATGGGAAACCCAAAGTCAACATCATACTGAATGGAGAAAAATTGAAAGCTTTTCCTCCAAAATCAATAACAAGTTAAGGATGTACACTCTCACTGCTTCTATTCAATACAGTTCTCAAAACTCAAACCAGAGCAATCAGACAAGAGAGGGAAATTAAAGGAATACAAATACAAAAAGAAGAAGACGAATTATCACTGTTTGCAGATGACATGATACTAAATCTAGAAGATCTAAAATATATCACCAGAAGACTAGTAGAACTGATAAATGAATTTAGCAAAGTAGCAAGATACAAGAACAATACTCATAAGTTAATAGCTTTTTTATGCTCCAACATTGATTCAGCTGAGAAAGAAATCAGAAAACCACTCCTTTCACAATATCTTAAAAATACATATATACATTCATACCTGGGAATTAATCTAACCAAGGAAATGAAAGATCTCTACGATGAAAACTAGTCAACACTGAAAAGGAAATAGAAGAAGACCTTAGAAGACAGAAAGACCGCTCATGTTCTTGGATAGGCAGAATTAATATTGTCAAAACGACCATACTGCCAAAAGTAATTTACACATTCAAGGTTATCCCCATCAAAATTTCAATGACATTGTTTCAATGATTAGGGGGGGAAAAAACAGTTCTTAAAGTCATTTGGAAGAATAAGAGACCCAGAATAGCCAAAGCAATTTTGAATAAGTAATGCAGGAGGCATCATAATACCCAGCTCAACTCAGATTCTGCAGAGCTGTAGTAGCAAAAACAGCATGGTATTGGCATCAAAATAGACATGGAGACCATTGGAATAGAATAGAAAACACAGAGACAAATCCACCTGCTTACAGTCATCTGGAACTTGATACAGGCACCAAAAATAGATGTTGGAGAAAAGATGGCCTTTTTTTAACAAATGGTGCTGGGAAAACAATATCTATAAGTAGTAGAATGAAATTAGATCCCTATCTTTAACCCTACACAAGAGTCAAATCAAATTGAATCAAAGATTTAGGATTTAGACCCGAAACCTTGCAACGACTAAAAGAAAACATAGGGTCAACAGTTCATCATATAGGTATAGGCGATGACTTCCTCAACAAGACCCCTAATGCTCAAGAAAGAAAAAAAAAGCCAGGAATCAATAAGTGGGATGCCATAAAATTAAAGAGTTTCTACACAGCAAAGGGAATAATCTAGAGAGTGAAGAGAGAGCCTATGGAATGAAAAAAAAGAAATCTTTGCTAGCTACTCCTACCAATATTTAAATGACACAAATTATTTTTGTAAAGAACACAGAAAACTCAATGCCAAAAAAAAAACAACAAATGGACAAAATAACCAAACAAAACAAAGCAGCATGGAGATTCCTCAAGAAAACTAGGAATGGAACCACCATATGACCCACCTATCCCACTCCTTGATACTTATTCAAAAGAACTAAAATCAGCATACTACAGCAAAACAGCCACTATGTTTATAGCAGCACAATTCACAATAGCCAAATTATGAAATCAACCCAGATCCCTATCAAGAGATGAATGGATCAATAAAATGTGGGATATATGCACAATTTTTTAAATTCAGCAATAAAGAAGAATGAAATAAGGCATTTGTCATAAATGAATGGAAATGGAGAAAATCATGCAAAATTAAATAAGCCAGACTCAGAAAATTAAAGGTCCAAAGTTTTCTCTCATATGTAGAAATTAAAGCAAAATAAGATAAAGAAGGCAGTGGAAGGGGCTTGGATGTCATAAAGGTACAAGGAAGATCTGCAGAGTAGAAACAGGAGAATGAGAGGGAGGGAATAAAGAAGGGAAAGGGGAAAATATGGAATGAATCAAATGGAATCATATTATACACATATACAAATGTACTAAAGGAAATATTTCCTTCATGCATATGTAGAAAGCACTAATCAAAAATATATGCACAAGGGAGTGAAAAGAAAATCAGAATAGAGGAGGGAGCAAGGGGGTAGGAAAAAAGAGAGGTGAAGAAGATTCAAATCAAATTTTTGTATGTATACTTTTGTCGAAAGGAACCCCAAACAATGTGTAATTATCATAGTCTAATAAAAAAAAAAAAATGGAAGAGCCAAGGTTTGCCAGGAGCTACCGGAAGTTTACCAAGAAGCACAATAGGATCCTTCCCTAGAAACACTAAGGGAACTTGGCCTTGCCAACATCATGATTTCAGACTTCTATCACTCAGAATTAGAAAAAAAAAAAAAATACATCACTTTAAGTCACCCAGATTGTGCCATTTCATTACAGCAGCTCTGAGAAAGTGATATACAGTGTCAATCCCATTTTCACTATGAGTTCTCTTTGTGATCTGTTTCATGAAAGTTGATCTTGTGGTAAACCCTAGCCAGGGCCTAGGAAAGATCGTTGTGCCAGGCGGTAAAATAGGAAGGACTCTAAATAATGTGATAACAAAGGAAATGAGGAGGGGAAGCTGGTCACTTCCCATGTCTCCAATCTTTAGATGAGGATCAAAGTAGAGCAAACTTGAGGAAAAATAAATGAACGTACTCAAATAGAAAAAAAAATTCAAGTAACGTACACAAATGACAATGCACTTAAAAAAAATCTGCATGTCAAGGAAATGTTAAGATCGCAAAGCCTTGCTTTTTCAGTCATATAATGGACATCTGACAAAAGATTTATTTGTCTTTATAAGCAAATATTATTTTCTCCTCTGAATGGATTTTCCCCAAAATAAAAACAATTAAGCTGACTACCTTACAATAATGAAAATGTGTTGCACATTACCAAATGGTGCACCAATATGGCGAGAAAGTGAGGTTCACATCTACTTAACTGGAAATCTATTGCCCCTGAATGTGTTTTCCTTTTCTCAGTTTTGGCTACAGTGTTCATAGGATACCACTGTTGATAAAAGTTACACCTCAAAGGAAAGCCTGTTCTGTTTATTGACCCAGTCATAAGCACCTACAAACTAGCTGTGACTATCTCCTTGGAAATTTAAAGCATCTTCTGCTCAGTGAGTTGGTCCTCTGTGAGCTTTGCCAACGTCTAGGCCACCTCACATTTCACCTAAGTGGAGATTGGCAATATTCAAGATTCCCAATATATACCTGACTTCCAAAATATGTTAGGCATGTTTCAATGTCTTAGCTGTGGATTTAGCCAAGAAATTCTTCCACTGATTCCCCAGGGCATACCTAATTCTTAGAGACACACTTCCCTAACTTAGAAATATTCCAAGGATAAAATGACCACGTCAGACTTGAGCCAGGGTTGCCCCAGTTTCTTCTTCTTGTCCTAGCATAATAATATCTCTTCTTTACTCTTTCACTTCCCCTGCTTGGGTAATAAATTTAATATTGCCCTGTTTGAGGTGATAAGTTATAGATTGCTGCACAAAGGAAACAAGTCCATATAAACAATAATCTTCACTGCAGGAGACTACTGAAGTAGACATTCTAATTCCTCAATAAGGCACTGATTTGAAAAGCATTAAGACCACTGAGAGTGAAAAAGGAAGGACCCACCTGACAGATGCATTGTCTATCTCATGCAGTCACAAGACATGAACAAGCTTGCAAGTAAAAATAATTTTGGATGAATATATCTTGGAATTGTGGCTTTAGGACAAAAGTTCAAACCATTTCTTTGACTGACTATATGTTTTATCAGTTAAAATGTCAATCATGCTTTCCACAGAACACTAAACATGGCTGTCCTTTGAAAACCGAAATTAATTTTTAAAATCCATCTCCATAAAGATTTGTGACAACAATATAGAGCAAGCACCTCTGTAAAAGTTTTGGTGAATTGCTCAGCTATTTTTACCTTTGACATTTGTTCCAGTACATTTAAAGGAATTTTTTTTAAAAGCTAAATATTCTAGAACTAAACTGCACTACAAAATATAAGTCCAATTCCCTTAAGTTCCTTAAGTTGAGGTTCTTCAATTAATAACATTTCCCCTACTTAAATCAAAAAGTCGAAGGTGAAGTAGTAAATACCTGAAGAAAGCCAGGAGGATCAAATGCATACTGGCAACTATTAACCACCCATCATTTTAAGTACATTAAATATTAAATATTAGTGAAATCTAAAAACTACTATGTGTTATAAATAAATTGCATTACTTATAAATAGGCGTTTTGATGATTTTTGTTGCTTTTCTTTTAATTTTCTTTGATTGTAGAATAGACTTCATTATCTCTAAACAGAGTATGAGCTATGATGCTATTCACCACTTCAGAAAAATTTCTCTCAGACTCTATCATTTAGAACAATGTTTTCAGATTAAGAGAGAGCTATCTCTTACATATTTAACCATGGTAGCATATGGGCACAAGAGAAAGAATTTCACTATGGCAGCTGAGAAAAATTCCAGATCATAGAAATTAAAGTATTTATGAATCCTCCAGTTCAGTTCTCTATTATAAAAGAAATAAAAGCTATGTATGGGAAGAGAATGGGGAATATGTCATTTAGTGAGCATGTATTAGATTTTAATGAATATAATTATAAATATTTTGTTAATATTTATTGAAAATTCATAAGGATCACTGATATCCTAAACTATATAGATGAATATAGTCTTTCCCTTCCCCTCAGGAAATATTTTAGTATTCAACAATTATTTTTTCTAAATGTGAAATACTTCTAATGACAATATGATAGTTAAAAATTAAATGCACTGCATTTAATTTACATTTATTTCACTTGAATATTATGCCAATTTCCTTTGTGAATATTTACAAGTCATACTAACATTTAAAATTATCTGGAAGTTCCACATTTCAAAAAAAGTTGTTTCCCACAGAATTTCCCAAACCATTTCGTCTTCAACACAGATCTATCCATCCTTCCATCTTTTTTGGATCACAGTGGAAAATAATTTATATATAATCTTTTCCACGTATCATTATTGAAAATTGTGTGTGTGTGTGTGTGTGTGTGTGTGTGTATGAATATATTTTATTGTGGTGAAACTTCCATGACAAAAATTTACTTTTAAATAATTATAAATGCAAAGTTCTGTAGCATTAAGTATGTTCCCGTGGCTGAGGAAACATTCCACATCCATCTTTAGAACTTTCATCTCCTCAAACTGAAACTCCATACCCATTTAACCCCAACTCCATCATCCCTTCCCCTCAGTTCAGCATCCACCATCTAACCTCCTGTCTCCATGAAGCTGACTAGTTTAGGTTCCTTATAAAAATACAACCATACACTATTTTCTTCTGTGTCTGAATTATTTCACTTAGCAAAATATATTCAAGGTTCATCTGTGTTGTAGTATGTGTCTGAATATTAAATCTATTTCATGTGTAAATTGTTTATCTCATGTAGACCTTTAGATCTGTTGGGCACGTGCTATATTTTAATTATTCTGATAGAAAGGTTTTTAAACATATTACATATATTTTATTTTCTTCCAAGCTCATTGATGTATAGTGGACAACACTGTATATATGTATAGACATTATAATTATATATGTGTGTGTGTGTTGTGTGTGTATAGTGAACTATTTGCCAAATCAAGTTAACTAACACACCCATGACCTTTTGTACTTGCTGTTTGTGTGCATGTGTGTGCACACATGTACACATGTGTTGAGAATACTAAGATCTGCTCTCTGAGCAAATTTCAAGTGTACAAGAGTAATATTAACTATACCACCATTCTGTATACCAGATCGTCAGAACTTCATAAATCTGTTCCTGAAAGTTAGTACCTTTGACCAACATCTCCCCATTTCCCCAACCCTCAGTCCCTGGCAACAACTGTTGGACTTTGTTTCTGAGTTTAATTTTTTCGAGATGCACTATACATGCTATCATTTGGTATTTCCTCTGTCTGCGTCATTTCACTTAATGTATCGTCTTACAGATTCATCCTTGTTGTTGCACATAAAAGGACTTCCTCTTCTTTATTAATGAATAAAATTTATATGCAGCTCCCTTTTTGATTCCCAGTCATCCATCAACAGGCCGAGGTTGTCACCATCTCTTGACTACAGGGAGTCAGGTTGAGGTGAACACGGGAATGCAGATATATTTGAATCGTCACTGTCTTCATTTTATAAAGGATCCTGCTAATAAACAGTAGGAATCTATTGTTTGGTATTACATGACGCTCGTGGGGCCTGGTGAAGTCATGAGTGTAGGCTTCAGTCTTGAGAGCCTTTTGACTATTTTGCCTTTAGTTTTTATGTGAATGTTTTTATATGCCATCTGTTTCTTCCTTCAGCTGTCCTCATTTTCAAAGTCTCTTTGGCACAGTGGTTCTCAAAGTTTAACATTCAAATGCATCACCTGGGACACCGTTACAACGCAGATTTTCGATCTAGAGAGTTGTGTTAGAGCCTGAGGTTCTGTCTTTTTGAACCTGTTCCCAGATGCTGCCACTGTTGGAGTCCATGTAGTTACAGGACAGCAGCAAAAACATCAGCAATCCCTGCCACCCTTTCAGTTACCTGTTTTTGAAAAGCCGCTGAGCTAGAAGCTCAGAAAGTACATTTATCAAAATAGTCCCTGAAAGTAAAGACAGCTTGGGACTGAAAGAGAAACGGAGTGTGCTGTTCAGGAAATGCACACTGGTTACAGAGCACCAACTGACAATCTTCGCAAGTTTAGTGTTTACTAAGTCCCCAACATGTGGAAAGTATTCCTGGCGCTCCTTAAGCTGTATATTTGAGCAGTACCATCTCAGACATTCACTCCAAAGTGAAATAAAAAGAAAAAAATGAAGGCATTTTGCTTGTGCTCTAGGCACTTGGAGATTAAGACAACAACAACTTTGTATTACAAATTCAAATTTGTAAAACATACATTTAGAAGTGTATGTAAAATGTTTCAAAGTGTTTTTAAATTGAAGCTTCTTGTTTTATAAGACTATATATGAATATATGTATATATCTATATGCACAATTATATTAAATACATTAGTACAAAAAGTATGTATCTATATCAATTGTAATAATTGAATTCTATGTAATTTCCCCAGAGCAAAAGTAATTACACAAATATTTATATGAAAGATTCATTTTGGCATCAAAATATGTGAATAGATACACATAAAGTATATGTTATATGACTGTAATTTTATGTCATATCCCCTCTATTGAATTGATCTCAACCAAGTAAACATGAGAAGTTTTCATTGGACAAGTGAGAGGTTACATTATTGGGGACGCTTATAAGACCAATTGAAACTATGTTGAAAAACAGCTATCTGTCCTGCATTCACCTAAGGAAATAGCAGGATGATACTGAGATCTACTATACTGAAAAAAAAAATGCCAGTTTAGCAGTCAATGAAACTTCAATAATGTAGAGGAAATTGAACACTATGTCCAAACATCAAGTGCTAAAATCAACTAATACTCCAGACAGGAATTTTACTAAGAAAACCTGTAAAAGGAAGATAACATAGAACCATTTACTACAGGGAAAAAGAAAAAAAAAAAAAAAAAACAGAAGGAAAGAAGTTAAGTTTCCAAATGTTTAATTGCAAAGAAATATGTAGTTTTTCAGTTGTTTAAATCAAGAAGCTGTCAAAAAGATGAATTTCCCCAACAGAAATGAACCAAAATGTCTCTTAAAAAATTTAAATTTAATAAAGCATAGAAAGGAATATGACATACTTTAGAGAAATAAACTCTCCTCACTTTATTCTTTTAGAATGCAAGAAGAAAGCTACCTAAAAGCTCTACTGAGATCACATTGGTCAGTAGCTTATTTGACTTAATAAGTGAGGTGTTTGAAAAATAAATTGAATTGCTGGTTACAATCAGGCCAGAGGATTTCTCCCTTGTTTTCTCATCATCTCCTTGAAGTGTCCCTCTTTACTGCTCTTAATAAAATCCTTACTTCCCCCACCAGGAGAAGCATACAGTACAAAGATCTTTTCATTATAAAGGTGACATTTATCTTACTGCAATATTTCTTCCTGATCAACAAAATATCTCACTAAAATGAAGTGCGGCAGCTAAATAAATGTCAAAATTTTAATATATTTTTTAAAAATCCTTACTTGTGGTACAGTTAGAATAGATTCATTTAGTTGGAAGTCATGGTTGCTAAAAAGACACAAGAATCTGAGTTGCTAAGTTACCTCAGATAAGACCCTTCATGTGGGTTGTAAATGAAATTTCATTTTATTTGAAATATGACTGGGTTTGAATAGTAATGGGATCTCTTGTCATCCTTCCTATCAAAGACTCTTCGTAAGAGGCCTGAAAGGAAGGTGTTGGTCTATTTTTGCCCTCATGACTGCCAATGGTGTCTGAAGTGATTTCTACAGTCACAGTGGCTGCCTTAGAGACAATGGTAGCCCTTCTCCTCTTTATTCTCTCTCTACTTCCAAGAGGAGAAAGAAAGAAAAAGAAAACATTTAACAAAGGCCAGCAACCCATAATTTGTGTCTCCAAAGGGAAAGTACAGAGGTTCCCTCTCACATTCATCTTTTTCTTTAACCAAAGTACATGTGCATTCACACACAGTGACACAACATTAATTATAACTATTTATTTTTTGAACAAATAGAAAGAGTCTGCAAACTTAGCAACCAGCACCACAACACGAACATAGAGACCACCAAAGGAATAATGCTAATAGTTTTAGAGTGAGAATGCACATTCATCTATGTCATAGAAATTGACTTGACCTTGATAGAAACCAAGGTTACTTAAAATTCAGTGGTGGGGGAAAAAGCTGGTCAACAAATAAACTATTAGCTGACTTACAGCAAGTTGCTGCGTCTTCGTCACTCCCGTCAGTGCAGTCCTGTCTAGAGTCACAGACTGAATCTTGGGTGATGCACTGGCCACTGGTACAGGAAAATTCCTCTGCAGAGCAAAGCTTTCTGGAGAGGGTCCCTCCACAGGCATAGACCCATAGCTGGTCAAGCCCAATAAAACTTCTCCGACTCAAAATAACACCTTCAAAAACTATCTGCAGGGGAAAAATGATCAATTTTTGAATTTATGAGTACTTTTAAAAGACAAAAACAAAAACTAAAGGACAGCAAAAATGAAATAGTAATTAAGAAAAGCTCCTGTTTAAAAAGCAACCAAATGCAAATGATAACAAAGTTCCAATTTGAGAAATTTGACACATACTCCTAAGACTAATGGGCTCTACTAAGGCCTCTGAAACACCACCTAGGATCACACCAATTCAGCATCTCATTTAACCATCTAAATGTTCTTGACCTGCAAATTTGTTACTTGGGCATCATCTTTACAGATCTTTCTTTCATTTTCAAGGCAAATAAAAACACTTTCATTACCTATACACAAAGAGTTATAACTGTATCTCTTTTTTAACTACTAAAATTAGTATTTGAATGCATGAAAAGAAATATTAAGAAAATGAAAAGGGACACAATATGAAAAAGATAATTTTAGAGAATATAAAAATCAATCTTGCAGAAAAAACATGAGGGATGTATATTTAAGAATTATTTTAGATTGACCTAATTTGCAAATATATTTAGTTTAGAAGATAATATTGCATCTCAATCATGTTTAATCATAAGAAAACTTTGTTTACTGCTACATATCTTTCCATAATTAGTATCATATACAATATACAATATATGTACACACATATTTTATATATATAATTGGGTTGACAGCTGTGCGTTTTCACAGGAGCAAAAGATCAGATATGCAGAATTAATAAGATTTGGGTTTTCAAAACTTGTAGAGATTAAATGTAAGTCTCACAAATCTGCCATTATTGAAAAACACATTTCATATGCATTTAGAAACCTATAATGACTCCCCAATTTATTTTCCTTACATTTTACTTTCTTTTACTATGAGTCAAATAGCAAGACAAACTTTAATCTTTGGTTTGTGGAAAAGGAATGAAACTCATTGAGTATCTCTTTCAAAAGTTATAAAGATGAAATATCAGCTTAAAAATTAAAATGGGGTCATAATATTAACTTATTAGAAAATGATATGAACCTCAACTTTAATGGCCACAAATGTGCTATGGTTCAGAAATTTCAAGTTCACAGTATATGGGATTCTAAAAGTCTACATAGTAAAATCTCAGTATTTTGGGGATTCATCCCTTTAACACGTGGGAAATGTATGAATGTGGTACTACTATAAAGGAATGAAAATTTTTTTAAGCTTTACACTCTGATTATTTCATACTCAACTCCAGTACACAAAATTGCAAGTTAACTTTTTAAGGGATTAATCAACAGTCTCTCATTAAGCATGTGCATGTTGCAGATATATCTTGGTATAGACACAGTTATCCATATGTTAGAACTCTATGAACTAATATATTCAAAATATATGCCTATATTCCACTGATTTTCAATACCACTTGAGTATCTGCTTCATAATGCAAGATGCTTTTTGGGTGCAATGCATGGAGCTGGGGGCGGGGGTGGAGGAATACAAAAAGAATGAGCAAGCTTTGATCAAGAGTAGACACTCTCTTGGTTCCTCTGCTCATGGGAAATTTGACCTGTTAAGGGTCAGGTCTAATGAAAAGAATGCAATTACTGTCCCCAAATGTACAAGTCTACATTTCTAATTTAAATATTAATTTAAATTTAACAATGGATGATAAATTCACTGTTGCAAAGCTAAATGTTAAACTTATGATAAAAATGTTTATTTCCTGTGATACCTTAAATGTCTTCAGACCTTCTGGTATTAACACATCGGCTTTAGCCCATTTGCCGTGAGTTGATGTATTAGACATCCACAATATTTCTTCTTCCTTTGATTTGAAGAAAAATACATTAGGCACTACTCAAATTCTAGCCTCACATTCATATATGTGCTTTGAATTACATTATACTATAGATTTCCTATTTGTATGGTATTAAATATTAGGAAATCTAAAATATTGATGGTAAGAAGGAATAAACAGAATAACATTTTTTAAAAACCAAGAATGTAATAAACGACTATATATTAAAGCTGCTTGATCATTCAAGAGTATTAACATAGAACAAAACTTCACATGGCATCTCAAAAGAAATAAAATAAACATCCTGGCAAGGATGTGGGGAAAAAGGTACACTCATACATTGCTGGTGGGGCTGCAAATTAGTGCAGCCACTCTGGAAAGCAGTATGGAGATTCCTCAGAAAGCTTGGAATGGAACCACCATTTGACCCAGCTATCCCACGCCTTGGTCTATACCCAAAGGACTTAAAATCAGCATACTACAGAGATGCAGCCACATCAATGTTCATAGCTGCTCAATTCACAATAGCCAGATTGTGGAACCAACCTAGATACCCTTCAATTGATGAACTGGTAAAGAAACTGTGGTATATATATATATATACAATGGAATATTACTCAGCCATAAAGAATAATAAAATTATGGCATTTTCAGGCAAATGGATGAAACTGGAGAATATGATGCTAAGTGAGATAAACCAATCTCAAAAATCCAAAAGATGAAATCTCACTGATAAGTGGATGATGACACATAGTAGGGGGGTGGGAAGGAGGTAAGAATGGAGGAAAGAGGAACTGTGTAGAGGGAAAAGAGGGGTGGGAAGGGTGGGGGAGGAAAATAACAGAATGAATCAAACACTATTATCCTATGTAAAAGTATGACTACACAAATGGTATGCCTTTATCATGTACAAACAGAGAAACAAGATGTATCCCATTTGTGTATAATAAAAATAAATTTTAAAAAAGTCTTTCAAAAGACAAAAGACAAAAATAAAGAAATAAAATTCTAAATGGCAATTGGTAATATCAGCAATTTGAATGTTGATTTCAATAACATTATTACATGTTCCAATATTTTCATGATGGTAGAAAGGGAAGGAATAGCAGGTAAATATTTAATGTAAAGGTTAAAAAATAGTGTTTAAAAGCATTTTTGCATCATCTCAATTAATTTTTTTCCAATGGGAGAATTCAGTCCAAGTTTCAAAAAACACAATTATTTTCTGGAGATTGTGTTCCTACAGTGTGACTCTTTTGGACATTCTACCAAAAGTCTGTTTACCTCTCATAGAACATACCATGTTATATACTATATAATGGTCATTTTTTAGGTTACCAAATGTGCAAAACTGCACTATACACTTTGAAGGAAGACATTTAATCAAAATCTATAAGGTGCTCCATAATTGTGTTCATGGTTTTGGTTTCTAGGGTTTATGACCATGCTCTGAAATAATTCTGCTTTTCTTCAGATTTTTAGCAAGCATTCTTTTTTAAAAATTCTTTTTATTTGCAAATGGACACAGTATCTTTTTATGTGTTTATTTTTATGTGGTGCAAGGATTGAACCCAATGCCTCACACATGTGAGGCAAGTGCTTTACCACTGATCTACTACCCCAGCCTAGCAAGCATTCTTAATTTGATATTTTCTTGGGAAAGATAGACCAATAGGATGCGTTTTTTTTTTTTGTTTTTTTTTTTTTTTTTTTTTTGTGAATCAATATGGTGAAAACATGAAGACTGACATACATATGTTTCAGAATGAGCTTTGAGACAGGCCTTGCTCACCTTCTAGTGTGAAATAGAAAACAATCTGGGAAGGTGTCACTGAGTTGTAATTCTAATGACACATGACACTTTTTCGAATTCTCGTGTTCACCTCCTCTCTTGCTTCACTTTAATCACATCCAAGTTTTTCTAAAAATTAATTTTTTCTACTTAGGCCTATATTCTCTGATGTGTATTCCAAACTCCCAAGTTCTTAATATTTCATCGTATAGTCTAAGTCGTTTGAAATTCACCTTATGCCATTACTCATTCATATTAGCTGCTCAAATTTCCAAAGAACAGCAAAGCACAGGAGATGGATGGATTTTCAGCTCATGGATTCTATGTCATATCAGGATGAATTAGTTTAAAAATGTTGAGACATACAACAAAGTTCTTTCCAGTTATTTCCTGTATGACTTCAGTTATTTAGCATCAAGACGCTACACCTCTCCATGATGCTGTTGGTCCCATCATTTGGCAAACTGTCCAGCAGTTCCCGTCACATTCGTTTTATGAGAATAATATAGAGAAATTCTGATCGTTCACTTCACAGTGACTGAGTTCCCTCTGTTCTACCTGAAAATGAATAGGCCTTTTCTTTTTTATTTTTAAATGAGAAGTTATTTCCAAGCTTGTTGTCATGTACTAAGTTAATGGTATATTATGAAGGAGATCCAGATCTGTCTTTTTTCCACCATATTCTCCTGTCTTACAACACAAGCAATGATAAATAAAAAGAGTTGATCACAACTAAGAGGGCAGCTTTCTTCTTATTTCTGTTCTTATTTTCAGACTATGTAGGTATTTTTAATAACAACAAAAAAGTAATTCTCAGCCTCAAAAATTTTTTCAAGACTTTTCTAATTTTCCATTATCTTAAAATCAATCAATCTATTAAAAAGACCTTTAAAAATTTCTTTGCTCCCCCATACCAGGATCAATAATGCTAATTAACCTTTCAAGAAAAATGTTTATTACCACATCTCTTAGAGATATCAGCTTGTTCTTCTCTCTTCCCCTGAAGAAATCAAAGCTACAAATTCAAGGTTGTTGGTTTTTATTTTCTTAACTACTTTTGATTGTATCCATGACAGAACCTTACAATTTGGTAAAGACCTTCTTTCAAAGAAATCTCATTTTGGCTTTAACGCTGTGTCATGCAAGAAAGCAAAAGAAAATATTTTAAGGCATTTTCTTTCCAGTGTAAACCACATTCATCATCTTTGGCATTGTAAGTAGTACCACAAGCTGCTTACTCCACCATCCATGGCTTATTGGCCAGGAAGTTCTCCTCAAGACAAAGGCTAGGTCATTGCTATGATTATTACTATATAGATAATGGATAGAGAACTAATGTTAGAATAGCTAAGTAATGCAAACTAGAAATGCTGTACACTTCAGCAGACTCTAAATCAGTGAACTGCACTTCACAAAGTGCATTCACCTGTACTTCTGGCTTCCCATTTCTCCTCTGGAAGGCGTAAAAATGACCTTAACCATTGTCATTAGATCCATCCTGGTTCATCTACATATTCCCACATTTATTTACAGATACTCAGAGTGAAGAAGAGCATTCTATTCATGGAAGATGTAATGTTCAAAAATAGAATTTTTTAAATGATAGGTTTGGAATTTTTCTGAAGTAAACATCTACTTATGATTTAAATGTACTTTAATGTACATTTTTACATCAGTAACCAACATGCTATGTATATACAGGACAGCAAATAGGGCATCAGAAGAGAGGATATCTCGTAGAACACTTGGTCTGCCAATGAGTCAATTCTGAATCAATATTCTAAATGGTACATCCAATTGGTTCTGATTAACAAACTCGATCAGATCTAGTTGGATTTCTTTTCTTACTATGTGAGGCACAAAAATCTCGGTAACTCTTATTGATATGTCATCTAAAGACAATTTGTTTTCAGTTTTTTCTTGTATAGCCCCTAAACCACCAGAAGAATAATATTGTTCATTTTCAGTAATTCATAACTCTATTACATACATATATTGAAAATTTAAATACCATCGCTGATGTTCAGATTTAATTAAAATTCTCCAAATTAGAACATACATGATTGAAAATTTGATTTAAATTTGGAGTAATAACTCTTTTGGCATGTAAGCAAATATTAATTACTTATGAAAAGCAGTATCATAGGATCATATTTTAAAGCATCGTTATAATTTAAACTCTACAGAATTATTGTAGGTTTTTTTCACTATGCCTTTGTTGAAAGACTAAATTAGAAATCATAGAAGGTTGATCATGGTGCCTGATTTACATGGCAGATGGCAATATCTTAAAGATTATTGGGGCATGAATGGTATAACATACCCAGATGAAGTTTAATTTGTGGCTTTTGGGAGGATTGTATGATTTTTATGAAATTATTTCCATTTATACGAAAAGTTTGTAGTGCTTCAGAAAGGGTAAGTAGCCATTGTTCCCTTCCATCCCCTCCCCACACACCTGGCCTAAATGATGGAAATGGATCCAATAAATGCGTGACAATTGGTTGTCAACTACCACTCCAAAAACGTCATAAAATACACAGAATGCTAGACATTATGCTTCATAGCAAATGTATTGTACTATCTAGTAAGATTGCTGGTTCAACTTTATGTCTTAGTACTCCAAGAGTATTCCTGAAAAGGCAGAAGAAAGAAGACCAGATATCATGGAATGGTACAAAAAGCAGAAGAAGAGGTAAAGAAAAGGATTCCTACTCAATATTCAAATATTTTGCCAATTAGCATTCTGATATTTGAGGATTAATCATGATGACATTCCAAACTTCAGAATAAAAGAGATCAGAAGAAAATGCTACTGACAGATTGTTAGTGTCATTGAATGAGCACAGACGATGAGTAACTTTTATTGAAAAATGAATCTGACTGATAAGAAAGTTTCAATTGCACTAACTCCAAGTATCCTAAGCCAGAGAAAACTTGCTTAGATGTTTTCCTTTCTTCAACAGTCAGAAGTCCTGCAGTTATGGCCAAATGTTTCCTATTTGTAGAATGACTGCTATTTACCCTGTGTCTTGTTTATTCGCCTCTATAAATTCATTACTTTTCACAACAGAATTCCTCTGAGTGTTTCATGTATTTTCGCACTTGTAGGGGGTTGCTTTCAGTTAAAGTTAGGTTAAAAGAGCCTGAATTGGTTTATACACTAGTATAATCATTTCAGCCCTTCCCTCCACTTAGTGAAATATATTTTTTTAATACAAATGACTCATTTGTCTGTATTTAATCAGTAACTATCAGTTTTTGAACATGTATCTACTTATACCAAAACAAATAACTTACTTCTAATCATATTTATGCTTCTAATGATATATAGATCTAAAATCCAAAACAAGTCACCTCAGAGCTTCAGTGCAGAGCTAATACAGAATCCCAGATATCTCCTTTTATTAGACTATAGTTTCTTAACTATACTTTCGTGAATTTTAAGCTTATAAAATAATATTCTGCCAATCATCACGTGAACTTTTATACATCATGGTACTCTATAACCTGGCATCTCAATTATTCTTTTAAGAAGTATTGTCAAGACAATGTATACTTAAAGTCTACAGCCTACACATAACTGAGAAATAGAAGCACCAGTTAGGTGCCAAGAGTAGAAACTGCACTTATTCATTGAATTTGAAATAAGTACTAGCTGCTTCTTACCTCATTATGGTACAATCCCACTCTCAGGACACTGTTTTCCATGCAGTAATAGAATTGAAGGTGGCAGCTCTTGCCCGAGCAGTGACACAGAGAGCTGTTTAAAAAAGCCCTGCTGTCTAAATGGCTAAGAGTAAAAGCATGTGTGGCCCCTACAAACACAAAATAACCTGAAAAACAGAGGGAGAGAAACAGTTTAGGGAAATAGCTGCTTACTGCTGAACAAAATGTGGTTTTTTTCTTAATGTTTCAAAACCAAGATTAAAATGTTTTATTTAGGAGCATGTGATGTTTAAGAATTATTACATAAACTACAAATAGCAGGTGTTTATTTTCATATGTGATTTGTTAAACAATTTCCTAAGTCCTAAAATCAAAATTGGACGGCATCTTCAATATTGAAATTCAATGTTCTTTTTTGTTAATTTGTTTGTTTGTTTGTTTGTTGATTTGTTTTAGTTCTGGGGATTGAGCCCAGGGACTCTTAGCCACTCAGTCCCACCCCAGCCTGTATTATTTTTTATTTGGAGACAGAATCTCACTAAGTTGCTCGGGGTCTCACCAAATTGCTGAGACTAACTTTGATCTTGTAATACTCCTGCCTCAGTCTCCCAAGCCTCTGAGATTATAGGCATATGCCACTATCCCTGGTCTCACTATTCTTTTTCTTAAAAAAAGTCTGTGATATACCATCAAATTACTATCATTTTCTTTTAAATGTCAAAATGTTTTTTCTGACTCAAGAATTCCTCCTTTTTCTCCCCAGAATTCTTTCCCCTTTTGATTATTTTTCTACTTTTTAAGTTTAAAAACTTTTTTTAGTTTAAGGCAAAACAATTTAAAATGATCTCTTTCTTACCAAACAACATGAAAGTATCAGAAAGCTTCAGTACTATTAAGCTGCATCTACAGGTTTTATAGCACATAAAAATACTGTCAATTGATTTTTTCCCATGTGATATTAAAAACTAATTTAGACTATTCCTCAACTCAATAATATTAGCATTGCAGAAACACAAAGAAGTTTCTATGTTTTTTGTTTGTTTTCCGAAGTAAATTCTGCAATGTTTCATTTCTTTGTAAGCTAATAAATACTCCTGCAATTTATGAAAACTATAAACTTTAATGAAACTCTTACTAAAAATATTAGACTTCAAACAGAATACTGCAGTAAGTTAACACTCTGATTTAAACACAAAGAAATGAGAAACAAAATAGAGATCAAAACAAGACAAAACATTTTACAAAGTGAAGAAAGAACAGATATGCCAAGAGAGGAATAGAGCCGAAGCCACAGAACTCTTAGACTTTGGCATCAGAAGAAGCTTGTGGTAGCTTGGAGTTGACCAATTAAAGAGTCATAAAAGAGAAATGAATAGAGTCAAACTTAATAAAGCCAGACACTAAGACTATGGAACCCTATTCGCAAAAAATTCACCATCCTGGACTTCAATCACAAAAATGGGCAAAACTCCAAGAATTATCATAAAGTATGAAACCCTAAATTTGTACTGTTACTCAGACAAAGTTTTGAGGAGCTAAATAGTGTTACAAACAAAAAAAATCACTAAATAGGAAGGGTTTAAGGCAATCAAAAAGAGCTAGAAAGAATAGAGGGGATGGAAAAAGTACAAATCTCAATTAAAAGGAAACTGCAAATTTTGCAGTTTGGGGACCAGTGTGTAATGAATTTGAAGGTTGTCAGTCTTATTCATTTTACAAGAAAAAACTGAACAAACAGAAAATCAACAGCTCTCCATAGATCCATCCGAGAAATGAGGTCACCAACCCCGTAACTGGAGAGGCATGTGAATACAGAGAATCACAACTTCCTAATGCAGAAACCCAGAGTGCAAAACTCTGTTAAAATCAGAACCTGGTGGGCTGGGGAGATAGCTCAGTTGGTAGAGTGCTGGCCTTGCAAGCACAAGGCCCTGGGTTCAATCCCTAGCACCGAAAAAAAAAAAAAAAAAAAAAAATCAGAACCTGTATGGGAAAACTTGGGCAACTGAGTGTGAATGAGTTGAAAAGTTAAAAACTTTAAGGGAGCACTGTTCTGAATTTTACCTCCAGGAATCCTATGAGGTCCACAGTGAAAATCAAGAAAAGTTCCCTCAAGCTTGCATCCAAGAGAGAGGAAAAGTAACCATTTTGAAATACTCCTAGTCTACTCTATTACTCTCAACAAGCCCTGAACTCAAAAGAAACTATTTCATCACAATGTAAATCACAAGGGTTTAGCCAGAATCTAATTGGTTAAAGGGAAATATCCAACTCCAGTTCATTCTAGCCTTTCCACAGGAGCAAGAATTCCCAGATTCAGCTCCCTCCAGCTTTCATTTCTCCCTAAGTTAAGGCAAGGGGAGTCGTAAAGAAACACTTTTGAAGGTCATACAACAGGGACTCAGGCTCACTGAAAGATGGAGGCCCACTCAAGTCTGCAGAATGTTCCCCTTCCCCTCACAACATACCGCCATGTCAACAGAGCTCCTGGATAATAACGTTGGAATACAACTGCAAGAGCTATGTGTCTCAGATCTTATGTAAGAAGTCTGCAAGGGAATTCAAAGACAACAGAGAGGACAAAAACAATAAGAATATCAGGCAAAATTCTATCTATATCCTCAGATATAGATAGCTACAGCAAAGAGTAAGCAGTCTAACACCTAGCCAGATAAAAATAACAGCTCACATCATTTACCTTAATGCTTTGTACACAATAAATCACAGATTTTTATAAATTTGTTCTTGGCAAAAACATTACAAGGTGTACTAAAAGGCAAAACCACAATTTGAAAAGAAAGAGCAAGCATCAAAACCATACTCAGATATGGCAGGAATATTGGAATGATCAGATGGGTAATTTAAAACAATTATGACTAATATGCTTAATGTTCTAATAGAAAAAGTAAGATAATATAGGCAAAGAGAGGGAAAGAGTCAAAAACTCTAACAGAAATGAAGACTGTGTTTCTGGATTCATTAGTAGACTAGACCTGGTGAGGAAAAATTGATCTTGAGGATATGTTAATAGAACTTCCAAAACTGAAACACAGAAAGAAAACTGTGGGGAAAAACAAAAAAGAAATAGACTAACCAAGAACTGTGAGGAAATGCCAAAAGGTGCAATGTATGTGAGATGGGAGGATAAGAAAAATAAAGGAACAGAAATCTTATTTGAAGCAATAATAGTTGACTGAGAGTTTCTCCAAATAGTGTCAGTCATTGTCAGTCAAATCAAGGACCCAGGAAACTCAGAAAATGTCAGGTAGAATAAATGCTAGAAAAAAACAAACAAAAAGAAAGAAGAAATTCCACATATATTCAAACTGCAGAAAATATCTTGATAGAAATCAGAGGGAAAAGTATATCTTACCTATAAAGAAGCAAAGATAAGCAAACAAGGAAAGAATAAAGTGAAACATTTAATGTTAAGACCACCCCCCAAGAAATCACCAACTCAGAATTCTGTTGTCCTATGAAATCATCTTGCAATATGAAGGAGAAATAAAACTTTCTTAAAACCTGAAGGAATCTGTTCCTCAGCCCTGCTTTGCAGGAAATAAAAATAGTTCTTCAGAGAAAAAAGAAAATACTATAGGTGAGAAGATTGGATTTACAAGAAGGAAAAAAGCATTAGAGAAGAAATATCAAGAACAAGTCAATAATTTAGTTTTTTGTTTTTTTTTTTTTTTGTTTGTTTGTTTTTTTTTTTTTTACTTTTTATTTTTTTTATTGTCCTAAAAGATAGCAGTTTGGTCAAGAGACCTGCATTACCACAAAAGTACTGATCAAGAATATGCCAGAATCAACCCTACTATTACAGATAGCTCTAATACACTAAATAGAAAAGAAGAAGGGAAACTGAAATAAGTCAAGAAGAGCATCATTAAGCATGCGCACACACCCAAAGTACAGGAATTAAATGTCCAGAAGAATATAAACTAAACATCGTACACAGAAAAAAGTTGTGTTTCAGAAAGCAGGACTGAAAATAAAACTCAAAACAGACTAAATAGTACAGAAAATTTAAAAAGGGCAGTGAAGTCACAAAGTATGAATAATAGTGCCTCTTCAGTATATCTAATAGGAACCAGAGAAGAACAGAGCAGAAGCAGTGAGAATCACATGACCAGAAGAACACTTTCCTGAAGTGATGAAATCATGTTATGAGCAGTGAAAAAATTAAAAATACCTGCGTTCACCACAGTCAAAATTTCAAACCTCAAAAAGAGACATTGAAAGATATCTGTTTTAAATTGAAATAGATCAAGTGGACTCAGACTTCTCAATGACCACAGGAACTCTTGAGATAGAGAGGGACCATCAACAGGAACTTAGAAGGAAAACATAGTTCATTCTAAAATTGTCTGACCAGATAATTTCTTACCAAGAGTAACACCAATTCAGAAAGATCTTAAGTTTATAAATACTAAGGGAGTTCATCACTATTGCTCTTTTCTAAGTAAAAGAATAATTAATTTTAAAAAAACAAATAAAAGAGAATCAAGAGGGACAATAGGAAATTTGAAAAACAGGAGTGAGAGTCTGGGATGTGGCTCAGCTGTTGAGCACTTGCCCACCTGCAGGAGGTCCTGGGATTGATCCTCAGCCTTCCAAAATTACATAAAAATAAAAAGCAGAAGTGAAGAAAGAATACAAAAAATACCCAGTGGTAATGACTATAAACATAAAAAATTAATATACTGACGTGAAACTCTTCTGAAAATGCTCAACTCTAACTCAAAACCAGAAAAGGGTAAAGGAGTGGTTAAATTGTGTCAAGTTCTTCATCACAGTCAGAAAAACACAGAAATGCTGAATACTTTAGATTTGGGTAATAAAATTTAATATTGAAGATAGGCGTTAAAATTAAGAATAGACATAATAGTAAGATATATAAAGTTGCAAAAAAAAAATAAACATAGAAGGATTAAAAACACTCCCCTCTCACCTCCAAAAAATGACAATGGGGAGAAAAGTAAACATAAAATACGAATTTTAATAAGAAGAAACTCATTGACAGAACGGTGGTGATAAAAAGTCAGTAAATAGATAATAAAAATCAACTGATCCCAGCAACTTGGAGGCTGAGGCATGAGGCTCTCAAATTCAAAGTCAGCCTCAGAGATTCGGTAAGACCCTTAGCAATTTAGTGAGACCCTGCTACAAAATAAATAAAATCTTAATATTTTTATTTCTGTCTATACAAAACCCAATATCTCATGACAATAAGAAAATAACAAATTTGCAGACAAAGATAGTTAATATAGTATAATTTTTCTTTCACAGCACTGGAGAAATGATGGCTTTTTCACTTTCAATAGCTACAGCATAAGATACTTCCAATAAAATATGCAATGATCATCAAGACCCCACTTAAACATCTTATCACTAGTTACAACAAAGCAGAATTCTAAGACTTAGACATAAAATATATCATGTTTTATTTGCTACCTTCATCATCACTAGTAAGATTCTGCTGAGGTGCAGATTCTATTGCTGTGAAGTTGCTGGCTTTTGTGCGCATCCAAGAAATTTGCCCAGCAGATGCTTCTGCTGTCCAGTCACACATGTCAAAGTCAAATCCACAGGGTTGACACACTGCAGAGGGAAGAGAAGGATTTTACTGGACTATTATAGTTCACCAGAGTGTTATGGTTTGGATATGAGGTGTCCCCAGAAGCTCACATGAGACAATGCAGGAAGGTTCAGAGGAGAAATGATTGGGTTGTCAGAGTCTTAACCCAATCAGTGAATTAATCCCTGATGGGATTAATCAATATGGCAGGATGTGGCTGGAGGAGATCTGAATTGGGGTGTGGCTTTAGGGTATATATCTTATATCTGGAGAATGGAGACTCTCTCTGCTTCCTGATGATGTAAGATGCTTCTCTCTGCCATACTCTTCCAACATGAAGTTCAGGCTCACCCCGGACCTCTAAGGAATGGAGCTGGGCTTCTATGAATGAGGACCTCTGAAACTGTGAGCCCTCAGATAAACCTTTCCTCCTCTATAATTGTGCTGGTCAGATGCTTTAAGTCAGAGCAGCAAAAAAAAAAAAAAAAAAAAAAAAAGCTGACTAAAACACAGTGACTGCTCAACCAGGGTTATATGTGTTAATGAACTCAGAGGTGCACAGACACACACACACACAACACACACACACACACATACACACAATCTGGAAATTTGATCTGATAAGCTTAGAGCACACCAGATCTCTATTTACCAAAAGTTTTCAGTTAATCCAGATGAACATCCTTTCCCATGAGAACCATTCACATAAAATAAAAGACATTCCTACTTTTTATTCTATCACCACTTTGGTTTCAATTTTTTAAATGATGTACTACTGATTTTACCAACTTTATAGAATCAGTTTAAATTATGTATTATTCATAATTGCATTGGATTTTTTTTTTGGGGGGGGGGGTACCAGGATTGAACCCAAGGACACTTAACCACTCAGCCACTTCCCTGTCTCTTTTTTTATGTTTTACTTTGAGAAAGGGTTTTACTAAGTTGCTAAGGGCCTCCCTAAATTGCTGAAGCTGGCTTTGAACATGAAATCCTCCTTGCCTCAACCTCCCAAGTCACTGGGATAACAGTCTTGTGCTACTGCACCCAGTTTACTTTGGAATTTTAAAGGACAAATATTGTGTGTAATTTCAAGAGGGTCTTTAATGATTTTTTTGTTTTTTTTTTCTTTTTTTTTTACAAAACATCACCTTCAATAAATGCACTAGTGTTTTCCACTGTTTTAATAAACCACCAACTCCAATAGAGTGCAGATATAACTAGGACATTAAGTCAACAAAGGCAAGCATGTGCATAGTCATATGATTTGTCTCTGAGTCTCATAAATTCTATCAACACCTACAAAATGGGCATCTCAGCTTAACACTTACTTCTTGATTCTTCATATGTAGAATCAAATCTACAGAGACTCCTATTTGGATGACATGGTTCCTGCTCAGTATTCAATGCTTCTTGACATGGTAAATCTTCATCTGTTAAATTTAAAGAATGGCAAGATGTGAGTGGAGGAACTCAGGAGATTCTCAGGTTTCTTTTTTTTTCTTTTTTCTATCTTATTTATTTACTTTTTAATTTTTTGCAGACTGCACCTTGATTCACTGTACACAAATGGGGTACATCATTTTGTCTCCATGGTTGTGTACAATGTAGATTCACACCATTTGTGCAATCAGATATGTACATAGGGCAATGATGTCTGTCTCATTTCACCATCTTTCATACCCCCCATTTCCTTCTACATAATCCAAAGTTCCTCCATTCTTCTCTCACTCTCCACACCCCCACCCCCATTATATATCATTCTCTACTTATCAGGGAAAACATTCGGTCTTTGGTTTTTTGGGATTGGCTTATTTCACTTAGCATGATATTCTCCAATTCCATCCATTTATTTGCAAATTCCATAATATTTTTCTTCTTTATGGCTGAATAATATTCCATTGTGTGTATATACCAGAGTTTCTTTATCCCTTCAACTGTTGAAGGGCACCTAGGTTGGTTCTACAATCTAGCTGTTGTGGACTGAGCTGCTATAAACATTGATGTGATTGTGTTACTCTAGTATGCTGATTTTAAGTCCTTTGAGTATAAACCGAGGAGTGGGATAACTGGGTCAAAAGGTGGGTCCATTCCAAGTTTTCTGAAGATTTACCATACTGTTTTCCATAGTGGGGTACCAATTCGCAACTCCACCAGCAATGTAAAAGTGTGCCTTTCCCCCTACATTCACACCAACATCTATTTTGTTTGTGTTCTTGATAATAGCCATTCTAATTGGAGTAAGATGAAGTGAAGCAGGAGGTATCACAATACCAGACATTAAACTATACTACAGAGCAATAGTAACAAAAACAGCATGGTATCGGCACCAAAACAGACAGTCAGACCAATGGTACAGAATAGAAGACACAGAGACGAAACCACATAAATACAGTCATGTTTCTTAAATCGTTAAAGTTCTACTGTATACTCTCCACTAAACTCCTCTCTATTGTATGGCATCATAATTCCTTAGGCAGCCTTACTTTACACACACACACACACACACACACACACAAGCACAACATACCTACACATATGTCAGGAGAATAAAACACCCGTGTGGATGCTTCTGTATTTTAACCAGAACTCCATGGTGACTGGCAAGCCCTAAACACCACAAAAGTAGCTGACCTGCCTTAATTTTGAAACTAAGAGCTTATCATTATAATAGTTAGTGTGTCTGATATAATAGATGGTGTCCTCTAACTGGAAACTAGATCTGCCTTATAACTACTTTCTCTGATGCCTTCTTAAAATGGTGCCTGTATTTTTGGGTTGCGGACTTGAAAAGGACATGAGTGGGAATTCCATGTCCTTCTTGCTCCTATTGCTACTTCCAGACAATTCTTGCTCTCACCTTCCTAAATACCAACAAGCTTTGACTCTTAATATCAACAAGCACCGGCTTGTTGGAGTCATGTCAGACTTTGGTGCATTGCCTCTCAATTCCTGAAGATTTGGGTTTGGTTCACTTCATTCATTTCAATATTCATTTTCACTTTAATTCCCAGTTTCTTGATTTCTTCTTATTGATGATCTCAAAGGAGAACTTTGATGAAAGATGTCCTGCCACCACTTCTCTAATTGATGATTTTTATGATGATGTTTCCTTATCTTATGCCCCAACCATTTCTCTATCTTTCTAGCTCATTCTTTTTAGTATCATGTGATGCATAACAACATTTCAATGACAGACAATTTATAGGACAGTGGTCCCACAAGATTATATCACCCAATAATGCCATGAACATCTTAGCTTATGTAAGTATGCTCCATGATGTCTGCACAACAATGAAATCGCATAATGATGCATTTCTTAGAATGTCTGTATGTCACTAAGCATATGACCGCACTTTGACAGCACCAGGACCTACAATTTCAATTCCTTTCATCCACTATCACTGTCTTATTTCTTTTATTACAGATGTTAGGAATTCATTCATCGACCCTTTCCATGGTTTCCCATACTCTCCTGGCAAACCTGGTAAATACAGCCCTGCACTGAGTTCAGCCTATATTTGCCACATGGGCGTGGAGAAAGTCCCGTGATGAAGCTGACTGATGGCTTCATTCTCGTGACCGCTCCCTCCATTGGAGCATGCCAATCCCAATTCTTCCTTCTTCCTCAATTCCTACAAATCTATTCAAAACTTTGTATTCCTTCCTTAAAATTCCAGAGATTCCTATCATATCATTATTCTCAACTCTTCATCTTGCTGTATATTTCACTGGGAAAATGGGAGAAATCGGAAGCAATGTCCCCAGGTCTCACACCTCTCCCTGCCATACTGTCCATGTTTCTTTTCTGTTACGGGCCAGGTCATGCTCCATTGGGGTCACTCTTTGCACCTGTACAAAATTGCATCTCCACTTGCCTATTGAAGGATTCATTCCAGCAATTTTCTTCCCTCTTGTCTACATCCACATGTTCACTTTCTCTGTGAGATCATTTCTTTCAACCCCCAATAGCCAAAATTTCACCTATCTTAAGAAAACCTTCTATTATTGACCCAACCACCTTCAATTAACTTCCAAAAGCACTATTTATTCTTCAGACTCCAATTCTTCTCTACACTCTCTTGAACCTATCCCAATGAATATTTTAATCAAAGAAAAATTCATACTATATAAAATTCACCATTCAGACTATTTTACTTTTTGTCATGTGTCTGGTGCTGGTGATTGAACCTAGGATCTCACACATACTAGGAAAGTGCTCTACCACTGGGTTACATGCTCAGCCTTCAGAATCAATTTTAAAGTCTACAATTCAGTGGCTTTTTGTACTTTCATAGTGTTATGCAATCATCACCACCATCTAATTCCAAAACATTTTCATCACCATAAACTGCATTCCCATACTCATTAGTAGTCACTCTCCATTTGTGGTCTGGATCTGGTTCATGTGTTGGAGACTTGGCCTGCAAAGCAACAATATACTGACTTGGGTCTTTGGGGAAGTGATTGAATCATAAGAGATCTAACCTCATCAATGGATAAATTCATTAGTGGATTCATAACTGAGTGGACTACTCGGAGGTAATAGAAACTGTAGGAGGTGAGACAGTTGAAAGAAGTGGGCCCTTTGGGGAATGCCTTTGAGGACTACACTTATTCCTAGCTTCTTTCTTGTTTCTCTCTCTCTCTCTCTCTCTCTCTCTCTCTCTGCTTTGTGACCACCAGGATGAGTATGCTTGGCTGCATCACAGACCTACAGTAATGGAGCCAGTCAACTATGGACTGAAACCTCTGAAAACCTGAGCCAATATAAATCTTTCTACCCTTAACTTCATTTTCTCAGATATTTTGTTAAAGTGACAAAAAGTCGATCAACACATTCTCCATTCTATCCTCTCTTTCAGACCCTGGTAACCACTAATCTTATTTTTGTCACTATGGATTTGCCTACTCTGGACATTGCATATAAATGGGAACATATACTTAGTGAATTTGGGAGTCTAACTTTTTTACTTAGCATAATGTGTTCAAAGTCAATTCATGTTACAACATGGATTAGTATTTCATTCCTTTTTATTATTATAATTTTCCCTCTACCATTCCACTAAAACTACATATATCAAGGTCAACCTCTATATAGCTATATCCAATATTAATTTTTTTCCTCAACCTACTCATTTACTAGTAATATTTGAATATACCTGATCACTCCCTTCTTGAAATATTTTCTTCTCTGTGCACTAGCACACAATTTTTTTTTTTCTAGTTTATATTACTAGTTGTTTTTACTCAGTCTCCCTTGCTGGTTTTCCCTCAGCTCCTCAACATCAGATTTCTCCAGAGCTCAGTTCTTGATTTTCTTCCCTTCTCTGCACACTCACAATCTTGTTAGTATCACTCTGTCCCATGCCTTTAAAGTTTTTCCTAAATGCTGATGACTAAAATTATAAGTGAGGCTCAGATGTTTTGCTGGATATCAGCTCAGATATCCTGAATGCTAACACTTGGATAGCTAACAGGCACCTCAATACAAATCAGATTAAATCTAAGCTTCTGATTTTTCTCTGCCCAAATTTTCTCTTACAACAGTATTTCCTAATAGTCAGCTAATGACAACCCCATCCTTTTAGTTCATGTAAGAAATTTGGAGTCCTCTATGACTCATCTCTCTCACATAATATATTTTTCTTAAGCAAATTCTTGTTTATCTGCAAAATGCATTCAAAATCTTATATCACACCATTTCCACACTACCCTCAGCTCTGTCTCAAGCGAACATCTATTTCTGGATTATAGCAATCACTTCTTAATTTGACACCTTGTCCTTGTCCTTGGCCCTATTACTATCTTTAGATATGTAAGTTAGATTATGTCTCTTCTCCCTTGAAACCCCTCCATAGGATTCCATTCTCTGTGAAGAAAACATTCAAATCTTCACCATGATCTTACTCATGTAAACTAGGCTTTCTCTTGCAGGTCTTTGCATTTAGAGTTTCTTCTAATAAGCACAGGCTTGTTCCCTCAACCCCTTGGGTTGTCTGCTCAGTCAGTTTGCTTTTAATGGGGACATGATAATGATTCTGTTTTAAATTTACTATCTCATCCTCACCTTTGGAACTCTGTGTTTCAGTTTATGTTTTCTTATTTTCGAATATCACCACTGGACACAAAATATACTTCTTATTTATTTCTTATATATTTCATTTCCTGATTAAAATGGAAAATCCATGAATGTGATGATTATTATTTGTTTTTTCACTGCTGTTTCTCCCATTCCTGAGAAAAATTCATGGCTTAATATAGGTGATAATATATATGTATTTAATGAATAAATGAATTAAGAAAAATCTGCAGAAAAATTTTTAAAAATATTGTAGGCTGTATATAAATCATTTATATTGCATTTGTGATAAGTCTGAAGCAATTGGTTGTGAATATTATTTACTAATATATCCATAATCTGGTTTCATATCACAGGAGTTTACAAATAATGAATATGCAAATTCTCGAGTATAAAATACACTGAAAATAAAACAACATAGGCAATTAAAACAATGTATGCAATTAATGAAGCTATGATTGCAATAATGATCATGAAACATTTAAAACTGTAATTTTTGTAGATTCATATAAGAGCTACAGATCTTTTGCCCTTGAGAGATACATAATTAAATATTGGTCATAGTTCAATTAAATGTTGTATATCACCTCTAATTTGCCACTAGGTTTACAAAATTAAAAAGTGGTATAAACAAAAATAGCAAAATAGTAAAGGACAAATTGTAAATTGTGCCAACTGGTATTAAATATCCTTTTCCAGTATCAACTACTTTTAGTATCATTGGCCCCCAAACTGGAAATTATGATCCAAAAAACATGGTATGTGTTGTGATATGGCATACATAAATAATAAATTTCCCAGACATATCTTTTTATTTGAATGCATTCAATCCCAGAGTCTGAAGCTTTTTAAACATATCACTTATTTATATTTATATTCATATTCGTTCATATTTTGCCTCTTTCTCTCCATCTCCCTCTGTCACTCATTCTTACATTGAACCATGGTTTAGGAAAATATTTGGAGGGGTGGTTAAAATCCTTCATCAATGATGTCTGATCAATAGGAGGAAGCTTTGCCGACTATTTCAAGGTCACCATACCAATGAAGTCACAAGCCTAAGGGCTGTCCTCCTTCAAATCTTATCTTGTACAGATTGTGTGAAACTCGCTAGAAACTCTGAGATGTTACAGAATGAAGTCCAAGTCCAAGGCTATTGCAGTAAAAGTTATAATTGACACCCACTTTGGGCCTCAGAGTTTTTAGGATTTCTTTGTCAATTTTTAAAAATTGATAATAGATTTCGATAAATACTTATTGAGTTTCACATTTAACCAAAAGTTAAGGAAAAAGGTAATAAGATCTTTAGTTATTTAACTAGATAATATATACACATATTGTATATATATCATGAAGTTTCTAATTAAGGGATGACTTATGTATTTGTGTCATCTTACAAATGATTGAGGCATGGACCTGGAAAGCCAATCTAAAAATATTCACAGAATTTCACAATATTCTGATTATGAACCACAGCAAGCAATCTTTATAAAAATTATAATCAGCAATTTATTCAAGAATCAGTGTTATTCAAGAATCACTGATTAAACATTCTTATTTAATCACAGTCACAAACCTTGTTTCTTTTTTACACTTGCAACCTTGATAGAGTCTAAAGCAATTCACTTTCCAATAGATAGAAAATAAATTTTTACATCTTGGAAGAAGGAGAGGCTACAATGGGAGTATTTGAAGGTGTGGAAGTAGTCTAAAATACTTCTCTAAAATTATAAAGAGAAATTAATTTTATTTCTCAACTCGCAAAGCATTCAGACACCATGAAAATACCTATAACTAAGCACTTAAAAGTTGTTTACATTTTTGTAGTAAACAGAAATACACATATACATCTCTATATATATACTTATACATACTAAAATAATAATGTTTTTTTCCCTAACTAGCACATGAATTAAGCAACACATAAACTTCTCAACTCAGTAATTCTTCAACTTTAAAAAGTGACTATTTTATTTACTACTATATGTATGTGTAATTTTCCTACTAAAGTGAGCTTTACCTTGATCTCTTTCTGCTTTCTTTAGATAGATAAATTACTGATTTGAGACCTTTCTCCTTTCTTAACAAAAACATATATATATACATATATATATATATACATATACATATATATTAATTTCTTTCTAAGTACAACTATAGCTATGTTATACTATTATACAAATTTTAGGAAGTTATATTTTTATCTTCATTTAGTTCAAAGGACTTGGCTATTTCAAAGTATGTTTTTAAAAGCACAATATTAAATTTCCAAATAATTGTGGATTTCCTGGCTTTACAACTTGATTGCATTATAGTCAGAGCACCTATTTTATATCATTTCAGTTCTTTTAAGATTCTTAAAATTTGTTTTGTGGCCCAAGTGTTACGATTTTAAGCCATATTGGAGACTGATAAAATTTAATAATACTGATCCCATCTTGAGCATTCTAATGTTTTGTTTGCCATTGATTTTCTATTAGCTTTGATTTTTTAAATGTTACATCTAAATATCCTTTATCTCCATTAGTAAGTCTGCCCAGACTGCCATTAAAAAACACCCCAGATTAGGTGGCTTCAACAACAGAATTTTTTTCCCCTACAGGTATGGAGGCTGGAAGCATGAGGTGAGGGGCCTGGTAAGGGCTCTCTTCCAGTACTGTCCTGCTGTACTCAGTGTCCTCACACAGGGGAGAAGGACACACAAGACACATACACAGCAAGAGAGACAGCATCTTCCTTTTCTTATAAAGACACTGTAGTGACCCAGCCACAAATGTTTATAGCAGCTCGACAACAGCTAAATGATGGAACCAACTTAGGTGTCCTTCAACAGATGAGTGGATAAAGAAAAGGGGAATATTACTATGCACTATTAGTCAGGTTTAAAGAAAAATGAAATTATGGCATTTGCTGGTAAGTAGATGGAGTTGGAGAATATCATGCTAAGCAAAAATAAGCCAATCCCAAAAAGCAAAGATCAAATGTTTTCTCTGATATGCGGATGCTAATTCACAATAAGAGGGGTGCTAGGGAAGAATAGAGTGACTTTATATTAGGTAGAGGGGAGTTAAGGGAGGGGAAGGGTAGGGGGGTAGGAAGGATAGTAGGGTAAAACAGACAGTATTATCTCATGTACATATATGACTGCATTACGGATGTGATGCTACAACATGTACAATCAGAAAAATGAGAAATTATACTCCATTTATGTATGATTTATCAAAATGCATAAATGCACTTTACTGTCCTGTATAAATAATTAGAACAAATAAAAAAAATTAAGACACCGTAGAAGCAAATGAGGCTGCACCCTTAGGATCTCCCTAAATTACCTCCTAAAGGTTCAACCTGCCCATTACAGTCACAGGAACGTTAGGCTTCAACACAGGAATTTGGTGGAGATGGAGGATACAATGTAGTCTCTGGCAGTAAACTTTTACTGCCTTCTTAAATTTTGTCCTTCCCCTCTATTGCTCTGCCCTTGAACCCTTACTGCTGACTATCAATGGCTAGTGTTCCATTTACACATTCTATTCTATTTGTACTAATATGTATTATTTTAATAAATGTCAATTATATCAAATTAGTGGATGATTTCATTCAAATTTTCTATACTCTTGCTGATATTTTTATGTACTTGTACTGATTAGTAACATATATATGTATATATATCAATAATATAGATGTCAATAATATATATATGTCTCCTGGTATAATTTTGGATTTATCTAATTCTTCTTTGAATTCTAATAGTTTTGCCACATAATATTTTGGTGTACTCTTGTTAGTTGTGCACCTGTTTAGAATTATATTTTCTTAGTGAATTTACCCTTCATTATTATATAATATTCCTATTTATCCCTATTAATTTTTCTTGTTCTGAACAACAGTGTTTTGTCACTCTACCTTTCTTTAATTTCTATCACAAGGTATACCTTTCTGCACCTCTTTAATTATTATTAACCTTTATCATATTTAAAATGCGTTTTTATAGTCAGAATAAAGATAGTTCTGATTGTTGATCCAATCTGATACCATCTGAGTATCAAAGAGGAATGCTGAGACAACTTATATTCAATATAACAATTTTATGATTACAATTTGGTAATTTTATTTTTTAGTTGTCTTCTCTGCTTTGATTATCCTTTGTTCCCTTATCACCCTGACTCCACATTTCTGTCTTTTCCATCTAATTCTCTTTGACTTTAGTGTATTATTTCAACATTTGAATATTCCGATATGTTCAATTATGTCATTGACTTGTGTTTAGTGTTTGTTCTAAGGATAATGCATCCCTTAGTTTAACACACAGAGCTGGTTAACATTTCAAATGAAACATACAAGTACTACAGTCACAGAATTTTACATTCCTCACTTTATTCTATAATTATATATGTATAATTTTATATATATACATATATATGTAATCTTTAGGAGAGAAAAGTATTCTATTTTATTTAGATATTTGTGACTTCAGTTGTTTTTCCTTTATTCTTGAAGCTACAAGTTTTCCTCTGGTAAGACATTTTGATTTTGGTTTGGATTTTGGTTCCACCTGAAAAATGTCCCTAGTATTTATTTTAGAGTAGGTCTTCTGGTGATGAATAGGTGAGGGAATGTACGAGAGGGAACAGATTTGGAGGAAAAAATTATAATTTACTTCTAAACATGCTGATTTTGAGTTTCTGTCACCAATACATTTGTCCATTCAATCCGTAAACCTCTTCTCCTTGCCTTTCTTTATTCCAGAGCCCAAAAGCCAATATTCACTTTTATTGCCTTCTCTAGTGACTAAAGTCATCCAAGTAACCATTGTCTAGCCAGTGACATGGCCAAAAACATACCCGCTTCCTATCTTTGCCATCTTTCTGCCCTAAATTTGAGACGTAAGAACTCTGATGATTAGCTTTTGATCTTTAGGTAATAAGCATAAGGCAAATGCTAGAAAATCACTTAGTCCTTGACTTTAATAGAGTTGGAGTAGAAGAACCTATGTCCCAAAACTGTCTCTTTCCTCATTTTTTGAAGTCACTTAAGCAAACCTGTCTGATTTCTTACATCTAAATGCATTCCTGACCTTATCCTTTATTGGGATAGGTTTTGCTGATTGAAATGAGATTGGCTTGGCTTTGCCTGCAGGCCTCTGATGCTCCACCGTCCAGGACAGCCTGAGATTGAAATCACAGGTTCTAGTCAGCTGGGACTCTGCTCCAAGGCAGTAATTGCCAAGTACGACAATCAGCAAGGAATCAGGACTCATGGTTCCTAGATGCTAGTCCTGCTCTTTGAACTTGGTGTTGCTCTCTTCACAGAAACTCTCCTCCGAACCTTATTTAAAATGCAAGCCACATGGTTCGTGACTCACATGTAGCAGGTCTGGAGGGAAGCCCAGAATCAATCATTCCCCCATGTGATTCTGATGATTAAATAGGTTTGTTCTGTTATGATAATGCCTGAACTGGACTAGAGAGTCCCACTTGGAAATTTAATGCTACTTAATTTTTCCATCTCTCACATTCCTGTCATTTACAAAATGTAACAACGTTCAAATGCCAATGCTATCCTATAATGCTTTATGAGTTTTCTCCATTATTAATATTCCATAATGCTGTGTTTTCCTTCTAAAGGTTTAAATATGCTTTCGATTCTTTTTTTCAGGGGGAGAGGGGTGATTAAAATCTCCCTGCACTCTCACCTCCAGAGAACACACCAGGTGACCTTACCTAAATCTTCCCTTTCTCCAGAAGACCACTTTGCAACTTTTTCAAGATGTGGCATGTTTTTCTAATGCTCCCCAAAACACAGGGCCTAAAATTAAGGTTATCATTTTTCTGGATACCTAATTTTGCTTCTACACAATTATTTATACTTCCATGTGCAACACATCTTGGTTCATGACATCCACTTTATCATCACTGGTATCCATGCAGGTCTACCTCCTGCTCTCATTGAGTTCAGTCTTGGATTTCAGACTTCTCTAGTCCTGACTCTTCTCATATGGTATGACTTTAACATTCACATGGAAGGCAGAGTCAATCAAATTAGACTTAAAATTCACTGATGCCTCATCTCATTAGTAAATTTCATTTCCACACCATCTCAAATGCCTTATGATTATAATGATGCCTAGAACCATTGTCTTAGGAATTGTAAACCTCAACATTCTTCAATTTGACCACAACCCACAAGTTTCCCTTGAATGTTCAAATTTCCTGATGTTTACACTCCAAGTATAATTGCTTTTTTTCTTTTTCTTTTTTTTTTTTTTTTTTACCTTCAGTAGTGAATTTTTAGAGGTCTTTTAAGTGCTTACTACAAAATCTGGCATTTGTCTTCTGAATATTTACTATGGCCCATCTACCTTGGCCTTCATCCCAGTATGTGGATCATGGGTAATTAGGGAAATGACTTTGGTTCCCAGGACCAATGATGGAGAGAAAGTTCATGTCAGAAATGATAGTGGGGTCTTGTTCTGGGTGATGTCAATTCCCAAGCTCCACCCAAGACTGTTCCTGTATAAATTTGTAATGTAAATACAGTTTCAGTGGCAGCAAACCAGTGGTAAAGAAATCCCAGCTGATAGCTATTTTCATTGCCTGTTTTTCTTTTGAGGGTGATTAGCTAGACCGGCCAATGAACAGGGCTGGTTTGGCAGGCCCAAATTTCTGCAGAAACTATAAAACTGAGAGGTATAAAAATATTGCTAAAGTGATCAGGGTCAGAAATTAAATGTCTCATTAAGTGTCAAGCACAGGCTGGCTGTGCCCTGGATCCAGGAAACCACGCAGGGTAACAGAAGGGGGAATATTAGGGGAGATGCAAACTTAAGAGCAGTCAGCAGTTGGGTTGGCTTTGCCTGCAGCTAACCCTGTATTCTACACTGATAAATTGAATCTCTTCTGATAAACATAATTTTCTTTTAGTGAAAAGGCATTGAGGTTGATGCTTCAATTATTTACTTCTAAAAATGGGAGAAATCTGCCATCTGTTCCCCTGAAGTTCTCTATTTCAATGATCTGTCTTTCCGTTTATCATATTGTGTTTATTTCCTTATATATATTGATAATACAAGGCTAAAAAACATCTTGACATGCTCCAGTGTTAGAAGGGGCTGGTACCTTGGTCTGGATGACAAGATACACATATCTCTAAGCTCTACCTTACCAGGAAGAGCTCTGTTTAAAAATCCAAGCAAGATACAGATGCTGAGATCTGTCTCAGGAAAGCCAACATATCTTTTTCTGGTTTTTTAAATATCAGTTACCACAACTGCCATATTTTTGTATCAGATTAGAACTCGGAACCTTTCTTAACAAAATGGCTAGGATGGTTTGGAAATGGTTTGATTGTGTACCCAAGGGTGCATGTGTTGGAAACTTGGTCTCGAGTGTGTCCATGTTAAGAGGTGAAGAGACCTTAAGAGGTTCGAATTAGTGGGAGGTCACTGGATCATTGGGGCACTACCTTTGGCAGGTGTAGATGTAGATATTGTGGGATCCTGGTTAGTTCTCATGAGAGTGTTGTTTTGAGAGAGCAAGCCTGCCCCCTCTCCATCTTTCTTGCTTCCTGTCTCATCATAAAGCTCTCTCCCTCTTACTTCCTCTTACATACTTTCCTGCTGTTATACATTCACCATGAAGTGATTCTTCCTTAGGGCCCTTACCAGAGTCAATCAGATGGTGGCACCATGCCCTTGAACCTCTAGAACTGTGAGATAAATTAACCTCTTTTCATTTTAAAACACCCAATCACAGGTATTTCATTATAGTAACAGAAAATGGACTAAAATAGCTATCTTTATTCTGCTTCATTATACCACAATATAATAAAATTTTCAGGAGAAATACCTGTGGTATGTATAGACATATACACACATATGCTTTTTAGATTAAATTCTTATTCTTGTTAGATTAAATTTTTTTATCCTAACCAAATTATAATTTTAATAATAAATTTTTCCTTTGGAAACCGGGTAAATGGGAAGTTGATATTATTCAGTAAGGTAAATAAAATATATTTTAGATACATGTGATTTTTCAATGTATTTGTTTCAGTCTTAATTGAAAATAAATTAAAACTAAATTGTCCCTCTGTTTTGTGTCTTGCACTAGAAGAATTAAGATAATTCTCCGAGAAGAAAATTTCAAGTATATGAAAGCCAGTTTTTCTACCAGCCTCCTAGAAGGCACAGAGTTAAGAATAAACATTGCTTCAAGATTTCAAATCTGCAACAGAATTACCCCATTCCGCCCTTTATAGCATCAGAGTCTGTGAAAAATAGCCTATCTTCACGTTCAATATAGATCTAATCACTGTTAAACAATGTTTTAGAACAAAGGAAAAGAATCCCACACTAAAACATCAGGCAAAAATAGACAGCAGTTCAAAGTCATGACAATGTTTAAATTGCACTGAATTTATTTCACACAATAAGGATCACAATGAAAGAAAAAGTTCTTACCACGAGCAGGCAAGCAGCCTGAACTGAAAGATACGTCATCAATAGCTATGACCGCATCCTGTTCATGAGTTGCGATTATTTGACCTTGAAAGACAACCTGCACAGGGAAAACAAAACAGAACAAAAACATAAAACAAAGAACATCACTGTGACAGTGTCATAGAGCTCCCACAAATAAGAAGCATGCCACTTCCTAGAAGCACTATGAGTGACCACGCCAATCCCAAGAAAAAGGAGTCAAAGCAAATACTCTGTAGACCACGAAAACGTGCAGTCATCACTGGACCACAGATGTCTAGCCCAGGTGAGGTAACGTGTTTGTGAACTGAAACAAAGCTTATCTGATTTCTATCCTACAACCATCTTCCATGTTTAGTCCCCATGTGTCCTGTCCATATATTTAGCAATTACCAGTTTTTGAATGTAGGTTTCATCTTGATCTCTGGTTCTTAGCATTTTGCAACCATGCCCCATTTTCACTGCCGATTCTCCATTTTTTATTCCCAGTCTTGCCTTAGATGTCCTTGTGTTGTATTCTTGAACATTCTGTGCCATTATCGAAACACAGCTTTGGGATATTGACTGAAAATGGGTTGTTCAGTAACTTGTTAAAAATGGCTGACTTTTATATTGTGACATGAGCCAGCCCGAGTCTATCCTGGTAGGATGAATCCAAGAAATCTAGAAAGAAGTCACTGTCCAATTTCCAATTACCAAAATCAATAGAAAGTTGGGATGTTGGTAGAGTTTTATCCTGCCTCACTAATGAATACCAATGCTCTCTGAAGCCTCATCCACAGATGTCCTAAGAGCACATACTTATTGTTCAACCTTCCTTATAATAGAAACGCTTTTATTTCAGAAACTCAGTGCTACTTCCTAGGTTACAGTAAGCCACAGCAGATCATATTGCTGTGTTGTATTCACTTTTTACTATCCAACATGCCTTTCTAACATATTTCTTTCCAAACAGGAGTTACTTCTAATTCACAATATGCTTTGTTTTCTCCTCAAATTGAACCACCTAACTCACTCATGTTCCAACAGTAGGACCTGAAGACTGCTACTCTACAATGTTCAAAACTCCAAAATGACCTTTAGAATTGCATTCTCTTCTGGTGCCATGTCCAATCAGATCCCTTAAGCCTATTTTCTGTCCAGTCCTGTCACCACTCCGGTTCCCTCAAGCCCAATCTATTGAATTTTAAATTACTTTTTGCTTTAATCTTCTCATTAGGGTTTGCAACAGGTATTCTGCACTTATTTGATTCTGTTAAATTACATGTTAATTTGGTAAAACGGAAGAAAAGTTATTGTGAAAATTGGCTGCCATTTACCCTGGGACTCAGTAAGAGAAACAAAAAAATTTTTTTTTTCCTAGAAAAAGAACTATTTCTCTATGTGTAGAGAGATTTACTAATAGCTACAAAACACAAAACCTATCAGGCAAAAATAAATAGCCTAGCTAAACAGATTTTCAAAAAAGATTTTCCAGGGATTTAGACAAGGATATGAAAAAATAGTTGAAGATACAGGTCCCATGGAGAACCATAGTCAGAGGCTGTGCTGTCTATAGGTAGTAGCTTTTTCTAGGAAAAATGGTATCTCTCATTTCTTCTTTTATTTTTCCAAAATTGTAGCAGATATTTTCCCCCAAACAGCCACCTCATTTTGGTGGTGTTGGAGCTCATTTTTTAAAAGGAGCAAAGTAGCACCACCAAAAAAAAAAAAAAAAAAAAAGGAAAAACGGAAGGAAGGAAGGAAGGAAGGAAGGGAAAAAACACACGCACACACAAAAAGCAAAATAGTTCATAAGGGAGCTAATGGAGATAGGAGATTGGCAACATCACAGGGATCAATCAAAGCCCACACTGATCCAGAGTTAACATGAGATAAAATGCTTTTCCCCTAGGTATTTTAAGAAAAGATAACCCCTGAATGTAGACAGGGTGCCAGTGCCAAACCATTTGATTTAGAGAAAACTGGGATGGAAAATGAGTCCTGGATGTAGGGCCACTTAGATTATATGAGTAACGACATGACTAGACACTCATAATTATGTGTATTATACTAAGCCGTGGGTATTGGTAGTATGCATTCAATTTCTTTCTGAAGTCAACCTTTTTTTCTTTTTATTTTTTTTATTAAAAATCATAAATTTACATACGGCAACGTTGTTTGATTCATTCTGTTATTTTTTCCCTTCCTCCCACCCCTCCACCCCTCTATACAGTCCTTCCTTCCTCCATTCTTACCACCCTCCTTATCCCTAACCCTAAACCTAACCCTAACCCTAACCCTAACCCTAACCCTAACCCTAACCCATTATATGTCCTCAAATGCTTATCGGCGAGATCATTGTCCTTTAGTTTTTTGAGATTGGCTTATCTCACTTAGCATGATATTCTCCAATTTCATCCATTTGCCTGCAAATGCTATAATTTTATCATTCTTTTTTTTTATTGTAAACAAATGGGATACATGTTGTTTCTCTGTTTGTACATGGCGTAAAGGCATACCATTTGTGTAATCATAAATGTTGTTTGATTCATTCTGTTATTTTTTCCCTCCCCCCCACCCCTCCCACCCCTCTTTTCCCTCTATACAGTGCTTCCTTCCTCCATACTTGCCCCCCTCCCTAACCCTAACTCTAACCCTAACACTAACCCTTCCCTCCCCCCATTATGTGTCATCATCCACTTAGTGCAGCCACTCTGGAAAGCAGTATGGAGATTCCTCAGAAAGCTTGGAATGGAACCACCATTTGACCCAGCTATCCCACTCCTTGGCCTATACCCAAAGGACTTAAAATCAGCATACTACAGAGATACAGCCACATCAATGTTCATAGCTGCTCAATTCACCATAGCCAGATTGTGGAACCAACCTAGATGCCCTTCAGTTGATGAATAGATAAAGAAACTGTGGCATATATATATATAATGGAATATTACTCTGCCATGAAGAATGATAAAATTATGGCATTTGCAGGCAAATGGATGAAATTGGAGAATATCATGCTAAGTGAGATAAGCCAATCTCAAAAAACTAAAGGACGAATGATATCGCCGGTAAGCGGATGAGGACATATAATGGGGGGTAGGAGGGGTTAGCATTAGGGCTAGGGTTAGGTTTAGGGTTAGGGATAAGGAGGGTGGTAAGAATGGAGGAAGGAAGGACTGTATAGAGGGAAAAGACGGGTGGGAGGGGTGGGGGGGAAGGGAAAAACTAACAGAATGAATCAAACAACATTGCCCTATGTAAATTTATGATTACACAAATGGTATGCCTCGACTCCATGTACAAATAGAGAAACAACATGTATCCCATTTGTTTACAATTAAAAAAAAAAGAAGTATTGGTCTATTTCTGAACTCTCAGTTCTATTGCCAGTATTACACTGCTTTGGCTACTACAAATTTGTAATAAGAAATTAACTACTAAAGTCTGAGTTCTATAATTTTATTCTCTTTCATGACATTGCAGGGGTGGCTATTCTGGGTTTCTCTTATTTCTATCTAAATTTTAGGATCTAAATTTTAGGATCACCACTTGTCAATTTCTGCAAATATGGTTGTTGGATTTTAAGGAGAAATGCATTGAATCCAAAGACCAGTTTGATCACTATTGGCCATCTCAACATGATGTCTTCCAACCTATGATACATGATGTCTTTCCATTTATTTAGGTTTTAATTGCTTTCAACATTGTTTTGTGCTTTTCATTGCACAAATCTTGCTCTTCTTTTAGTAAACTTACTTCTAAGCATTTTATTTTTTGAGGCTATTGTAGATGAGATTGTTTTCTTAATCTCATTTTCAAGTTTTTCATTGCCAGTGTAGAAAGATGCAGCTGATTTGCATAGTAATCTTAATATTCTACAATTAACCAAACTTATGTATAGCTCTGTTTGTCTTAATTTTTATTATTTGGTGGTTCTTTTATGCATAAGCTCATGATATCTCTAAATAGAGATAGTTTTATTTTTTGTTCACATTCTGAGTACTTTTCATTTTATTTTCTTGCCTCATTGCTGGATAGCAACTCTAGCACAATGTTTATTAGAAGAGACGAGAGCAGACATTCTTAAGTTGTTCCTGTTAGGGGAATGTTTTTCAATATTTGGCCTCTAGGTATCATGTTCACTGTTAAGCTTTTTGTAGATGCCATTTATCGGGAAGACCAAGTTCCCTTCCTTTACTAGTATGCTAAATGCTTTAATCACATAAGCGGTATTAGATTTTGTCAACTGTATTTTCTTCACCTTTTTAGATGATCATGTGGTTTTTATCCTTTATTTGATCAATATGGTGTTTTTTTTTTTTTTTGGTTGATTTTCATATGCTAAACCAACTTTGCATTCCTGTAATAAATTCCACTTAATCATGGTGAATAATAGTGCTAGTTGTCACATATTCATTAGAGATATTGGTCTATTATGTTCTTACTATGTCTTTGGTTTTGTATTAAGATAGGGTTGGCCTCCTTGAATGGGCTGCAAAGTGCTCATTTTTTTTCTGATTTTTGGAAGTGTTTGTGAAGTATTGATGTAAATCCTACTTGGATGTTCCATAGAATTCACTAGTTAAGGCTTCTATTTTTGAGTCTTGCTTTATGGAATGTTTTTGATTATTAATCAATTTTATTAGTTATAATACATTCAGATATTCTATTTCTTCTGGAGCCAGTATCACATCTAAGTTATCTGATTTATTACCATGATATTGTTCATATTATCTCTTTATAATTCCTTTTATTTTTATAAGGTTGACACTCTTACCCCCATTTCCCTTTTCCTTTCAGTAAATTGTGTCTTCTCTCTCTCCTTTTCCTTTATTTGGTGAAAGATTTGTCAATTTTATCAATCTTTCTGAAAAACAACTTCTGTTTTAAAAAATGTTTCCTAATTTTTCCTACTCTCTAACTCATTTATTTCTTCTTTAATATTCACTAGTTCTTTCCTCTGCTTGCTTCAGGTTTAGTTTGCTCTTCATTTAACAAATTCTTCTTCTCCTTCTCCTTCTTCTTCTTTTTTTTTTGGTGCTGGGGATTGAACCCAGGAGCACTTAACCACTGAGTCACATCCTCAACCTTTTTTATATTTGATTTACAGACAGGGTCTCACTGAATTGTTTACGGCCTCACTAAATTGCTGAGGCTGGCTTTGGACTCATGATCCTCCAGCTTCAGCCTTCCACACTGCCGGGATTATAGGCACATGCTTCTTTCAACATCTTAAGGTGAAAGGTTAGATTGTTGGTTTTTATATCTTTCTATTCTTTATGTGTCTTTTTTTTTAATTTCATTTTTACAGATTGCAGTTTGATTCATTGTATACAAATGGGGTATAACTTTTCATTTCTATGGTTGTACACAATGTAAATTCTTACCATTCATGTAATCATACATGTACATAGGGTAATGATGTCTGTCTCAGTCTACTATCTTTCCTTTCCCTACCCCCTCCTGCCCCATTTTCTTCTACATCATCCGAAGTTCCTCCATGTTTAGGTATTTGCAGCTGTACATTGTATTCTAAGCAGTGATCTAACTGCATCATATACATTTTGGCATGTTCACTTAATTTTTTTTATTTGTTCTTTTTAGATATATGTGAAAGTAAAGCATATTTTAACATATTATACATACATGGAGTATAATTTATTCTATTTAAGATCCCAGTCTTGTGGATGTACATGATGTAGAGATTCACTGTGGTATATTCCTATATGAAAATAGGAAAGTTAAGTCAGATTCATTCTACCATCTTTCCTATCCCTAGTCCCCTCCGTTCCCTCTGTTCCTCTTTGTCTAATCCATTGAACTTCTATTCTTCCCCTCCCCCTTGTTCTTTGTTATCATCTGCATAATCAAAGAGAACATTTGACCTTTGGTTTTCTGGGATTGACTTATTTCACTTAGCATGATAATCTCCAGTTCCATCCATTTACTGGCAAAAGTCATAAAGTCATTCTTTTTAATGGCCAAACAATATTCTATTGTGTATATATACCACATTTTTTTTTTATCCATTCATCTGTTGAAGGTCACCTAAGCTGGTTCCATAGCTTAGTTATTGTGAACTGAGCTGCTATAAACACTGATGTGTCTGCATTACTGTAGTATGCTGATTTTAAGTCCTTTGAGTATATATAACTGGGTCAACTAGGGTTTCCATTCCAAGTTTTCTGAGAAATCTCCACACTACTTTGCAGAGTGGTTACATTAATTTGCAGTCCCACCAGCAATGTATGAGTGAACCCTTTTCCCCACCTCCTAACCAACATTTATTGTTACTTGTATTCTTGGTAATTTCCATTCTAACTGGAGTGAGATGGAATCTCAGTATAGTTTTAATTGTATTCCTCTAACTACTAAAGATGTTGAAAATTTTTTCATATATTTGTTGACCATTCATATTTCCTCTTCTGGGAAGTGCATGTTCAATTCCTTTGCCCGTTTATTGATTGAGTTATTTTGGCATGTTGCATTTTCATTTTAATTCATCTCAGACTATTTTCTATTTTCTCTGGTTGCTTCTTTTTTGACACATTTGTTATTTAGGAGAGTATTAATAAATTTCTACACATTTATGAAACTCACCCATGTCTTTCTGTTATTGATTCAAATAGTTTCATCATGGTTTGAAAACTTACTTGTATGATTTTCGTTCTTTTTTTTTAATTAAAAATCATAAATTTACATAGGGCAATGTTGTTTGATTCATTCTGTTAGTTTTTTCCTTCCCCCCCCACCCCTCCCATCCCTCTTTTCCCTCTATACAGTCCTTCCTTCCTCCATTCTTACCACCCTCCTTATCCCTAACCCTAAACCTAACCCTAGCCCTAATGCTAACCCCTCCTACCCCCCATTATATGTCCTCATCCGCTTATCGGCGAGATCATTCGTCCTTTAGTTTTTTGAGATTGGCTTATCTCACTTAGCATGATATCCTCCAATTTCATCCATTTGCCTGCAAATGCCATAATTTTATCATTCTTCATGGCAGAGTAATATTCCATTGTATATATATGCCACAGTTTCTTTATCCATTCATCAACTGAAGGGCATCTAGGTTGGTTCCACAATCTGGCTATGGTGAATTGAGCAGCTATGAACATTGAGGTGGCTGTATCTCTGTAGTATGCTGATTTTAAGTCCTTTGGGTATAGGCCAAGGAGTGGGATAGCTGGGTCAAATGGTGGTTCCATTCCAAGCTTTCTGAGGAATCTCCATACTGCTTTCCAGAGTGGCTCCACTAATTTGCAACCCCACCAGCAATGTATGAGTGTACCATTTTCCCCACATCCTTGCCAACACCTATTGTTGCTTGTGTTCTTGATAATTGCCATTCTAATTGGGGTGAGATGAAATCTTAGGGTAGTTTTGATTTGCATTTCTCTTATTACTAGAGATGTTGAACATTTTTTCATATATCTGTTGATTGCTTGTACATCTTCTTCTGTGAAGTGTCTGTTCATTTCCTTAGCCCATTTGTTGATTGGATTATTTGTATTCTTGATGTAGAGTTTTTTGAGTTCTTTATACATTTGGGAAATTAGCGCTCTATCTGAAGTATGAGGGGCAAAGATATTCTCCCACTCTGTAGGCTCTCTCTTCACATTACTGATAGTTTCCTTTGCTGAGAGAAAGCTTTTTAGTTTGAATCTATTTTAGTTGTTGATTCTTGCTTTTATTTCTTGTGCTATGGGAGTCCTGTTAAGGAAGTCTGATCCTAAGCCAACAAGTTGAAGGTCTGGACCGACTTTTTCTTCTATAAGATGCAGGGTCTCTGGTCTGATTTCGAGGTCCTTGACCCATTTTGAGTTGAGTTTTGTGCAGGGTGAGAGATAGGGGTTTAATTTCATTCTGTTGCATATGGTTTTCCAGTTTTCCCAGCACCATTTGTTGAAGAGGTATCTTTTCTCCATTGCATATTTTTGGCACCTTTGTCTAGTATGAGAAAATATTTATTTGGGTTTATGTCCATGTGAAGTCAACCTTTGAAACATCTGAAGATTACAGTAATTTTTCCCCATGGGCTCATACAGTAAATATTCTTGAATTATAAGGTAAAAATACTTAGATTATAATTTTGAAAAAAGTGAGAGTAGAATTTTAAAATTAAGGCAACAATTGATATTTTTAATGAATAGCTTATTTTTTGTTTTTTTGTTAATAAAGTCTATTCTTCCTAAGTAGAAGGCTGCTGAGAGCTCTTCAGCATTTCTAAATAAAATATCAAAAAATTACAAGGAGATAATAGCATATTTAAAATGCTGTTTCAGGACTGGGGTTGTAACTCAGTGGTAGAGCACTTGCCTAGCATGATAGGCCCTAGGTTCCATCTCCCCCAACCCCCCCCCCCAAAAAAAAGTTATGTCTACAATTCAGGTATTTACTATCATTTAGTTTATCAATTCAAACTACCAACTTGAAAACTAAAGTGATATGTTAGTAACCTAATATTTATTCCTTCCCATCCATAAAACCAATATTTAAGATTCCTTCAACAACCACTACCAAATTAAAAAAAAAAAAAAAAAAAATCTGGGGAAAAAAGAGTAGGGCAGATTTCATTTGAATTTGTAACTGAATTTTACTGTATGTTTGATTTGTTTTATTCTTTGCCTTCTTGAAAATTTTAGGATAATATGAATTTCACTGCTTTTGTCTGCAAGTTTTATAAACATGATTGAGATTCCTCAGCATCATGAAATGCCTAACATTTCTCCCAACATGGCCAACAAAAGACAAAAGAATATTTAATGAGTTAAATGCATCAGATTTGGCCCTCTGAAGGCTTTGTTTTTTCTCTTTTCTCCCATATTTTCTAAATTCCCATAATGCTTTAACATGATATGGAAAAATTATTATGGTTCAGAGACTAAGTGATTATCTGAAATGAAAATACCCTAGATGCTAATCTGATATGGAATTTAGTAGGTTACTCACCTCTTGAAGCTCATAATCTTCATGTTAACAATACTTTAAATCATCATTCTACCTGGGAAGATTTTCTCGAAAGAAAAGGCCAGTTAGGTATGTGTACAAAGGACTCAACGTAATTTCTCATACATAGCAAATGCTAGTTATTATTCCTTCCATGTCTTCAGAAACTTTCTGAAATGCTGTCACCTACACCATCGTTTGTTTATAGAGTTGTATTTTTCCAGAAATTAACCTCCCTCAATTTTATTAAGGGATAAACCTGGTATTTTACAGATGAATGCAATAAGGTCCCTAAATGAGAGCCAGCTCCAGACGCTTTTCAAAAAGTCCATGCTAAGCTGGAATCTAGCTGGACTTTTAAGTACCAGAAGTCAGCATGGAGGGGAAATTACAGAAAACAGAATAATTCTCAGGGGCTCATGAGTTGATGAGGCAGCAAAGGCTGTGTGGAGATGCTGATTACAAAATTCCCTCAAGTAAGCCTCTGACGAAAGCTTTTCAGGAATAAGATACTAGAGGGTGGCCAGCCATATTACAAGCCCAGCACATCTCTGCAGCCCACCAAACAGCAGCAAATGAACACCTGCTCTCTTGCTGACTGGAGAAACCCAAAGCATACCTGCAATCTTAAAAGATGGGCGCAGTCAAAGGCTCCCAATAGAATCACACAGCCTGCTAAGTTTTACAAAGTCTTTAAGGTAGAAGTACTGCTTTCGTTCAGCAAAAAAAAAAAGTATTTTGGGAAATAAATTAATATACTGCAAGTGCATCTGCTAAAGTAGAAACCACTGCTGCATTTAATGCACTCAAATGTATAAGCTGCATACCTCAGCTACGCATGAACTACCTAGAGGATGACATATTCTAGAATTTTATGTTTTATATTTATCTTCTGCGTAATAACCTTAATCATTAAATGACACAATATTTGAGAATAAGCAGCTAAGGAAATTATTTTGAAAGGTTCAAACCATGAGATCCATCAGGCAATCAGCTTTGCCTGTGGGACATCCAAATCTCTATTATGCTGCTAAGAGAGGCCTTGAACTAAAGATATGGGCAGTTAGATTTTAAAAGGCCTAAGCTTGACAAAGAGTTTAAAATTCTTTTACCATCAACTCTGTTTCCAAGTTGAAAAAGGTGTATAAGTAACAATAAAGCATAGGTGGAGACAGGATTCTCATCTCAGTCCTTCAAGTTTACCGAATTTTGGAAAGAAAAGGCAATTCAGCCAATTCTCCAAAATCTAGTCAATGTGACTAAGTCCCCACAAAAGCAATTTTGGTTTTATTTTTTACTCTCGTTGTTGCTGTTAAGAAAAGACAGACACAGGAGACCAAGAAGAGAAGGAAAAAAACTTGAAACTTCTCGATCAGTTAGTAACTATTATTGGTGTTCAGAGGAGTTCATTCTGCACACCACACCTCACCAAAGCCACAGATGTGTTCAGGGTCCAGGGCCAGTAGTACTGCCTCCCCCAAAACGTCAAACATCTTCTCTTAACACTGCACTAGGGACCTTCCTTGCCCAGTGTATCCCAAGTACCCCAAAAGAATCCCTCATTTGTAGGAAGACTTGACTGCCTAATGACTTCAATGCCTCTTTCCCCCAACAAACACACGTGGTTATTTGACTCCAAAAGAGTAAAAAGTCTCCAACTTCAGAATTGTGATTCCTCTTAAGTTGAGGTTCCATTGGACCCCCTATTAAATGGTCCATCTACTTTAAAAAAAAAAGATTTTTAAAACTTGCTTTTGGTACCAAGTTAATTTACCAATGACAGAAAATTCCAAATTTGGTGATTTTATAATGTCTGTTAAGAAAACAGACATTCTTATATCTTCTAATTCAATCTTTAGAATAAAAGATCTTGCTTATTTGTCCATCCTTTCCCTATTAGTTACCCAAAATAGCTGAAGACAACATTGAATTAAATTCCTTCCCTAATTGAAACAAGTACTTACTAAATTCATCACATATCAGATTATTTGCTGTGGACTGAAATTATTATTAAATCATAAAATCAATAATTATATCATCCTAAATTGATAAAGGAAAACTGTAGGGAGTACATTGATCTGTAAACCGGTTAGGAAGCAAATTCATTAGGAATAAAATGCTTTAAAAATTCCATTTTTAATTGGAAAATTTTGCTTGGCTGTCCCAGTGTTAAAATATGCAACACTTTTCCAAGAACCTTTGTAATAATCATTAGATTAAGATTTCCACTGTGCCTAAGTTTTATTAGGCTGCATAAAATGTTTGTCTTTTATAGGCTTGCATTGGATTTAATTCTCAAAATTATTTAGGAAAATAAAGACTGTTGAATTGAGCTTAACCATGAGATAAATATGACAATTACTCTACTTCAACAACATTTGGAATTAGTATTTAAGTCAAACAGTCTCTTTCCTCATTACCAAACACTATTCTCTTCTCTCAAAAGCATGAGAAAACTCTGAAAGGAAAATGATTCTAGGGGAAAAGAAAAGAAAGAGGAGGTGATAAAAGCAAGGAAAACAAAAAGAAATTCAAGAAATTGAAAAATGACATTACATTTTACAGATACATTTATATATCAACTTTAACTTATTACAGAAATTCAAGACCTTGCTTTAAAACTTTCTTTATTTTGGGTGACCAACCCATGTGTTCATTTTCAGCACTTGGAAGTCCTTGGAGATGCCTTAGTCCCTGGCAAATTGAGCTAGTCACTTTATTTTTTATTCACCTGTGTTAAAGATCGGGTTCTTGTCATTTTCCCTTCAAAGACATAGTTGGAGCCTGGAATATGCATACCTGAAAGCTCTGTGAGCTCTGGATTTTGATGACATTTCTTTCCCATTGATTTTGGAGCCTGGCTGTGTTTTGCCATAAGTTCCCAACAGGACCACCACATTCAGTTTGCAGACCTACCATCAATTTACCACTCACATGGCTAAAGAAGTGATAAAATGTAATCTGCAAAAAAATAAAGAGAATTAGTACCCAAATGATTACAATGCAGAAATCTCTAAATGTGTTCCAAGTATTTAAAATGCTGAGTACTTTCAAATACCTGACAAGCATGTTGGTCATTAGTTGGAAGGAAAACTCTGCTTCTCAAGTCTGAGGAAGTAGCATCCACTCTGGAAACCAGTGAGAGGAAGTGGGCTGAGAGAAGCAAGAGTCAGGGCAACAGAGTCAGAGGGATTGCTGGCAAATACGTTCAAGCCACCAGTGGTGATTCAGGCCCACATCCCTATTAGGCCAATATAATTTTGTTTGAAGAATGAAAAATTAAACAGCACTATTTGCTTTTGTAAAGAGCCTAACTAGTATTTTTACTTCTATATGTTGCCCAGTGAAATAACTAATTGTGATTATATTCTCTACAACATTACTATGGGCTATAGCCCTCAACCCAATTTATCATATCTGATATAGAAAATGACAACCTTGCCAAAACACTATTCAATGCGAACATTATACAGAGCTTGCTTACCAAAATAAGCACTTCAAGGAAGAATTCAAAATAGATCATTTACTGTGCTTTTGTTGCAAAAGGGTTGGATCAAATAGTCCCAGCTTTTTCCAGGAGTCTGGGAAATTATGCTAAGCCCTGACATTCTCCGGTTTGCTACCATGCAGATAAAGCCAGTGACTGTCCCTGTTTAGAAGCTGTAAAATAAATGTTGAGCTTTCCCTGGGCTTTCATAGATTTCCTGCAATGCTTTACAAGGGTTCTAAGTGTATAATCTGAGAAACATTGTTTTCTGCTAACCACTAATTGGTCTATTGCTATTTGCCAAAAACCAGAAAATTAAATAAAAGAGAAAAATGTTGCTAATGATGATTATGATGACATATTTATCCAAGTTATTGAGTGGTATGTTAGAGCTGGATTGGAAATCAAATCTAATTGTCACATCATTAGAAAATTTGATTGTAAAATCATGAAACTTAAAAAAAATTCTTTCCTATTCTTATTCCAAAATTATATCTTAAGCAGAAAACAGTGATATCATTGCTTATCTATCTATCTATCTATCTATCTATATATATATATATATACACATAATTAAAATCACTGTGCTAAGAATTTCCTCTGGAATTATTATATATGTAATTTATACGAAGAGCTGGTAACATGATAATATAAGTGGACAATCATTAATTTGCTCTTGCAGCAAGCAAAAAAATATTAAGCAAGTAAATAATCAAATAAGCATAATGAGCCATATGGATATATATATTGTTTTGGGCTTAAATAATACTATTAGCAGTGCAAATAGTAATAACATTTAGTAAGTTTTAAATTACTGTTAATAAATATTCAGCTACTTAAAAAAATCATCTTCAGATATCCAGAAAAAGAATTTTAATTTGTAAAAGATATTAATAATATTTATTTTTTAATTTTGGTGTTACAAATCAGCTGTGACACATTAAGCTTTTAAATATTAAATTAGCATTTGCAATAATATTTTTCAAATCACACAAGAATAAATTATTTAAATTTTTAAGCACAACATTTCATAAACATAAACTGTCATTTGTTACATGCTATAACACTACAAATTATCCTGTATTTAGTCAAATATTAAATGAAGGTTAATGCTTAGGTTCTAGGAGAAAGCAGAGTTTTAAATCTGGAAACACCTTGAGTTCTTTTGACATTTGCTCTAATAATAAACGTCTTCCTTTCATAAGAAGGAGGAGCAGCAGCAGTGGCATTAAAAGTACACCCAAAAGCAAGACCTTTTTTCTACCCTTAATTCCAATTTAGGGACAAGAGCAAGTGTTTTTTAGGGTACACTCTATTTTACCTTGCATCTTCTAATAGAGTACAGGATTCAATTCATGGATGGTGATGTTTCATGTTATAGCACCTAACAAAACATGCTCTGGTTTTCCAAAGGACATTATTCATCATGTTTACTTGTGAGAGAAAGATAGAAACCTTACGCAACATAGCCTTTTTCACTGATGCTGAGACTCCATCCTCCTGCTAGCTCTGACCATCAGAAAGAGACTATGTGACGCTCTTAAGTAACAAATATGCAGCATCATGTATCCAATATTCTCTCCTACTCTTGAACACAGCATAATAGTACACCTATTATACACACAAATCACACACACATCCTTCCTCATCACCACGTATACTGTCCATCTCCATGCCAAGCCCTTTTCAGTTTCTTATATGATACATGTGTTTCCATTTTGTGCCTAAATCCATAAAAGCAAATGCATAACATACCTTCGAAACTCATATTTTAAAAAATCTTTATGATAAAGGTGTTAATTATTAAAATGACAAAATAGGAAAACGAACATCATGATTTCATGTATAATTTTTTTAAAATTTTATCTTGGTTGTAGATGGACTGAATACTTTTATTTTTAATGTTTTTATTTTTATGTGATACTGCCAAGGATTGAACTCAATGCCTCACATGTGCTAGGCAAGTGCTCTGCCACTGAGCTACAGCCCCAGCCCCCGATTTCATGTATAATTTTTTTTCAAGCATCAGTCAGGATTTAATAAAATTAATAATTGCTATTATTTCATCAAGTACACTCATAAATCTGGAAGTGAAAAATGCAATGTCTACCTGTCAAGTTTAACCACTGTCTCTACCTGTGATGAGATACCAACAGTTTTCTCCATGGTTGTTTTTATAACATCAGTGGAAGTATCACCACAGCAAAAAAGGCAAAAAACAACTTAGTATTTTTGAGAATAGTTTGGATTTCACAAACTTCTGGTAAGTAATCTTGGGAATGCCCAGGGCATGTGGGATATTATTTGAGAACCAGTGCAAACACAATATTGCTTGGCTGAAATTTCAAATACATGTGGAACATGCCTGTGCTTTCTCTACTTGTTTAAGAAAGGTTGATTGAACTGGGCATGGTTCAGCAGCTGAGGCAGGAGGATTGTAAGTTCAAAGCTAGCCTCAGCAACTTAGCAAGATCCTGTCTCAAAATAAAAATAAAAAGAACCAGGGATGCGGTTCAGTGGTAAAGCACCCCGGGTTCACTCCTCAATACCAAAAAAACAACCAAAAACCAAAAAACAAAAAATGATTGATTGATATTTGATGAAACAGTGTCTTGTCATGGGCTCAAGTCATCCTCTTGGCCTCCAAAGTAGCTGGTATTACACCATGCCCAACTAAAAAGATTTATTTTTGCTGTTCAAAAATAACATAAACCAAAAAAAAAAAAAAATAAAAAAAAAATAAATAACATAAACCTATAATAGAAGACCCACTAAAGCAAATAAATGATAATAAAAATTACCAATAACTTCATTGTCTATAAAATAACTATTAGTAATATTTTGCTATCTATGCTTTCAGGTAAATGCGTATATCCACATCTAACTATCTAGCATACTTTCTTTTTTTCATTTTTTTTTTTCCATCAGAGAACTAACCCTGATTAGTTCTCTGGCTTTTTAAGTGCTTAGGCTAGATGGCTTTAAAAAATATTTTTCTCAGTAACTGAGTATTGGAATGAAATTCTAACATAACCAAGTTGGATGACACAAAAAGGGAGTGGATAAAATACAAAAGCAACAAATATCATGAATCAAGTTTTGAAAGCTAAATCCAATAACTTTGGTGATGGAACCCAGCAACCTTGACCTTTGAGAAAGATGAGAGAGTTTTCAGTCTTCATAAGAAGACTTGCATTTCCTCCTTTTCCCAAGTTCTAAGTGATTCATGGGGCTGAATGTAAGCAGAAGACACATAAATCCTATCACATGTGATATTGTAAGTAATTGGCTCAAAGTAGCTAAAAAAATATATTAAAAAGCTTTAAAAAATTGAGCATTTTAACAGTGAGATAATCTGAATTCTTAAGAATATTTCTCGCAAAACCTAAAAACCTAACTGTAGGAAGAGATCATCACAACAAGATGCAGTGCCTGAGGCAAAGGTTATAGTGTCCAACTTTATAAAGATCATAAAAGTATGTTCATCATGGACAGAAATATGGCTGAGTTCAGACAACAGAGAGGAAATAATAATTTCAGATATAAATCCCTTCAAGTTGTAATTTCTAATTATTACTCTGTTTCTGTCAAATCCTAAGTTTTTTCTTACACTTATTCGTTAAACTCACAAAGCTCTATACTACCAGATCATATTTGTGAAAATTGTATCTCTTAACAGATAAGTTCAAATAGGCATCCCTTGTCACTGCTGGCAAATGCTATTTGGGTGTGCCATATCAATGTCTGCCTGCCATCAGGGACAAAGGGCAGGGTGAGCCACTTTATAAGATCATAAAACATGTAATAAAATATAGAGATGATGTTAGTGAAAATAACAGAGTAAAGACCTCTGGAAATTTTCTCTTCCACACAAGCAATTTTTAAAATGGTAATAATGGCCAGAATTAACTTTTACAGGCCTCTAGGTAATAGCCAACCTGGAGATCTTTTAGTCAAGAAACAGCTGAATCTCAGTAAAAATAGTGAGTTTATTTGTTTTATTGTATTCACTTTAGCTTGCAGTCATTTCATTGTACACTTTTGAGTTCCACAGTAACTTTGAAAAAGAACATCCAGCATCCTCATGTGACCTGAAACCATAAAAATTAAAATGGAGTGAGAGTTTGCCAAAGCCTCATTCCCATATAATTTCCATAATTTGACTTGTCTGGTAGATTTGTGACAGACATCACTTCAAATCCTGTTGAAATTTACCATAATGATAGCTCTCTCATGGCAAAATATTTTTTCATGGAAAGGATTTGCTAAAAACAACTAGTGGCAAGTGTTTTAACTTCACTGTTGTGTGCAGCATGTATAACAGTTGAGCAAAATGATAAACTAATTATAAAATTCATGGGAATGAGATGTTGATAGAGGCTTTGAGAAGTTCCAATATATTCCTGCAAATCTGAAAGGATGAGTGAGTGCATGGGTAGACCTTGTACATACTCTGGAAAGACCTGAAAATCTAAACTCTCATGTCTAGCTGACCTTGAGGCTTTATGACATCAGCAAATGAAAACCAGGCAGAGTTACCAGTTCATAGTAAGTGTTGACATTATAGCCCAAGACACACATTGTTGCCACCCGCAGCAACAATCCCGCGGTAATTTATTGGAGGTGGACTGGAACTGAACTACTTCTATTATCTTTATCTTTATCCTTGCTTTCTTGCTTATTTGCTTGTTCTACTAATTTATAGAGGAAAAGAGGCTTTGCTTATTTTTAGTTTTAGAGGAAGAGAGGCTTTGAGAGGAAGAAAGACTTTGCTTAGAGGAACAGAGACTTTGCTTGCTTTGCTTATAGGAAAAGAGACTTTGCTTAATTTTAGAGAATGCTACTCTTTCAGAGAGGCTACGCTTATCAAAGGTCTACTACTTCTTAAAGGTGGGTCGTTTCTTGGAGGTGGCTTGCGGTGTGCGGCATGCGGCCTACATCCTATAACCTGCGACCCCCGCATTCTGTGATCTAGAGGTGTGGCTTTAGTTCTCCATCCTGCAATCTATCAGAGGTGCTGCTTATCTGAGGTGCTTCCTATAGGTGTGTGTCTTATATACCTAAGGCAGCCAATCAGCTTAGGATTAGCACAATTGAAGCACGCCCCATGGTACCAATCAAGAAAGATGAGGAATATCTGTTGACCACTAGCACAAAGGAGACATAAACTAATCAGTCAAAAGTAGATCACGCTGTGTTAACACTAATTATGCGCCACCTCTTGGCTCAACACCAGCTGCCATCCTAGGGCTACCCAAACATGTCTCTGCAACACGTAGGAATCCTTCAGCAAGTGCTGAGATATTTATTGGTTCTGGGATGCTTTGGTCTGAATATTTGAGGTGTCCTTCCCAAAACATGTGTTAAAACCTAATCACCAATATCATAGTAGTTAAGACATGGGGCCTGTTGGAAGTAGAGTCTGAGGTCAGAATCCTCATGAATGGGAAAGGTGTTCCCTAAAAAGCTATCTTGTTCCTTCCACCACATGAAGAAATAGAGTGCTGCTATATCAGCTAGGAAGGAGCCTTCATCTGATGCTGAATCTGCTGCCTCCTGGATCTTGGACTTCCCAGTCTCTGAGACTATGAGAAATGAATTCTTGGTTTTTATAAAGCTACTCAGTTTATGGTATATTGTACTAGCTATATTGTTTAGTGACTAAGACACAAGCATTCAAGGAATACTTTCTGAAATCATTTCCTGATCATTAAGCTGACCAAGTAGAGAATTCAGTGGCCCGACATGGCAAGAATAAAGACACTACAGATTTAGTTCAGAAAAGTCACTAAATTAAAGGGAAGAAAACTGCGCAAAAACAAATACAGTAAACAGCCATAACAACAAATCTGGGGGAAGAGTAGGAGACATAAGATTTTCACAGGAAACATTGTTTAAAATATTAAGTTTAGGGCTGGGGAGATAGCTCAGCTGGTAGAGTGCTTGCCTCACAAGCACAAGGCCCTGAGTTCGATCCCTAGTATGGCAAAAAATAAAAAAATAAAAAATAAAAAAAAATAAAATAAAATATTAAGTTTAAAAAGTAAGACAACTTAAAAAAAAAAAAGAAAAAAGAAATAAGAAATCTCTCTGCATGATCCATGCAGAGAGAAAAAGCTATCAATAGAAAGTATCTTTGAGGTAGGCTAATCTCATTGTGATGGGCTGACAGACCTGGCTCCATGAGAATGTTATAGGCCAGACTCTAAGGGAAACGACTAAACAGACTCCATTTTGCTCTGAGACTCCATGTTATGTAGGAAATAAGCTTCTCCCATGGGAACACCCCACCTCTGTGCCCATCCTCATTTACTTAGTGTGACATGTTTAGCAATACAGAATGACAATTCCTATGTAAAGAAAAATTGCTCTCTTTTGATTCCTATTGCTCCTAAACAATGTACCATGTGAAAGGTGATTGTGTGTATGTTAGTGACCATTCTTTAGTTTGTACCTAGGTAAGGGTCATTTGACCCACGTCCCCCTCTGCTGATGACCTCACGATGTTTGTAATTTGAAATCATAGCAACAGACACTTACGATTGATGTGATTTTTGGTATAAGAACCCCTACAACTCTATGGTCACGGCTGTTCTCCCAATAGGCCATTTTTGGGGGCATTGTGTGAAACAGTCAGCCGGTTGGCTTAATAAAGATTCTCAAATTTGGACTTCTCAGTGGTGATCAGTCTGTTAAGTTGCGCCCCATAACATCATGAGTCAAAGACTTTAAATCAACTATCACAAATATTTTTGAAGAACTCTAAAAACATGTCTAAAGAAGTAAAGAAATCATCAGAATTGTGTCCCATTTAAGAGCAACACACGAGCTCAGTGATGCGGCACACACCTGTGATCCCAGCTACTGGAAAAGGTAAAGCAGGAGGATCACAGGTTTGAAGTCAACCTCAGCAATTAAGCAAGACCCTGTCTCAAAAGGAAAAAATAGAAAGGACGGGGAATGAAGCTCACTTATAAAGCAACCCTGAGTTCAATCACCAGTACCGCCCCCCACCGTAAAAACTAGGAACACATTTAATGGCTATACCACTCAATAAAGAGGTATATAATAAAAATCAATAACTAATTATTATAACTGATTGTCATTGATAGGTATGTATCACTAATTATGATTCAGCATTGATGAACACAAAATACATAAAGATATAGTTTTTGGCAATTACAGTACAGAAGAAGAAAGAATGGAGTAGCACAAGATCGAATTTTTTTGTATACTCTTGGACCTAGTTGGTATTAATCCAAATTCAGTTGCTTCAATTAAGATGTTAAATATAAGCTGTGAATTAATTACTAATAAAATAATTCAGAAATATAAAAATGTGAGTAAAAACTGAGAAAAAAATTAATATGACAACTATAAATTATTTAACATGAAAGAAGAGAGTAATGTAAGGAAAGAGTAACACAAAAGACAAGTCATACAGAAAACAAATAGAAAAAAATGGCAGATTGTAAATCATATCTCATCAGTAATTATTTTATATGTAAAAAGATGAAATTCGTCAATCAGAAGTCAAAAGTGGCAATATTTTATAAACATACAATCTAACCATAGGCATGAGATAGTTTAGATTCAACTACACAAAGTGATTGAAACTAAAAGGATACTAAACACATACCCTACAGATAAGGAGAAAGAGAGCTGGAACAGCTCTATACAATTCAGAAAAAATAAGATTTTAGATAAAAAATGTTATTAGAGACAAAAAAAAGGAGTTTTTTATAATTACAAAATAATCAACTCCTCAAAAGATAGAACAACTAAAGACATATACCTAAAATCGGAGCCCCAAAATACATTAAACAAAAACCAAAAAATTGAACAAAAAATAATGTACTCAATGATAATCATTGGAGACATTAATACTCTACTTTCAAAAATAAAACAATTTGATAGAATATCAGAAAAGAAACAAGACTTGGACAGCACTATAAACCAACTAGACCTAATAGACTCCAACTAACAACAGAGTGTGTATGCTTCTAAAGTGCACATAGAACATTCTCCCAGGATCTTATGTCATGAAAATAACCTCAATGCATTTCAAGAACGACACAAGAAATAAAAGCAAGAATCAACAACTGGGATAGATTCAAACTGAAAAGCTTTCTCTCAGCAAAGGAAACTATCAGTAATGTGAAGAGAGAGCCTACAGAGTGGGAGAATATCTTTGCCACTCATACTTCAGATATAGCGCTAATATCCCGAATCTATAAAGAACTCAAAAAACTCTACACCAAGAATACAAATAATCCAATCAACAAATGGGCTAAGGAAATGAACAGACACTTCACAGAAGAAGATGTACAAGCTATCAACAGATATATGAAAAAATGTTCAACATCTTAATAAGAGAAATGCAAATCAAAACTACCCTAAGATTCCATCTCACCCCAATTAGAATGGCGATTATCAAGAACACAAGCAACAATAGGTGTTGGCGAGGATGTGGGGAAAAAGGTACACTCATACATTGCTGGTGGGGTTGCAAATTAGTGCAGCCACTCTGGAAAGCAGTATGGAGATTCCTCAGAAAGCTTGGAATGGAACCACCATTTGACCCAGCTATCCCACTCCTTGGCCTATACCCAAAGGACTTAAAATCAGCATACTACAGAGATACAGCCACATCAATGTTCATAGCTGCTCAATTCACCATAGCCAGATTGTGGAACCAACCTAGATGCCCTTCAGTTGATGAATAGATAAAGAAACTGTGGCATATACAATGGAATATTACTCTGCCATGAAGAATGATAAAATTATGGCATTTGCAGGCAAATAGATGAAATTGGAGAATATCATGCTAAGTGAGATAAGCCAATCTCAAAAAACTAAAGGACGAATGATCTCGCCGGTAAGCGGATGAGGACATATAATGGGGGGTAGGAGGGGTTAGCATTAGGGCTAGGGTTAGGTTTAGGGTTAGGGATAAGGAGGGTGGTAAGAATGGAGGAAGGAAGGACTGTATAGAGGGAAAAGAGGGGTGGGAGGGGTGGGGGGGAAGGGAAAAACTAACAGAATGAATCAAACAACATTGCCCTATGTAAATTTATGATTTTTATTTAAAAAAAAGAACAAAAATCATACAAGTAAGTTTTCAAACCATGATGAAACTATTTGAATCAATAACAGAAAGACATGGGTGAGTTTCATAAATGTGTAGAAATTTATTAATACTCTCCTAAATAACAAATGTGTCAAAAAAGAAGCAACCAGAGAAAATAGAAAATAGTCTGAGATGAATTAAAATGAAAATGCAACATGCCAAAATAACTCAATCAATGAACGGGCAAAGGAATTGAACATGCACTTCCCAGAAGAGGAAATATGAATGGTCAACAAATATATGAAAAAAATTTCAGCATCTTTAGTAGTTAGAGGAATACAATTAAAACTATACTGAGATTCCATCTCACTCCAGTTAGAATGGAAATTACCAAGAATACAAGTAACAATAAATTGGTTAGGAGGTGGGGAAAAGGGTTCACTCATACATTGCTGGTGGGACTGCAAATTAATGTAACCACTCTGCAAAGTAGTGTGGAGATTTCTCAGAAAACTTGGAATGGAAACCCTAGTTGACCCAGTTATATATACTCAAAGGACTTAAAATCAGCATACTACAGTAATGCAGACACATCAGTGTTTACAGCAGCTCAGTTCACAATAACTAAGCTATGGAACCAGCTTAGGTGACCTTCAACAGATGAATGGATAAAAAAAAAATGTGGTATATATACACAATAGAATATTGTTTGGCCATTAAAAAGAATGACTTTATGACTTTTGCCAGTAAATGGATGGAACTGGAGATTATCATGCTAAGTGAAATAAGTCAATCCCAGAAAACCAAAGGTCAAATGTTCTCTTTGATTATGCAGATGATAACAAAGAACAAGGGGGAGGGGAAGAATAGAAGTTCAATGGATTAGACAAAGAGGAACGGAGGGAACGGAGGGGACTAGGGATAGGAAAGATGGTAGAATGAATCTGACTTAACTTTCCTATTTTCATATAGGAATATACCACAGTGAATCTCTACATCATGTACATCCACAAGACTGGGATCTTAAATAGAATAAATTATACTCCATGTATGTATAATATGTTAAAATATGCTTTACTTTCATGTATATCTAAAAAGAACAAATAAAAAAAATTAAGTGAACATGCCAAAATGTATATGATGCAGTTAGATCACTGCTTAGAATACAATGTACAGCTGCAAATACCTAAACATGGAGGAACTTCGGATGATGTAGAAGAAAATGGGGCAGGAGGGGGTAGGGGAAGGAAAGATAGTAGACTGAGACAGACATCATTACCCTATGTACATGTATGATTACATGAATGGTAAGAATTTACATTGTGTACAACCATAGAAATGAAAAGTTATACCCCATTTGTATACAATGAATCAAACTGCAATCTGTAAAAATGAAATTAAAAAAAAAAGACACATAAAGAATAGAAAGATATAAAAACCAACAATCTAACCTTTCACCTTAAGATGTTGAAAGAAGCACGTGCCTATAATCCCGGCAGTGTGGAAGGCTGAAGCTGGAGGATCATGAGTCCAAAGCCAGCCTCAGCAATTTAGTGAGGCCCTAAACAATTCAGTGAGACCCTGTCTGTAAATCAAATATAAAAAAGGTTGAGGATGTGACTCAGTGGTTAAGTGCTCCTGGGTTCAATCCCCAGCACCAAAAAAAAAAGAAGAAGAAGGAGAAGGAGAAGAAGAATTTGTTAAATGAAGAGCAAACTAAACCTGAAGCAAGCAGAGGAAAGAACTAGTGAATATTAAAGAAGAAATAAATGAGTTAGAGAGTAGGAAAAATTAGGAAACATTTTTTAAAACAGAAGTTGTTTTTCAGAAAGATTGATAAAATTGACAAATCTTTCACCAAATAAAGGAAAAGGAGAGAGAGAAGACACAATTTACTGAAAGGAAAAGGGAAATGGGGGTAAGAGTGCCAACCTTATAAAAATAAAAGGAATTATAAAGAGATAATATGAACAATATCATGGTAATAAATCAGATAACTTAGATGTGATACTGGCTCCAGAAGAAATAGAATATCTGAATGTATTATAACTAATAAAATTGATTAATAATCAAAAACATTCCATAAAGCAAGACTCAAAAATAGAAGCCTTAACTAGTGAATTCTATGGAACATCCAAGTAGGATTTACATCAATACTTCACAAACACTTCCAAAAATCAGAAAAAAAAATGAGCACTTTGCAGCCCATTCAAGGAGGCCAACCCTATCTTAATACAAAACCAAAGACATAGTAAGAACATAATAGACCAATATCTCTAATGAATATGTGACAACTAGCACTATTATTCACCATGATTAAGTGGAATTTATTACAGGAATGCAAAGTTGGTTTAGCATATGAAAATCAACCAAAAAAAAAAAAAAAAAAACACCATATTGATCAAATAAAGGATAAAAACCACATGATCATCTAAAAAGGTGAAGAAAATACAGTTGACAAAATCTAATACCGCTTATGTGATTAAAGCATTTAGCATACTAGTAAAGGAAGGGAACTTGGTCTTCCCGATAAATGGCATCTACAAAAAGCTTAACAGTGAACATGATACCTAGAGGCCAAATATTGAAAAACATTCCCCTAACAGGAACAACTTAAGAATGTCTGCTCTCGTCTCTTCTAATAAACATTGTGCTAGAGTTGCTATCCAGCAATGAGGCAAGAAAATAAAATGAAAAGTACTCAGAATGTGAACAAAAAATAAAACTATCTCTATTTAGAGATATCATGAGCTTATGCATAAAAGAACCACCAAATAATAAAAATTAAGACAAACAGAGCTATACATAAGTTTGGTTAATTGTAGAATATTAAGATTACTATGCAAATCAGCTGCATCTTTCTACACTGGCAATGAAAAACTTGAAAATGAGATTAAGAAAACAATCTCATCTACAATAGCCTCAAAAATAAAATGCTTAGAAGTAAGTTTACTAAAAGAAGAGCAAGATTTGTGCAATGAAAAGCACAAAACAATGTTGAAAGCAATTAAAACCTAAATAAATGGAAAGACATCATGTATCATAGGTTGGAAGACATCATGTTGAGATGGCCAATAGTGATCAAACTGGTCTTTGGATTCAATGCATTTCTCCTTAAAATCCAACAACCATATTTGCAGAAATTGACAAGTGGTGATCCTAAAATTTAGATCCTAAAATTTAGATAGAAATAAGAGAAACCCAGAATAGCCACCCCTGCAATGTCATGAAAGAGAATAAAATTATAGAACTCAGACTTTAGTAGTTAATTTCTTATTACAAATTTGTAGTAGCCAAAGCAGTGTAATACTGGCAATAGAACTGAGAGTTCAGAAATAGACCAATACTTCTTTTTTTTTTAATTGTAAACAAATGGGATACATGTTGTTTCTCTATTTGTACATGGAGTCGAGGCATACCATTTGTGTAATCATAAATTTACATAGAGTAATGTTGTTTGATTCATTCTGTTAGTTTTTCCCTTCCCCCCCACCCCTCCCACCCGTCTTTTCCCTCTATACAGTCCTTCCTTCCTCCATTCTTACCACCCTCCTTATCCCTAACCCTAAACCTAACCCTAGCCCTAATGCTAACCCCTCCTACCCCCCATTATATGTCCTCATCCGCTTACCGGCGATATCATTCGTCCTTTAGTTTTTTGAGATTGGCTTATCTCACTTAGCATGATATTCTCCAATTTCATCCATTTGCCTGCAAATGCCATAATTTTATCATTCTTCATGGCAGAGTAATATTCCATTATATATATATATATGCCACAGTTTCTTTATCTATTCATCAACTGAAGGGCATCTAGGTTGGTTCCACAATCTGGCTATGGTGAATTGAGCAGCTATGAACATTGATGTGGCTGTATCTCTGTAGTATGCTGATTTTAAGTCCTTTGGGTATAGGCCAAGGAGTGGGATAGCTGGGTCAAATGGTGGTTCCATTCCAAGCTTTCTGAGGAATCTCCATACTGCTTTCCAGAGTGGCTGCACTAATTTGCAGCCCCACCAGCAATGTATGAGTGTACCTTTTTCCCCACATCCTCGCCAACACCTATTGTTGCTTGTGTTCTTGATAATCGCCATTCTAATTGGGGTGAGATGGAATCTTAGGGTAGTTTTGATTTGCAAGAAATAGACCAATACTTCTGTAATAAATTGATTTTTGACCAGTTGCTAAGACAATTCAGTCACGAAAAAAATAGTCTTTTCAACCTACAGTGTTTGGATAACTACCTAAGTTCATGCAAAAGAAAATATAGACCTCATACCATATACAAAAATTTACTAAAGATGGATTGAAAACCTAATATAAGATGTAAACTCTTAGAAGAAATCATAGGTGTTGAGTTTGTGACCTTGAATTAATAAAAAGTTGTCTTAGACGTGAAATCTAAACAAAACAAACCACATATATATGAAAGTTAAAAAAATCAATTAAAAGTAAATAGACTGCATATGGACGAATAGATAAATATTTTGGTAGGCATTTATAAAGTTATTTTTGTCAGTACATTTTAATCGTACAGAATCATGGATTTTTGTGGTATGTTTGTACATGCATGAAACATACTTTGATTATATCTGCCCACCCATTACACTCTCTTACCCTCCCCTCCTCTACCCTACCCTTTTCCTCTTCTCTAATAATCACCCTGCTACTTTCATGTCATCTTTGTTTCCATTAGATTCCACTTATGAGGAAGATATGTAATACTTGTCTTCCTGAGTCTGTCTTATTTGCTAATCGTGATGATCTGTCATTGCATCCTTTTTCCTGCAAATAACATAATTTCATTCTTTTTATGGCTCAGTAATACTCTATTGTACATCTATATCACATTTTCTTTATCCATTCATTTGCTGATGGGCACTTAGGTTGATTCCATGACTTGGCTATTATAAATTATGTCAAGATAAATATAGGTATGCATGTATCTCTTATAGTAGGCTGACTTTAATTTCTTTGGGTACATACTCAGGGGTGGCATAATGGGATCATATGACAGTTCTATTTTTTGTGTTTGGGGAACCTCCATACTGGTTTCCACAGTGGCTGTATTAATTTATATTCATCCAAATAGCTTATAAGCATTCCTTGTTCCCTGTATCCCTGCCAGCATTTATTATTTTTTGCATTCATGCTGAAAGCCATTTTCACTAGGGTGACATAGAATGTCAGTGTGATTTTGATTTGCATTTTTGTGATTGATAAAAATGTTGAACACTTTTTCATACTCCATTTGAGAAGTGTCTTCAGTTAATTTGCCCATTTATTGATTGGGTTATTTCTTTCTTTTTTATTTATTTATTGGTATGAATTAATTTTTTACTTCTCCCTATATTCTGAATATCAATTTTCTGTTAGAATAGTAACCAGCAAAGATTTTCTCCCATTCTGTGAGCTATTTCTTCACTCTGTTGATTGTCTCCTTTGCTGTGCAGAAGCTTTTTAATTTGATGTGTTGGTTCTTGCTATTATTTCCTGAACTAATGGATTCTTATTTAGAAGTCATTTCCTATGCCTATGTCATGAAGTGTTTCCCCATGTTTTCTTCCAGAGGTTTCAAAGTTCTGAATCTTAAATTTAAGTCTTTGATCCCTGGTGAGTTGATTTGACTTCATCAAAATTATACAAGCTAGGGGAAGAGAGGCAAGAGACTTCTTAAACTTTGAACGTGCTTTAGAGAAAGGCAATGAATATACTGATAAAATTGAAAAAGTAAACATGCACCGAAAAAAAAAAACCATGAATGGGACTGTGTAAAAGAGAAAAAAATAAAGTTCAGGTGTTTGTCCCCAAATCATGCTCCTAATTAGTGTTCAAGTAGAGACAAGAATCTTATGTCTCCAGACTTCAAATGTAGACTTTCTATTTAACCAAATAAAAAGGAATCTTTAAATGTTAAAAAGTTAATTATAAGCATGAATGGGTGATCAAGAAATTACAAAACTTTCTTTTCCTAAAATCTCACAAAATTAGCATGCTCAATTTTTACTGCTGCCATAACAAATGACCACACATTTAGTGGCTTAAAACAATACAAATATATTATCCCACAGTTTCTGCAGGCCACAGGTCCTAGCACAGGGTGACTTGATTGGTTCTTTGCTTAGATGCCCAAAAGGTTAAAATGAAGATACAGGGTGGCTGTGCTCCTTTCTGAAGGTTCTGGGGACAAATCCACTTGCAAGCTCAAGATTGTTGGCAGAATTAGATTTCATGAGAGAGGTCCCTGTTTTCTTTGCTGGCTGTTAACCGGAGATGGTTCTGCACTTCTACAGACCCCTTCATTCCTTGTCATATTGTCTTTTTTTCTCCATTTTCGAAGTCAGCAATTCAGGTTAAGTCCTCAAACTTCAATCTTTCTGATCTTCTCTTCCACCTCATCTTCTCTGCCTTCCTATTTTGTTGTAAAGGACTCGTATGATTGATTATATTGGGTCCCCTGGAATAATCCAGGGTAACCTTTTGATTTTAAGGTCAGCTGATTAGTAATTTTAGTTAAATTTATAAAATCCCTTTACAGAGATACTGTGTTTGATTACATAACTAGGGGAGGGAGATCTTGAGAGAGAGCTTTAGAATTCTTCCTAACACAATTAGGTGGAAACTGATTTGGTTGCACTGTTTCACTTTCTATACTTCAATATGTTGAGCACAGTTTAAAAAGCCTAAAAGTAACTTGAATCTCTACACATGTCCTTGACTGATTCACTTGTAGAATATGGAAAATCCAAGTGAGTACTCATCACAATTTCCAAAGTTCATATGCAAAGAAATGACATCTGCTTGGCAATTCCCAGCCAATATAATTGGTAAAATTCTCTCCCTCCCTTAATTGGCAGAATTTCATTATAGTGACCTTTAGTCATTATTCAAAAATGTACCTCTTTAAATTTATAAATATTTAATTTCAATATACTATTACTCAGTTTTATGTATTTCTATCGAATATAGATTTGTTTTCACTTGTGGTTAAATTAATTTTAAGAATATATACTCATATAAATTTAACAGGTAAACAAACCATCTGCCCATAAAGATAAAATTCTGCTGAAAAGTGAATGACATAGAAAAATGTTTCTATATTTCAACAGAGAAATTATAGACTGTATCAATTTTAGCTCTTATCAGTAGAATAGTATTATTTACGTTCAGATATTTGACAGTTTGACTAGTAGATTATAAGGCAAAATTTCACTGACATAATCTCAGTTAATTTAAATATCTAAATTGTCAACAATGATTCCCACATTGACATATAATTCAACTTGAAATAAAAAATTAAAATATAAATAGATATTATCCAATACACAATAGAGGTGAAGTTTGTTGAAGAACTATGAAAACCTCATAGAGTTTAATCATTTCAAATGCACATGCACACACATCAAGGACCCTGATACTGTTAGATTGACAATCAAAAACTTTGTGGAAGAAACTAAGGCTTTCTTCAAAATATTGCGTGAGGTAGAACTAATTGTTAAGTGTACCAAATGAATATGCATGCCTTTGAAACCCCTTCTACTGCCTGGAGTTGTGGTGCACACCTGTAATCCTAGCATCTCAGAAGGCTGAGGCAGGAGGATCGCAAGATTGAGATCAGTTTCAACAACTGAGGGAGACTCTCAGCAATTTAGTGAGAGCTGTCTCAAAATAACAATAAAGAAGGGTTGAGGGTGTAGCTCAGTGGAAGAGTTCCCCTGAGTTAAATCTCTAGGGCCATGAAGAAGGAAGAGAGAGAGAGAGAGAGAGAGAGAGAGAGAGAGAAGGGAGGGAGGGAGAGAGGGAAGGAGGGGAAGAACAAAAGAAAGAAAGAAAGAAAGAAAGAAAGAAAGAAAGAAAG